>NC_137896.1:8466345-9066345 GCF_963455335.1 Martes martes
GGGTTTGGGAAAGACAGAAAATCTGGAATTCACTCACTCACACACACACTCACACACACACAGACACACACACAGACACACACACTCACACACGCACGCACTCGCGCTTCCTCTCACACACACTCACACCCCCCACATATGCGCGCACGCACACACACACACACACACGCACACTCACACACTCACACACACAAGACAGGGCGAGGCGATGCCAGCAAACATCGATCCCGCTGAACAAACTGAACATTAACAAACTCCTCCTCCTCCTCCTCTCCCCGCGACCTGATGACAGGGAGAAATTTACTCCCCAGCCGCAGAGCGCCAGGCAGAGGGAGTCTATTAAAGGGACAGTGGTCCCGCCGGGGAGAGGGGCTGGGGGCGGGGACCCGGCGCGCCCGCGGCTCCTCGAGGCGCCCCCCTCGCCCGTGCGAGGACGTGCCCACCGGCGCGGGGACACCCCTCGGGGAGGGGAGGAGAGGAGGGGGAGAGACCCGGCAGGGATGCGGGAGGAAAGGGGGGCAGGGTGATGGCCAAACTCCGCGGCTGGAGAGGGAGCCGCGGGGGGCCAGGTGAGCCCACCCGCAGGGCCATTAACAATACTTATGAGGAAGGTGAGAACTTAGGTCTGCTTTGGGCGGGGAAGGGGGAGGACACCTTATCCAGCAATGACCTCCGTCCTCCAGGTCTCCTAATCTGACCAGGAAGATGTCCTCCCCACCCCCACCCCAAGTTTCAAGCTCCTGCCCCTCCCACCTTCCTTCTATTCAGTGGACAGTCAGAAAAACAAAAATCTCCCATCTGCCTCCTTCATAATTTAATCACATATTCGCTCTGTTTAAATAGCATTTATTGAGCACCTACTATGTGCTTTTTTCTGGAGACATAGCAGCCATAAGAGAAAAGGAATGTCCTGACCCTCTTCCTGTTTCTATTCTGATGGGGGAGCAGAAATGTCACTCTCAGATATCCACTCTTTGCATAAATGTCACTTTCTCCCAGAGGTACCGCACTTAAAATTTTCAAACACACACACACACACACACACACACACACACACACTCCGTATCCCGTTTCTCTATTTTATCTTTCTCCACTGGGCTTATCAATAGCACATACATAATATATATAGTTTTCTATTTTGTTTATTGGCCTATTTCCTTTTTAGAATATGAGCTCTGTTGAGAAGAGGGATTTCTGCCTCCTTTGTCTGCTGTTCTATCTATCCCCAGCGATGGTAAGGGACGAGACATACAGTAGGTATCCAATATAATATTTGTTGGAAGAATGAAAAGTAAGCAAGCAAATAAACAAGATAATTTCCAAGTAATAAGCTCCAGGAAGATGTTAAAGTAGGGTCTGTGACAGCGTCTGAAAGAGGAGGTAGCTCTAGACTCAGTGAGGGACACGCCACTGGAACCGACACATGGATGCCAGCATGTAATCGCTGAGGCAGGTGTGGGTCAGGCACCTGCCCAGGTGCTGGGGACAGGTCCAAACAGGGACCCTCCCCTCAGAGAACTCTCCTTCCAGTGGGAGAGACAGACAAAAGGGCAAGTGATGTGTGATGAGGCAGGAGGGGTACTCAGGAGGGGCAATGAACACGGACATGGAGGAAGGGAGGGTGGTTTTGAGGTCGAGCTTCCTGGGGAGAGTGAAGTCTAAGCTGAGGCCTAAACATGGAAGAGTCAGGCGAGAGGGGAGCTCCGAGAGCCAAATCCTTAGACTAAGAAGGCAGGCACGGCCTCATTCTTCACGGTCAGGGCTCTGGCTGCCTGTACCCTGAGGCCCTCATGAAGACGCACACTCCTAGGCCTTACCCTAGAATGAGGGGATCTAACCCAAGCTCCATCAACATTTGGGGCCATAATTCTTTGTTGTGGAACCTATTCTGTGTAATAGAGAGAGTTTGGCCGCATCCCTGGCCTCTGCCCACTAGTAAGCCAGACCCTGTCCCCTCCTTGTGTCAACCAATTGTCTCCAGACATCATCCAATGTCTCCTGGGGGGAGGGCAAAATTGCCCTGCGATTTGAGGACCACAGCTCTCGGCCTTCTAACTCAGAAACTTCAGGATCAGGGCTTAGGGAATCTGTGTTTTGAGCAACTGAGTGTCCTGCTCACTCTAGTTCGAGAACTTCTGCTAAAAAAAAGCCTTTGTTCTTTTGGAATCAGACATATCCAGTATCGCTAACTATAAAACAAACTCAACCTTAGATACTTTATAACTTAGGCGTTCAAGGTGTAGCCCTGTTATGCGGTCATTGTGATGGGAATTCACCTGTGCCTAGTCCTTGCTACCTGGCCCCAACCATGTACCCGCCACGAGGAAGGCAGGCCCAGTATAATCGGGCCACCTCCCACTTACAACCTGCCCACCTACCAGCTTTGCCCTCGCTCGTGGGGAATGACCTAGGGTGAACCTGTTCCACAGATATTTTTCTGAATCGTTCTTTTGGGAGCTATAGGGAACATTCACTTTCCCCATCCTGCCAGTCGCATGTTATCGTCACATTTGCAAAGTGCTGTTTCACCTTTTTTGCTATTGTTTTATCACTGCTAACATCCCCACGCGGGAGGCACAGGCTCCTTTATGCCTCTCACGTATGTGACACAAGTTGTTACCTCATCGGCCTCCATCACGCAACTGGCCTCCGCCCGTGACCAACCCTGCCCAACCCCAGCCTAGGCTCGAGGCGGCTGAGGCACAGAGGGCCCTACTGCAGAGTCGACGATGTCAGCAAAAGGGTGTTAATTCTCATTAATTCTAATTTCCTCCCACACCTTTCCAGAGAGCTGTGCCAGGGACCACAGCTTCGTGAGTAAAACCCTCACTCCTGCTGGCAGGGGGACCACGGTTATAGGAACAGGATGTGCAAAGCCTGCGACGGCCGTGAGCTCGCCAGTGGCGTCCATCCTGGAGAAGCCCTGTGCCTACTGACTGGGGGTTTGAACTATATCCTATCATTTCTTTAAAGATTTTATTTAGTTCTTTGAGAGAGAGCAAAAGCAAGAGAGATCACAGAGGGAGAAGCATTGAGCAGGAAGCCATGACCTGAGCCAGAGGCGGACGCTTACCCCACTGAGCCACCCAGGTGTCCCTACCTTCAACCATTTAATAAGCATCTAGTGTGTTAGTTAGATGTCAGGCACTGTCCCAAGGACAGGAGATGCTGGGATGCATAAGGCAGGATCCCTGCCTTCAAAAAGCTTCTGTGAAAACGACATCCCAAAGATTTGGAACTGGGAGAGAAGGAATGTGGGGGCTGGACCCAGCACTGGGGAGGATCAGGAGGGAGATGGGCCAGAGTAGCTGATTTGGGGGCTACAGAATGTCTCCACGCCTCTCTCTCCAGGATTCTTCTCTGAATTTTACTTACATTCTCACATTAATTTGTTTCTTTCTTTTTTTTTTCCCTTACTGCTACTACTGAGAATATTTTGCTTCGTTATCAGCAAGGAAGATTTTGTCTACCCCAGTTGGATGCATAACACAATGGGACCCAGATACAGTTCAGTGGCGTCGACATGACATTGAAAAACATGAATCGCACAGTGAAAAGGTTATTCCCTTTCAGCTCTCTTTTAATCGGAGGATGTCTCAGTTTGGTGCTGGTGCGTCTTTCATGCCTAACAATCGCTAACTTTTATTTCTCAACCAAGAAACCACAGATCTCAGGCTTAGGAGCCTGGGAGGGGCAGGAGTTACCTGGCTAGACCTTTAAAAAATGGTTTGTTTTTATTGAATTCACTGTATGGTTACCTCTCTCTTAGGAAAAGATACTGCTCTCCATTCATAGTAGCAATCTAGAGTTTGATATAATTTATGGGTTTTAAAAATAAATATAGCTAAGGAATGATGGAGGATAAATAATGGTTCGGGGAGGTGTGGAGATGGCCTAATGTGAGAAAGGTGGTACAGGCATGACTAGAATTTGCAGAATACTTCGCTAAACCACAGACTCTGGCACTTTTGGAAACTTCTTCCAAGGGCTGGCAGCTTAGACTAATACTATGTTTGGGTCTCCAAGGAAGTAGCATCCTCAGATCTAACACTCAAACTCTGGGATGTGTAAAGGCATGAACTGATTGGAATGAGTCAATTGTATCTTCTAGAACACTGATTCCCACACTGGCTCAACGTCAGAATCACCCGGGGATTTTTTTTTTTTTTTCTCTTAAGATAAAGAGACACAGGCGCCACCCTAGAATTACTGAATTAGATCCCAGGGTGGGGCCCGAAAATCTGAAATTTTAAAAGTTCCCAGGTGATTCTGATAAGGTGCCAGGCACGGCAATCTTGCCCTTGCAAAAGCTGAATTTTGTCACAAGTGAATCAAGTTGGTAGAATTTGTTATGCACACAGGGAATTAGCCAGGGTATCTGTTCTTGGATTTGTTCAAAAGGGTGGTTATGGAACCTTCCAGGTGTACCCACGGAACCTGTGAATGCCCCATTAAAGCACATATCTATCACACTGATTTCTGTTCTTGTTAGTCTGCCTGTCTTACCACTGGACTCCAACCCAATGCAATTACAACAATCATTTGCCAAGTGCCCATCTTGAGTTCGGCACTGCCTGAATTAGTGGACATTGGGCAGTCATTGGGAAGTTGGTGGGATTCTTGAACATAGGGAGAATGCCCCCATTGATGTAATACCTCCTGTACCAGCTTCAGGCATTTTGCATCTTCTCCCCCTTTCAGTATGATTCCTCCCCCAGATCTGTATGTCCTCCTCGCTCTAAACTTAAAGGTCATCTCCTTTGCCCCCATAATCTGTCCTGTTCTTTCTCTTATCTTTCATTGCAGTTATGACCATCTGTATTTTTTTCATATATCTGCCTATTTATTATCTGTCTTTCCTAATTAAAACGTAACTTCTACTCACCTCTATACCCCTGAATCCAGCACAGTATTGACACTCAGTGAGAATTGTGGAATGATTGAATATCTAGTTGAGCACACTTGCAAAGAAGGATGTATGGGGGAAGAAATAGGCTCACTGTAGGGCTTTCATTAGACATGGGTATATAGCGTTTCAGCCTGTGTGCCTCTTTTCCAAGTGATGCTCTCCTCCCTTCCCCAACTTCCCTCCCTTTCCTCCCTTTCCTTTCTCTTGTCTGTTACCTCCTTCAAATCCTCTCTTAAATACTGCCTCCTTCAGGCAGCCCTCCTGGGTGGACTCCAAAATTCTCTAGTCCGTATCTTCTCACAACAAAGAGCCATTACAGAGTATGATTCCAAATATATGAATAGACAGGCAGGCAGAACTGATCTATGCTTGGCTATCAGGGTAGGGGTTACCTTTGAAAGTGAGCATGAGGAGGCTCCTGGGTGGGCGGGTGGTGGGCGGGTGGAGAGGGAGGGGCTTGCATTGTTTTTAACCAAGATGCCAGTTACTAAGTGTGTTCAGTCTGTACAAATTAATTCAGCTGCATGCTTATGATTTATGCACTTCTATATATGTACATAATGCTTCAATTAAGAAAAAAAAGCAGTGTTCTCAAACTTTGCTGTGTATCATAATCAACTGAGGTGATTTAAAAACTCAATGCCTGGGTCTTACCCCAGACTCATTACATCAGTCGGTGGGGGCAGGATCCAACCATCAGTATTTTTAAGGCCCCCAGATGATTCTAATATGCGGCCAAGTTTGAAAGCCAGTGTACCATATGATTTTGCCCTTGAGGATATAATTCATTGCCTTCCTTTTCTGTCATTTAACTCATTCGGGATATCCCTCTTCCCAGTAACTGTTTTATAAAAACTTCAAGGTGGCCATCTCGGGTTATTTTCTCCCTTTCCACGACACATGGTACAGCACCATGTTGGGGTGGGGTGGGGGGGAGAACCAGACAAGAGGAAGTACCATACGGATCATGGACAGCAATACGAAGAAAACACGATGGCGTGTGGAGATAGAGTGTAAGGGGCAGGCACAGACCTATTTTCCAGTGGGAGTGGTGGAAAGCCTTTCTGAGAAGGATGCATTGAGACGGAGATCTGGAATCCATGAGGCAGCCCCCCCGGGAGCAAGGCCTGAACTCGGAAGAGACTTCTGCGCTTCCAGAACACAAACGATATAGCAGTCAGGGGCCATGTTTCAAGACCCAGCCGGGGAAAGGGGAGCAGAAAGGATGCAGGAGAGGTAGGGCATGGCTGGATCATGGGGGATATATCACGGGTCCTAATACCAAATATGAGTTTCATTCTTTGTCAGTGATAAATGCTGGTTCGTTCATTTACAATCCCCAAACAGCTAGTCCAGTAGAGGGGGTCTGTTCAACCAGCACGGAAGAGAGCCTCTCGTGTTCTACTTGGTGGGAATTTGCTCTCTGGAAAGAGTTAAGGTGGATGACAATAAAGTCTGGAGACACTCAGGCATTGGCAGGCTTGCTTTTAAGAATAAATCCTCCAAAAGTTGTTGGGGTCTCTTTTCAAACACTCTTTGGATTTGGCTAGGTGTAGGATTTCGCAACAGCAATTAAGCATTCTGTATACTGGAGACCGGCCGATTGCTGAGTGGGCAGCTGGGGGTGCGGGAGCTGTTCCATTTAACATACATCACATCTCTCCCTTAGAGGTGGCTACTTGCCGTTGGTGACAGCGTTTTGCTGCCGCTGGAGAATCCGGACCATGTTGCTGGCCCAGTAATCCGTTGCTCGACTTGATTAACCCCAGGAAGACATTAAGTGAATGTAAGGACCGGAACAGCCCGGGAACCATGTGATGAGCAGCCTTTAAGTTCTGGGTTCTGGTATATTTTATGCCACCTCGACTGTGCGTCAAGCTCTCCTTCCTGAACTCATTAGAACTGTGTGCCCAAAGGTGCCCCTCAACTTTCAGAAGCAAATAGAGAATGATATAATTCGCTCTGAGAACACCTTTCTGTCTTATCCGGAGCATGTCTTATCTATTATGATTAGGCATTAGGCATCCTATTGTCCTGAAATTTTCATGAGATTCTCCCCCTGCTTGCTAGGATTATGTCAGAGTGACTTGTCCTGGATGCTGTTTTCTCCCGTCAATACAGCTCGTCTCCTCTCCTTGACCATTGCGGGGAGGCCAACACAGCTAAGGAACCCACGAGCTGAAAATGGTCAAATTGTTCAAGACTGTTGCAAATCCTCTTTTAAGAAGGCTTACATGTCTTGCTTGTGGTTCTCCAAGAAGCGGACCCTGAGATAAAGATTTGAAAGCAAGCAGTTTGTTTGGGGAATGATGTTAGAAAACTCTAGTAGGAAAGCAGGAAAGTAAACATGGTAAGGGAAGGCTCCCAGCATGCGGTGTGTTGTTAAGGAGGTGATCGCCGTGGGTGACAGAACTTAATCCTGCTAGGACATGCTGGGAGTCAGTGTAGCTTACGCACTTCCGAGATACCCCTCCTCGAGGGCGAGAGAGCTGGGGTATTGATCTATCAGCGCCTGTCAATCATCGGATGGGGGCTGTTCTTGGCTTTCTCTGCAGGCAAAGAGCCCCCGGTGCTGGGCGTTAACTTGGAGTATGAAGAAATGAGCAGGGCACCAGACCAGGCAGCTGTCCAGGAAGAAAGATAAGTGCAGATTTGAAATCAGACAGACCTGCAGTGTTTGTTTGTTTGTTTGTTTGAGAGAGTCAGTGCATGCCTGTGAGGCGAGGGAGGAGGGGCAGAGAGAGGGGGAGAGAGACTCTCCAAGCTGACTCCGTGCCTAGAATGGAGACAGATGTGGACCTCGCTCCATCTCAGGACCCTGAGATCACAACCCGAGCTGAAATCAAGAGTTGGATATTTAAATGCTGAGTCACCGAGGCGCCCCAGAACTACATCTTAAAAAGTATTTTCACTACTTACCGAGACTATGATCTTGGACAAGTTATTCAGCCTCTCTGAGCTTTACTTTTCCCATCTGTGAAATGGGGATAATTATGTATACCACTGATTCCATTAGGGGCACAGAGAGGAATTTCGAGCTAATGTAAAATCCATGACACGACGCCCCACATATAGCTAGCGCTCCTACATTTTTAACTTTTTCATTATTTTCTAAGTATTTGTTGACTGACTGTTATTTACAGAGTGCTGTTAGATTTTACATGAGGTCTAATCTAATCTGTTCAGAGGGACAAAAAGAATCCCAGCTCAATCCTATGCTTGTGCAAGGGCACCCATTTATAGAAGCGAGTGAAGGAGCCAGGATTCTCATGCAGAAAGCGTGACTTTATGCTTAAAGTCAAGCCCTGGGCAGCAGAGAGCTCCCACCAGTACCCTCTTCCCTCCACAGGCCCGTCCTCTTTTCCCACTAAAGTTCATTAAGCATTCGCTCCAGGCCAGGCAGCAGAGAATAAAGCCCCTGTGTGGTTCTTGGGGAACCTAAGAATCTAGAGGAAAGAAAAGCAAGGTACAGTGATGATAAGAGTCGCTAAGGTTTAGGAAGCCCTTGGTGCTAGGCACTGTTCTAGGCACTTGACAATATGAGCTTATTAATCCCTTAAAACAATTCCACGAGGTAAGGCGCTTTTGTTGTGCCCATTTTACATACGGGGAAACTGAGGCACGGGGCAGGTAGGAGACAGCACATGGGGAAGGTGGTTCAACCCCTCCACATATGGCTGTAGCTCAAGTCCTCCCCCGCCACGCACCACTCGGTCTTGGTAATGCTGTGGTCGCGTCACACATTGGCTAATCATCCCATGACTTCCCCGTTCCTGTTCTGCGCCTTCAGAATCCCTGTGCTTGAGCCTGCGTCTGGCCTCCTACGGAGAGTAAAAGCAGATTCCCAGGCTCCATCTGCAGAGATCCCGCTTTAGTCAGTCCGGGCGGGGTTTGAGAATGTGTATTTCTAGCAAGCTCCTAGAGGGCACTGAGGCTGGGTATCCACCGACCCCACTTTTTGAGTTGCTTGGTTTCCAGCACAGGTGTTTTTTTCCTCCCAGGGGACACAGGACAAAGTCTAGAATCAGTTCTGATTCACAGTTCAGGGGGTCGTGACTGGCATCTAGTGGGTGGAGGGCTGGGAGGCTGCCAGACCACTCCCCGCCAACCCCAGAGAGCCCAGGAAACGCCCTCGCAAACAAAAACTGACCCAGCCCCAGATGTCAAGGGGGCCAAGGTTGAGAACGCCGGTGTGGGGCCCAGCCTCCCAAATGTTAACATAGCGAGGGGTCATCTGGGGATCTGGCTTGAAACACAGATTCTGATCAAGCAGGTCCAGAGTGGTCTCACGAGCTCAGCCAGGCGGGTGCTGAGCCTTCGGACCCAGGGACCACCCTTTGAGTAGCAGAACCAGACTACACCCTGCACGGGCACATGCCCTGAGTCAAGGCTCGGGACACAGCGAACCGCTAAGAGATACACCCAGCAGCCTCCCAGATGAGTTAGGAACAAAAGTGACTCTGAGTTTCAATCATCCCCTTGAAGCTCCCCCCCACCCCACCTGCCTCCCCCCCCCCCCCCCAGCAAGCTTTCCCCTTAAACACAGACCCGGAGGCAGAAAGGCTCAGAGGAAGGAAACCTCCATTTCTCTCTTGGAGGCAGTTAGGGGCTCAGTCCAAACAAGGAAGGCCAGAGCTTGGCCAGAAGTGCCTCGCTTCCGTCCCCAAGCATCATCGAGCTGGGCTCTATTGTTGCCTGAAGCCGTGGCTTCTCTCCAGGAGCCGCGCACGGACGGACGGTGGGGGCTGCCTCGGCCTGGCTTGGGGGGGGCCCGCGGCCGGGCGAGGAGGACGCGGCCGCGTGTAGAATGGTCGGTCTCCTGGGAAAGGGGCGCGGGAGAAAACGGACTCCCCGCGCCCGGCCCTCCCGAGACGGCACCCCAGGCCCCGGCCCCGGTGATGAATGGCAGCATTAACCGGGTTTGGTGGAGAGGGGACCCGCAGATTTATGACTTCCTGTCTCGGCCAGCAGATGTCCTTATGGCTGACAGAACAGAAGGCCTTTCAGGAGCCGGCTGGGGGGGAGGGAGCCGGGAGGGGGAAGAAAAAGAAAACAAAATAAAAGGCAGAAGGCGAAACTCGCGCTGGCTCGGGGGCGCTGTTGTGGACGCCGTCGTCGGAGGGACGCGGGGACCAAACGTCTTGCGGTAGCTCTGAGGTCCGGCTTGGAAGACGGAGGCAGAAACTCTCACAGGACGCCCCAAGGTCAGCTTCACCGGGAGGAGAAAACCCGCCGGGTTTCCTTCCCGGCCCGTTGGTGGACGGGACCCTTCGACGGAGCGGACACCGCGCTGCATCAGTGTGTACTTTACCCCGGAACATCATTTTGGTGGGTGTTTCAAGACGTTTCTTTTACAAATTCAGCAGCCTATTCTGGAGTTCTTTGGATACAGAGATGATTTTATCCATTTTAAGAGTGTTTTATCAGATGCCATTGGTATCTTAGATTTTTTTTTTTTTTTGCTGTATCAAAAAATGGTAGAAATTTGGCATTATCATTGGCCCCCAAACCCGTATTAATACATACAACTGGGAACACATACTTACCGGTAATTACAGGCCACACTTCCACATTTCTTCCTACTCATCGTCCCCTGAAGCTTTGCCTTCTGTAGGCAAAAGAAGCTTTTTTTTTTTCTTTTTTCTTTTTTTTTTTTCCCCCCCAGCTGATTCTCCTATTTAATGGACATGGGAATGTATACTTTGGGTTCAGGGAATCAGGGCCCCAACTGGTGACACATGTTGGGCTGTCTTTAGTCCTCTCGACAGCAAATCGTCCCCCATGGTGGCTGCACGACTAATGTGGCTTGGCAGAAATGTGCACTCACGGAGGACTTCATGGAGGAGGAGCACAGGGTCTCCTTCGCCCCTGGCCTCCTAAGAAACTGAAAGCCCACTTCAAGCAAAAATTTAATTGAGGGTCTTCTTCTATAAATAATGAATGGCTATCATCTTTTTGTGTATCTTGTAGGGAACTCAGCTTTTCGAAATAGCACTGTCAGTATGAGAAGAGCCACTGGCACAGCTCCTACTGCAAAGGACATTGGTGTGGCAGCTGGTGATGGGCTTAACTAATCCTGGCTCTAAATTCTTTTTCTGGTTCTTCCACTCACTCTCTGGATTATTCTGGGCAAGTCACTTCAGCTCTTTCCTTACCTGTAAAAGGGGGACGATACCAGCACCATCTCTTAGCAAATTTTTAAATGAGGATTGAATGGCGTGTTTGTGAAGTCATTAGCCATGTGCCTGGGCCAGGGTAGGAGCTCAATAAATTAGCTACTGTTATAATGATTAATGTTAAAATATCTTCACTCTTTACTCTTTCACAGGTAGGCACGCAGAGACATAGACTGATTCATTGGCCACCCAGAAAAGAAATCCAATAATTATAAAAAACATTAATTGCAGCTGTCATATATTGAATGCATGCTGAGTGCCAGACACTGTGCTAAAGGCTTTCCATGCAAAATCTGAATTTAATCCTTATGAAAACGTTTTGAAGCCAAGTAGGACCCCTGCTGTTTTATGTATCAGGAAGCTCTGATTGGATTATTTAAGACAATGGTTCTCAAACTGTGGTAGGCATCGGAATCACCCAAAGAGCTTGTTAAAACAGCTTGCTGGGTCCCAGCTGCAGAGTCCCTGATTCCGTAGGTCTGCAGTGGGGATCCCTTGATTTCCACTTTACCAAGTTCCCAGGTGATGTTGCTGTTGCTGGGGACCATATCTGAGAACCCTTGGTTTCATTAACTTGTTTAGGGTTTTACAATGAGTGACAGAATGAGTTTTCAAATGTAAAAATTTGAATTAAAAAATACACATTAACTTAAAATTAACAAATACCTGTGACTTCAAATTTTCTATTATCAGACTTTTTTTTTTTTTAAAGAGAGAGAGAGAGTAAGGGGGAGTGGGGTAGAAGTGTGAGAGAGAGACAGAGAGAGAGAGAGAGAATCTCTCATGCAGGATTCCATCTCGCCACCCTGAGATCATGACCTGAACTGAAATCAAGAGTCGGGCGCTTAACCGACTGAGCCACCAGGCGCCCCTCCCATTGTCAAACTTCTGAATGAACAGTTGGTTTTTTAATTCACGGTGCACAACGGTTTGGATTGCTACTTGTTTGAATTGAATATCCCCATCCTTGATGTTCACGGCACAAAGGGGTTCACGATACCCCAGAAGGGAAGGATTTCAGGAACACTTTTAGGAGGAGCACAAAGTACTTATATCGTTGCCACTTAATCACCAGGACCCTCAGCAGTCCTGCTGGGGTACAGGGGAATGCGAGGCCTGTGATCCACTTCGGCTGGAGAATTCATTAGGAGTTCCAAGATAGAGCCCAGCTGAGTAAGCCACACCCGGATGCCATCTGTGCCTAAGAGAAGTGTCTCCTCGACCTCTGACCTGAGAGGAATCTCAAAAGACAGCCCACCTGGACGTCTGAGGGTCCTCGATACATCTCCATTGAAAGTCTAAGACCTAGACTTTCCCACTGCCCGGCTGAGCCTCTTACAACCAGTCAGCCCAGGAAACCACTGATACAAGCTCCCATCTAGAGTAAGAAGAGGATGTACTTTGGCCCACACTGTAGGGTTTGGGAACATAGGAGAGAGACCTCTAGAAGCAGCTGATGGACGATGTGAATGGAGACAGGATGTAGACGTAGAACCAGGTTAAAGCCCAAAGTCCCTTAGTGGGTAAAGGAATCCAGGAGAGCGTCATGGGTACCTTCTTCATTTAGTTGCAAATGGAGTTCAAACACTCAGGCAAGATTCACATCAAGGAACGTACACACCCGGGGACTTGAAGAAAATGGGTGAACGGAGGGAGCAGTACTGCTGACAGAGGCAGAAGCCGGTTGGGGAGGGTTGGGAATTCCTATTACCATGATGCCGGACAGAGGGACAGCGAGCACACTGCACTTCGATCGGGAGCCTGGGATTTCAGGGCTCTCTATAGAGAATGGCCCCACTAAATTTGGAGGACCCTTCCTCTTCTGACATAGGAAGATATTAATTTTTTTATTTTTTAAAGATTTTATTTATTCATTTGACAGAGAGAGAGCACAAGTAAGGGGAGCAGCAGGCAGAGGGAGAAGCAGCTTCCCCACGGAGCAAGGTGCCTGATGTGGGGCTCGATCCCAGGATCCTGGGATCATGACCTGAACAGAAGGCAGACGTTTAACTGACTGAGCCACCCACGTGCCCCAGATACTATTTATTTGTAGAGTCAATCATTCATTCAGGAAATATTTGCTGAGCACATAGAATGAAGCAAGTACCCTTAGAGATAAGGGGGTGGGGGGGGGGATGCACAGACCCAAATCCGTGCTCTCACGAACTTTATTCTCTAGTGAGAGGAGCAAGATAGGAAAAAAACAAAAAAACAAAAAACCATAACAAATTATCTAGTATCTTAGGAGGTGAAAAGGAGTAGAAGAGAAGTGGATGTGTGTTGCCCAGTGGTTCGGTGGTGAAATGGCTTGTTTCTATCCGCACCCGTAATATCAGCATTGATAAGCACCCTTTGTTTGCAAAAAAAATTTAAGTCAAACTGGCTGAAAGACAAAAGGGAAAATGTTGACTGCAAGCAAGTGAGAGGTCCAGGAGTTCATAGCTGTCCTGCTCACCACTGTTCTTCCTTCCAGCATTCATTCCATTTGTCATTTCTGACATAACCCTGAATTCCACGCCAGTATCTAACTCTTCCCCATTTTAATTTGTGTACTTCTGGACAGCAGATCCCCCAGCCTCCAAAGTCAGGGCATAAGCCAATCAGCACATTCCATTCTCCCCTGATCACAGTGATTGGTTCTTGGGTGGGCAAAGAGTCCCCTATAGCTGCATCTCTGGACTCCTGCTTGGGCTCTTTCTTTTAAGGCACCAGGAAGGGAGAATTGTTACTGGCAGCCCTTTTGTAACCATGAGGAGGCCTACCTTAGAATGTAGTAGAGAGATGGGGGGGAGGGGGGAAAGCAAAAAACCTAGGTTCTTCATGACAACTTCCATCCACTGAATAACACACTCTTGAGTGAATTATTCCTGCTTCTGGACTTACAGTTAAAAGAGTCAAAAAACAATCCCCTTATGGCTTAGAACCCTGTAAGCTGGGTTTTCTGTTATTTTAAATAGACAGAGTCCTGGGATTAAAACATGTACTTCAGGAACACCTACATCCAGGTGCTCACCAATGACCTCACAGAGCTCCCTAGTTTTCCTTCTGTGTGAGCTTCCCTCTCAGCCCGGTGCTTTCCTCGTGGACCTCCAGCAACCTCAGGCCCGTGCTCTTTTTTGTGGCAACTCCTGGAAAGCTGTGTACTCATTCTGGCTGAGTTACCTTGGGTCGTGCATCCATCTCTGGACCAATTCCTGAGGCCAGGGGGATGGAATACTGCTGACCCTCTCTCAGGGCCTGGGATGCCACCTGCCTCACTAAAGTCCTGCTGTTTGAGAGAGTTGGTTCTTCAAAGAAGAATTCAGGAGTAGTTACCAGAAAGGGGAGGCATGGGTGCTGAACAATCAGAAACTGTACAAATTCACCCTAATATCTAACTTTCTGTTTTTTGGTCTCACTTTCCCTGTTTATAAAATGAAGAGGTTGAGATAAAGTGATAGTCCAAAACATTTTTACTATGAAGGAACCCCCACCCACGCACCCCTACCCACCCTGTTCTCCTCTGCTGCCAGGGTGGGCACCAAATTAAATTAAACTTAAAAGATTTAGCCCGTAATCCATCCATTTTGCCTGAATACATCCATTACCATTTGATGCACTTTTACTGAATATCCGCCACCTTCCCATCATTCTGTCCTGGCATTGGGATTACACGAATGAGACAGATTACAAGGCATGTGATTCACTCTGTTCAATGCAAGATAAAGGGGAAGGATGTCTGCCGGTGGTTTTCCTTCTGGGTTAGGAAGCCAGAACTACAGTAGAAGGCTTTGTGCTCCTGTCCCTTCCTCTTCTGCTTCGAATGGGGGTATGTGATGCCTGGAGCGGAAGCAAAACATTTGCAGTCGGTGGGGTGACCTGCATAGTTGCACCGGCAGATCTGGGGGTGGGGGTGTGTGTGTGCAGGAGGGCAGTCATAGTGTGGGGCCTTGAGGGTTCGCAGCCTCCTGGGGCCCCTACATCAAACCCAGACTTTGTGCATCCAGGTTTCTGTTAGGTAAGATCATTCACATCTTCCTTGTCGAAGCCAGAATTAAGAGTGTTCTGTTACTTGCAGTTCCATGCATTCCTAATTGACAGATGCAACAGGTGCCCCAATTATGGTACGAAAATGTCCAGTGACGTGATAAGGACCAGTGGCACCTGTGTCCTGGAGAAGAAGTAGGAGTTTCTACGGGGCAACTGATCAGGTTATAGCTGCCCCGCCCCCAGGGACATATGGAGATGAGTGGGTGTGGCCGGATGCCAACAAAATTTTATTTACAAAAACGGGCAGCTGGTTCCATTAGCCTGAGGGCCTTACTTCACTTGTTGACTCTGGAATTTGACATCCGGAATGAGTATGCAGTAAAAACGGGACATCCAAAGCAGTTTGTAATACGCCCATTAAAATACGGAAAATTTCTCAAAATTCTCCTTTCCAGATTTCCCCGTGCCAGGTCTTTAAGCTCACACATTCTGTGAGTCAGCGATTCCTCTCTAGAGTCTTCCTTTCCTCCCACAAATGGGAACTCAGGGGCGGATCCCCTGGACAGCTGCCCTGGGGCCTAATCTATAAGGAGCTTAATGGGAGAAGTTGGGAAAATAAACATCTGCCTTTCTCTGATGAGAAAATAGACCACTGTGCAGTGAGACGGGCAAATACACCAAAAAATGCAACATTTGTGAGCCCTGTAATATTTTTTGGTGAGGATTTTTGTAACTAACCTACACTGCGTTTGTAGTCAGCTCAAAGATGGCAGTTGCGGTTAGCAGAAATTCCAGAACCACGTAATGTGTGGTGTGCTGTGATTTACAAGGGAAGTGATTTATATTGCGAATATTAAACCTTTTAATATACCTCCCAAGAAGTCGCTTGGTTCACAGAAGTCACAAAAGAATGCCAAAGAAAAACTAAAACTGCAGAAAAGTTGGATATATTTCTTTTCAAAGAATAGCAACTCTGATTCAAACTAATGTAAGTAAATTGTAAGTAATTCTGATTCTGAGAAAAAAAGTCTTAAAGAAAATCAGATCTTCTCCACCCTCACTAATTGTATCTTGGGAAAGTTTTTAAAGAGCATGGGATTGAAAAGTCGTTGGATTATTGATCCGTGTGGCTCTTACTATATTAAGGCCCTTAAACTCAGGAACCAATACTAAATGCATCAGCTCTAGGGAACAGGGAGTGGTGAAGACTGAGGCCTATGGGAGAGTTTATGCTCTGTCTAGAGGAGGCAACCTCTCTTCAAACCCTATATATGATTCCAGTCTGTTGTTTTCCGTCTTGGAAAGTTATCTCTAGGTCTTTAGAAAATAAGAATTAAAAGTTTCATGTAGGAAGTTTCCTATTTTATAAATTCTGTGCAAACCAAGTAAACCTGTGGCTCAATCATGCTTTTGATTTCAGTCTCTCTCTCTCTCTCTCTCTCACACACACACACACACACACACACTCCCTTTTCCAGACAAAAGCCACACACTCCTTCAACCACCACTGTACTCAGAAGATGCCAGGCAATGGTGAAGTTGAGCTGTACATCTTAACTGATCAGACTTCTCCACTCTGCCTTTCCCAGACAAGGTGAATTGTTGTAGAACCTGGCATCTCTTCCCATATCTCACGCTATGGATCTATTAGTGTCGCTATTTATGGAGAGGAGAGAAGAGAGTGATAATTTATACATACATTTGTTTTGTAAAAATTACACTCCTCGCCTCTGATTGGCTTGAGTCTCCCAGAATATCACTTCTCTGTGATAGATAATGTGGCTGGAAGGGGAAATGCTAAATTGTTTAAGAATTTCAAATTTTTGCGTTGCTGCTGTAGCAAACTGTGTCATCTACTGAGCCTGCAGTTTTTTTCCCCTTCCCAAAATGTCACAAAAGGAAAAGTGATCACAACAATTTACACATGCCAAACACGTTTGCCCAATCTACAACACAGAAAGAATCCTGATAGAACCACCACCCTGTAAAGAAACATTGTATTTGATCTGATGTTAATATTGAAACGTTGCCTGTTGAAACCTTTTGTTTAGGCAGGAAACAAAGCTGCTATGAAGGAGAGTGGTGACGATAATCCTGCTCAAGACATTTAAAAAGTTGGGAATTCTGAGGCACTCTGGGAAGAAAACAAGACTGCATTTACTCGGGCTGAAGAAACGTTACTGCATTTAGCGTAAAAAATGCGTCCAAGATGATAATGAATAAGGGAAGATTTCCAAGTTAGGTGCAATCCTACATTGAGTGCCTATGTGCTTCAGGAAGATGCTTTGGGGCATTAAATTGCTAAACAAAGGGGAGCCTGGGTGGTGCAGTCAGCGGAGTGTCGGACTCTTGGTTTCCACTCAGGTCCTGATCTCAGGGTCATGAGATCGAACCCTGCTCTGGGCTCTACACTCAGCAGGGAGTTGGCTCGAGATTTTCTCTCTCCCTCTCCCTCTGTCCCTCCCCCTGCTCATGTACACAGGCTCTCTCTCTTTCTCTCTCTTAAATAAATAAATAAATAAAATCTTTAAACTGTTAAAGCACCTGAATCGTTTGGCATAGCGGACCCTGGTTATCCTGGCTGTCTCACTTCGGTTTGTCTTTCTCTTTCAGATCACACCGCTTGGAGTTTGTCTCCCATGATCAGCCATGCTGGTCTTGTAGATTGACCCTTGTCCCAGCTTACCGGGCAGACCCTGACTGGCTAAACCCAATAATCTGATCCCATTCTATGCCATCTATCCTACCGGCCACCATGATTTGGTCCATGATGACAGAAACCCAGTCCGAACCAATGAAACCTGCGGAGAAGTTTTCCAGGGCCTCTGGGGAGAAAAGTATGGGTCTCTCCTCCTTGAGAGTCACTCCTGCTATCGTCTGCATTGTGTGAGGATATAAAGATATGAACAGCTTCTTTACTACTAAAGTGGACCTTGGAACTGCCCATGGGAACATAACCGAGGCTTGAAAAAGTAGGTGATGCTGCAGAAGGCAGAAAGGAAATGTGGAGAGGAACAAAGCTGGTCCTTGAGGACACTGGATCAAACCGTGCCTGAAGCTAGTCCTGTCCCGGGCCTTTTCAGTGATGCAAGTTTACACATGACATCATTCTTCAAACCAGTTTGAGTTGAATTTCCTGTCATTTTCAGTGGAAAATGTTTTAACACAAATTTTGGTTTTGTCAAATTGATGATGACATGTTAATACCCTTTCAATGAGTTATACTGGGAGAATGGGGTCATACTGTGGGTTTCTGCTTCACTATTTTGTTTAGTGTGTTGTTCTCAAATGGCTACCTCACCTTCTTAAATCATTCTCCTACTAGTCTCCTTGTCCACACTTCACAGGACACATCAAGTACCACCTTCCCTATGAATTAATTACCGAGCAAGAATTATGAACACTGGTCTTTTAGCTCTGTTGAGATTGCCCCAAGTAGTGGTTAAGAACATATGTGTTACACTACACAGACACGATTTTGAACTCTGGCTCTATAATTCACTAGCTATGTGACTTTGGACAATTTACTTAAACTCCTAAGGACACTTTGCCCAACCTATAAAAATACTGTTAATAATAGCATCTTGTCTGAGACAATTTTTGTGAAGATGAAATGAGATAATTCATGCACAACATTTATCTTGGTGCTTGACACAGAATAAATGCTCCATAAACGTTGCTGCTGTGGTTATTAGTGTTATTACACTTATCAAGAAGTCTACCATATTGAAAGAGCACAATAAATCTAATCTTCAGTTATTAGCCCAATAAATATTTGCTATATGACTTATTTAAAAATTGATGAATGGATAGTTGAGTGAATACACGAGTAAATTAAAACATGAGTGAATGAATGAATGAGTGGGAACTGGAAACTGAGAGGCGAGACCACAAGTAGCTGGGCTGGGCCAGGGGATAAACAGGAGGAGGACAGAATAGAAAGCCACCCTGTGCTTTATGAGAATGCCCTTCCCATGATCTGTGTCCCCGTCAGGTGGAATGATCTGCAATGCTGCTCCCTTCATACTCTCATTACTACAGGTCATCTGTCAGGAGCGTTTTCATGGGCAGCTTTACAGATAGCCATAAAGCAGCACTTACGGCCAAAGTCATCATACTTCGTTGAGCTCTGTGCTTAAAGAGAGTCCACGTCATTTTCCCTTTTTCCTCTGGGTCCTAGTCACTCTATGCACCGATGGAATCTAGCGTAGAGAGCTTAATTCCTTCTAATGGATGCCTCTGGGCTCTGAGGTAAACTGCAAAAGACCTCGAGACCCAAAAGCCCGGTACGAAGAAGTAGGATGATATGGACATTTAATGAGTACTTTGTTTAGTCCAGACCTAAGACTTGCCGGGCTGTTAGCTCGCCACTTTGAATGGACCACCCCATCCAACCTTCACAAGTGTCTATGGCGGCTACACTCATTAGCTCAGCTTTGCTGAGGAAGAAACAGAGACCCATCAAGGTTTTGCTACTCAATTTCACACAGCTAGGGTACGGCATTGCCAAGATTTCACCCCAGCCGGTCCTTACCTAGAAACTCTGCTCAGAGGGCTTTAGGCTTCATTTTTCTCCACTGCGTGTTGTCTCCTCCACTGTTTGAAGCAAATACATTTGTCCCTCTGCTTCCTTTAGAGCCCTCAAAAATGAACCCCATAGAAGTGATTTCTTGAAATAAAGTTCTTCAAGTGTGGTGACACTGGAGGCACATTGAGATGATTTTAAGAGTTCATATTTATAGAGTTTTTTTTTTAAGAGGTTGTTTTCTTTTTTTTTTTTTTTTTTTAAATTTCTCTTCTTATTCCCCTGACCTTCAGCAGTCAATAGACCAATACTTGGACGCTCGTTTAGACCTGGAATTCAAGGGACCACGACGTAGCATCCTCGGTGCTAGGCATCGGAAGGACCCATCTGGTTCTCACAGTCAGTTCTGGCCAGGCTGGCTTTAGCTGGAATTCTGTTTTAGACACACTTTCATCCCAAGTTGGCCAAGGAGCTACGTAATTTGCAGGGTCCCAGCCCCCAGCTCCACGGAGCAGATTTAGGGGAGGAATTTGGAGCTGAGAAACAAGAGCTTAATAACTAGCATACTGGCGGCTCACAGAAGTTCTCTTAACTCTGGGAATGGGCTGCAGTCCACAGGGACGGGTCCTTGGCAGTCACATTGGTATTATGTGGATTTGTCCTCTCCTGGACTGAGCAGGAACACCTGACTCAAAGGGGCCAATCACATTCTGTCTGCCAGGATCTGGCACTGAGAGACAGCAAGTTTCTGTCATAGAACCTGAATCACGTAACATCTGGGGCGGCCATATTCCACCAGCAGCTGTAGCACAGAAGAAACTTGTCTTTCGGGATTATAGTCTGGAGTAAAGAAAGTAAAGTAGAAATGAAAGGAAAAGAGAGGGGGCGAGAGAGAAAATATACCTAGATGACTTTCTAGTTCCTCAATCCAGTCTGAGAATCGGCTATATCCTAGTCTTTTGTGTTCTCTGAGATACCTCCTTCCCTTGTAAAAAATAAATGGGCATTTTGCATCAGTTAAATAAATTGGTTTCTGTTACTTACATCTTAAAAGCACAGATTAATAAGAAAACCAAATCTTTTTTATGGCTCAGAGCAGTTTCAAATCCTGTTTGAGACAATGTAGCTTATAAAAAACATAAATAATGCTATGGTCAGAAAGATGGTTGGCCAACTTCCTTGAAAAACGGCAAGAAATAAACAGAGCTGTTTATTCAGTGTTTTTCGTGATGAGTGACAATAAACACTTCCAAATTGTCTCTCAGCTTCTAATTTCTTTTGAAAAATTTATTACAACTTATAATTGTTAACTTTAGGAAAAATAATGGTAGTGGTCAAGCCAGTTGGAGGAAGAAGAAGGTTAGAAATCACCAGAGAAACTAACTGTAATTCAAGAAGAAAAGTGATGATTTTTATGGGAGTAAGACACACTTCCAGCAAATGCCTCACCTTCTACAGGATAATAACCCTGCTTCTCCAGGGAACCACACCCAACAGCCCAAGAAGGGTAAGTATGGATGGTGGGAAGGAGAGGGAGTTCTGTGGTTGTTAGCGAGTGAGAAACCAAACTCATTAATGAACTTGACAAAAGAGGAAAAGTCATGACTAGCGCAAGCTTTGGGCATGGCTGGACCTAGATACTAGAATGATGCCACTAGTGATCATTCTTTGGACCACTTGGTCTCTCTCCCTTTTGCCTGTGCTGGCTTCATTCTCAAGCAGATTTTTTTTTTTTTTCATTGAGGACTGCCAGATTTAGCAAAAAAAATATAGGACACCTAGATAAATTTGAACTTCAGATAAACAACAAATAATACTTTCTTTTTTTTTTTTAATTTATTTATTTGTTAGAGAGAGAGAGCGAGGGAGCACAGGCAGACAGAGTGGCAGGCAGAGGCAGAGGGAGAAGCAGGCTCCCCGCCGAGCAAGGAGCCCGATGTGGGACTCGATCCCAGGCCGCTGGGATCATGACCTGAGCCGAAGGCAGCCGCTTCACCAACAGAGCCACCCAGGCGTCCCAACAAATAATACTTTCTTAGTTTGAGTATATCCCATGCAATATCGGGGACACACTGATACTATAAAGTTATTAGTTTATTTGACATTCTAATTGAATGGGGTATCCTGTCTTTTATCTGGCAACCCACGCACATGAGATGAGAAAGATGGCTGCCAGCACTTCTAGACTTATGTTCTACTAATGTAGCAGCCTCAGGGAAAAGGGGGGCTTCTTTTAAAAAATTCTAATACATACAAGTCCCAGGATTGTGTCCCAGGGGAACAATTTGGTCGCGTGGCACATCTATGAACCAATTTCTGTGGCTTAGGACTTGGGGTCCTCTGCCAGGCCAGCTACCGCCTGTGGCATGACAGTGAAAGTGTGGCAAGATAATATTTATCCATGAAAAAAATTATGAAGACTTATAGATAGCTTATCCGTGGGACATAGAAATAATCTCAGTTCAGATGCTGGTTTCACAGAGGCAAGAGGGGAGCCCAAAAGCCTCTTTGAAATTCTCCAGTCATGGGTGAATTTGGACCCGAATACCTACCTCCCACCTCCTCACCGCCCGGAGCCCTCCCCACCCATCCACGTGGCCATCATCATTCTAATAGCCACTGGATAAATCAATTAGCGCTTATGAGGGCGCCCCCTCTCTCGTCTCTGTACACAAAATGAACAGGTAAAAAGGAAATACTTGTCAAAACAAATCTCTATTTGGTTCTCTTCATCTATGGGACAATTTCTGCAACGTGTCAATCACTTTGTTGCAAAATAGCCCCTCCAACATCCAATCCACATTTCCCGATGACACCAGCCTGTCAGTTTCTCACTAAATCAAAGCCAAACTTCATACCCAGCAAAGACCAGTTTGTCAATCATTTTTCCTGCCACACATCCACTAGAATCACCTGACAGCTCCAACTTTCTCCTCTCAAAGGAAGGGAGTCTTAGTTAAGCTTGTTTGTCTCTCCTAATTGAGTTCCTTTCAGGACTGGTAGCTTAGCAACTAATAAGTTATTTTCTGAGACAACTGGCCTAATTTTCATAGCTTTCTTGACCATTGCTACTTGTGAGAAAACTGTTTCCCCTCAAGTGGCTAAACAGCAGATGTAAGATTTATTTAATACCTAATTGTTCTATTGTTTCTAATTATAAGCACTCTCCTCCTGTTTAAAAGTAAACATAGGATATGTTGTCAAATAGACATAATTTGAAATGATCATAAACTGTCTTGGAATTTTGTCCTGAAATCTCAAATTCTCCATTACTGGTAGCACTAAATATCAGAAAAAGGGCCAAGAAGATAAATGCCCAGTGCTTACTGGGTTGTAAATTATTCATGGGCACCTGCTATGAGCGAGTCTCTATGAAGCTATGCACAGAATATAACCAGTGTTCTTGTCTTGAAGAAGTTAGTTGGGAGAGAGAGACGGCAACAAGTGCTAAATCCATTTCATGAGAATAAGAAGTACAAATATGAGAGAACAGGGGAGCAATGGTAATTCTAAAAAGGTATTACGATATAGTCATGATCGGTATAGGAGGCCTTGTCATTTCTTTGATGGTCCGGCTCCTAATTTCCCTTCCTCTGCTCGGCGGACTCCTCCATCGGCTGTAGAGTACGGGAGAGATGACGCCCTCACTTCCCATATGGAAGCTAAGGGGTTAGAACGTTGCTCTAACAACCCTCCAGCAGCCACAAGATTGAAGTTTGGCCAATCAGATGTGCTCACCCTGCATTTTCCATCTAGGGCTGTGGGAGCGCTGGGAATGGCTCAAAGGAGCTCTCTGATGTCTGCCGGCAGTGGTGTCAGCAGCAAAAGGCACTGGTGGTGCTATCGTGGGTGGATTGTTCCTGCTAAGGGAAAAATGTTCAGAATCTTTCCTCCTGGCTCTTCCGGAGTTGCCATGGTTCTGACCGGGTCCTGCAACCACTTGGCCGATTTGGGTCTCCCCAGTATACTTCAAATAAATTTATTTTTAAAATCTGAGACATTTCAGAATTGGTTTCTGTTGTGTGCAGCCTCTAACCCTGACGTTTTTAATTGGCTTAGGCATGCGATAAAAAGGGTTCTCTGCCCAGTAAGGGCTGTAGCAATTTGGCAAGTCTCCCTAGAGAATAAAGACAGTACCTACACCTCGCATCAGGAGAGAGTGAGGGAGCAGCTGTTTCGCACTGAACCACTGGGAGAGAGAAGCAGGAAAAGTCTAAGATGCTAAAAACAAATTTTAAATTGATTTTTTAAAAAGGGGGGCTTTGTTTATCTTCTTCATCATTTTATCTTGACAGTGACTGGCAAATAATAGCATTTGTTAAAAGTGCAGAATGAAGAAATAAATGACAATAAGAAAAGAATGTCTAGATGAATTTGGCTACACTGGGAATGCCTAGGAAGTCAGTAAAAAGTGAGGCTCTACCATTATTAGCTTGGGGATTATTGTAAGGAACCTAAAAATTCACAGCAACTCTTTCTAATTTTTATATCAATTTTCAGCTATTATCATGTAGCACATACCCAATTATGCATAAAGTGTTAAATCAGAGCACTCCAGAATTCTGCAGAGACAAGGAATATATCCAGTATAGCAGTGGATGAGTCATCGTTCCTGTGGTCTTGCCCAATGGAAGACAGTCTCAATCTGGAAATTTCTTTTTACTAAAAGATGACTATAAAGCTCCCTTTCACTACCTTAGGAGAGGCAATTCGGCAGAGAGAAAGTGTTCAGGGAGAGAGAGAGAAAGATGCTCGCTTTCTCCCAGAAACAGAGAGAGAAGCCATTCACGTGCAATCAGGAGCTGGCAGTAGGCATTTTGCGGAGCATGTCTTGGGATGATTATTTCTTCAGCTGCACAGCCTTTCTGGGCTCGCATTTAAGGTGTGTCCTTCAAGCAATCATGGTCAGGGAATTCCCTGATATTAGCAATTGGTCTTCTGATAGTTTTGTGCAGACTGCTCTGGTATGGGAGCAGGAGGACTGGAGAATGGAGAATTGAAGCCAAAGAACGAGATAATTCCATTCCAGTTGGATAGTGGTTTGACCCATTTCTTAGTGGGGATGAATTGGAAGGGAATGTCAGAACTTGAACTCTACGTTGTTCGTGGTGTGGCCAACTCTTAGGACATCATTTACTTTGTATGAGGCTTTGTTCAAAAAGCTTCCCCTGCATCGCCTCAATTAAATCCTTGTAACAACTTGCAAAGGTAGGTGTTGAGAGGGAAGCATTGATTAGCGGAGAAATCTATTGTTTTAGAGAGGATATTAGGTCTTATGCGAAAAAGTGGAATGTCTGAAGTCACTAAGCCCTTGTGGAGAGAAAGACAAAACAAGGGGGAGAAACTCTACAAGATTTACATTCCAGGGATTGCAAAATGGTTTGAGCCAAGGAAAAAGTATGACAGAATGGAGCCAGAGTTCAAGTAAGGTTGCACTCCCTTGTTCCACTTCCAATATCATCACCACAGGGCTCCTTCCTTGGGTTAATGACATTGCAGTAAGAAACACACACACACACACACACACACAGAAAACAGCAGTAAGAGACAGAGCCACACGTGATCAGGTTATTTCCTCGTTGGGCAAAGGCCCACAGGTGTTTGGCAAGGTTTTGTGCAAGTGAAAATGAGATGACATCACGAAGAAAATAATCGTAGTTATGAAAACTCGGAGTGGTGTGCTCAAGAAATCTCTCCATCATAGAGCTGTGGCTTTCCCTGCTGACTCTAATTCAAGCCAGTGCTGGTCATAAAACCAAGTTGTGGGACCTGTTCTTCCTGTTGGACCCAGGAAGGAGCGATGTTGAACACTCACTCCCTTGGTGCTTGTGGATAGGATAGATGAAGAGCATCGTATGTAGTCGAATTGATTGTTTAGAGTTCTTCCTCTAAATAGCATGATTGGGATGCAGGCAGAACTTACAAAAAAAGGAGTCAAGAGTAGATATTATTAATCTCAATTTACCCATGAGGAAAAAAAGGCTCGAAAAGGCTCAGTAATGCCCCACAATGCACATCTAGTATGTGGAGCCAGGATTTGAAATCAGATCAGTCGGACTCCACAGCCTAAGGTCTTTTCTGCTGCAGCGTATGCAAATTCCCTCCGAAGGGGAACATGTCTCATGTGCTACAGATGCAAGAAGCAAAGTAATTTTATGTGATACATAATTCTGGATATAAAAATAAACATTCTTCCCCATCCCCCCCCCCCCGCCCTTTTAGGACAATGCAATGCTCAGATATTAGCAGAGAACATGGTTGTCCATTTTGAGACCACATTTCCCAGCTTCCCTGGTAGCTTGGTTGTGGTGGGCATGTGAGTGAATTCTGGCCAAGAGGCTATGAACAGAAGTGATGTGCTACTTTTCCCCCAACAGCCACCCTCAAAAAAGAATTGGGTGTGATTTTCCCTTGCCTCTTTCTCCTTTCCTAATGGTTGTAGATGGACAAGCCAGAGATGGATGCCATGTGTTAAGTATTGTGAGAGACAGAAATGTACTTCTATTATGAAAACCACTATGATTTTGGGTCTTCTTGTTACAGCAGCTTAGGCAACATCCTAACTTATAGATGACATGATGTCTCCCCAAGGATTTGAACATTTCCTTGTGAGGAACTATAGATTCCTATCAAAGGTCATTTAATACTTTGTATAGTTTGATGTAAATATATATGTGTATATTAAATATAGTAATATTTAAGTGAAGGGTTTAAACATTTCTATATAATTTCTATTTTATTCTCAATTCCTCATGCTGTTTTTAAGGAGATTAGAATTGTAGACTACATATATTACTCTAAATCATTCAGAAATACTGACTTACCTTTGTCCTGGCTAGATCTAAGAGACTAGGATTCAGCAAACTACACCTACAAACATGGGTCTAAAAAAAACAAGGGTCAGCAAACATATCTGGCCCACCACCCGTCTTTGTAAATAAAGCTTTATTGAAACACAGCCATGCCCATTTGTTCACATACTGTCTGTGGCTGTTTTTTGCTCTGAGGGCAGAATTGAGTAGTTACTCCAGAGGTGATATGGTCCACAAAGACTAAACCAGACTAAACCGCCCTCTCCAGAAAAAGTTTGCTGACCCTTGCAATACATGACTATAACCAGGGAGGTGTTGTTTGTAGTGGCAAGTCCAGGTAAGCAAGGATGTTTTCTGGGTAAGCCGAAAGCCCTGGCGATTTCCCATCTAGCTACGATGCACGTTTCAACAGTCCTTAAATATCAGTTGCTTCAACGTGAAAATCTATCAAGAGTTTTCATAAGGGGGCTGCCGCTCTTCACTGCTTTCCCTTCGTTAAGTATCTTGCGGAAGACTTTGTTATCGTTGACCTCGTATGAACCAAGAGAGGGGCAGAAGCCAGCCAAGATGTGATACCACATGGGCACCGTTTTCTGTCCTTCTCAGGCATGACCTGTGGGCGCTGGGATTTCGGATAGAAGAGCCCGGCGGGTTTCACGTAGCCGCCCCAATCTTTGCATCTCGCATCTGTGGCTTGAAGGACCTGTTCCCGTTTGGAGGACAGCCACGATGGGACGGGATTCTGCGGCGTCTGCGAGCGTGAAGGGGGTTCGTGACTTCAAACTGCTTTCTTCAGTCGGCACAGATTGGAGTGTGTGAAGGGAGGCGGGAGCAGAAGGGACAGGGGCCACCGGCTCAGGGGAACTGCGGGGCAGGGAGCCGCGGCGTGGGGGAGCTCCCCATCGCCTTGGCACCTGGGCTGTGAATCCAAGAGGAGCTAGAGCCGGGGAAACGAGAGGCAGAAGAGTGTAAATATTATTCAAATAAAGGAAGCATGAGGTCAGAAGCAACGGAGCACTGGAAATAGTTTTCTTTTTGTCTTTCTGTGAGGCGGTGAAGGAGAGGGGAACCACCATCCCATCAGCTTACTGGCCGCTGTTCGAGGCTCCCCATCTGTGAGGGATAGTCGAGGAGCCCGTAACATCGGATGTCACCGTCCCAGCAGCAACTCTGTTCTATGCTCCCTCGGCTCAGACCCAGCCCGAGGGAGAAGTCGAGGTTTGATAAAAGACCCAGCTCTTAAAAGAGGTTGCCAGAGTGACCATTGTCATTTTTGCTCACGTCTGATGGGACAAAGCGAGCCACGTGACCAAGCCTAACAGGAGGGTATCAGCTTCTCCCAGGGAAGGGCCACGCACTGCTGTTGCCCACTGCATCCCTCTACAAACCTGGGGAGATCACTCGAGAGATTTTTGCTACAGTGAAGGAAGCTGACACTCAGATCGAAGTCCCCCCATCCGACAAAAATACCAAGTTGGTGACCCATGTCACCATGGGTGACATGTTGGAATTCAAATTTACTCTATGTCTCTCCCCAGCATTTTTCAACTACAAGCCCGTTTCCCCAGGTACCTATGAAAGACTGAATTAAAGTGTTTACTTACATCCGACAAGAACAAAGATCACCCGCCTTAAAGAGGCTAAGCCAGAACAGCGCTAGCTCTCCGCATCCCATTCCCTATATCACTTTCTAGAGGCTTGACAATGCATGAACACAGTCAATGGTTTTGAAGAGTTATTTTCTGTGGGCCTTGCACCAGGCTTTGTAAGCCTAATTGCATTGACTCTTTGCCAAATAAACCAATGAGAAATATATTGTTACCCCAGCTTTAGAGATGTGGAACTTGCCGCTCAGAGAGGTTAAATAACTTGCCAGATAGATACCACGCAGCCAGGAATTTAGCTGCAATGTGACCCCTTCCCTTCTTGTCCCTAAAGTTTACTCCCTTCCCTTTATACGTTCTGGAGGAAGAACCAGCTGGTTCCCAGTGTGAGGGAAGATGGGAAAAGACGGAAGCGACTCTGGATGTCCAGAATGTGACCCTTATTTATTGTGTGGGTTACTCCTGCCATGAAAGCACTGATTAAAACTACTTGGTCACCCAAATGTAATTAGAAAGGCCCACTTCCTGGGAGAGGTGGGTGGTAACGCCAGGAAAGCACTTCGGAACTTAAGATGAATGAGTTTGGGTTTAAAAATAACTTTAGATGCTTTGTGTCATGTCTCATTTCCATTAGTAAACATAAAAAAAAAAAAACTGCATACCCTACTGCACGTACTATGGTAAAGAGTATAACTACACAAAAATAGATGACCATATATAACCTACTTGAACTTACAGAGATATGCATCCGGATTCACCTGCCTGGAAATGGAGATCTGCTGGAAAATTTTAGGGCAACTTTTTTTTTTTTTTTAAAGGATTTTACTTATTTACTTGAGAGAGAGAGAGAGAGAACACAAGCAGTGGGAGGGGCCGAGGGAGAGGGAGGAGCAGGAAGCCTGACTCGGGGCTCAATCCCAGGACTGAGGATCATGACCCGAGACTCAGGCAGATACTTAACTCTGACTGAGCTACCCAGGGACCCCGCAAGGCACCGTCTGATAAGGTGGTTGGAGCCGTTCTGCAGGTATGGGTGCGATCTGCCATTTCCTCGACTGGAAAATGGGCATCATTCCATCTAGAGTAAGAACCCGGTGGGAAGGGTGAATGGACCCGTGACTGAGGATGGTGAAGGTGTTGTTTGTGAAGAACAAGGACAGTACAGATTTGGATTGGGGTGGCCCGAGGGGGAGACACCATGTCTGGGTCAATCTCTCCCAGCCACCCAGCCCTCCGAATGAGAAGCCTAAGGCTTGTCCGGAAGTTCACATTGCTGGGTTGCACCGTAGCTCTTATGGCCTTTGTCTATGCCTTTCCCCACATCTCCCTGGCCTCTGTCCACTCCTTTCTCTTGGCTGAACCCCATTCCTCCTTCAGGAATCCGCCCATAGTTTGGTGCAGTTTTCTCAGCTGCAGCACTGTTACCGTGTTGAGCTGGATGAGTCTTTGGTGTTGAGGGCGGGGTGAGGGGGGTGTCGGAGGGTGCCTGTGACTTGGAGGATGCCTGGAGGCCTTCTCAGCCTGCACCCCACTGGACCCAGGTAGCCCCTCTCTTCCCAGCTGTGACAAGCAAAAATGTCTCCAGACGTTGTCAACTGTCCCCTAAGAAGCAAAACTGCCCCTGTTTGAAAACAACTGGCAAGGAGCATCAGCCTTTGTTGGAAGTCTCATTTGACTGGCTCTGGAACCCCGTTAGCCTGGAACCCCCATTCTCGTAGGAAGCCTACAGCCACATTTGGAACTCCGTCTCGGGTGTGGGCGTGCTACCAGGGTCCAGCAGACTCTCAGGAAGCGATTGGGTGACTGAGGATGAAGTACTTGGAAATTTCCTCTGGCTTAGAAAGCGAGGATAACTTCGCTTCGCTGAGTGAGCTAGAAAATTCCTTTATGCCCTTACTTTATGTGAAATGTGATTCTCACGGCGCACATCCCTGCAGTCTGATATGTGAAATCACCCATTAGAGAGTGCAGTCAATACTGCTGTTACGACTCCTGGGCTTTCCAGAAAGAAGCCATGAGTCTTGATTTTTTCTTCCCTTAAGGTCTGGCTTAGCACCAAGGCACTGGAGCGAGCGTGGCTGTAGTCCCGAGATTCATTTCCCCCCTGTTTCATTGCATATGGCCTTAGAAAAATTATTTTTTGAAAAATGACCTAAAGCTTTCCTAAAATCCTCAGGAATGACACCTGAGGGGAGCATCTGAGAGACTTCACATTCATTAACTAAACCTTCTTGTTAGGTTATGTTCCCTGAAATGCATTTGACAGTTAATGAAGTAGAAAAGATGGCAGTCGGAGAAAAAATAAAATTCTGTCGGATTCTGGCGATAGAACAGGGAGGTGAAAAAGCGGGAACCTGGGGAGGGATTGATAGATCAGCACCCCACACTGTGAGTGTTTTATTGCCAGGGACATTGACTCGGATCAGAGCCGGCTGCAAAGTTAAATTCACGCCTGGCACGCTGTTCAGATCCTAAGACCGTACTCAAGTCAGCCAACCTAGATAAGGTGCTTGTCAGGGCCAAAGCAGCAGGGATACGGGGCTGACTGGCAGGCATGTGAAACAGGGATCAGAGAAGAGAAAGAAAAAGGACAGACGTGTTCAAAAATATTTGTACTGCTTTAGACACCTTTCCCCATTTCGGTAGGATGGCAATTTAGCCCAAACCTTGCTTGAATACTCAGAAGGTACAACCAGCTTGCAGGCAGTCGAGTGAGCAGGCACAGACTTTCTCTGAAAACATTCAGTTTTAAATGACCTCATGGGATGTTATTCATTTCCCGTTCCTTTCTCCTCCGCCTGTACCCTCTGCTGAGGTTCAGAAAAGGGGGTGTGGGGGAGGGGGGTGGGAAGAACAGCGACGCACTGGGGTACCCCTCTGCGGTTGCCAAAAGTATTATTTGGTTAATTCAGCTCAGTCCAGCCTTCCTGAAGTTGGGCAAACCTGTTTTCTTCCCTATGATGTATCACTTAGAAACACCAACTGCAAGGATTTCTTATGTTCTCACAAAAAAGGGAAGGAAACAGCTGGTAAATGTTTCACAGATGGCAAAGCTCTTGGCATCTCTCTCAAGAGAGGGCCACCCATGCAGATGGCTCATTATTTTAACATTTGGATTTTCATCTTATTAAAACATCTTTTTTTTTTCTGGTTTTATTTAGCATCATAAATTCTCTTACACTTTAGCAAGCGCCTAAGCGATTTGAGGACGTGTGCTCTAAGGAACATCCTTTGGCTAAAATATAGATGGGTAACAACATTATTCCCAGCTTTGATCTCAACGTGATGGGTTTCAATCTGATTAAAAATTCCAATGAAAGGGAAAGCTCAGAGTAGTGGATTTATCAAGCGAAAGTCCATGAAGTCCATATAGTAGCTGAATTATTCAGCAGAACGATAAACCGAGGGAAATTGGGGGGAAATAGTTTTATTCGATGCATAAAATCCCTATTACTATGCAATATGCATATATAAAAATAGACAAATGCACAGTGGGTGTAGATTCATAAACACACCCTTTCTACATACGGAGGGAGGCTTCTGTACGATGAAGTACAACAGCCAAAATTGAAACCGAGCCATGCCAATCCTTGGCAGGTAGGAAAGGGTCAAGATTTCAAAGAATAGTTCTCTGCCCACTCAGGCTTTGGCAAGACTGAACGCGCATCTTCTGTGTAAGTGGCTGTCTCTAGGTGCAGAAGCAGGAAGGCTGCTGGATGGCGAGATGGAGAGAAACCACCAACTCTCGCTGTCCTAACTTCACTGGCAAAGCAGTCCTCGGGACTCTCCTTTCCGGATAGAGCTCTCAAGGACCGGAACACGTTGTGGTCACCTCAGCATCTCTAACTATTGCGCTGGGGTGCGGGAACCATTGGAAATGCAAATGTAAGGGACAAAGCAGAGTAATAAGAGCAAACCAATCTATTTAATGCGAGGAGATGCTGGCCTAAATACAGGATCCGGCGCTGTGCTCTCGCAAATGGGCCTTATGGAGCCAGGTCTGTGCGTGCCGCGCTGTAAATGTTTATTAGCAATGGTACACGACGCACGTTATGGATCCGCAGAGCTCAAAGCTGCCTCACTTTGGGGGTCGAATGTAAATCCCTGAAATGCTGAGAAAATGTTAACAGTTGCCAGCGCCAAGAATGTACCGGTTGAGCCTGTACGTAGGTATCGTAAACGGAGGCTCTGTTCATTGACTTGAAATCACCTCTGGCACTTCTAGGCTGAAGCACTGGCTTGCAGAATGCATTCTGCGAGCGGAAGGCTTTTCCATCAGCCCGAAAGCAGGATGGGAGGTGCAGGGAGCGTCGTTCCCCAAAGATCTGCAAAGAGCCGTGCTGATGGAAGTACGTCCAGAGAGCTCGGGGTGGTGGAGACTTTGAGGGAAAACCTTTTCACCTTATTTCCCCCTAAGCGGATTGCTTCTGGGGGTGACGTGCGGCTTCATGGTTTGGGGCATCTGTGGCACACCCGGTGATCCCAAGGGCGCACACGCGTCCTCGGGGAGAACCGAGCCTCCAGCGGGCAGATGTCACCCTCAGCTTCAGGCTTACCCCCTTTGCTCATCTGAAGGCGGCAGCCCTTCAAAAGCGGTGCCCAGACCAGCAGCATGGGCCCCACCTGGCCTGCAGCCACACCTCCCAAGTGTGGAGCTCTGCAGGTGGGGCGGGCAGCCGGCAACCGCACAAACCCTCCAGGTGAGGCTGACGGACGCTCGCACTGCTCTAAGGCATAATAGTTTGTCACTCCACCAGTGTCCAGGAATCTTTTTGGTGACAGGCATCAAGCATGATTCCTGTAAAATCCTGGCAGCAGATTACATTTGTCTATTTAACTGCATGCAAAACGCTTGTCAAGAAGATTCCGGGGGCTCTTTTTGCAAAAGCCGTCCTCCTTCCTGCACATACCCTATGCAGCTCTTTGGAGACTTCCTGTGCTTCCATCCAAGCTCCAAGGTTACAAGCCATTTTACAGGCATCCCCCCACTCCCTCACTCTTCATCTAATATTGGCAAATAAGACAGGGAACAGGGCGCCTGGTTTTCTGAGTCTAGCGAGAAAGACTGACAGATTTCATGACATTTGTCACAGGGTCTAAAACGCCACGTGGGAGAAAATAATCCCACTTAGTAAAAACATCTCACTGTACCTTTGAGTCAGAATGGAGAGGCATAAGAAGTATTGTTCCTGGAAAATTACAAGGCATTCGGTGTGTGTTTTCCGAAGTGTGATGACTATTCACCAGTCTCTGGTTTAGGTGGCTGAAAGCCCCCCACAAAACTGCATAGGGACTAGAATACACGTACATCCCGTGAAGTGGCATAAGAATCAAAGGGGAAATGAATTTCCTGTGGTGCAGATGAGCTACTTAAAGTCGCTCCCATCTGAGTACACCTCCTTCTCCTCATGCGCATTGAAAACCATTTGAATAATGCACGCTATTCAGTTGCATTGTGTGCTCTGAAAGCCGTTTAATGAAGGTAGACAGGCTTCCAAAAAGGTGCATTCTTTGACTAATGTAGATACTCCTGGAAAAATCTTTCCCCAACATGGAAGGCGAGATGTACTGAGCGAGTGGAAGAGGGAATGCTATTATAACGTCTTGTTTCACTCAATCAAATCGAATGGAAGCAATTTGGGTTAAACCTGATCTATCCTAGGTGAACTCTATTCTGGGCAATTTATATACTGAAAAGCTGCAAGTCAATCACATTTGAGCGAATCAAACCATCTTTCCATTGATTTCCACTATAGTATCAAAGTTGCTTTATCTCTTTCTGATTGATCATCAATTAGCAGTGGCTTCCATCTCCAACCTTTCTGTTAAATAGTTAATGATCCGTAAACTGACACTTATATAAAGGAGGGGCACTCCTATCTAAATCAAAATTTCTTGAAAAGTTACATTTATTTGTGCAAGAATATCTGTACCTGTAACTACCTACCTACCTATCATTTAAATAAAATGAGATAATAATATGTGTCTGGTAAGATTAGCTCTTCGTTTACAGTTTATTTGACTAACTGAGCCAAAATTACAGAAAAAATATTTTGCGCAAGGGATATTTTAAATTTCCTTCATCTTGGTAGTTCAGATCAAGGGGTGGTATACAGAGTCAGGTTAACAGCGTGAGCCTAGGAGTCACACCCAGACTTAGTCCTGCTCTGTGGGGCTGGTCCTCCCTGACCCTCAGTCTCTTTCTTTATGACATGAGTCCAGTGATCTGTTGTGTCCCACAGGATGGCTATGAACAGTAATTTGCTGCGTATATTGTTAGCACGATGCTGGGCACACATGGCGCTGTTGTTTTTACGAAAAGACAAAGTCACAGGTATCATGCCGGGGACAAACAGGGAGAGGATCTACAAATGCCCATCTGGAAAACCATGGAGACAATCTGATACCAGTGTGATGTTTAAAAAAAAACAACAAACGCTGTTGGTTATACTCTAATGAGAGTGCTCAACAGAGTGAGAACAGCACGAACCTCGCTAGAGAAATGAGCGGTTACTATAAAGTATAGAGTGGTTCCCATTCTCCAGACCAATTCTTTAGTTTCTGAGATCATTACTGAATAATCAGAATGATGACAGTCATCGGAATAGCCACTAGCACTTACACAGCCTCTACTATGTGCTGGGCAGAGCTGTACATACGTTCTATCCATTAATTCTCTTAAATGTCACAACAACTCAAGGGGTGATACACAGAAAAGGAAGCTAAGATACAGACAGAAGTCTTTTCCAAGATCCCACGGCTCAGAGGGGTAGAGCCAGGATTCGAAGTTAAGCGTAAGAGATACATCCTCTTGAAAAGGTAAGAGGGGAAAGGCGCTGCAGGAATCAACCTTCCAATTTTACAGATGGAGAAACTGAGGCCCGTATTTAGAAGAGGGCTTATTATTTATAGTAGATGCTTATCTCAGTCTAGTTGAGCTGCCATAACAGAACACCATAGCCTGGGGGGCTTAAACAACAGAAATTCACTTTTTTCACAGTTTCAGCGGCTGAAAGTCCAAGATCAAGGGTCAGCATGGTGAGCTTTCTGGCTTGTAGAGGCTACATTCTTGCTGTGGGGTGCAGGGTGGGGGGGGAATGGGAAGAGAAGGACAGAAAGAGAGATTTCCATCTCCTTACAAGTCCACAGTCCTACTGGACTGAGGCCCCACCCTTATGATCTCATTTAACCTTAATGACCCACCTCCTATAGCCTTCTCTCCAGATATGGCCACAGAGGAGGTCAGGGCTTCAGCGAATTTTGGGGGAGCACATTTCAGCTCATAACAATCCTCAATAAGTAATAACTGAATGATGAATGGTATCCACAGACGGGCATGTTACTTACAAGCCTCATTACCAGCATAGCCAAGAAGAGAAAATGGGTCATTCTGATGTGTGCTCTCTGGAGACTAGCGACCACGCAGCTGAGACTCCCCAGTAGAATGTTTCCAGTGATCTTTTTTAGAGTCCTTATAAATTTATTTGTACTTAATCCCTATCTGATGGTCCGTATCTTTGTTGCTCTCCCTACACCAGAGTGCTCCTCTCCAAAGGGTGAGTGTCTCAAGAGGTCCCCTTGGTGGGAAACCTCACTTCTTTTCTCCTTTAGTTTGGTTTTTCTCCTTCAGTTTTGGCTTCTGTTTTGCTCCGTGTTCATCTTTCTGCATATGTTCTTGCTTTCCTGAGCTAATCCATGTAGCTACAAGGAGGCTTCAGAGCTCAAGAAATACCTCTTGATTAATAGATCCTTATAGAAGGCAGTTAGGGCAAAGGAATAAAAAAGATGATAAACTCTTCATCAGATGAAAACTAGGCTTCCAGTAACAGAAATGCTGTCTTAATAGATATGAACAACAACAAAAGGAAAGCATTACCTCCTATAACTGAAATTCAAGGGGACTCTGGATGACTGTAATCTGGAGCCCAGTCTCTTTCTCTCTGCTTCTGTGTCCTCTGTGCCTCCCCTGTTCATAGGCAGGCTCTCCCTCAGAGTGATGGAAGGTGTGTCAATGGGGTCTCGAGCTTCATGTTTGCTCATTCCTTTCCAGCAGGGGTGAAAGGTCCACTTCAAGATAAATTATCAAGAAAAACAAAAATCCCAGATTTGAATTTTCTTGGCCTTAATTAGACTCATTTGAGTCATAGGCTCCGCTTCAAAGCTGACCATACAGAGAGGAAGATAGAATGATAAGTCAGGGGTCAAAACATGTATTCTGTACAGGGCCGGATAATAAATATTTCAGACTTTGTGGGACACGCAGTCTCTGTCAAAATGACTCAACATGGCCATTGTAGCCCGAAAGCAGCCTAAGCAACACAGACACGACTGTGTGGGGCCAGATTTGGCTTAAACAGATCAGGTCCTAACATGGGAATGGATGCACTCTCCGGTGCCCATGGTGAATCTAATGTAACCCTAATACATCCTGGGTTCCAGAAGGTCCAGTGGCTTCATAGACACTTATTCAAAGAAGTGCAGTCTCCGCCATCCATCAGGGATTTTAAGAATCCATTTTCTTCTTAGGTCTCTCAAACTAAAGGGCCTCAGTCAGGACAGCACTCCTCAAAATCTATTTCTCTACTCTCCAATTCTTGTGCTCAGAAGTGCCCATGCCAAACACCCAGACTCTCATCAACACTGGCTGTACATCCTTCCTCCAGCTCCCAGAATGTCTGTCTTGCTGGGTCTTTAATGTGTAACCAGCATCATCTTTCTCTGTCTCTATCTCTCTCTTTCCATCCTCCCCCATTTCTTCTGGCCATGCAGCTTCCTCTGTCTACCCTTTTCTGTTCTAAATCACAAAATCTTTGGAATCTGATTGGCAAAGATCCCTCAGATGGGGCAATGGAGGAGGAAACACAAGTCTGATACGTGATATAGCTCCTCCTTGTCAGACTTGCAAAGCGGGAGTTCACGCGAGGGTACTCACGGATGTCAGGATAGTGGTGATCTCTTGGGAAGGGCGGGGTGAGAAAGGAATGGGAAGCAGAATTTTATTTGAATTTGAAAAATTTCATCTCTCTCAAAAATTAGAATGACATCTGAAGGAAATTTGACAACGTGATAACACTCATTATATTTGGGAAGTGGGTACACATTGGTACCTTCTTTTCTGTACATTTTAAACATTTCATATTTAAAGATTCAAATAATTGGGGTGCCTGGGTGACTCAGGTATTAAGCGTCTGCCTTGGGCTCAGGTCATGATCTCAGGATCCTGGGACTGAGCCGCGTCGGGCTCTCTGCTCAGCAGGGAGTTTGCTTCTCCCTCTCACTTTCCCTCTGTGCTCTCCCCTTCTCTCTCTCTCAAATAAATAAATAAAACCTTTACAAAAAAATAAAGATTCAAATAATTAAATGAAAAAGCTGACAGAAATAGTGCTTGTGAGGGTGCTTTGTTCACTTATGATCCCCTAGACCCGTGGCTCTCGAACTTTCGCTGTACGTCTAGTTACCTGGAGGCCTCGTAATAGCACAGACTGCTGAGGGCCAGCCTCAAATTGCCCATTCAAGGACGCTTTGTATTTCGAATACTCTGCCTTCCAAACATGTTCCCAAGTCACCCGGATGCTGCTAGTGCAGGGACTGCAATTTGCAGATCATGGAAATAGACCGTAAACTCCTCGAGGGCAAGAATCCTGTGGGTCTTGCCCTACTCAGAGGATCTAGCTTGATCCCTGACCCTTGGAAAATGTTGAGTCAACACTGATGCACGAGAACTGCACCCCGGGGCTCTCACCTGTGGGAACAGTGGCTGCCGTGCCCAGTTTAAGCTGCTCTTTCTACCTTTTAGTTAGTAGAAAGGATGCTCTTCCTTATCCTCAGAACAGCGTGGGTTTGCCGGAGAAGGGCTGAGTTTTCTCGGTGGTAAGATTAGAGGGGGATCAAGAAAGGGAGGTGGCTGCCTTTTCAGGAGGGTGAGAGAGAGCAAAGGGAGGTAGGGGTGAGAAGACAGTGCTGCGGGACCCACTTGGACTTTCTTGCCATCCAGAGAGCACCCGTGCCATCTCAGCTGAGCTCCAGTGGTGGCCCTGCTGGGAAGCCTTGTTCTCGTCCTGGGCACCTGCTCCGGCTGCCACTGCCACGGGCAGCTCCCAGTCCCGACTCAGAGACCAGAGGATCGCCAGGCCTTGTTTTCTTGCCTTCTGCCCTGTTTACCCCCGTTCGGTCTTCTCATCTCCACTCAAGCAGCAGTCCCTCCCCCCACCCCCCACCCCCGCCCCGGAGCGCCTTCCTTTGCTCCCTGACCAAAAAGCCATCAGCCGCCCCTTCACGTGGCCTGTGGTCTTTCCTCATGACCCTCCGCAGTTGGCAATGCTGCTTTCCTTTCTCGTGCGTGAGTCCCGTCCATCTCCCCAGTTGGACTCCGAGCTTCATGCGAGCGAGGACCGCATTTATTTTGCTCACTGTGGTATCCCCCAACTCATAGCTCGGCATCTGGCCCCTATCCTGTGCTCAAGAAGTGCTCGTGGAATGAATACGTGAGAAGCGAGTACGGGCTCCTTTCCCCGACCCACAGGCCCTGTCATGACGCCAGCGAAGTAACCCAGGAGAGACGCTGTCTTTATTTCCACGTCTTCCAATCCCCCCAGTCCGGTTTCCGTGCCAGAGTGTGCTTCTGTCATTGGAAGTGCCTGTCCTGGTTAGGTTTCCCTAACGCCTTTGCCTCTCCTGCCCCAGCGTCAGCGGCTGACAACGCAACACTGGATGAGAGTCCATTTCCCGCGGGGAAAAGGAGAAGCGAACACTAATAACAAAACGAGTCGTTCTGGAAGAGGCAACTGGGGTAAGATCCTAGTGGAAATCTCTAAGACAAAGGGAGGAAGCACGCGCGAGTATTGGTAAGACCCAGAGGGAAGGTCTCCGAATGAGTGAAGCGTCTTCTTTTTTTTTTTTTTCTTTTTTACTATTAAAATATTGGTGTGCTCGGTTTTCTTTTTGAAGGTGACCCTTAACCCCAGCTGGAGGAAGTGTTTCCTCAGCAGCACTTAAGCCCCAAAAGCTGTTGTGTGGGGCCAGGGTTGAGGGATTTGGAATGTCTGATCAGCCTGTCACCTTTAAGCCTGATTGGTTTTTTTTTTTTTTTCTTTTTTTCTTTAAATCATTGCCCAGTTGATGAATCATTGTTTCTACTTGCTTTAGGAAGAGTCATTCTCTACTTCTTCTTTTCTAGACTGAACTTGTGCAGGCTTTTTATATATCCTTCCAGTGTTTAATCTACTTAGTGAAAAGAATACACAGTCCTTTCAAACAACTGTAAACATATGAAGTAGAAAACAAAAGTGTTTCAGTTACTCACATTTCAGGGAGAGCGTTTCTCCTATATTCTTTTATAATGGTAACGTAGGTACAAATCTATTATTATTATCATTCTTATTATTATTGACATTGTTCTGAAATTAACTCTTTTTCATCTTTCCCCGTTTATTCACCGTTTCTTCTCTGTTTTCATAGGTATCCTTATTTACTCTGGTTAGCACAAGCCAGGTATCCCTCTCCAGACATTATTAGATGCTAGAAATGGCCACTGCCACTGTTTTAAAATATTTCCCTTTCATAGGAAGTAATGATAAAACATTTCTGAATATGTAACTTTGTTCACCCACCAAGCATGTCCGTTTCCTCTCCATCCCTCTGTAAAGAAATGCTCCTGTTGAACACTCTCTGATGTCACAGCCAAGGGAAATCTTTTACTTAATAGTCACCATACGCTTTTTACATATGGAAACCCAAGAATCATTCATTTATTCATCTGCTTTTTCATGAGACATTTAGCTTGCTTCTAAGAAGCGTCGTGTGTCATTCTAAACACTGGTGAGATATACAAAAGAGGTCTTTGCTCCTATGGGTGAATTCGAGAAACAGAAGATAACAACAACAAAAAAAGGAAATAGAGAATTGTGGTGATGTCAGGATGAAACCATCCATGGACGTTAAAGAAAAAGGGTTTTCTAAAAGAAAGGAACAGCAGGGTGAAGTTTTCGAGGGGAAACAAACATGGCACACGGAAGGAATAGGGCTGGAACATAATGAGCCCTGGAGAGGTGGTATGAGGTAGGACCTAGGAAGGAGCAAGGGCTATATCACATAGGGTCTTAACAGGTTATGGGAAGGGGTTATTATTTTATTCCGATGTTATGGGAAGCCACTGAAAGGCTTTGCACAGAAGAGTGACAATATTTCATGTAGGTTTTAGAAACAATCTCTTTCTTGCTGGGTTGGAGTTAACCCGGGGTGGGATAGGAAGTCAGGGAGCAGGCTGTGGCTGGTGTCCAAGTAAGTCAGCCCCACAAGCCCACAGGCCCAGGCAGTGCAGCTCTGAGTATCAGAAATGAGTGCCCAACGGACTCAAGGGGGGTAGGAGTCACAATCCCCGACAGGGGGAAATCAGCCAGGTAAAAGAACCAGAACACGAAGACAAAGGCGACATCAAAGAGCCAAGAGCCAGCTTCTCGGAGAGGATGGGACCCTCCAGGCGGCTGAGTCATGCGTGTCAAAGTACCAAAGAGAGCACTGGGTGGGATATTGACTTAACAGTGGTCTCTGACCTTCACGGGCCTTTCATCTCTAGGCAGCAAAGACCCTGGAGGTCGGCCCCACCCCTTTAACATATCTCTCTGGGTTTAAAGAAACAAACCAGGGCTTCCCAGTGACCTCTGGCCTCTCTGAGGCAGGAAATAATATTCATAAATCTGAGATATCTATGCTTTCTGGTCAGACTGAAGGTCAGTGCTGGGGTTACATCTTCAAAAGTCCTGCTGGGTCAACCCCATGCTGTTTACAACGTGGCATCCGGCATCTGTCCGTTGGCTCAAACGTGGCACTCATGCTATGAGCCCGGCACCTGGAAACTTGAATGAATGGGCTCACGGAGAGCAGAAGTGTGAGAACGGCCATGTGTATCGGGGAGCCTCCTACTCCTGGACACCCAGCTCCCAGAAATAGTAACACAAAAGCACAGGATACTCGGGTGGTGATGTCCAAGAAACATTTTTTGGAGTGTATTTTTCCGATCTCGTCTACAACACACTCTAAAATTATATACATCCGTCTATGTGTGTAAGTGTAGGTGTGCGCCCGGGGGAGCCTATAAGGGCACGTTTCCGGACAGTAGTGTTGGGGCGGAGGGATGGCGTATTCTGCTTTATGTAAGTGTGTATTAGGTTGAATCATGTGAAATTGTCAGGTCTGCAGATAGAAAAGGACTCAACATGGGCAATTTCCTCTGGTTGATTCTAAAAAAAGTTGGAGTTCTGGAGAGGGGGAGTTCTGGAGAGAGCTTGCTAAAATACTGGGTTCTGAAGCCAGGCAGAAGGACCCTGAGGTCTAGCTCAGCTTCTTCCTATCCGTCTCACCTTGGGCAAGTTCTATCACATCTTGGCGCCTCAATTTTTTCATTTGAAAAATGGGGATATTAAGAGTACTCAGTTCCCGGTGCTGCTGGGTGAGTTAAAGGAGTTCCCTGTGAAGGGCTTATCACTGTGCCAGTGCCAGCCTTCGATAAATGATAGTTCTCTCTTTCTCAAAGCACCTATTACCCTGGAAATTTTATATATATATATATATATATATATATATACACACACACACACACACACACACATACCAATACATACATATATATGTATATATTTTTTAATTGCATATATATATATGCAATTTTTTTTATTTTTTTTATTTTTTTTTTTTAAGAAAAGGATTTGTCTAGAGTATCCTTGAGAAACTCTTCCCTTCTGGTTATGAGTGAGAATTCCAGGTGGGTCCTCTTCTGGTAATTGCCTGCCGAGTAGGACATGCTCTTTGCCCCCTTGGCAGTACTTGGTGGGGAGAGCACGGTGCCCTGGACCAGTGGCCCGAAACCCTCCGCTGCCTGAATTCCCTCAGGCTTTTCTCAGGTGAGTTATTCCCCCTCCCCCTTCGTTCTTTATCTACGCGGCATTTTTCTGCTCTTGTAATGATATCACCGGCATCTTTGTCAAGTCATTCGTTCCTTTCCCCTCCGCAGGCTCGGTGCAGCTGCTCCAAATATAATCCGGGCAGGCGACGAAGGATGCGGCTTCGCAAACAAAGGCGACCCGGGCCGGGCTGGGGGAGCAGCACTCTTCCTGGGGTCTCCAGTCTACTGCTCTTCCCTGCCTTCACGTTTCATAAAATAGCCCGTGGCTCTCACAGTAGAAAGGGACGGAGCCCCGATGACACGGCAGGCATTACTTTAAAAGGGAATTAAAAGCGCGGCGAAGGTTGGCACTAAACCGCGTCGGGCAAAGATGTTCAAGAAGGAGGCTGCCTGGGTGGTTGCCAGGCGGGAGGCACCGGGTCTGAGTCTTCAGTGACTCACCGGCTCCCGCGAGCATCGCGTCCCGGCTGATGGCTGAAGCGGTCAGCCACAACCACTTGCCTTTCTGGAAGGGATCACAGGACCCTGTTTGCAGGGTTGGGACTGGGCGGGGGGGGGGGGGCAGTGGAAAGGTGACCAGAGGTATTTGGAGAGAAGCCTACACGTGAAAGATGGAAATTCACGAAGAGTGTGGAAGCACTAACATTTGCATAGTTTCCATAGAATCACCCAAAGCAGTAACAATAACAATATTTATCCTATTTAGGATAGCTGAAAACGGCAACGATAATATTTACTAAGTGCCTAGGATATGCCAAACACTGTTGGAGGCGGTTTGCAAGGGGTAAACAAGCCAGCTAGAGCTCCGCCCACACGGTCTTATGGTGAAAATCAAAAAATTTAAAAAAAAATTCAGTGATAATTATGATAAATTTAACTTCTGGAAATCCCATGGAGGACAGGATCGGAGGAGAAGGGGGTGGCGCGACAGAGGTTAACGGAAGGTCAGGGAAGATCTCCCCGGGAGGTGACATTTGAGCTGAGACCTGCAGGGTGAGCTGAGACCTGCAGGGTGAGCGCGCAGAGGAAAAGCCAGGGGAGGAGGAGCCCGCCACCAGAGGCTGGCACGCCTGCCAAGTGCCTGAGCCGTGGGATGGCTTGTGGTGGGGAAAGAGGAAGGAGCCCAGGGGCTCTTGCAGGCTCTTAAATAACTTACTAGGAGCTTGCGGATTCTCAGAACCAGAATGGAATTTGTACAAAAAACCAAGGCCAATAAGGAATATTTGGTTGCTTTCGATCACCCAAGTCTTGGGTAGCAAAGGTGAGGTGAGAACCCAAATCTTCTCAGTCGCTGGCAAAGGACCGTGTTTCATGTCAAGCACTCATGGTATGGATCAGCGGCTTGGTTCCAGCTGTGTCTGCCGAGCTTTTCCAGTGCACTGACTTTGGAATAATGTGGGGTTCCAGACCTGACCAACCCCAACTCTCTTTTTTTTTTAATTTTATTTATTCATTTGACAGAGAGAGAGATCACAAGTAGGCAGAGAGGTAGGCAGAGAGAGAGGGGGGGGGAAGCAGGCTCCCCGCTGAGCAGAGAGCCCGATGTGGGGCTCGATCCCAGGACCCTGAGATTATGACCTGAGCCGAAGGCAGAGGCTTTAACCCACTGAGCCACCCAGGCGCCCCAATCCCAACTCTTGACTCATCTTTGATCCTCATTGTGTACCTTAACTTCCCAGAACCTTATCTATAGAACGAGTTGTTGTTATACACAGGGAATCAGACAGTGGTTGGACCAGTACCTAGCACAGAGACAACATGTAAAACGCTGCCTCTCATCGCTGTGATAGCATTAATATTTGGTCAGTATCCTCTCTGCCGCTCTATGAACGGTCTCCGTTATAACCGATGGTATTGGACACCATTTTACATTCCATCTACCAATGGCGAAGGGGCTAGAGTCCAACAAATGGCTTTAGGATTCAAACATTTGCCCATTCGCCACAGCAGCAGCTCCATATCACGTATGGTGTCAGGTTTGAGGAAAACAAAAAAATTTAAAAGTGGTGATTGATCCACTGGGTCAGGTTCATTGCCAGAGTCCGGTCATCAAGTCCTGGATCTGCGATGTATTAACTATGTGAAACCAGCAAACTACTTAACCGGTAGGGGTCTAGGATTCCCATGTGAACGGGGGGATAATGGGGTGCACAGCACTGTCTTGACATACATGAAATGGCATTGACTCTGGAACATGCAGTGTAGACACTGCTCCAGACTGTCGGTTCCTAGTGGCCTCAGCATTCAGGAAGCAGTAATTTGAGGAGGTGGACCATTTTAAGAGGCTCATTGTCAGTTAAGTATAGGGGAGACGCCAATTCCTGCCACCCCTGTTCCCCCTAGGAAAGATCTCACAGAGACTCTGGGGCTGCTCCTGAAAGAATGGCCAGGAGCTTTCCAGAGAGATGGCGGGGAGGCACTCCAGATAGCAGAAAGAGCCTGCACGAATGCATGGAAGCTTGACACAGAACAGCTTATCGGGGAAATGCTAACTAACCCGAAACAGCTGTTCTGTGCACTGGAGGATGGGATAATGGATATAGAGAAGAAAGGCAGAAAAGATGATAATTCCTTCCTAAAGAGTGGGCTCCCAGTATGCTCACGATCCCCACACTGTCGTTTGGTAGCATCCAGATCACCGTCCAAAAAGATTTCTAATCTCTGTTTTTCCCCTTTTATCTTTTATGCCCGTCTTTCCACTTCTTTCCCCTCCTGGCAACCAGCACTTTGTTCTCTGTATTTTTTTAGTCTGTTTCTGTTTTTCGTTTGTTTTGTTATTTAGATTCCATGTATAAGTGAAATCATATGATATTTGTCTTTTTTTTTGTCTAACTTATTTCACTTAGCCTGATACCCTCAAGGTCCATCCATGTTGTAGAGAAGGGTAAGATTTCTTTTTTTGGGGGGGGGTAAGTAATATTTCATTATCTCTCTCTATATAATGACTGTTACATATATAATGAAATATTATATATATTATATAAAACATGTATCACATCTTCTTTATCCATTCATCTGTTGATGGATGCTTAGGTTCCTTCCATATCTTGGCTATTATAATTAATGCTGCAATAAACATAAGGGCACATACATTTTTCTGACCAATAGTTTCATTTTGTAAAAATTACCCAGAAGTAGAGTTACTGGATCCTAAAGTGCTTCTATCTTTAGTTTTTGGAGGAAACTCCATACTGTTTTCCAGAGCGGCTGCCCCAGTTTGCATTCGCACCCCAGCAGTGCACAAGGATTCCCCTTTCTCCGCATTCCTTGTCAACACTTGTTATTTCTTGTCTTTTTGATGATAGCCATTCTGACAGGTGTAAGGTGAAGCTCATTGTGGTTTTGATTTGCATTTCCCTGATGATCAGTGATGTTGCATATCTTTTCATGTGCCTGCTGGCCATCTGGATGTCTTCTTTGGAAAATTGTCTATTCAGGTCCTGTGCCCATTTTTTAATCAGATTGTTTGGTTTTTTTGGTGTTGAGTTGTATGAGTTCTTTATACACTTTGAATATTAACCCCTACTGGGTCTATCAGTTGAAATATCTTCTCCCACTCAGGGTTGCCTTTCATGCTTTTCCTTTGCTGTGCAAAAGATTTTTAGCTTGGTGTAGTCCCAAGTGTTTATTTTTGCTGTTTTCCCTTACCAGAGGAGACAGATCCAGAAAAATATTGCTAAGGCTGATGTCTAAGAGTTTATCAGGATTTTTATGGTATGGTATGATATTTTTAAGGGTATCAGGATTTTTATGGTTCCAGGGTTTACACTTAGGTCTTTACTCCATTTTAAGTTTATTTTTGTGTATGATATAAGAAAACAGTCCAGTTTCATTCTTTTGCATATAGCTGTCCAGTTTTCCTAAAACCATTTATTAAACAGACTGTCTTTCCCCATTAGATATTCTTGTCTTCTTTGTTATAGATTAATTCACCCTATAGATGTGGTTTTATTTCTGGACTCTTTGTTTTGTTCCATTGATCTATGTGTCTGTTTTTCTGCCAGTACCATACTGTCTTGTTTATGACAGCTTTGTAGTATAATTTGAAATCTGGGATAGTGGTATCTCTAGCTTTGTTCTTCTTTCTCAAGAGTGCTTTAGCAATTTGGGGTCTTTTGTGATTCCATACATTTTGGGGCTACTCGTTCTAGTTCTGTGACAAATACTACTGGTATTTCGACAGCGATTCACTGAATCTGTAGATCGCGTTGGGTAGTATGGACCTTTTAACAATATTAATTGTTCCAATCCATGACTGTGTTATATTTTTCTATTAATTTGTGTCATCTTCAATTTTTTTTATCCATGTTTTTTATTTTTCAAAGTACAGGTCTTTCTCCTCCTTTGTAAAATCTATTCCTACATATTTTATTCATTTCAGTGCAATGATAAATGGGATTGTTTCATTAATTTCTCTTCTGCTAGTTTGTTATTAGTGTACAGAAATGCAACAGATATCTGTGCATTGGTTTTATATCCTGCAACATTACTGAATCATTTATTAGTACAAACAGATTTTTGGTGGAGTCTTTAGGGTTTCTCTATATAATATCATGTCATCTGAAAAACAGTGATAGTTTACTTCTTCCTTAACCAATTTGGATGCCTTTTTATCTATGTATCTGTCTGTGTATCTAACTAATATTTTTTCTTGTCTGACCGCTATGGCTAGGACTTCCAGTACTATATCAAATAGAAAATGTGAGAGTAAATATCCTTGTCTTGTTCCTGATCTTAGAGGTAAAGCTTTAAGCTTTTCACGAGTGAGGATGATGTTAGCTGTGGGTTTGCCATATACACCTTTATTATGTTGAGGTATATTCCCTTCAAACTTTGTTGAGAGTTTTTATCATGCGTGGATGTTGAATTTTGTCAAATGCTTTCTCTGCATCTATGGAGATGATCCTTTGATTTTTATCCTTCATTTTGTTAGTGTGGTGTATCCCACTGATTGATTTGTGGGCATCGAACAAAGATTTTTAATCATGAGGAAGCTCTTTTTTTTTTTTCTTCCAACACGTTGAGGTTGAAACACAAATTTTGCATGAAGAGTAGGATGTAAGGCCATTTTGGCGGACATCAGATGTTAAATGCCAAAGCACCACATAAGATTTGATTTCTGTATCAATCCAGAGTGTCCCAAGTTCGGCCACCCTCCCCATCCCCCTCTGTACCACGGTGGTATTCAAGCACAGTAAGCAATGTTTGATGAAGGAAATGTTATTCTGAGAGATTCTCAAGAAAACACAACTGTGTTTATAGCCAAAGAGGAAGGCACAAGGATGCCTTTGGAAAATGAACTGGAGGAAGTTTATCCTCAGGTATAGAAAGGAGAGTTCATCAGGGTTACCACAATTACCCAGGCATGTCAGAATAAAACAGAAGAAAAAAAAATCCCCTGAATGAGTAGCAAATGACGACTAACACATCCTCACCATGACACAGGCAGTCATTCGGCTGACATGACCCAGGAGCCACATGACACCCTTCTTGAATTTAATGATCCAATTTAAGGGCTGACAAACATACTATTTTTCCAAGGGGGCTAGGAATGGCCCTCCCTTTTCCTCAACCAAAGTAATTATTCCCCCAACTTGAAGCAAGAGTAGTGAAAGCACTTTTTGTTTCTCCAATCCTCCAGTCGAACCCCCAGGCTAAGATTTTTTTTTTTTTTTTGTAAGGCATTGTTCATGCACAGTGGCATAGAATTTCATTTGCCGAATTTCAAGTATTAAGAGCACAACACAAAATCTAGGCAATTTTAGACATGTGTCAATCTCAAATAAAAAAGGCTTTGTGCTGGCACAGGATGTCAATGCTTGAATTAAAGAGATGGAGAATTTCCCTGAGCGAGAGCTGTACATGCTGACACAATACATTGTTAAGATTCTGTGTTACGATACAACCAATATGTTTTAATAATTTATTGGTATTTATTTAACACACAATACTGTCATACTGAATCTAAACCAAGAGGTCTAGGTTCCTCATTGATTCGTGTACATGGGTTTCTCAGTATCATTAGATGCTTCCTTAGAAAATTCTCCCATGTGTGTTGAAATTATGGAAAGGTGTTTCCCAAATTTCATTAGGATAACGTCCTGATATCACCTTCTGGAGACCCTCTGTGGGATGTTGCTGGAAGGATTTAATTCTTCTTTGTCTTTTTATATCTTTATTTATCAGACTTTATCTTCTGATGAAATCACTGCACTAGAAGTTAAATCTCATTTGAACACTTAGTCAAAATTTAGTTAGCCAAGAGAGTGCTACAGCCTGACAAGGAAATCCATTGTATACAGAATCTAGGCTGAATTCTTCTGGACTGCTTTAATCAGTAATTCATCTGCTTGAGGATTCATTCATCTTTATTTCACCATTACTTAATGAGGATAATGGAGACCATCAAAATCTAAAGGCTGATCATTTTTTTAAAGTGAGTATTTGATAATTATTAATTAATAATAATGTCAACAATACCCTTAATTTCCAGGTATCCCCCCTTGAGATTTACATCTTAATTATACTTGCCATAAGGCAAATTAACTCTCCCAGAATTAAGCTTTGGTTTACAGTTTTCAAATTATAGAAGCAAGGAGAAGCTATCTTCATGTAAAAATAAATAGACTTTTTTTTTGAAAAGCCTCAAATGGCAGAGATGAAGAGAGAATAAATACAGCTGATGAGATCTAGTGTGACATTGGTAATTCTCAAAGGGACTCCCACACCATAGAGTGTGCTGGTATGGATGCTCATTGCTTTTATGGAGGTGACAGGCCTGACCTGTCGGGTACTAGTAACACCCAGGACAGACTAGAAATGTCACAAACTACTAACAGTTACTACACAAGATATAAAAGCATCTGTCTAAAAGGAGTGGCTCTTCAAAACTGGCCTAAACCTGTTTTGAAATTCCAATTTCTTCAACGGGCCCATTGTCTTTTCTTATGGAACACAGAACTAATTCAGAAAAATTAAAAAAAAAAAAGCCATCCTCAATGACTAAGGTGTTCTTTTAATCAGGACTGTTCTCTTTCAATATGACAGGAACTCAACCCAAACTAGCTTTAGATTTTAAAAAAATGGGGGTGTTATTGTCTCATGTACATGAAAAGTCCAGGTAACAAGCTTCAGGCATAGCGGGATCCAGGCACTCAAATGATGATGCTGAGAATCCGGATCTCTGTCCTTCAGTTTCTCTGTTCCCTGAATTGGCTCCATTCCCAGGAAGGGTTTTTCCCCCTCATATGGAATTCACAGAAGCAATACACACACTTATTATCAACGTTAAATCCAGCGGAACGAGAATCTCTCTGTTATGGACTGAATTATGTTCCCCCCAAAACCCATAGGCTGAAATCCTAACCTTCAGTACCTCAAAGTATGATCTGATTTGTAAACAGAGTCTTTGCAGTAGTAGATAGTGAAGATGAGCTTATACTGAAATAAGCAGGGTTCCTAATCCAATACACCTGTTAACTTTATAAAAAGAGACAATTTAGACATCAACAAGCACACAGGGAGAATGCCATGTAAAGACCAAGTCACAAACCAAGGAACTACCTGAAAATAGGAGACAGACCTGGAACAGATCCTTCCCTAGCACGTTTCAGGAGAGCGTGACCCTACCAACGCCTTGATTTTTGCCCTTAGTTTCCAGAACTGTGAGATAATAAATTTCTGTCAGTCCAGCCATCCCATTTGTGGTACTTTCTTATGGCAGTTCTTGGGAACTCATACATTCTTCTTTCCATTGGCTCCACACCATGACCTGAGATTCACTCTGGTTTGATTTGAATCACATTTATCTCTAGGGCTTGGTGGACGGTTGAGCAGATCTGACTCACATGCCCACTCTGGGGCTGGGGACAGATTTCGTCCTACCCTACAGATGTGTACCAACAGTGAGAAAAGGGTGTTTCTCCAAAGAAAGATCAAAGGGAGGCAGGCAAAAACAAAAGATGTCTGCTATAGATTAGTGTATCAGAAAAGAGAAAAAATGAGGTTATGTTAACTCATATTGCTCTTTGCTTGAAAAATCAACATTGCCTTCTCCATCAGCCTGATAAACACCTACTCATCAGTTACATGCATGGACATCTCTTCTGTGAAGTCTTTCTTGAAATTCCTCTGATGAAACTGAGAATTGCCCTGTATAGACTCCACCTGTCATAGCTGGCATGTTGCAATAATAACACTAGGAACACACCTTTTCACGGTGTTATGATGTGCTTGCTGCTGTTCTAAGCTGTTTAACTATTTAATCCTGATAAATATTCTATGATTTCAATTTGGAGGTAAGGAAATTAAAGATCAAAGAAGTTAGGTAACTTTCCTGAAGTTAGTTTTCTTAGCTAGTAGGTGTTAAGTGCCCCAACTAATATTAAATCAAATCAATTTAAGTGCCAAATCCTTTACCAGTTCATTATACTGTATTAAATAGCTCATTTTTCCTTGTTTCTCCTCATATCTGTATCTATGAGACCAGTGTTTCCCAAACATGAAACATGTATCACTGGTGAAATTCACAATGATTTTTAAACACGTAATCTTAAAAAAATACTGATGGTTGTGTATTTGTTTTTGTGGACATTTTCCCTTTCTAACAAGAGATACTTTTTTTTTTTTTTTAAATTTCAGAGGTGCTCTACGCTTTCCTTCTCAAATAAATTTATTTAAGTAAATGATTAAAAGTATCATAAGATGATTACCTTACACATAGCATGTAAATATATAAAAAATGTTGCAAGTAGTGAAGAAATGGTTCAGGTTCCAAACTAAATTACTTAGACTGTGAACTCTTTGAGGAATCTACTGTCTGCTACACTCTTAGTGGTCCTGCTCCATTCAGTGTCTAGCATACATGAAACACTCACTAAACACTTGCGGAATCGTTTTGTATCAATTCAGTTCCTGGGAACATGCAGTACAGGATTGACAGGGCTCAACTGAATTCAGAACGTTGAGTTATGAGAAATATCAGGAATATCGATACTCACATCACTACTGAAATTCAGCTAAGCACAGTCATGCTGTCAGACATCTGCCAGCTGTTACCTAGACAAGGTACAACAGAAATTGAGGTCTTAGATTAATGTGAAGTCACCAGACAACTTTATTTCTCAGAAGCACCGTATACCTATGATATATGTGTTTTCCAGAAATGAGAAATTTCACAGACACTAGTTATTGTTTGTAATATGCTTCTTTAAATGACTAACTCCTCTTTCCTTCCCAGAATAACTTCAGGTGAAAATTTTCAATGAATATGAAGGAGTTGGAGTACGAAAGCAGAAAAATCTTTGCCGTGTTTAGAAGGTTCCGTTTTAGGCTGATAGGACTTAAAAAGCAAAGGGCTTATTCTTAAACTTCTCATACAAATATGTCTCTTTTTATAGCCACATCTAAACACAGGCTGGTAACGTGTAATGGATAAGCACGTGAACTTGGGAAAATTAGTTAACTCCCATGTGCCTCCGTTACTTTTCTATAAAATGTGGATTATAATGGACTTGTTAAAAGGATAAAATGAGTTAATGTATGTAAAGTACTTAGTTTACTATTGGGTAAGCACTTAGTTATAATGGGTGTTGTTATTATTGCCATTATTAATGCTGTTGATTGAAACTCCCGTTTTCTTAGATGTTTTAGAAGATCAACACCACCTATGATGAGATCCTTTTTAATGTCAGGTATTCTAGGGACATCATTGCATTTAATCCTGTTTCAGATCAAGTTCCCCAGGAAGCAGACTTTGAGATTAGTGGAAAGTTTATTAGGGAGTGCCTTGGTTTTAACATCTGCAGGAGCAGGGAAGGGAGTAGGACTGACTAGACAGAGAATTGGAGCTGGGCGCAGTCACAACAATGGGCGTGGCTAATCCCACAGAACACTCTGAACTGAGATGATCCTTCAGAGTTGTCATATGTGGGGGCTGGAGGAGTTGGCTTTTTTATGCTCTCATCAGTTATTGCACTAAGTTTGCTTTCTGTAAAGGGATATCCCCTTGGTAGTTTTCTCCCTTCACCTGAGGCCAATTCCTAACATGAGCTCTGAACTGTGAGATATCAACCCTGCTTGAAGCTGGTGAAATTGGACCTCCGGTCCTAACTGGGGTTGTAGGTGTTGCAGCACAGTGTCCACTACCACGACAGCCCACCTCTTGAGTTCAGGTTGACATCTTTATATGAGTTCTGGGAGAGGTAGTTCTAGGATGCTGGCAGGCCTCTTTGCCTTGGAAAAACTCTTAAGAAAAAGACTATTAGGATGGACCAGTTACCACTGTAGTTGTTATAAAGTCCCAACTGATCCTCACCATCTCCTACCTGTTCTTACATTCCCTCACTCTCAGCTAGCATCTCTGTCAGGCTAGGTGGCTTATCTAGTGGCGTGACTCTAGAAGTCCAGACCCATGGTTCCCATGACCTTCTCAGCCAGGATAGTCACCCCGCTTCTTGCCTGTGAGACCCTTGACATAAGAAGCTCAAGATGCCCAAGTGGAAACCAAAGCTTAAAGTTCAAACCAAAGCTCACAATTCGTATTAAATAACATCTAAGCCTTCCATTAGTGTTCTTGGCTAAGGCCTTGTGGATGGGAAAGGTAAACCCATAACTGCGGTATCTGTCTCTTCGAGTGAAAGCGAAACCTTACACAGGGTAGAAAGGCTCTAGCCCAGCCAAGTTACCACAAACGGGCTGGTAGGCTTCAATAAAAGATGGCTCAGAATTGGCCTCTGTTCTTGACAGGTTGGCCATTCAACAGTGGTAAAGGGTAAATTGGCCTTTGGGAGTAGGAGTTCAACAGCTGGCACTATGAATGGCTTCCATTGTTGCCACTATGGCTAGTCTGTGCATGAGCCTATGTGTCAGTCATGCTGACACATAGCAGTCAGCCAGCAAATGGCTGGAGCATTTTCTCTACTTAGTTGTTTCATGCCTCCTCCATAATGGATGCTCTCTGGTGGCTGTTGCTCTATAGTGAGGCTCTTAAGCTAGGGTGACCCTTCTGAGGTGTCCAAGATGGTAAGGGGTTTGCTTCATATTCTGCAGTGAACAGTCACTGGTTTCGAGTTACTCTCAAAGAGGAAGGATGACCTTGGGTGAGGTGGCTTCTAGTGGTGAACTGGCAAATGTTTAACAATTGACAATATGTAAATAAGGAAAACCCTGATTAGTAGTGTTTGCCTATTTTCATGATGTAAGTAAGGGGCTGGAAAACTGCAGCCTGCTGACCCACCAACTGATTTTATAAATAAAGTTTTATTGGAAGACAGCCATATTCATTTGTTTACATATTGTCTGTTCCCTTTGGCTACCATGGCAGAGTTGACTAATTGCAACAGAGATTTTTGCAAAGCCAGAAATTACTACTATTTGGCTCCGTAAAAGAATTTGCTGATCCCTTATATAAATACTCCCACCTTGCCTGACTTCAAGCAATCAGTTGAACTCAGAGGTGGAAACTCTTGCCCATAACTAGCTTTCATAAGTCAATATGAGCCAGTTGTAGCACACCATATTGACTGAGGCCAATTTCCAGGTCAGGCTGAAAGCTAAAGTTGGCAGCTGGCCGTGTGTCCAGCACTGCATTCATTAAAAATCTTGTAGCTTCCCTAGAAGGAAGAATCTCTCATTATGACCATTTACCAGATCAGAAAACTGAGACTAAAAGTGTCAAATCTACTTTGTCCTAAATTATGAAGCTATTAAATAGTGAAGTCAAGGCTTACATGCAGATCTGTCATGCCCCAATAACATTCTACATCTCCCATTCAGCTAGCTGGGTTATTTTTACCATCTAATATCATCTGTTCATTCATTCATTCAACTACCGTTTAGTAAATACCAGCTCTGTGCTAGATATTATGATACAGCAAGAAGTAAGATACAAGGAGGACCCTCCCTTTAGCCAGTGACATTGGGTTTCTGGTATGTTTGCTTATGTGAATGTCTAAATCTGTCATCTTAAAATTTAGCTCAAGTTATAGGCCACTGTAGTTTTCACTAATCTCTCTCTTCTCTGATTGAATCCCTATTGTACTAATGGTCAGTATCATATAAAATGGTACTTCTTGGTCTCATGATTGTTTTACATTAAGGTCTGCTTTCCAGTCAGTTCATGATCTATTAAGAGAATGTTGGCATATAAGGGGCCAATGAATCACATTTATCTCTCGCCAAACTCGCAATCCCGCCAATTAAGACGTTGACACTAGATTCAGAAATGTGAAGATCAAAGTATGATAGAATGTATTGAAGAATTTTGTTATAGCTGCAACGACAGATAATTTATTTCAATCAACTGAATTGCCCAGAAGCACCTACATACGACAGGTCTTATTCTAGAACCTGAGAATCCAGGGGGTAGAAAAGGGAACAAAACCCGTCCTCCACTGAGCTTACATTCTAATGTAATCTAGACTCTTAATACTTCTTCAGTCTGTATCTTAGAACCCACCTATCCTGGAAAATGGGTTTGTTAGTGGAACTCCCTCAACTGCCTGAAAGAAAGACTGCTTCACACTTGTTGGACACCAATGGGGTGGAAACAAAGATGAGCTTTTAGATCTGACCCTAGAAGCCCAGTCTTCCCTCCTTACCCATGGAGGGAAAAAACTGCATGGAAGAGGAGAAAGAAGAGATTGCATCCATTCTGGGGGCTATCTGGCCTCTGAAAAGAAAGATGAAGTATAAGCCATGTTTCTGAAGATCTTTCCCTTTGTTTTAGTCAATTTAGATGTTGATATAATTGAAGGCATAGAAAAAGATTCTAGAAGCATTATTCTAATACCGTGTCTTCCAGGGAACAGTAACTTGCAATGGAGACAAGAGAGGGAATAGGTTTTTGTTTTTTTTTCATTCTCTATCAAATGGCAGAAATAATGTATAGTATTTCAATCAACTGAATTGCCTAGAACAGGCTAGGAACAGAGCAGGTATTTAATAAAGTCTTATGGATTATTTGATTCCAATTTCCCATTGATACTTTGGTAAATTTCAGGACCAGAGAATCATAAAGGGGAGGGACAAGAAACCCTCTGTTGTGGGTCAGTTGTAAGATTCTCACACTGATGCTGCTGCTGCTTCTTCTTCTTCTTCTCCTTCTTCTTCTTCTTCTTTTGATAATTATAGTATCAATAATATCAGTAAATATTTTGAGGCAAATGTTTTGTACTTGCCCGTGTAATACCCACTGGGTGCCTTGCTAAAATTACATGGTTCTTTCTGGATGGAAAACACTCTGTTTATAAAATGTCCTATTATCATGCTCATGACGAATGAGCTGTGTTTATTTGTTTCTTTCCTGGCTGTCTTTAGGAGATGATCTAAGGTTAATGGTGGAAATGCTACCAAAATAAATGGTTTTGTGTAGTCAAATATTTCATCTGAGCACTCTGTTTCAGGAAACTTGGGAAGAAAACAAATGAATGTTTTTGGAGTGTTTGAATTCATTCCTTAACTTTAGTGCTGCTAAGGTTTCCAAGATATGTTTAAAAATGTACTTTTCAAGTTGCTCACAAAGTCTACAATGCCTCCACTGACACATCAATTAAAATGTATATTATACATATTTTCTTCTGGAAAATCCTCAAAAGGATGTAGGAGATGATTTCAGATGTCTCCATCAAATTGTCCATTTTCCACATAAAATGGTTCCATAGACTCATAATCTTTCATGAAAAGTTATATTCACCAGATCTGTTTTAAAAAATTTCCTTGAATTGACATCTTATTCTGAAAATAAGTGGATGTGATATTTGCCACTAATCCTTACAAGTTTTGGTGGTTTTGAAAAAAAAATGTGATCTTGTGGATAAAATATAGGACTTTAGTGTCACAGATTCTGACTTAGGTCAGACTTAGTTGGAGAACTGCTCTAGACCTCCATGAGAATTTCTCTCACTTTTGGTCAAAGTTCTACATAAATCACGGCTCCTAAGTGATGCTGCCAGGATGACGTCATTACCGTTTCTTTCCCACTGGGCCTTGGGATTCTTCTAAGAATCCCCTTTATGGTCCAGTGAAATACAAAGGACTATTGCTCAGACATCTCCTTCCTGCAAGGATTTACAGACCCAGAAATACTGGCAAATGCCAAAGTCATTTTTTGTCTGGCAGTCAATATTACTTTGGAGGTACACAGAGGTTTAAACTTCAACAATGGAGTTAAAAATGGCAGCATAATAAGAGAACAAGCCTATACCATAATAGATTTCTTTAAGATCAAGATTTTTTTTTAGTTTAAAAAAAAAAGAAGGAAAGAAAAGAAAGGAAAAGAAAAAGATTAATATATACCAAATCCTGGCAAGGCAAAGTGAATTTTTCTTCCAAGTCCTTCTGGTGAACTCCAGCATAAGAAGTTATACATCTGACTCTTGTACACATTACTGTCTTTTTCTAAACTTCGAGTTACAATACCTTTGGGGGAGGATCCAAAATTGACTTAAAGGGAAAAGAAAGACCTCATCATTTGAAATTCCAGTGGAAAAATTTCCAGTGAAAGGTACTTACTGGTTCCTTAAAGGGTTGTATTCTATTTTGGTCCCTTAATTTGTTATTATGTATTTGATATAAGATAAGCTTAATTGCTTTTCATAATTATGAGTAAACTTTTGCTCTTCTGAGGTTGGAAAATTCAGGCAACATAAAAGAGAGGGGGGGAATGTTCACAAGTCTACCTGTAGGTGGGTAAGTCAAATTAATACAGGAATGACTCCACAGACTTATGTTTGTTTGTTGAACAAGATATTCATTGATTTTCTGTGGCAGGTGATTTTCTAGAGAAAAGAGGGAAAGAAGCATCTATAAGATTTCTGCCTTCATGGAGCTTACATTCTGGAGGCAAAGAAAAGTAAACAAGTAATACTTTGATATATGAAATAGAGGTGGGAGTGATAAGTGCCATTAAAAAAATAGTTCATGATCAGAAAAATGATGGTGGAGTGGTGGGAGGGTAGTTTTCATCTCAGAAGGACTCTCTGAAAAGGGGACATTTGGATACAAGCTAGAAGAGACAGAGCTCTTAGGTTTGTCAAGAGCTAGGAAAAACCACCCTGGGAGACAGCAAATAAAAAGGCCATAAGATGCAAATTTCAATGGTAGCTCAAACAAAAGCAAGATGGCCAGTGTGGGCCACAGAGAAAAGGAAGAGACACAGTCACATGACAGGCAAAGGTCAGCTCATTACAGAGATCTGGCTGGCAGGACTTGATGATGCTTTGGCTATGGGGAGGGAGGTGAAGACGTCTGTCTATAACACTATTATAGCACTGCTTCTTTTACTAATAGATTACGGTCAAGCTGGCAATAGATGTCTCCCTGACCTTCTTCATGGCCAGATGGTAGTCAATAAAGTCTCTCATAGTTTATTTCTTCTGTCTCAAATGGGAAAAACACAGATTGTTTTTGATTTAGAAACAGTGAAATGACATTCTTGTATATATAACTCTACATATCTGATTATTTCCAAAAGCTATTGCAAAAAGCCAAACTGTTGGATCAAAGAGGTATTTACCTTTAAAATTTGGTGCACTGTTTGATCCTCTGTTCTTCTCTTTGAGGCAGTCCCATGATGTGAAGACTCAGTTTCCTAATTTTCAGCAGCAGACACAATTTGGATTTGTCCATTCCATTAAGCAATGGTTTCTCTAGATAAAAGGATGAACTTACACAGCAGGTATAGAAAAGGAAATTTTCTGGGTGATTTTGAAGAGCAGGTGATACTTGTATTGGAGGATTTCATTCTTAGGATATAAAGCCAGGATTTCCCCATCATGTGACTTTGGGTCACTCTTGGCTGCCATGTTGCTGCTCAAAGCAAGGGTCTTCCAGGAGGGCCAGTTTGTGCCGTGGTCTTTGAGGTAGAATGCGCATGTCCAGAGGCAAGTTAAAGTCCAGCTTAGAAGTACAGGCAGGATGTTTTGGGGGAAAATGTGAGAAAAAGATGCTCACAAAAACTCCTTGTAAGGGGTCCTCCAGAATAAAGGGTGCTGCAAAAGAGAGAGAATGAATGCCTGCGTCCAGATCTGAGCACCGCCCCTTGCTATTGCTCTGCTTCTATCTAGGTGACTTCACTACTCTGGTCCTCACTATCATTAATTACAAAATGAGACTTGAGCTCCTACCCTGTGTGGCCAACATATACAAGGGTGTTTGCCAAACATGTTAAACTCAAGATCTATGACATACTTTTCGTAGGAGTTGTTTACTGCACACACACTATGTGCCAATTTGGGTACCGATTGCTTGACATCTATTATCCCATTTTTCCCTCATGATAACATCAGAGTAGATAATTTTTTTAAGGATTTATTTACTTTAGAGAGAGAGTGCAGGGGAGAGGGGCAGAGGGAGAGAGAGTCTCAAGCAGACTCTGCGCTCAGCACAGACCACGACACAGGGTTTGATCTCACGACCCTGAGATCATGACCTGAGCTGAAACCAAGAGTCGGACTCTCATCGACTCCGCTACCCAGGCACCCCCAGATAATATTTCTATTTCATATTTCAGATGGGGAGAGCGAGGTCTGAGGCATTTCGTGATTTGCTGAAAGTCGCGGAGCTGACGAACGGTAACCAGGGAGCGTGAACGCAGGCTGTCTAATTGCAAAGAAACAACCTGTTTCTCGGTGCACATTCTTGGTGCTGCATCTCAGTTTTAGCCTTGATGGACTCTGGCAGGGGAAGGTTGTGAACGCTTGCTTGTCTTTCTCCCAGAACTTGGTAGAAACAGCCGCAGAGAAAACTCCCCTTTTCCCTTGATTTTGGGCATCTGCTTCCTACTCCAGTGCTCCTGGCTCATGGAATTCAAATTTAAAATGTCCAGTTAGAGGCTACCGTACCCACACGGCAGGTGTTCTGCATCTGGTGGGAGATTTGAGATAATCCACTGGATTATGGTCAAGGATTCAGAGATGTCTCTTCTGCTCCAGCTTTCCCACCTTGACTCATAGAGAAGGAATTTCAAGCCATTTAGAAAAGGGAAGAAGAGCACTTCTGCACTTTCATCCATGCCATATATGAGGGGAGCCACGTATCTGACTGGTGTGATTAGGAGAATCACTGATCCCTTCCTGGAACTTGGTGGGTATATTTTCTTTTACACTTGATCTTAGCCAAAAGGCCGAGAAGTGATGGTACAAGTACATGTACAAGTACATGGTACAAGTACAGATGTACAAGAAGTACAAGACAAACCTGGGATGGACCCAGTCTAGACCTTGAAGCCTGCGCACCTCTGATCTCTTGGACTCTCTCAGATGGGCAGGGTTGCATGTCAGAACTGGGACTTGACCCTGACACTGGCCCTGGAGGTCTCACTTTAAAATCCGAGAGACTCCCCACATATTATTTAACTAGGGCAGATTTTGGTAGAAAGAAAAAGCAGACCAACTTTCTCCTTTCCTTATTAATTTGGTTGCTTTATCCAACACGCTCATTCTTTTTTATCATGAACCTCCATTGGCCCAGATTGACCAGCTTTCTTTAGAAACAAGGAATGGAGACATAACAGAGACATTCCAGGAAAGTATCCTTCCCTGGATCATAGACCTAGATGTTTGATCGAGTTGCTGATCTTTGAGATCCATCCAGCAGTGAGAATTAAATAATACAAATAGTATTCACAGGGACGTCCAAAGAATACTCTAGAACACAAGTCAGCAAGTGATGTATCACAGGCCAAATGGAGCCTGCCACTTGTTTTTTAAACAAAACTTTTTGGGAACATAGCCACACCCATTTGTTTTCATGTTGTCCAAGGCTGCTTTGTCAAACAGTGCCAGAGTTGAGTCATTTTGACAGAGACTGTATGGCCCACAATGCCCCAAGTATTTACTATCTGATTTTTTACAGAAAATGTCTTCTGAATCTTGTTCTAGATTCTCAGTGCTTTTCAAATTCCATGTGCAAATAAGTTACTTAAGGATCTTGTTACTAGGCTTGTTCTAGATTCTCAGTGCTTTTCAAATTCCATGTGCAAATAAGTTACTTAAGGATCTTGTTACTAGGTCCAGGGATGGAGATCAAGAGACTATATTTCTTTTCTTTTCTCTTTTTAAGATTTATTTATTTTAGAGACAGAGAGAGACATACACACAGAAAGAGAAAGAGTGAGGGGGGAGGGGCAGAGAGAGAGAGAGAGAGAGAGAAACCCAGACAGACTGTGCTGAGCGCAGAGCCTGACACAGGGCTCAATCTCACGATCCTGAGATCATGACCTGAGCCGAAACCAAGAGTCAGATTCTCAACCGACTGTGCCACCAAGATGCCCTGAGAGTATATTTCTACACAAATTCCCAGATCATGCCAATGCTGCTTGTCCTTAGGTCACATTATAAGTAGCAAGGTTCTAGTTCAGTACTGTCCAAAAGAACTTTCTGCAATGATGGGCCTGTTCCGCAGCTACACTGTTCCTTACGGTAACCACTGGCCACATGTGGCTCTTGAACACTCAAAAAGTGGGTGGTGAAACAGAGGAACTGAATACTTAATTTATTTAATTTCCATTATTTTAGATTTGAATAGTCACATGAAGCTAGTGGCTACCTTACTGGACAACATAGTTCTAGAGATAAGTCATACATTTACTGGCTTGTTTGTAAGAAGAAAACCAAACCATGCACGACCAGCTGAGGTTTTCTTCCTACTTAAAAAAAAAAAGGAAAGAAAGAAAAGAAAAAAAAAGATAGGTATTAGCATTACAGACAAGTTTAGAGGATATTAAGTCTTGGCTTACTCACGGGGGAGGGGGGCTCAGAGATACTGCAATCTGGCTTGAGTATAATAAACCCCTTTGTTACATTTAAATACCATCATACTATCTTATATACAGCAAAGCATCGGGATGTTTTATAGTAACAATGCAGCAGCACGAAAACCCCAGACAACTCTAAAAAGGCGCTAATTATTATTATTAGTGTTTTGCGCTAACAATAAATGTCAAATGGAACCCTGAAAACAAATAACTACCTGTCACCAAGTGAATGAAAGGCAATTTTAGTAAAGTGAATTAAAACCCCAAACATCACCAAGCCCAACCGGTGAGCAGCTTAGCAGACGCCTTGGCGGACGCCTTTTCCGGAGCTGCAGGGATAGGATGTCCTTGGGCCAGAGCACTGGGGACCAGGGCTCACTCACTGGCACCCAGGGCACCTGGAAAGGGGAGGTGGGCAGAGCCGAAAGGAGGGGGAAGGCGCATCTTCAGGACCGGGCCCTCGGTCCCAGCATGTGGAATTAGAGACCATTAGGAAGGGGAGAATCTTTATTTATTGGCCGGGCTGTAGCCTGCTTGAGCGTTATCAGTGAAAAATTAAAGTTGGACAGCAGAGTGCAGATTTGTTTTCATGACTTATTTCCCTTAGATTTTTCAAAGTGCATTCTGGGTGTCTCCCGAAGACTATTTTTTAAAAATAAATCGCACATTTTATTTTTTCAAACTTCATTTATCTTTGATATCTGATTGACATATTCAGGACAGTCTAATCCTTTCTGCTGAAGCGAGCTATGACAGTCTGCAGCAGGAATCAGCATCACAGAGCTGCAACAGGGGCTCTGTCTTCCCAGATGCAGGGAAGGAGGATCCGTGGGTTCTCTCTAGATGGCTGTGCAGGTGGTGGGATCCGTCCCTTGGGCCGGAGATAGATGAGGCTTGGAGACTTGAATCAGCTCTCTCTAATTACTGCAGCATCACCGGAGAAACCGGGAGCCTCATGAAAGAGACAAGAGGCTGGGGCTTGTCTCTCTAATTTTCTGACTTTGTTATAATCGCCGGGGAAATTGGAAATATTTAGCCTCGTTACCGTGAGCCGCTGAGTATATATTCTACCTAGTCTAGGACCCACTTCTCTCTCTCTATCTCTTCCTTTCTCTCCTGACCTTTTCTTTCTCTTTCTTTTGAGTGTTTGAATTGATAATATAGCCACACGCTTGTTCTAAACCCCAAATTAAGTCATTCAGAGCCAAAAGGCTTCCTCCCCCGTCTTAGCCCTTGGCCATCCTGCAACCCTTGTCTCAAATCTCCCATTTGCTGGATATTTTTTTCCTACACAAATAAATGCAACATTCACGTAAGTACGTGCATGTACACACACTCTTTTTTCTTCTTTTCTACGCAAATGGTAATACAGTAGACACAACGTTTTTCACCCTGCCTTGTTTTTAATCCTAAAATCTTTTACCTTAGAAATCATTTCATATCAGTTAATAAAGACCTCAGTCTTCCAAAAAAGAAAAACGAATGCAATACACTCCAATATATGGCTGTAGCCTCAATCATTCATTAAGTTTTCTGAACCTGGAGGCATTTAGGGAATTTCCAAACTTTTGCTCTTACCAACAACCCTGCAGTAAATAACCTTGAACGCAGGTCGTTCCACACATCGGGGAGGGTGTCTGTAGAATAAATACCTAGAAGTGGGCTAGCCGGGGCAAAGGGTAAGTACATTTGTAATTTTGATAAATATTGCCAAATTGTCCTCTGCAGAGGTTGTGGGATTTACATTGCCATCAGTCATACATGAGAAGGCCTAGTTCCCATATTCTCACTCCCAGAGGGTTTTATCAAACTTTGTGATGTTTGCAAACCAAACCGGGAAAGGAAAAATGGTCTCCTGGTAAAATTTTAATTCACATTCCTCTTGAGTCAGGTCTTAAGTATCTTATAATGTATTTTTAATAAAATATACGTATTCCTTGTAAATTGTGCCCAGTCTGTGACTCTTCCGTTCATTGTTTCCAATGGAAAGATTTCACGGATGGAGAAAAGTAGCTCTTAACCTGGTTAATGAGTAACTCATGTTTTGTTCTCTGTGGTAAAAGATGTGAGTTGTTTTTTTAGTTATAGAGAAGAACCATGATTTGATGCGTATTCATTCGTTCATTAAAAATCCATCCACGGAGGACCTACTGTGTGCCGCCCCCCTTGTTGGTTCCTTTGCTGCCAGTTCTAATGAGAGACACAGACAATAAAGCAAGAAGGAAGAACTATTACTGTTGGGGGTGAGCAGGATGTAGGACCACGGCCCCCACTGAGTGGTGGGGAGTATCCTGATGGAGGTGATTCAGAAGTTGATACAAATAAGAGGTAGTGGGGCAAGAAGTCATGGTGGGGATGGGGAAGTTGAGGGGTGCTTCAGGTCAAAAGAAATGACTTAGGTGAAAGAGGAAAAAATTGTGTGTGTGTGTGTGTGTGTGTGTGAAGAAAGTGATAAGAATTCAGTGTGATGAAGGTAGAGATGAAAGGAAAGAGGGAGGGATCGCATCAATGGGAGCAAAATTATGGGCATGTTGAAGGTCAGACTCGTTTTCACTCACTGATGCTGGGCAAGTGCTGGAGACATGGGTGGACGAGACGGACCAGTCCCTTCCTTCATGGAGCTTACAAATTAAATGGGGGGGGGAGGGGGCAGAGATCATTAATACGTGAACAAATAAATAAAGAAAAATCCTCATGTTTAGTGCAATGAAAGAAATACATGGGGTGATTTTGGGGAAATCAGATAGGGTGTCCGGGACAGGTAACTGAGTTGGTGGGGCTCAACCTAGGACAGGCTAAATGAGAAGAAACACGGATGCCAAGAGCAGAGCAGAGAAGCTTGTTTCCATATCAAATATAGTAGCCCCCCCTTATCTGTGGGGGACAGGTTCCGAGACCCCCTTGGATGCCAGAAACCATGGATCGTACCAAACTCTATATATAGTATGCTTTTTCCTTACACCTATCATGAAGTTTAATTTATAAATTAAGCACAGCAAGAGGGGCGCCTGGGTGGCTCCGTGGGTTAAATAAAGCCTCTGCCTTCGGCTCAGGTCATGATCCCAGCATCCTGGGATCGAGCCCCGCATCGGGCTCTCCGCTCAGCGGGGAGCCTGCTTCCCTTCCTCTCTCTCTGCCTGCCTCTCTGCCTACCTGTGATGCTGTCAAATAAATTAAAAAAAAAAAAAAAAAGCACAGCAAGAGATGAACAACAGTAACTAATAGTTAGAAAATAGACCAAGTATAGTATGCTATAATAAACGTTACGTGAATGTGGTCTCTCTCTCCCTCAAAATATCTTACTGTATGGCATTTGCCCTTCTTTTTGTGATGATGTGGGATAATACGATGCCCACAGGGTAAGCTGAAGTGAGCTGAATGACGTGAGCATTGTGACATGGTGTCAGGCGACTACTGACGTTCTGAACCTCTGTGGGCCATACAGTCTCTGTCCGAACTACTCAGCGCTGCTCTTTTAGGGCCAAAGTGGCCACAGACAATACATAAGCCAAAGGGGAGTGACTGTGTTTCAATAAAACTTTATTGATGGACCCTGAAATTTCAATTGTATATAATTTTATGTATCACAATCTCTTATTCTTCATTTTCTTTTTCATCAAACATGAAAAATAGAAGTGCCCTTCTTAGCTTACAGGCTGAATGAAAGCAGACAGGGGACCAAATTGGCCCGTGGGCCACAGTTGGCAGACCACTGCCCTAATCCGAGAGAAACGCGAGGGGAAGAAACGGCTTCTCCAATAGTAGTTACTGATCTGCTACTGAAGGGGAATGAGGCTAGGGGAGGGATGGGAGGAAGAGACAGGAAGGAGAAAATGAGGAAAAAATATGCAAATTGCATTAACTTCTAACTTTGACTTCAGATAACTCTTGGTAGGACTCTACAAGATAACAATTTAACACAATGTTTGAAACTCCTTAATAATGTGTCTCCTTTTCTTAAAAAATCCACTTCAAGCAATGTATCCACATCAAACGAGCAAGCAAATGCACAAAGATCTATGTGCAAGGATGTTCTTACAGTATTATTTACAATAAAAAATTCGCAACCCTAACCACGCAGCAAACAGTGGTTTGGTTAGATAATATCACAATGGGAAATTGTGCATCCATTAAACATGATTATGTAAATGTCTGCCTATTGACACATAAAGGCACTGATGATATATGAAGGACGAATTGTAGGTCACAAAATATTAGGTTTCACGTTAGCCCGCTTCTGCAGTACACGTAGTTCTGTGTACATACACACAAGGGAATGCAAGAAAGCTGCCTAACAAAATATTTATATTGGTTGTTCCTGGATGAAAAGATTATGGGGTTTTATACATTTTTTTCTATATTTGCTAAAATTTATATTATTAGATGTTGCTTTTATCAGCACAAAAATGGAGGCTATAAAAATAGAATAGACAAAGATAATTTGGAAGGATCTCAGCTTTGTGCCACGTGTAAAAGATTTCATCTAAAAATATCTCGAAAATACAACTCCCTTCAGATTCTCAGAGCGTCTGGATGCTTTCTCCCATCTTCTCCTGCACTACATATTGAATCTGTGTTTTCTTCTTGTTGGATGGTTAAATTCATAACCTCCCTCCCAGCCTGCTTCAGTAACCTGCCATCTGTCTTCTCCCTGACCTGTTGAGGACTCACAAAAACATTAGTTCTCTCGAAAGCGTGGCGCTTGGGAACGACGTCGAGGGAGACGTGGAATTTTTATTGCTTTTCTTCTGTTTTCCTTTCTCCCGGTCCTCCTTGTTCTCTCTGCCTCCGCACCGGCGGGGCCGGGGGCACGTCCTTACTCCCACCCTCTGTCAGCCCCCAGAGCCACGCTCTCACTGTGACAGTGACGGCAGCCGTCCTGGTTGTGATTTATCTTTGCAAGTTGCCAAATCGCTCTTGGTAGCATGTCTGGGCTTGGTGAATAATGAGGAAGACCTACCATCCATCTAAGGACAAAACAATGTGAGCAGTTACATTTAAATTTAGCGATCTCCCCCACCCCCACCCCCCGGCTTATTTCTTCTTTTCTGATCGAAAAGGGCCCATTTAAGGGCCTTTGTGGTAAATACCCAAATAATTGTGTCACAAAAGCCGAAGATCATTTTTCACCAGAGTCAACGATCGTGGTGGATCCGCTGCCATCCTAAAGTTGCAAGCTCTGCTCAAAGTCTGGTCTCTTAAAAGCAATTGCTCTGGACCTTCAGAGAGGACTCACTCCGATGTCAGCTACTAAAGCTTGGGTCATTGCACCGGTAATACTGTTTGTAAATTGCCAGAGACACAACCTCTATGTATGTAAGGCAACATTTGGGACCCGGATAGGCCTCCCTGACAAACACTCCCGGAAGGACAGAACACGGAGATATAGTCTCCCCGTGATGTGACAGCAGCGAGGTGTGGGCAGAGGACGCTCTGGGGATGAGCAGACCCGAGTTCGAATCCTCACTCGGCCACTTACGGTCTAGCTGCTGGACCTGAGCAAATGACGTCTTCCCTGCACCTGTTCCCTCATCTATGAAATGGATTATGTGCACCTGTTTGTGGGTTTGTTATGAAGGTCTGGCAGATTGTGTTTTCCAAAGGTGACCGTGGGACTGTCTCCCATGCTATGATTTCTAGAATGCACCTAGTGCCTTATCCAGAAGGAGAGTCTAACCTTCCTTCCCTTGAGTTTGGGCAGACTTGTGACTTGCCTGCCACCCAGGGAGTGTGGTGCCGGTGAATCGGGACACCACTGGAGTGTAGGGCACACATGGAGATGAGGCATTCGCACTTGGACCCTAAGGAAGAAGTCCAAATTTCCTGAGGCTGTCATGCCGCGAGGCAGCTCAAGCAGCCCTGTGGGGAAAGCCACGGGGCGGTTGTTACTATCAAAAAACCCAGCTGAGGTCCCCGCCACTGACCAGCATTCACCATCAGCCACGTGAGAGAAGCCCTTCCCGATCACTTTGACTCTCCTCAAGCAGTTACCCTCGGTGTTCCAGCCTTCCCAGTGGACCCCCTAAGCCCCGTGAGACAGAGACGAGTCATCTCTTGTGCCCTGTCCAGCTTCCTCGCCCACACGATCCGAGAGCAAAGAAATATGGTTGTCTTACGCCACTAAATTTGGGGTGATTTGTTGTGTAGCAATACTAACAGGAAATGGATGCTCGGGAGACAAAACCCTATAGAGCAGGTGGCACGTGGTAGGACTGTTTTAATTATTTACACCATTTTCTTCTCTAGATTAGACCTCAGGTATGACAGGAGGCGATAAAAGAGCAACACGGGGACCTCTGCCTCTAGCGGACGGGAGGGAATGATCTGTTCCACTTTCATTCCCTCGTGCCTGCATGACAGAGAGATCTGGATGTTTCCTGGACAGCAACACGCAGGTCAGGCGGCTGGGGGCGGGGCGGGGCTGACCACGGAGACGTGGGCTTTCCCCATGGGAAGTCTGGGGGGGCAGAAAGATAAATAAGCGAATAAATGGGTAAGAAAATGGCAAAGCTGTGAGGAGGCAAAGTGGGGGTCATGTGCGACGGGGCGGGGCAAAGACACGAAGCCGAGACTCCTTCCCACTGGTACACAGAGCAAGCTCCAGGCAAGCTTGAGAAAACGGCTGGTTTCCATGCCTCATGTTTGCAAGTTCTGCCTCCCTTACTCATGCAATGGTCTTTCAGTCACATTTTGTCAAGAATTGCACAGGACTGGGGCGCCTGGGTGGCTCCGTCAGTTGAGTGCCAGCCTTCAGCTCAGGTGGTCCCAGGATCCTGGGATCGCGTCCCGCACTGGGCTCCGTGGTCAGTGGGGAGCCTGCTTCTCCCTCTGCCTGCTGCTCCCCCTGCTTGTGCTTTCCCTCACTCTCTCTCCTGCTCTGTCAAATAAATAAATAAAATCTTAAAAAAAAAAAAAAAGAACTGCACAGGACCAGAAGCTCTTTGCAGCTGGAGACACCCCACCCCCTGCTTGGTTCTGGCTGTGCTCTGTGGCCCATTGCGGATTTTGCCCCGGAGTAGACATTCGTTTCAATGGTTTCAAATGGACAGGATACTCGGCAAGAATCTTCACAAATCCCATATGAAGAAATACAAGGGATACTGTGTCGCAGACAGAATCTCTGTGCCTATAACGTATATTCGATATGTAAAATATTAACTATAGAAAACCACTTAGGTAATAGTGGAATTACCTGGAATTGTGGCTCCTTGAATATAATCCTTGAATTTTGAATTTTATAACAGACATGTTTTGTGTCGGTTAAAAATATTAATTTAATTAATAAAAATATTAATTTGTCATGAAACAATAATAAGTGCATAAAATTTCATATGAAGTATGATGTCACAGATGCAAATGAAGTTCCTTTGAGTATCTCCCTTGCTGTGATGTCTCCCCTTTCATGTGGTAACCTCTGTATCAATTTGCCTTTTTTTCTGACTTTCTAAGGATTTTCGTGCCCATGTGTGTGCCCACGGAACATACCAAATATTGTTTTGTGCTTTTAGAACATTTTGGTTGTTAGGAAAGTCCTCATATGGTGAGTCATGTTGCTGCAACTTGCTTTTCCTTTTTTTTTTTTTTAAAGATTTTATTGATTTATTTGACAGACAGAGAGATCACAAGTAGGCAGAGAGGCAGGCAGAGAGAGAGGGGGAAGCAAGCTCCCTGCTGAGCTGAGAGCTCCATGTGGGGCTCGATCCCAGGACCCTGAGATCATGACCTGAGCTGAAGGCAGAGGCTTAACCCACTAAGCCACCCAGGTGCCCCTCCTTCTTTTTTTTCTTTTTTTTTAAGATTTATATATTTATTTGAGAGAGTATGTAGGAATGCGGGGAGGGGCAGAGGGAGAGAGAATCCTTAAGCAGACTCGGCACTGAGCATGAGGCCCAGCACAGGGCTTGATCTCATGACCCTGAGATCATGACCTGAGCCAAAATCAAGAGTTAGATGCTCAACCCACTGAGCCAACCAGGTGCCCCTGCAACTTGCTTTTTTTCTGCTCTCAAAATTCTGTCTTGAGAACTTGTTTATCTGGGCCATAGCCATCCTTCTTGTTCTTTTTTTAATCACTGCACCCCACATCACTCTTGCACACTTCATTTTGACATTCCCTTTCTTTTTTTTTTTAAGGTTTTATTTATTTATTTGGCAGGCAGAGATCACAAGGAGGCAGAGAGGCAGGCGGGGGGGGGGGATGCAGGCTCCCCACTGAGCAGAGAATCTGATGCGGGGCTCAATCCCAGGACCCTGAGATCATGACCTGAGCTGAAGGCAGAGGTTTAACCCGCTGAGCCACCCAGATGCCCAGAGAGCATCGACATCCTCTCTCTGATGGACATGTGGGTTGCTTCCACGTCTTGCACTTCCCCCAAGCAATGTGACTTACGTCCTTGCACATGTTGCCTTGTGCCCTAGTGTTAAGGTTTCTCTAGGCCACAGCACAGGAGTGAAGGGCTCGGTCAAGATCATGGGTACTTTTATTTTAAAGAGACATTGGCATTCTATCCAGTGCCTGAAGATCATTCATTTCTCCATACTTGGCCATCAATTAATTTCTAAATCAAATATTGAACGAATGGATAATTGGCATTCCAGAAAGTCTATAGTGTATAACATGTGTTACTATGTTGTGTTGTATTAAAATGTATAGTATAGTGTTGAAATGTAGATGGCCTTCGTTCTGGGCAAGCTTGTCCCTTTTCTTTAATAACCTGGAGGATGGGGTGGACCAACAGAATCCTTGCCTCATGGATAGAAATATTTCAGAGACCCAGAAGAACATTCCAAAAAGGTAGACGTATTGGTTTGGGGACTCCTATCCTGTATGGGTAAGAGAAGGGAGGGGGCTGGAGGAGAGACATGGTACAGAAAATCATGACACAGACACAGAATTGTTTCCTAATAAAAAAAAAAAAATCAAAGTTTTCCATGAAGCCCTGTCAGCAGCTCTTCAAGCAGTGCGACTTATTTTAAATTTTATTTAAATCAACAAATTGTACACACTTAAACACGGAAACAGAATACAAGGAAAACACAAGCTGCCCTAACAGAGCAATGTCTAATAAACATTATGCTACTCAGAGATATTTGCTGTTTAATCACCCCACAAAAGGACGCATTCAGCCAAAAGATGTCAGATAGCATCTTGCTAAAGGCAATGGTGCCAGCTTTCCTGGCTTCTGAGTTCAGGAAGCGAATTTGTTTTCTCTCGTCCCCATTTGCCTTTTTTTTAATACCAAGATCTAAGAGGCTCTATCTCCTGGACCATTCAGAGGATAAAGCATTTGTGCTTTGAGTAATAATAATAATAATAATAATACCCATTTATTCAATAATTTCTTTTTCAAAAAAAATTTTTTTAAGTACTCTGTACACCTAACATGGGGTTCAAACTCATGACCCCAGGATCAAGGGTCACATGATCTACCAACTGAGCTGGACAGGTGCCCCTATTCAATAATTTTTTTTGTCAGGACTGGTTATACACTTTGTAGGGACCCAGTGCAAATGAAAATGTGGAGCCCCTTGTTCAAAAAGTATAGGAATTTCAAAATGGTAACAACAGAGCATTAAGACAAGCATGGAATTTTCTGAGTGTGGGTTGGTATGGTTGCCCAGGTTGTGCATCCAGGAAACCAGCCTTGATACGTGGTCATCTGGGGAAGACCCCCCCCATTTTTATTTATTTATTTATTTTTTTAGCAACAGAGTCCCCCCCTGCTTCTCTGATCCAGGAAAAGGCAACATGACTGGATCGATGAAACCCCATGAGATTGACAGTGGTTGGCCCTGAAGGTTTTCTAAGGATGGACCAGCTAACTACTCAGCTTTTATTTTGTTGGCTGTTATGCAGGCTGAGGGCTAAGTTACTAGAAGAAATATTTGAAAGCCAGGGTTGGGAATTACACAGGCCAGAAGAAAAAAAATAAGGAAAATTAGAAGACACTGGTGCCCAGAGCAGAACTTTGAGGAGGGAACAGATTTGAAAAGTGATTTTTAAAAAAAGATTTTATTTATTTATTTGACAGAGAAAGAAATCACAAGTAGGCAGAGGGAAGGGGAGGCAGTCTCCCGGCTGAGCAGAGAGCCCAATGTGGGGTTTGATCCCAGGACCCAAGATCATGACCTGAGCTGAAGGCAGAGGCTTAACCCACTGAACCACACAGGCGCCCCTGAAAGCGATTTTTAAAAATGATGTTTTACAAATAATCCAGTTAAGAAAAGGGCAGAAGACATGAATAGACATTTTGCCAAAGAAGACATACAGATGGCTAACAGACACATAAGAAGATGTTCAACATCACTCATCATCAGGGCAATACAAATCAAAACTACAACAAGATACCACCTTATCCCTGTCAGAATGGCTAAAATTGACAACACAAGAAACAACAGGTGTTGGTGAGGATGTGGAGGAAGGGGAACCCCCTTATATTGTTGGTGGGAATGGAAACAGATGCAGCCACTCTGTAAAACAATATGGAGGTCCCCCCAAAAGTTAAAAATAGAGCTACCCTATGACCCAGCAATTGCACTAGTAGGTATTTATCCAAAGGATACAAACATAGTGATTTGAAGGGGCATGTGCACCCTAATGTTTATAGCAGCACTATCAATACTGGCCAAATTATGGAAAAAGCTCAAATGTCCATCAAGGGATGAATGGATAAAGAAGACGTGATACACACACACACACACAGTGGAATATTACTCAACCTTCAAAATCTTGCCATTTGCAATCATGTGACTGGAGCTACAGTGTATTATGCTAAGCAAAGTAAATCAGCCAGAGAAGGACAAGTACTATTTGATTTCACTCATGTAGAATTTAAGAAACAAAACAGATGAACACAGGGGAAGGGGGAAAAGAGAGGGAGGCAAACTATAAGAGACTAGAATTATAGAGAACAAAGTGAGTGTTGCTGGAGGGAGGTGAGTGGGGGATGGGCTAAATGGGTGAGGGGTGTGAGGGAGGGTACTTGTAATGAGTACTGGGTGTTATATATAAGTGGCAAATCAGTTCTCTTCCTGAAACTAATATTGCACTATATGTTAACTAACTAGAATTTAAATAAAAACTTGAAACAAAAATGAGTGAATGAATGAATGAATTAAAATGACGTTTTGCCACATGTGATGTAAGTGTTGTAGGTCCTCTTCCTTCCTTTCCCTAAAAACCCTTCAGCAAAACTGCTTAGTCACTAAAGGAATGAGGAAGAATGTGGTAAGATGTTGTGAATGGTCTTGAAGTGGGTGAAAGGGGAGATCTGAGGCCATCCAGGAAATCATCACTTTTCTTGGGTCCCACACAAATTATTTAATTCTCCCAAAAATGTTATAATAACTTCATTACAGAACTTCATGGGCCCATTTTCTATTCAGTGGTCAGCTTTTTGAAAAAACTGATTTATAGGCATTGTTGTTAAGGAAACTAGTCCTTCATCCCATGAGCTACAAAAATGTTTCCCATTTGCCTTTTAGTTTTGTTTTTGGTATCATTCTCCCCATGCAAATTCTTTATAAATATTTGTATTAGCATACTCTAGCTGGTATAACAAATTACCAAAACCTGGTGACTTAAAACAATAAAATTTATTCTTTTACAGTTCTGGTGGGTAGAAGTTCCACATCAAGATGGTGGCAGGGTCATGTTCTCTCCAAAACTCTTGGGAAAATCCTCCCTTTTTCTTCCAGCCTCTGGTGATTTCTAGCAATCCTTAATGAGCTTTGGCTGCACCAGCATCTCCAATGTCTGCTTTTGTCTTCACATGGCCTTCTTCCCTGAGCATCTGGATATCCAAATCTCCCTCCCCTTGCAAAGACACTAGTCATTGAGTTGGGGTCCATCTTAATCTATAATAACCTCATCTTAACAGGATTGGATTGGCCAAGACCAAGAGTTTTTTCATCCTGTGACAATGAAAAAAATTTTATGTATTTCCTGGGAAATAATAGGTTTCTCTTACTAAGTTGTATTTAAATGCTTGAACATTTGGTGTAAGTTTTAGTGGAGTGAAGTAGGATTCCTTTTTTTTTTTCTTCTTCCCAAATAGCTATTCAGATGTCTTCATAACATATATTGAATAATGAACCTTTTCCAAACTCATTTCAGGGCCACTCTTGTACATAATAAATTCCCAAATTATTTTGTGCCTTTTGTCTAACTTCATTCCATTCCATTGATCTGCTTATTCCGCACCCGACCACCATGGTTTTGTCATCATAGTGTTAGACTATGTTGTAGAATTTCCCTGACTCTTCTTATTTAAATATTTTTTATTGAACTTTAGAATTAGATCTTCCAGTTCAAAAAAAGTGATAGCATTTCTACTGAAATCATGTTAAATATATAGATTTACTTATGAAAATGAACATCATGCCAATATCCATTTTTTAAAAAGTCTTCTAACTCCCTTAGAAGCAATTTAAAGTCATCTTCTTCAAAGTCTGTCCCATTGTTTTTTAAGTTTAATGCTAGAAGGGATTATCTATCATGAAAGGATATTTTCTATCATAAGCCTTTCAGCATCTATGGTGATACATTTTTCTTTTGATCTATTAATACAGGTTTTCCTAATACTGAATTGTTCCTGAATGTTAAGAATTGGGAAGCGAATTCTTCCTACACTTACTAGCTCTGTCTCCTTGTGAAAATTCCTTTATCTTACGGAGACAGTTTTCTGTAAACTGGGAATGGGTATTGTGCTGCCATTTTTGCCTACTCGGATTCCTTCTCCTTCTTTGTGAATGAAACCAAAAAGGGGTCATTTTCCTCTGGGGAGTCAGCCTTCTCCACTTTCAGTACATACAGTAGGAGTGGGGTTGATTCCTTCTCCAGGTCCAAGGGTGGACACTTAACCCAGGCACTCCCCCCACTCAGTGACATTGATTTGTTGAAGGATGACACAAGCTAGGCCAATGCGAAGTAGCTCTGGGCTTTTTCTGGACCTTACTGCTTTTGCCAAGCCTCTAGAGTATGAACATGTTTGTGGCTGTACTGTCAACATGGAAGTCAAAGCTGAGAACAAAGGACAGAGTGACAGCAAGAGATATGATGAAATGCTTGAATCCTTGGAACAAACACTCCTAGTTACTGCCTGAATATTTACTTAGAAAGAAGGAGGAGGAGGAGGAGGAAGAGGAGGAGGAGGAAAATGGGGAGGAATAGGTGGAGAGGAAGGAGAAGAAGAAAAAGGAGAAGGAGGAGGAGGAAGAGAAGGAGGGGCAGGGGAAGGGAGGGACAGGAAGGGGAAGAGGGGAATAATAACAACAATAATAACTAATACTATTATTAATAACAGCAGTTAACAATAACTAAAATTTACTGAGCACTTATTATGGACCAGAGTTCATTGTGAGCATTCTTCATGCACTGACTTCTTAAAAAGTCTTCATAACAATCCCATGAGGGAGATGTTCTTAACATTGCATTTTCAGATGAGAAAACAGAGGTCCAAAGAGTAGTGATAACCTGCTCAATGGCACAGGGCTAGTAAATACAGAGCCAGGATTCAAACCCAGGCTGTCTTGCTTTAGCATCTAAATACAAACAGTCCCCGATTTCCGATGGTTTGACTAACAATTTTTCACTCTTAAAATGGTGTGAAAGCGATAAGCTTTCAGTAGAAACCATTTTTGGAATTCTAAATTTGGATCTTACCCTGGGCTAGTGATATGCTCTCCAAACCTCTCCCATGAACTTGGGCATTGGCAGCTCCCAGTCAGTTCCATGGTCCCCGGGGTCAACAACCATCCTGTGCCCCTACAACCACTCTGTTTCTCCCTTTTCAGTGCAGTATTCAGTACATTACATGAGATAGTCAACACTTAATTATCAAATAGGGTTTGTGTTAGGTGATTTTGTCCAATTGGAGGCTCGTTTGTGTGTTCTGAGCACATTTAAGGCAGGCTGGGGGAAACTATGATGGTTGGTAGGTTAAGTGTAGTGAATGTATTTGTGACTTACTACATTTTCGACTTACGATGGGTTCATCAGGAGGTAACCCCGTCAGACATTAAGGAAGATCTATACTTGTGCTAATAAAAGAGCTTTCTGTTCAAAGTCTGTTTGAGAAGTGTTTCTGTCATCTGCAATAAAAACAATGTAATTTTAATTCCATCATCATGATACCTACTTTAAAAAGTTGTTGAGAGTCTTATCCAAGTTTGTATACGTCAGTTCACTTGGTTAGTGCCTGGCACGTAACAAGTGTCCAAATATTAGATGTTGCTGTCGCAGAATGTCGTGGAATCTCACTGTCCAACCTTCTCAGAGAAGCAGAGAAGTCAAAACTCGCCTTTTAGAAACAATTCATATTGGTCTTGCCTGAAACTGCTGGAAATGCAAACTCACATTCTTAGAGGGGCCAGGTTCAGGGTTTCTTCTGATCTTCAGTACTACTGACATTTTGGGACAAGTAGTACTCAGTTGTGGGGCTATGTTGTACATTGTAGGATGTTCAACGGCACCCCCGGCCTCTACCCACTAGATGTCAGTAGCACCCCCCACAGCCCTGTGTGACAATCAAAAATATCTCCAGATCCTGCCAGATGTCCCCAAAGGGTGAAATCGCCCCCAGTTTGAAACTACTGGTATAAATGACTGAAGCCCATCCTTACACTCTGTGAGTCGTGGTGCCTGTTTCGTACAAAAAGCATTGCTCCTTCTAAGGGGGCAGGCACTCCTCAGCTCCTGCACATTGTTGGTAAGGAAGAATATGGACCCATTATTGTCAGATCATCCAAATTACCTAGTTTTGGATTATTTTATATATATATATATATATATATATATATATATATATTAGATATATTAGATATTTAAATATTTAAATATTTCTCCACAGGGCTTTAGTTCCTCTTATTGGAGAAGGATATTAGACACCAAGATATGGGTGCTTGAAAGTTACAAATTACCTAAAGAGCCATATGAAGAACTAGAAAATCAGAATAACCCTAAATCTATTAAAGAACTTGATTTTCTAATTAAAACTCTTCTCATAAAGTCAATTCCAGGCCCAGATAATTTCACTCAAAAATTCTATTAGATATTTTGAGAATAAATACTACTAACATTATACATGCTCAGAAAATAGAGAACATTTGACACCACATTGTTTGAAGATATCAATACCATAATACCAAGAGCAGAGTTATAACAAGAGAAAATAACCCTACAGATTCATACCTCATGAACATAAACACAAAAATTCTTAACAGATATTTTAAAATGGAATCCACTGTTATAGATAAAAGAAGTAAAGCAGCAAATAAAGTAAAATAAAGTTATATATAAAAAGTAAAGTAAAGACCACATAGTTCTTAATCTGAGAAAAGCAAGTTTGGGCTATCATTTGAAAATGAATCAATATAATTCACCAGGTAACAGAATAAAGTGGAAAAAAATACTACCAGCCAAACAGATACAGAAAGAGTATTTGACTAAAATCAATACCCATTCATGATAAAAATTTCCAGCTAAAGGACAACTGAAAGAACTTTCTCAGCTTGAAAAGGGACATCAAAGGACCTGGAACTTCCACCATTCATGCTTAGTAGGGAAGGGCTGAATCCTTTCCCCCTAAGATCAAGGATAAAGCAATGGTGTTTGGTCTACCACTTCAGTTCAAATTGTCCTGGGGTCCTAGACAGTATGCTAAGTCAGGGAAAAGTAATATAAGTCTTTCCCAGGAAGGACAAGTTTTGAATTGTCTTCACTTATAGATGGTATGATCATGAACACAGAAAATCCTAAGAACTTTACGAAAAAAGCTACTAGAACGAATTGATGAATTTATCAATGTCACAGGCAACAAGATTAACATTCAAAAACCAGTAGCATTTCTAGATACTATCAACACAGAATTGGTAAGTGATATTTAAAAGTATAATTTACAATAGCATCAAAACCCATGAAATGCATAGGAATATATTTAATACAATATTTGCAAGAACTGTGGGCTGAAAATATAAAATGTTGCAGAGAGGTATTTAAAAAGACCTAAATAAATGAAAGGCATACACAACCATGGGTTAGATGACTCCATATTATTAAGAAGTTAGTTCTCCGTAAAATTGTCTATAGATTCAATGCAATCCCATCTAAAATATCACCAGGCTTTTGTAGAAATTGACAAGCTGATTCTAAAATCCAAATGGGAATATGAAGAACAGCCTAGAAAACCTAGAAGAGCCAACACAATTTTGAAAATGAAGAACAAACTTTGAAGTCTTGCACAATGTGCTTTGAGGACTGACTATAAACCTACCAGGATTAAAACAGCATGGTATTTACATAAGAATACACAGACAGATCAGATAGACTTAAGTGCACTCAAAAACCACAGACTGGGTAGTGCTGCATCACTAGTATCACTAAAATAAAGGGACTGATAACAACAAGTGTTGATAAGGATGTGGAAAACTGGAACTTTCAAATTTTAATGTTAAGAGTTTAAAATGGTACAACCACTTTGGAGAACTTATTGGCAATTTCTCTTAAACTTAAGTATATCCTTAGGGTGCAATCTAGCAATTGCACTTCCAAGTATTTACTTAAAAGAGATGAAAGTGTATGTCCATACAAAGATTTATATACAAATATTCACAGCACCTTTATTCACAATAACCTGCAAACTGGAAACAATCCTCATGTCTGTTTACAAATGCATGGATAAAAAATAGTGGTATATCCGTGTCATGAACAAATCCATACCACTCAGTACTAAAAAGGAAGGAACATGTAAGACATGAATGGATCTCAAAAACATTATGCTAAGCAAGAAAATCAGATATCAAAAAAAAAAAAAAAAAAGAATTAAGAAAGAAAATACACACTGAATAATTCCATTAAATTAAGTTCCAGTACAGGAAAAATTCAGTGACAGAAAGCAGATCAGTGCTTGCCTGGGGTTGTGGAAAGAGTTCTGAGAATTAATTATGAAGAGGCACCAGGAATTTCTTGGTGTAATGGAAGTGTTCTGTACCTTTACTGTTGTGGACTCTTCTTAGGCAGATGTGTTCTTGAAAACTCATCAAACTGTACACTTATAATAAGTGTGTGTATATTATACTATGTGTATATTATATCCCAATAAAATTGACGTAGGGGGAGAAAGTACTTTGCAGAGAAGTCAACTTGCTTGGATTCATCCTCTCTGTTTTCTCTTAGCTCTCTGTTTTCTCTTGGCTCATAATATTTAGCTTCTTGAAGAAAGTGATCAAGAGAAAGATGTTCCATTAGGATACAACCATACTTGAGAGAATACATAGAACTCAAGGGCTGCCCACACAAGTGTATGCCAATATGGCACTCAAAGTGATTGTCGGTTACAATGTCACAAAAATGTCTACTTAACGCAGAGATCACAAAGTCTTCTCCCACCGGTTACATGTAGATCCAGAGTTGTGTACCTTTTTCTCTTTATAATCTAAATTAAAAAGAAAATCATTGCCAGCATTCTAATATTGGGAGAGTGACATAAAAATCTGGGTTTGGGGTTTAGCTTGTCAGGTTGAACCCTCGCTTTTTTCAAGGCACATGGAACTGAATTGACTATTTTAGTCAAGACCTGTGGGCTCCAACCTGATCCTGCTGAGGGTCCCATCAGGCAACATGGGCTCATGTGTGTTACCAGACAGTCCCTGGAGCCTGTGCATTTGTGCCCCCCTGTGAATCTTCCTGGTGCCTACTGAGGGGTCATACTGGGAATGACACTCAGTAAATACGGGCGAACCATGGGACCAGATTTTGGGCTGTCAACACCAACAGGAAGACCTCAAATTTGGTTAGGGATTTGGGTTTTTGTTTGACATTCCTCAAATCTTCTGAAATGGCGGCAAAACTAGTGACATGGTCTTCATTGTCCTGCCCTGCTTCTGTTCTCCTTCTTCTAAATTTTTTCAGAATTTGTTTTATTCTCCCTTCCTTCCTCTACCTCCCTAGCTCCCCTTCTCTCTTTTCCTGTTTCGTCACACAACTGGGATGACAGTATTTAAGAAACAAAAATAAGAACATGTAAAATTAGGTTTCAAGAACTTAGACCAGGAAAAAAAAAACATCCAATAGACCAGGCTAAAAGGAGAAGACAGATAAAGAGGCAGCAGGTCTTAACCAGGTCGGGTATGTGTCTCTCCAGGAAAGCAGATTTTCACAGTGACTAATTGTTACTGTAACTTCTCTGCCTAGGTTTCTTTGAGCCCTCTGAAATTACAGGTAGAATTTTGCAGGGTGTGCATTTTCCTTCAGAGAACAGGCTTTGTTTTTCTCAGAGTCTCAAAACATTCACGACCCAAAAAAGAAACACGAAACAGCTCTTTAGCTATCACTTTCCTGTCTCTCTATGACAATAATCACTGGGACTAATTTCAGGGTCCCTCATAAAACTACGGGTGAATTTCTATTCCACAGCAGGAAAACATTGAGAGAGACTTGCCTCCATGTGAGGGGCAGGCTACAATCGTCTGCCGTCAGTGCAAAAGCCAAATCGGGGAGGGCTTTGCACATACCTCAAGTTTATCAATGTTATTTTAATTAATGTATACCAAGGAAATAATCAAGAATGTGTTAAAAGATTTAGCCACAAGAATGGTCATTATTGCATTATTTATAACAATGAGGAACATTGTTATACATTCAACAATAATAAGTTTTCTAAAAAATTACAGCACATCAATGTAATGGCATACTATGGCATCTTTTTTAATTTTTTTTTAAAATTTTATTTATTTGACACAGAGAGAGAGATCACAAGTAGGCAGAGAGGCAGGCAGAGAGAGAGGGGGAAGCAGGTTCCCCGCTGAGCAGAGAGCCCGATGCGGGGCTCGATCTAAGGACTCTGGGATCATGACCTGAGCCGAAGGCAGAGGCTTTAACCCACTGAGCCACCCAGGCGCCCCTACTATGGCATCTTTGAAAACAATGTTGAAAAATATTAGCGACATGGAAAAAATATCATGTGACATCAGAAATCTGCAAACTATGGCCATGGGACAGATCCTAACCACCACCCCCTCCCCTTTTTTTTTCCGTGAATGATATTGTTGGCGCTTGGCCACACCCATTTGCTTTCACATTGTCTTTGGCTGGTTTTGTTCCTATGGCCAGCAAAGCTGCAAATATTTATTTACTACCTAGCTCTTTTTAGAAAAGGCTTGTCAGTCTCTGTTTTATATCATTAAGTGAGAAAATAGTATTATTTCAGGGAGAGAAGGAGGGAGGAAGGGAGAGGTGGAGAGAGAATGGTCAAAGTAAACACACCGAAATGGTCAACGGTGGCTATCCTGGGTGATAGAATAACAGGTAATTTGTGGTTTGGTCCCTTTGATTTTCATTCTTTTCCAAAATGTATACACTATTACCTTCACCATCACATACAAACCACTTTTTCTGAACATTGTATAATACCATTTAAGACAGCCACTCTAGTTTCCTGAGCCTCCCAATCTCACCCCGTGGATACGGTAGTGGCAGAAGAGTCTCTAGTTATTTTGTTGAGTGGCTATGAAGCCACCGATTGCCCTGTAACGTGGTTCTATTCAGCATTATACCTGGGAGGGTAGACACAACAGGAGAAGAGAAACAGGGGAACAGTGCTTGGAGAAAATTAAGATCTGCAGACATGACACTTCCTAGAAATCAGCCTGTCTTGGTTTCTCCTGTAATTATTCACCATTTTGTTTACAAATGGGAAATAGCATTCTACTGTTCAGTGTCTTCCAAGAGACTGAAGTTAATTTGAAATAATCCTCCAGCAAAAGCACCAATAAAAGCATCTGCAAGGCCCTGATGCCATACCCTCTGGCTACTGACACGACATTATTGATACACAAATCAAAGTTGACTGCTCTGGTAACATTGAGTCCCCTGGCAGCAAGAGCTTTCAACAGAGAAGGTGCTCCTTTCTTAAGACAGGGCCAACTTAATACAAGATCTCATTGTAACAGACTCAGTGAAGATATTAAAGAGATCCCAAACAGAAATGTTTAATCTCCATCTGTTGGTTCCTCATAGACAGAACCTACCAAAAAACAATCATAAATTAAACAAAAAGAAGAAGAAATTCAAACTGTGCTTAAGAATAGACGCATGAGACACAGGGAGGCTACAGATGTAATGTGATGTGAGGGCTGTCACAAGATTTCACCTGTCAGAGAGTGAGTTGGGAAACTTATGCCTGCCTGAAGTTTTCACCATTAGAGTCATTTCGTTGCGACACGGTGTGTTTTAAAAGTCTCTGCTCAAATATAGAATTATTGAACTTCTGGATTTAAAAGGTCCTTAGAGGTCATAAATCCATTCCTGAACTGACATGTGAATCCTCTCTCCAGTATCCTTGCTAAGACATTACCCAGCCTTGGAAAGAACTTCTCCCACGATGGGGAACTCATTACTTAAAAACAAAAACAAAAACAAAAACAAAAAACTGCTACTTCGTTTTGAGTGGGCTTTAATTCTATAAATGTCTTCCTCATGGTGAACCAAATTCTTCTTCCCTATAATTTTTATTCTTTGATCATTAGTCCTGCTTCATGAATTCAAACAAATATTTAATATACACCCTATCAGGTGTGGTCAACATGATGGCAGTCCAGATAATCAAGGTTCCTGACCTCATGGAGCTTATAGTCAGGGAGGAAGACAGTCAGTACACAGATAAACCAAGAAAGAAGCAAGATCATTTCAAACACAGTCAAGACAAAGTAAAACAATAATGAATGACCAGAGAGAGTGGGGCGAAGCTACTTTGGATGGAGAGCATTATGGGCGAAATTATGGCCCCCTTAAAAATATATTGAAGTCCTAACCCCTAGTACCTATAAATGTGATCTTCTTTGGAATATGGTCTTTGCGGATGTAATCAAGTTAAAATGATGTTATCACAGGGAGCTGGTAACAGGCATCCTCATAAAATGAGAAGAGATATTTGCCAAGAGAAGACAATGTGAAGACACACAGGGGCAAACACCACGTGTGGGAAGAGGACAGAGGCAGAGACTGTATCTGCCAGCCAAGGGATGCCAATGATTGCTGTTAACCACTGAAGCTAAGAGAAAGACATGGAATAGACACTCCCTTGGAGTCTTCAGAGAGAGCATGGCCCTGACAACACCTTGGTTTTAAACTTCTAGCTTCCAGAACTATGACAGAATACACTTCTGATGCTTGAAGCCACCTACTTAGTGGCATTTAGTCACAATGTCCTAGGTAATGAGTGCAGAGCATCAGGGAAAGCCTAACCAACGTTTTGAGCTGATGAGTAAGCATTAACCAGGAAGAAGATGCTCCCAAGCACAAGAACAAGGAAAAACAAAAGCTCTGAAGTTGGAATGAGCTTGGAATATTCCAGTAACAGAAAGGAGGCCGATGGGACAGGAGCACTGAACAAACCTAGACAGGAGTGCTGGTTCCAGATTATGGCAGCAGAGGCTCCCAGCCTACTGTATTCAAAAGACACAGATGTCCCCATCCCAGAGATTGACCCATGGTGGGTCCAGGCATCAAGATTTCTTAAAGCTCTTCAAGTGGTTTTGAGAACCACTTATACAGAGCTTTGTGGGTCTGGTGAGGAGTTTGTAATGTATTCTCCAAGCAGTGGGAGGCTGCTGGGTATCTTAGCTCATGTGGAAGCTCTACTCCTTTGCAGCATGACCCTTCCAGTATTTGAAAAGAGCTCTCGTACGCTGTTCCCGGGCCCTTTGCCCCTCCTCCTTCCCCCTGCCTTTTCTTCTTCTGAACATCACCAATTCCTAGCATGCACTTTGGCTTGGTAAATACCTACTGCAGACCTAGCAGGAAGCCACGAAAGAACAACACCTCTGTAGGCTTCCCCAAGAAGAAGAACATCTGCCCGTCAGATCAGCTACCTCAGTGATCCCTGACATGTTGTTCTGTCCTGTGAGGCTTACATTCCATCCCCGCCTGTCATCCACGTGGGAGGCACTACACAACGTCAACACTGGGACAGATCTGAGCACTGCCCCCTCCAACGGCAGAGATTCATGGTCGCTTTCCTCCCGGTGGAGAATAATGGAGTTGACTGGGGCAGACGAGGTACAAATTCTCAAGACATGTTGAGGTGGAAAGACAGAAGATTCCAGGATTCATTCTGCATGTTTGGAGGCTCTTGTCTAAGCTGTACCTGTTGAGTGAGGGCTCCTTGTTCAGCAGGGATGAGAGGGCTGAGATTGGGTCACCCATTGCATTGCTGGGAGTGGGGACAGCCAAGGCAGCTGGCTGTGGCAGAGTCACTGCAGACATACTTGCTCACATTCCTTGGGTTGAGAGGCAAATCGAACGAGCAGTGGCATCTAGGCAGTGAAAGGTTTTAAACCTTGACACTGCAGTTGAGCCTTGAGGTGTTTTTGAAAACCCTTTTTCAAAGCAGACACATAAGACAACATTCAGACTGGGTGCTTATTCATGATTTCTCCTTTCCAGTGATTGATAGGAATGCTCGATGAACACAGAAGCTTAGCAGCTCAGTAGGCATCAAAGACGAAAAGACCAAGGCAACAACTTTCGAAATTGTGAGAAGGTACCCTAGCTACCTGTCTGTCTCATCCAGACCTCTCTACTGTAATAGCCCTTGCTCATTGCCTAGGTCCACCACAGAACTGACTCTAGGAGGAGTAGTGGTATGCTTATCAGAGGAACTCATACTATCCAACCAAGGTATGCAATGGTATGGCTTGGCTGCCTATTTATGGTCCTATTCTGTTCTGATGCATTGGTGTCTGGTGCTAAATATTTGCAATATTACTTCTTTTTCTCAGGGCTCATCCACAGCCCTAACATGGCAATGGAACTGCAGTTTTAATGCTCAGATTCTTGGAGGACAATTATTGGGTTGTCTTTCAGGCTTGCAATGATCACTGCTCTGGTTACCAGTCTACTCTGATCCACAGGGCTGGGCTCCTGGAAACTCCTTCATGCAGTGGCTTTGGCTTCACCCCTACCTGAACCACCCCCTTGACTGGTCCAGGAATGAGAGCTGCTCAAAAGCCCTTCTCTAGGAGCTAGGTCTGGGCCAAAAAGAAATTCAGCCTCACAACTATATGGTCAACTAAACCTTGACAATGTAGGGAAAAAAGAAAAAGAAATCCAGTCTGTCTGTCTATTATTTGGTGTCACTCTGTTTCTCTCTCTCTCTCTCCCTTTCTCTCTTTCTGTAATGCAAAAACTTGAGCAGCAGCAGCAACCATATTATCTGATCTAGAATTTGGAAAGCTGAACAAAGCCACCTGCACCAAAAGAAAGAATCTACTTGATACCATTAAGCTATAATTTGCTTCAAATTACATTGATCCAGATGAAATTTCCAATATCTAACCATTTGAAAATTGACCACAATTAATAAAATTGACATGAAGTATATCTCTAGCTCTGCTATTCAGGATTTATAATGGTATTATTCTTTCCAATTTTCTCTAATAATTGATTTGTTTTGCTATTATTTATTTTCCCTGCAGAAATAAACATTACACTATCTTCACACAAATTGTGAATCCTTTTTCTTTGATATGAATTTCAACAGGGACATGGCACAGCAGAGGCAGGTGGAAATATCAATCTGGTCTTAGGAGAGGCTTTGCTAGCCCAAGAACTGTTCCATGGGCATTTAAAATTTCCATTGTAGGTCTCTGAACCTCAAAAGTGGGCTCAAAGGGAGAGCCAAACACATTTTAGGTAAAAATCAAGTGGAAGCCATGTTAAAAGTCAACTTTTATTTTATTTTATTTTATTTTAACATTTGATTTATTTATTTGCAGAGAGATAGAGAGAGCCAGGGAACACAAGTTGGGGGAATAGCAGAGGGAGAAGAAGCAGGCTCCCCGCTGCAGGGAGTTAGACTCAGGACTCGATCCCAGGACACTGGAATCATGACCTGAGCCGAAGGCAGATGCTTCACTGACTGATCCACCCAGCTGCCCCTAAAAGCCAAACCTTAAACCACAATATGAGACCCTACAATGTATTTAAGAGTCTCCACAGAGACAGTTTCTCAGAAGCAGGTATAACAGGGAAAACAAAAAATGGGCCAGTGTGTACCATACTCATGGATGGAGATATGGAGATCTTTGCAGGGATGCTTACTGCTTAAGACTCAAAATGGGAGAGGCATATTTCTAGAGGAGATTATAACCTGTGACAGTAAATGGATATTGGTAGACAACTGAAAGACATCTGGACACTGACTGGAAGTTGAGGTAGCCCTCAGGCATATTAGAGTGTCATCATTATTATCAAAGAACCTTCTGGTTTCTCCATGGTGATCTGTAGAAGGCATGACGCAGCCCTCCTTTGAAAGGCTATATGAAAAATAACCACAGAATCATCTTGTCACAAAGCTGTCCCACACTTGGTTTGTAAATGGGTCTAGGATCAGACTGCTTTGGTGCACTCCTGATCATGTCTTGATCACATCTTGATCATGTCACCATAATTAGGAATACACTGTTAGAGCTGAGGTGGTAAGCCACAGCCAACCAGCCCATTTCAGCCCACCACCTGATCTCGCACAGCCCATCAGCTAAGAATTGCTTTTACATTTTTAAGTGGCTAATAATAATCAAAAGAACAATATTTCCTGATCTATGAACATTATATGAAATTACAATTTCAGTTCACAGATAAAGCTGATTGGAATATACCAACATCAATTCATTTCCATATTATCTCTGGTTGTGTTCACACTGAGACAGACCTGAGTAGTTGCAATAGAGACTGTATCACCCACAAAACTTAAAATCTTCACGGGCTCTTCACAGGAAAAAAAAAAGTGTGTCAACATTTCCTCATGTACCATTAAATTTGCTTCTATTTTTTAAATTTGAATTCAAGTTATTAATCTGCATTGTATTCTTTGCTTCTGGGAGACTTTTCAAGCAGGATGTGGTTGGGGTACTTCAATGGAGGGAGTTGGGTTTCCATCAAAAAGGAAGAGGCCATGCCCATTCTGTGCCTGCTTGTTAAGAAATCAAAATCTGGGGGCGCCTGGGTGGCTCAATGGGTTAAAGCCTCTGCCTTCGGCTCAGGTCATGATCCCAGGGTCCTGGGATCGAGCCCCGCATCAGGCTCTCTGCTCAGCGGGGAGCCTGCTTCCTCCTCTCTCTCTCGCTGCCTGCCTCTCTGCCTACTTGTGATCTCTGTCTGTCAAATAAATAAATAAATCTTTAAAAAAAAAAAAAAAAGAAATCAAAATCTGGCCTGAGATTCACTTTCATTGGAACACAGCTATGAATTGTGGGAGGAGACTCAGAGCTAACACCTTTCTCTAATGGTTAGGAGTTAATGATAATGACTACAAGGACTTAATTGTGGAAAGCCTGATTTGCTTAGCCATCTTGCAGCAGATGTCCCTGGAGGGGAAGAACTGAGAGCTGGAACAAAATATATTCATTGGCATTTTAATACCTGGCTCCAAACCTTTCCCAAGGCCCTTGCTTTATGACCTCTGCACCCCATAAAATGGAATATCTTTAAAACAAATCCCTTTTGTTTTGCTTATGCCACATCCAGCAGATTTTTATCATTTGCAACCAAGTAGAATTTTACTTATACACTCCTGATGGCCAACGGAAGGGGATGGAGACCCAAAGTTGCAGGTATTCATTTTATGGAGCCATAAGATCTTCCTGAATTATTTAGGTAACTGTCCACCAGCACTTATGACCGGGTACCTCTCATACTTAACCCAGAAATCTTAGTTATTAAGGTGATGCTTCATAATCTTTGCATTGGGCAATAACACGGCAAAAATACTGAGACATTTTAGGAAAGATTTGGGAGTATGTAGTGTGTTGATGGGTAATAAGTAATATACATCCTAGCTCTTTTCAAGAGAGCACAAGACATCACACACCTACGACAACCCAAATGCCTCATCTATTATTCACAGATAGTTCCAGAGTTTCAGCCGGTGATGAAACAGATCTTCCAAAGATGTAATCCAGGTCAGTGCAAATACCGTTCAAGAGCTAGTGTTTCACGTTATCTGCTGTGCTTTGTTCCTTGTCATGTTTGACTTCTGGACCCTCACACCCGACCATCACTATCCCCATCCCTACCCCAAAGTCACTCTTCCTGGCATTCCCCCTAGTCTCGCTCTTAGGTGACAGTATCAGTCACTGAGTGATGAGCAGAGAAGACAGCAGGAGCATGCTATCTGCATCAGCTCTGTGCAGGCCTGTCCCAGTTGGTGGATAAATGAGTTCCTGCTTTAATTACTAAACAAGAATTGGCAAGAGTCAACAAATAGGCACTTTATAAGACCACAAATTTTTTTTTTTTCAAATGCTAAACTGAATGGTGTGTAACATTCTCCTGACTCAATCATTTTCATCATCCCACGTAACAGATCAAAAGTGAAAACAGTCTGCCAACCAACAGACAGGCTGACATTTAGGGTCAGCGCAGTAGAAAGAACATTCGTGAATTTTCCATCACTTTGATAGTTTGTACCCACTTCCAGGGATGTTCGTCTTTTGATGAACTCCCTGGTTCTTCTTGGTAGGAGCACCTCTGAGCCCAGGGAATTCTTTTTCTAGTCTACTCTAGTGGTGGAAACATATCAGTTTCGAAAAGGCTGTGCTACATCGAGCGCTCACTTTTCCTGCACTAATTCTAATAAATCCAGGACAGAGTGTGGCGTGAAATGGATGGACCCAGTCCTGACTCAGTATAATGGAGCTTTTATGCTGACATGCTCCATTAAGGACCACCACACACATCTTCCTCAATAAACAAGCTTACTGCTCAAGTAATAAAGTCATTTATGGAGAGAAGTCATCCAAAAGACCAGGACTTACAGGAGGTTCTCAGAGAGGAATTGTACCACGTTGGGTTGAAAGAGAATCCCATATATTCAGATCAAAATCCATCTTTCAAGAGGGAACCCTAATTTTTATGGGACTATCCCCTTACCCTTCCTTTGTGGGTTCAGAAGAGAAGGCTCAGCTACTTCCGAAGTAGCAAAAGGGAATTCGGTGACGTTAAAGCCAATTAAGCCCTTCCTGAATATTAGAGTAGTTTTCTCTGCTTTTTTCCAAAACATAAGGATTTCTGATCAAACAAGAATTTCTCCACTTTTAATTAGCCCCTTGTGTTCTGAGAAGAAAAGCAAGGGGGGAATGTTATAAGAAGTCTCTTATTTAAAGTCACTGTTACAAGGATTTTTAATTTTTTAATGCTACTGATTATGAAGAGAAGATGTCATAAAGAAATGGGCATTTCCTTTTCACCAGGTTCCCATATATTCTGTGGTGGAGAGCAGTTCTGTGTCTTATCTAGGACCTTGCAAATCTGGGAGCTACAGGAAGGGTGTTGACAAGGGGTAAATGTGAGATCAAGGAGAAAGCTTCTTTTAGAACATGGTTGCCTGGGAAAGAGATTGGAAGTGCCTGATATACTTTGCTGACCCTCATAATGTACCAGCTGCTCTTAATAGGACTCAGTACATGCTGGTTAACATTGCTGTGTATTTGCATATGTATATATGTATAGATATGTACATAAATATATGTATAAATGTGTATGTATTTAGCAGTCAGGGTATTAAAAACCCTTGTACTCTTTTTTTGAGAGTTTTATACCTTTTTTTCTTATGTTAAGGTATCACATACACACAGTAAAGGGAATGGTCTTTAGGTGTACAGTGTAATGAATTTTAGATTTTTATGCCTGGCTAACGGTCATGCGGATTAAGATACAAAATGCTCTCAAGAGCCGAGAATTAACCTCATTTGAGCAGCTGCATGCCGTTCTTCCTCTCATCCCACAGAGAGGAATCAGAATCAGTGCCATTAGCACTGACTAGCATCTAAGAAGAGGACAGTGTCCCTGTCTTCACACTTAAATGGATGTTGTTATTATAAAAAGCTCTGGGAAAGTGGAAAATTCCCAGTAGCAAATGCTGGTAGATGTGAACCCAACAGGGGATCCCCACCCCCTTCCTGATTTGAACGGCTCCTCCCACTGGGGGTCTGAAAACACCAGCCGTCCTTTTCCCAGCCTCCCTTGCAGCTAAGCCAGATGACTATGTTCCCGCCAATGGGGGCTGAGGGAGGTAGGCTGGGGTCTCCTGGAAAGGATCTTCCCTTCCAGTAAAAGAGAGATACTTGAGGAAAAAGTTCTGTCCCTTCTTCCAGCCAGGCATCTATAGACACGGTGCTTAGAGCTGGGGCGGGTGTCCATGAGGGAAGTTGAGGCCAGTATGCTGAGGACAGTGGGAAGATGGAGGCTCAGTCCTTGAGGGCATAGTCCAGTCCCTGAATCAGGGATCAGGAAACTTGTGTTGTAAAGGGTCAGATAGTAAATATTTGAGGCTTTGTGGGTCACACACAGTCTTTAATGCTTATTCTCCTCCTCTCCTTTCCTCCTCTTTCCTCTTTTCTGTCCTCTCCTCCTCTCTCCTCTTCTCTTTCTTCCTCTTCCTCCTCTTCCCTCTATTTTAACCATCTTTCTTAGTTTTGGGGCTGCACGAAATCAGACTTGAACTGGATCTGACACACAGGCCATAATTTGCTGACTCTTTCTCTAAACCAAGCCACCAACCATCTATCTCTGGAGTTCTTATTAAGGAATATGATTTAGAAAAATAAATGCACTGTTTTCAAGCTACTTTAAGCCAGATACTTTGTTACTAAAAAATACCTCAGTGATACTATATGCACCTATTTTTGCAGACTTACTTCACATCCTTTAAAAAAAAAAAAGATTTATTTACTTATTTGAGAGAGAGTGGGGCGGGGGGCGGGGAGCAGAGGGAGAGAATCTCAAGAAGACCCTTCATGGAGCACAGAGTCTAACACGGAGTTCAGTCCCACGACCTTGAGTTCATGACCTGAGCCAAAATCAAGAGTTGTACAGCCAACCAACTGAGGCACCCAGGAGCTCCAGACTTCCTCCACATCTTAAAGAAAAATGAATAGTAGTGGCGGAAGTATCTGAGAGACCATGGGGAGATATGCCCCAAATGTATTAGAACTTTATTCTCAAAATTTAGTGCTGCTCCTGCCTCAGGGGAACAGGACTGCATGAAAAGACAGATGGCCATGAAGAGCAAGGGCCAAGACTTGGGGGTACGGAGCTCTCTGACATGCTAAGAGAGAAGGAAAGGATTCTAGAAACTCTTGAGAGCAGGACCCAAGTAACAGGATTTTACCACCTCAAGGATTTACATGGTTTGCAGCTGTTATCACCTTCCCTTCAACATCATCAGTGATGGCTGGTTTCTTGGAGAGGCTCTAGTACCCAGTTAGTCAAGCAAACATTCATCTAGAGGCTGCTCTTGGGTGTAGGCTGTAGATGTGGTTAATGTTTACAATCAGTCAACTTCAAATGAAGGAGATTCTGCTAATACGGGTGGCCCTTGGCTAACTAACGAAAAGTCTCTAAGAGCAAAACTTAATGTTCCCCTGAGGAAGGAAAGATTCTTCGCCAGCACTACAGCATCTGCTCCTGCCTGAGCTCCAGCCCCCTGGCCCGCCTTCTGGGTTGTGAACTTGCTAGGCCTCCACAATCATGTGAGCCAATTCCTTGAAAGGAATCAATCATATATTTATGGATTCAGTATTAACAAGTTTGCCTACTCACTCAAATGTACTTGTAACCACAAAATTACTACTCATGCTGCTCTCAGTCCATCATGACATACACAGATGGCGGAGGGTTTGAGTCACCTGATGCCCACGTCCTCAGCTAAGGTCCAACAAGGCAATGTTCTGCCTCCTCGTTTCATACTTCTCTCATCCTGGAAGTTGAGTCCTTTTGCAGTCCATTCAGTACCACACTGGTGGCATGTATTGCACATTCTGTCAACGGTTTCACTGTTTAAAATGGTCCCCAACCATAGGGCCGAAGAGCTGCCTAGTGGTTCCCAAGAGCAAACAGGCTGTGATGGGGCTTGTGGAGAAAATATGCATGTTAAATAAGCTTTGTTTGAGCATGAGTTATAATGCTATTGGCTGTGAGCTTAGTGTTAATGAATAAACAATGTGCTTTAAATGAGGTGTCTTGAAACACAAACACACATAAAACAAGGTTATGTATTGATCAGTTAATGAAAATACTGTGACCAGAGGCTCACCAGAACCTAACCCTGTATTTCCTGTAGGATCCATGACACGAATTCAATTTCTGTGGCAACTTTAGAGAGCATACCGTCCATGAATAGTGGGAATCTGGGAATCAAATACATATATAGCATTCACCCCTTGCCCATGGTTTCACTTTCTCATGGCCTAAAAGCAGGCGAGTCCCTTTCTTTTTTTTTTTTTAAGACTTTATTTATTTATTTGACAGAGATGACAAGTAGGCAGAGAGGCAGGCAGAGAGAGAGGAGGAAGCAGGCTCCCCGCTGAGCAGAGAGCCCGATGCAGGGCTCGATCCCAGAACCCTGGGATCACGACCTGAGCCGAAGGCAGAGGCTTTAACCCACTGAGCCACCCAGGTGCCCCAGGCGAGTCCCTTTCTGATGATTTGTCTGAAGGTCCATAGTTGCCTACGTCATTCAGGTCATGTCATCTCATCACGTAGGCACTGTACCCTCTCATGTCGTCACAAGAAGGGTGAGGACAGTACAATAAGGTATTTTGAGAGAGAGAAACCACATTCATATAACCAATACAGTATATTGTTATAATTGCTCTATTTCATTATTAGTCATTGCTGTTAATCTCCAATTGTGCCTAATTGGTAAGTTAATCTTGAACATAGGTATGAATGTATAGGAAAAACCAGAGTATATATAGGGTTCGGCACTATCAACAGTTTTAGGCATCGCCTGGGGGCCTTGGGATGTCTCCCTACATATCTTGTGTATCTACATACACACACACACACACACACACATTCTAGTTCTCTGGAGAACCCTGACTGATACACCAGCTCATGGAGTGTGGGCTCCCTAAGGGCAGGTCGATCAGAAAACTCTTCTGTGGCTCCTATTCCTTCCAGGATAAGGTCAGAGAGACCGACTCTCACAGACTAGTCAAAGCCAATGGTGATCTGAGCCCTGTAGACCTGTGCAGTCTCACCTTTCCTCTCTCTGGCATGGGTCTGGCCTTTAGCTAAACTCACCCCCACACAGTCCCTACATTCATCACCCCAGTGTCCTGTTCCATGTCTTAGTCCCCTGCTTTCTGACTCTGTCTGGTTGGACCTCTACCCACTGCTTCAGCCACACGGCACCACCATCTGAGCCTCACTAGCCTGCACCATCACCCGTGCCCCAGCATCCTTGCACCAGCATCCCTGGTATCCTGTAGCCCAGCCCATCTCAAGGCATGTTTGTATATGTTTCCTCCCTAGAATACTCTTTTACCCCGTTTTGCTAGTTAAAACTTACTTTCCCTCCATAACCTAGCTCTCACTTCTTTCCTTAGGGTAAACTTCTTTTGCCTCCCTCACTAGTTTCTCTTTACCTTCCCTCCGTAGCACTTGGCACAATCACAAGTTTTATCAGTTTCAGTTAGCATTTAATCTGTTCTTAATAACTGTCTTCATCTTTTGTTCCATGGATTTTTATGGTAGTTTGGGGAAACCAGAATATTGTAATCAAATGCATGATACAAAATACACAAGATTACAAAGACACTTGCATTTCAATATAACTGGTTATCAAAATATTTTCTTAAATGTTGTGTGTTAATAAATGTGCTTTTTTATTAAGGCACTAAATAACAAGATTGAGGGGAAGGTCTAATAACCACTGTAAGTTTGAAGTGGTGGTAAGTACAAGTGGTCTTTTACAGCATCTGTAACACTTACAATAAGATATAAAATATGGAACTTGTATTGGTAAACAAAGTGACAGATATTGCTAATTCTACCGGATTTGTTGCTTACATTCATGATAGAAGGGAATAGTAAACATCAGTAAAGGGTTTTTGAAAGTAAAGATATTACTTTTTCCATCCAACTTCACAGATCCCTACCCTCTGCTGAATTCCATCTGTATTCTCTGCATTAGAAAGTCCAGATTTATGTCTGACTTCTATACTTGATCATTAAGCTCCAAAGGGCAGTCCTGTCTGATTCTGCTTTTACCATTGTATCCCTAGGACTTAGGACAGAGTAAGCACTCAATAAAAGTTGCTGGAGGGCAAAATAGAAGGAAGAAAGGGACTCCCTCGTATGCTTGGCTGTGCGACCTTTTACCCGGGTTTTATAACCTTGAAACTGAGGTCCCTTTGTATCTCCTTCAGATAATCTTCCATGTTCACAAACTGTAAACCCACTGGGTTGGCTCTCTGTCCTCTGAATACTCATATCATGAAGTACTTCCTGTCAACCTAGCTCTTCCGGAAATTGTTGATTTCATTATCTGTCTTCTCACTCGTATGTTTTGAAAGGGAGATTTTTTTTAAGGGTCACAGTTATAGCTGATGTAACTCTCTGTATCGCCAGTGTTCACTAATGCAGGGACCAGAACTCAGTTTTGTTCTCAATGGATTTTCAAAATGACACCAAATTTGATTCTCTCCTTTTTTCCCCAAGAAGTGTCATTTCTGCTCTACCTCTCATGTCACATGGGACCCCAGGCTGCTCTGTGACCCTTCTCCCCTTGCCGTCCAACCCTTTTGCAATTCCTCCTCTGTGGGCCCCCGGGTCAGGGTTCATGCAATCCCACTTTCACACACTGGGTCGGAAACACACCCCGTGAACAGGAACGGTAGCATGCATCTCATAAATCATAGAATCTGCTTTCCCTTCATCTGTCGCTTAGAAACTGAAGACACATATGTTCTTTGAAATGTGAATAACTTTCCTAAGAACCCCAAAGCAGCATATCCACTCCCATTTATCCCACCCGGTCGAAGAGAGCCAAGATTCTAGGGGCCCCCAGACACCCCGGGCTCAAATGCCTGGGATCAGAAAAATGGGAGCAGCTTCCAACTCCCTGCGCCTTGTGTCTCCCTTGAGTTTGCCAGAGGGATGGACACTGGCTGATGGTGACTTATGTTTTTTCTATTTGTCCATGGATTTGTTTGACAAATCCCTTTGCTGGAGGGAGGAAGTGGTGGGAGAGGAAAGCTCTTGGGAACACATGAGGAATTAAAGCAGCTGCTTTGGACGATGGGTTGCTTATAGACCAAGTATTTCCCAATCTAAATAAATGCAATCCTTGTGCACTCACTTCAGTTGCTGCATGAATATACTACGTTTTGTTTATCCATGTCCCTGCGCACAGGCATTTAGATTTTATATCTCAATATCTAGCTTTGCAGACAGAGCATGTTCATTTTTGCAGGAGTCTCCTTGGGTATATTTTTGAGAATTGCTCTAATGACTACACACTAGAATAGAATTTCTAGGTCATGAAGTGTGTATATCTTCAACTGCATCAGAGCTAGCCAAATTCTCTTCAAAATGATTGTACCATTTATGCTCCCATTAGCAATACAGAAGAGTGGCTGTTCCAATCCGTGATACTGTCAGACTTTTTCATGTTGCCTATTGTAGGGGTACGAGCTGGTAGACCATTGTAGTTTTCATTTGCATGTCTCTGACTGGTATCTTCTGGGAACTGTAGCTACCCACAAGGGCTTCTGATGCATTAAGGACATGGTCATAATTAATCTGTCCAACAGCTCTGTAAGGTAAGTATGACTCTGCCATATTTTACAAATTTGCTTTCAACCCCACAGCTAGAATGCAAATCCTGCCTATTTTGAAGCATAAATAATGAATCTTGGAACACTGAAAAAAATAAAATTAAATTAAAAACAAAAAGTATATACTTAATCACCCTTTATTACAGCCCTCTTCTCTCTAGACCAACATGTAGGCAGCCACTCACTGCTGAAGATTAAAACTCAGAACAGGCAGCTGTGATAGTTACTTGGCACTTTCTGTCCGTGCCCCATCACTATAGCTACCTTAGAAACCCAGGGAGCCTCCTTTCACCCCCCAGGGCCTAGCCCAGGTCTCTACACATAGTAGGTTCACAGTATGTGGCTTTTATAACAAAGACAATATGGTGGTACTAAACCTTAGTGAATTTCATAGAGATTTTAAGGTGGTGTGGCTTCAGTGCTTTCTCTCTTTGTGGCATTAAGCTCCATATAGGTTAGAATCCTGTGAATGCAATTACTCCATATTCTCTTAGAGTCCTTGTTGTAAGCTGGGACTCTCTTACCTTTCTCCTCCTCCTTTCCTCCCCCAGCCCTCAGTCTCTAGGCTTTCTGTCTGTCTGTCTGTGTCTTTCTTATTGTCCTTTCTCTCTTTCTCAGTGTCTGATGGAACTAAAGGATTTTTTTTTTCCTTTTTTGACCTTCAGGAATGAATTTGCTTTGTATATTACTGGTGAGAAGACGAGAGGGGTGATATGGGAGTGTTTCTGATAGAGTGAAGGCAATAACCAGATAGAGTTCCTTGGGGGGGGATGATTTTGTCAACTGTATTGACTCATTTTTATTTTAAACTGGACACATCTGCTGAGGGACCTGGCAGCGGGGATGTCTCTTTATCATTCAAGACTGTATCCACAAGACGGGCTTGCATAGACAGAGCTAGGCTTGATTTAGGGCTGCGTCCCAGTTGCCTGAGTGAGGTCTAGGGAATCAGACTTTCCATAATACACCCCGGATTAGTCATTCGGTGAGCAGGTGAATATTTGCTTTTGCGATTGTGCCTCACTAAATAATCTAGATAGATATAAAAACAGTGAATTCAGCTGCTTGTGAATAGTATGGATATTTGAGCTTTTGTGCAGTACCAATCCCCAGCAATATTTTTTTGTATTAAATACTATGAATCCACTTCACCTGTCAGCACTATTCAAAACACAGAATGCTGTATGAATAGAAAGGATGTTCTGGGATCTTTCAGATGATTACTGTTGCTAGGAAAACCACTTCCTGATATCTTTGTGCTTGCCGTATGTGTCTCTCTTTGTGTACAACTTACAGTGACAAGCAAATTCATAGCATGGTATTGGGGAGGAATTGGGAAAGTTTAGAAATGTTTAAAGAACACTGCTTAAAGTTAAAAAGGGGATGTCATCTAAAATAATAGTTAAGAGTTCTGCCTGCTTTCATGTGGAGAATTATAGCTCTCAGAGGAGAGCAATGGGGCTGCATGTGTGTTCTGGTGGTGTAGACTTCAGGGCCCTTCCGGTCACCATTTTCCAGAACCTCAGAACTAGGTAATGCTTTTTTGGTGCCTGAGGAAATGACCGTCTTTCCCTCCTGGTGAAAATTACGCCAATTATCGTCTCTACAGCGTCAGCTCTGCTTCCAGTCACAATTCTACAAGACTGATGGGAGGGGAACCACTAACATTCTCTCTGGGACATGGTGGGGAATGAAAATCAGAGCCCGTAAGAGAAGCCCTTTCATTCATTCACTGCGGACAAGGCATTCTTCCCAAGTCTGCACCGGCGGGGAGACAGGCACCTCTCATTCTAGCAACAGGAATGGCATGGGAGAGTAAAAAACAAATATGGCGTCGGTACTCGTGCCTGGCGCAAAGGCCTCCCCACAACACAGATGGGATGGATACATAAGTCATGGTAGCGACATCACATCAAGCTCTGTGTTGTTCCAAGAGCCACACGTTGTTTCTGTAGACCACCCACAAATGGAGGGACCTGGGCTCAGGTATGTCACTTCTCTGCCCTCATCGGTAAGATGGAGACGCTGTGCTCATCCATTTAATGAGGCTGATGAGGGGGCCTAATGGCAAATGCATGCAAATCACTCATGACAGCACCTGGGGCATGTTAATGATTTCATTACGTGTTGCTTGGAAAACCCAGGAAAGAAAGAACCTGCCTTAACATCTAGAGTGTCTTCCTGCCTTCCTCACTCATGGGTCTCACTGGTTCAGATGTGGACTTACCAGTGTTCCAGATGTGGACTTACCCATGTTTTCTTGAAATAGAGTGAATAATCTTGCCAGCAGGGGTTATTGGATGTTTTAAACCAGTAATATCATCATCATCATCATCATCTCAATGATAATCATGATAAAGTGAACACTCCTCAATTATTTCATATTAACCACATGACTTCACATTTGTTCTCTCACTGAGCTACCCTGTCACCCTGAGCACGCAAGAGTAGGAGAGAAGACACTGCATCTCCAGTAAAGCCGGTGAATTGCCTGAGGACCCAGTGAAAACAGGCGAGGCCGTGGCTCCAACCCATCCAGCAGTAGCCTGTAGAGCCAGAGGGGAGGAAACCAAGGGAAAGGAATAGGGATGCTCAAAGGTTATTTCGATAATCAAGACCCTCGTGCCTATCTCTGGGAGTCCATCTGGTTTGTCACTAAGATTATTTTTCATATCTTGACTCCAGGAAAGGTTTGGGATAAACTGTATCTGAAATGACAGCGGGGGACCAGAATGTTAGCAAACACCTTTGAATCAGGGACTTTTCTATCTTTCAGTCCCCCAGAGGACGTGGATCATTCCCATTCCAAGGCTGCTGGGAGAAGGGACATAGTGTGACATCGTGTGGACTATGGGATTTTAGGGATACAAAAAAAAGGAAGGATGGATGGATGGAAGGAAGGAAGGAAGGAAGGAAGGGTACTTCTCTAAGTATCACCCCCTGCCGGCCCCATCAGGGGCCTTTTGCCTGGGCAGGGCAAAGCCATCAAACTACCATTATCTCAGAGGACCAGATCTTAAGGTGATTAGTCAGAGTAGCCCGGTCCCTCCAGAATCCCATGCAAAGGGAACACCACACTGTTGCATGGGGAGCTGCCAAGGAAGAGGTGGAGAACATGCCACAGATGTGATGGTATCGATGAAAACAAAGATGGAGAGCAAAGCAGGAGATGAAGGATTCATAGAGATCAACATTGCCCTATTTCCCTGGGGGGTAAGAAGAGTTGGCCCTATTCTCCTTGGATCTGAAATAACGAGCTAGGAAGCAGTTGGAGAATAGCCTTGGATGACATGGGCCCCATACCACATGCCCTTATGTCCTAAGTGCCACATTTGGTGCATTTGCCTGATGACCACTGGGAAAATCGAGGCAGAGCCCAAGGTTCCCATCCACTCCCTGCACACACGTATGAACACACATGCATACACTCACAAGCACATGTGTACAAATGTGTATGTATGCATTTATATTATGTAGGAGATATATTGAACACATTCAAGATATACTTTTTAAAGTTTATTTTATTTGAAAGAGAGCATGAGCGAGAGAGCAGGAGCGGCGGGGAGAGGAAGAGGTAGAAGCAGACGCCCCACTGAACAGGAAGCGGGGGCTCGATCCCAGGACCCTGAGATCACAACCTGAGCTGAAGGCAGATGCTTAACTGATTGAGTGACCCAGGTGTCCTCAAGACACAATTTAAATGAAAAGACCAAGTTTATCAAAATGCTAGTTCCGTATCCTTGCGGTACATAGTAATAAAAGACCAAGATGGGTATGTTTATACATAAACTGCTCAGTGATTTTTTTTTTCCCAGATGGGGTCAGGGAGGGGCATTTATGGGCAAAGATGTTATCTTTCTACTCTATATATTTCTGTATTTTTTTAAAAAAGTAGTAAGCATGTATTGATTGTGTCATCAACTTCCCCCAGATAAAGCTACGTGCGCTGGGAGGGAAGGGGGTGAGAAGGCATCCTACGTGCATGTTTTGCCCTAGTGATCCATCAGCCAGTTAATTACCACCAAGAGCGATGAAATAATTTTATTTTCTTCATTTGCCTGGTTAACCGTTTTTATTCAGGGCATCTGACACATCAAAATGGTGATTCAATAAATAAAAGGAATCTTAGAAATAAAAGAGCAAGTAGCTCAGGTAAAATGAAGCACTTTGTGAGCTCCGGACACTCATTTTTATAGGGTGATGGTCTATTCAGGGGACAGCGATTGGGTAAATACAGAACCCATTTTGATGAAAACAGGATCGACAAACCCCCACTTCCAAAAGGAGACGGGCAGGGTCTCGGGACTCTTCTTGCAAACTCTCCCACCTCTGTGAACATTAGGGCCTAGAAAGCCCCAGAAAGGCTTGTAGGAACACTCCGTGTCAACCTCTCATTGAGCTTTTGAGGCGTAATGGAAATATATGGGTTTGGGGGTTCTTAGCCCTGGCGTCAATCTCAATTCACCAACTACAAGTTTTAAAACCAAGGGCCGGTGCCTTAATCTCTCCACAACTCAGTTTCTTTATCTTTAAAGTGGGTGCAGTACTCCTCTCTCTTAAAATTAGAGACAAATGCATCCCGTCTCCCACAATAGTCGAGGAATAGTGTTAGCAGCTTAGTTGAATTCGTACCAGCTCAATAAACATTTACTAAGTAGTTATGTTGTGTCATGAACTCTACTAGGCTCAGGGGGATGTGAGAGTAATAAAAATCTACTTCAGACCTCAAGATCTTACAATCTAGAAGCAGGCATTTATTTTCTTTATTTATAGTTCATTTTCTGAGACATACTACCATATCACACTCATAAGGCCTGTGGCCAATGTGTTACTGCTACTAAAATACCCAAGTTTGTACATGGTTTCCATCTGTATAAATTTGAGGGGTTTGCAAGTTCATGCACACGGTACCATCACTCTTCTTCCTCCCTCCCTCTCTCCCTCCCTCCCTTTCTCCCTTTCTCCCTCCCTTTCTTCCTCTCTCCTTCCTTTCCTCCCCTTCTTTCTTTTTTTCCTTCTCTCTCTCTTCTTTCCTTCCTTCCTTCCCTCCCTTCCCTTCCTTTTCTCTTTCTTTCTTTCCCTCCCTCCCACCTTTCTTTCTTTCTCTCTTTCCTTCCTTCTTCCTTTCTTTCTTTTCTTTCTTTCTTTCTTTCTTTCTTTCTTTCTTTCTTTCTTTGTCTCTCCCTTCCTCCCTCTCTTTCTTTCTCTCTTCCTATTCTTTTTCTCTCCCTCTTACAGCTTTATTGAGATAGACGTTTACATATCATACAATGAACCTGATAAACTTTCTTCGTTAGTAAAAAACAGTTGAGCAGTTAGAGTTGGCACAGGTAAATGATCTATAACCCAAGGTCTTGGTGTTTTCTATTCAGCGGCAGATTATCTGTTTTGTGGGTGTGTGGGGGGAGGGATGGGCATCAGAAATCAGAGAGTATCATTGCAAATGTACATAATCCATCAGGAGTGCTGGGGTAAGAAAAACGACGAAGCAATCCACTTATCTAATGGAGTGCTGCACAGAGAGACTTTACAAATAGACTCCTTCTCCCTGGAAGCTTTCAAAGAGCATGGATGGAGACAAACACAGGATCTAATTTATTTGGTAGCTACGAGAATTAATTGCTGTTACCTGCCATAAACACAGAGGGCAGGGGCGGGGGGGTGGTGCTGCAACTGTTTCTTTCCTAAGCTGGGGGAAGACTTCCTGGAAAAGGCAGGGGCCTCGGGAACCACACAAAGGATGATGGGGGAAGAGAGTGCCCAGGTCACCAGGAGTCACAGCTAGGAGGGAGGAGTCTATTACCTTGCCTGCTATAACGTGCCTGTGTCCAAAGAGACACACTGAGCGATGACAGCGGGCAGAGGTGACATTTTCTCTCCATTCCGTGAACCATTTTCATCAAATGGTGAAGGACTCAGAAGCATAGATACTCGTGCACCTCTCTCTGCCACATTCTCATTGTTCTTTTCCCGTGAGAGGGACTCGCAGTAGAGAGGTACCCTCAGCCTCAGATCTAAGGGAGTGAGCCAACAGAGGAGAGTCCAAGGCAGAAAGAGGACTACAGTTCAATCTCAAGAGCCAGAACCCCATGGGACACCTGGTGGTGGGTGTGACCAAATGGCTCCCTGCCACACTAGGAGACCCAGGAGGCCACATGTTGTCACCAGGAGGGACGCCTCCTTAACAACCAGTCGTGCAACCTTACAAAGAGATTTCCTGGCTCGTGGGGAAGTTGCCAGAGTGAAGACTGATACTGAGGAACACAGCCCAGTGTAATTTATTCAGGCTCCAGATCACTCTCAGAAGGAAACAGGTCCCTATCTCAAGGCGCCGCAGAAGATTCACAACCCAAGTGCAAAAGGAATGTTATTTTTCAATAACAAATTAATTTTCACATCAAGCCTTTTTGCTTCTGGCTGGAAGAAACAATCTCTGCCAGCTCATGGCTCCTTTGTCCACTTACAGTTGTGTATCTAAGTTCGGGGCCATTTGTAGAGCGAAGATGTCGGGATGGGGGAATTTGGCGCAGTCTAAGACGGTAGACTGGGTGTAGCCACTAAACTGAATTAGGATGAACTCAACTTTAAAATTCAGTTCCTCAGTGGCACTAGCCACATTCCAAGAGTTTAATAGGCACATTCACTAGACCTGGCGCAGACAGAGCATTTCCATCATGACATTTCTGTGGTGGTTTACAGGGTTGTCATTTAGCACCTTGAGAATTTTCTGAGATATCTTGTTCTCTGCTTTTCAGCCGAGGAAGCTGAGACTCATAGAGCATATGTAACTTGCCAATGGTCACTCAGAGGCTAGGTAACAAAACTGAGACTCGAAATTCTTCCTGGTTGGGGGCGAAACCATAATTCTTTTGCCACTCCCTTCTCTTTCCCATCACAAGTCTGGGAGGTTTAAAACTATCTAGAGAATGAGGTAACCTGGCTCTTGAGCCATCATTCCCAATAAAATTAGATATCACATGAACTTCATCCCATCTTTCATTAAGATTTTCAAATCCTCTAATGTCCAAAATTGTGAAACTCTAAGATTATGTTCTGTATTTCTCCTATTACAACACTTCTCTGAGGAGTGAATGGTCTCTCAGTCTAGCTGTGGTGAAGATAAGGAAGCAAGTCCCCGAATAAAAAGCACGTCAATTAATATAACAAAATATTACCCAGACTTCTTAAGTCTAACTGAAAAGGACTGGGTGGATGAAGGGAGGTCTGCACCAACTCAGTTGCCTCAAATGAGTCAGACTTGCCAGTCCAGACAACCACCTCCAAATCTCAGTGGGTTAGTCCATACAGTTCATTTCTTGCTCATACAAAGTCCTCTGAAGGTAGAGCACCCCCATGCTGTGACTCAGTGGGGCAAGTCATCCCATCCCTGTGACTCTGGCCACTGAACTCTTTACCCTTGCTACCAATGGGAAAGATTGTGGGGAATCCCACAGGGGCTTTGCATCCCTCGATCCAGGGTGACTCCTTGACCTGGTTCACACCCCATGGCAGCTTCAGCCACAGCGCCCACCTCACTGCAAAGGCAATGGGAAAGGTCAAGGAGGGTAAGGACTAGTAGGTGAGCTTGGCCACACTGGTGAGATAAAACAATTGCCAATAAGAAAAAGAGCAATGCTTGATGACGTACTTGCCTGTGACTAAATGGTCTGCGTGTACTACCTCATTTAATCCTCACCATAGCCTTGTGAGGCAAGTGCTCTCTCGCTCTCTCTTAAAGATGAGCACAGGGGAGCTTAGACGGGTTAAGAGATATGACTAAGGTCAAGTGCATACAGATGGCAATGCCAGAGCTTGAACTTAGGTCTGACCAATATCAAAGCTCAGTCACGCTTGGTTAGACATCAGATTTCTTTTCTTTTCTTTTCTCTTCTCCTCTTTTCTCTTCTTTAAGATTTTACTTATTCAGGGGGCGCCTGGGTGGCTCAGTGGGTTAAGGCCTCTGCCTTCAACTCAGGTCATGATCCCAGGGTCCTGGGATCGAGCCCCACATCAGGCTCTCTGCTCAGCAGGAAGCCTGCTTCCCCCCCCCCCCCGCCTGCCTCTTGTGATCTTGTGATCTCTATCTGCCAAAAATAAATAAATAAAATCTTTAAAAAAAGAGAGATTTTATTTACTCAAGAGAGAATGAGAGCAAGAGTGGGGGAGGGGCAGACGGAGAAGGAGAGATGCTTGAGTAGACTCCACGCGGAGTCTGACTCAGGGCTTCATCTCACAACCCTGAGATCACCAACCTGGGCTGAAATCAAGAGTCAGACACTTAACTGACTAAGCCACCCAGGCACCCCGACATCAGATTTCCTTTTAAGAAAAAGTAAAGTTATACTCTAGAGTAGTGTTATCTAGTAGAACTTTGTGCAAAGGTGGAAATGTCACTGTGCCTGTGTGATCCAATATGGTAGTCATGAGCCACATGTGGACACTGAGTGCTTGAAATGTGACCAGTATAACCAAAGGACTAGATTCTTAATTTAAATTTAAATTGTATGGAGATTTTAAAAAATGAATAATAGCATTATAATTTAACTTTCGATGTGTAAATGCTTCTTCTTCAAAAATAGAGTGAAGTTCTTTGAGGTCAAAGATCATAATTTACTCATCTCTTTATCTCATTTAACATAGGCATAGCGCTTTGCAGATAAGGGTTGTTCAGTAAATATTTATAGATTATTATTTGATTTTAATCCACTATAAGACCTTCTGGATTATTAAGAATGTGGTTTTGCCGTGATCAACTCTATTTGCCTAGAATGGTCACAGGACTTTAAAGCTCTCTCTGACCGGCAACTTGTCTCTTGTTTTCATTTTACCTACAAGATTGGCATCAGCTAATGAGACATATTATGGTATTTTCAGAAGTTGCTTCCAAGGTTTTAAAAAAATCACTGATTTTTGGAGAGAGTGGGGATGTAGGGGGAGGGGGAGTCCTGAGTCCCCTATTTTCCATACTGATTTTTTAAAAGGAAAATGAAGATCTAGTTTTAAGTGCTTCTTTCATATTGAACAGGAGCAGAATGAAATGGGGAAACTTAATGGATCTCTTTCTGTGAATAAAATGACAGATAAAATATCTATTTTGCTCACATATTTTTCATTCACAGACAGTTCATTTCAGTAAATATCTTACCACCTGCACTTGTCTATTTTCCAAGGTTTTTGGGAAATTTCCAGTAAGTTCAGTTGGACTCCATGGTTGGTATTTATGAGGCCATGCTTAAAGGGAAATTGCATCAAGGATGTCATCAGCTCACTTTTTTTTTTTTTTTCTGTGTTTTTCTTGAACGTGTAGTTGGCAAGCTCTCAAAACCCTTATCAGGTCATAACTCAAAGATACATGTGGCCTCTACAGCTGGGTTAATATTTATAAAACACTCTCTGCTCCCAGACTTTTTCTTCTATGTTCCCCCCACCCCTGGGGTTCCTGCCTTTTCATAGGTCTGTCATCTGGAGATTGGAGGATGCCACGTCTACACTGGCACAGAGTACCTTCTGTGGCCTCCCTGCAGAGGATGTCCTCTCAAACAGGCTCTGTTGGTCCTTAGAACTGAATTGGGAGATTTCTAAATGTTCTACACCGGGGTTTCTCAGCCTCAGCACTTTTAGCCTTTGGGGGTCACAGAATTCTGTTAAGGGGGGATGGTCCTATGCTTTCTAGAGTGTTTAGCAACATCCCCAGCTCCGAGGGGCTAAGATGACAGTAGCATTGCCCTACCCAATCATGACAACCAAAAATGTCTTTAGATGTTGCCAGTAGTCCCTGAGGTGGGGGGGGGGGGGTTGGGAAGGGCGGGTAGCAGAACAGTCTCTCTCTGCTTCGTCCAGCTGACACATATCTCATGTCTCAGCTCACATGTCATCCCCAGGGAGACATGATATGGGTCATGTTCTGTGGTTGTCACTCTCTTAGGACCTATGAAGCCCATAATCTCTGTTTGTAGCTACCTGTTCACTGATGATCATCACCTCTGGTCCTTAATACTCACTGTGACACACATGGCAAGGACCCTGTGAAGCGTTTCCACTAAGTAACTTGCTTTGAAAATTGCCTCACATTTTTAGGGTTCAGCAATACTTTTGGGATTACTTTTCTCTCCTCATCACACACAAAGTGTCAATAGCACCTGTGCCTTCATAGAATTTGCTTGACCCTGGTGTGATGTCTCTAATAAGAAAGATTAGAGGTGAGATGATCACAAACTTTCTTTAAAAGGATGATGGGTTTAGTGTCATGGCTCTGACCTCTCTTGATGATGGAGGAATCCATTTTCAGTTTAAGACTTATTTTGCAAATAGCATTCTCCAGTAGAAGAATGAGACTAGGGATCCCCACAACAAGGGTAGTGCCCAAATGATCTGGGTAAGACCTCAGGCCCTCTGCTGTTTTATTCCTGTAACAGATAGTTCTTATACTTGTTGACTGAATGAATAAGCAACTGCTATGTGCTAGGTTTTCTGCTAAAGCTGGAAATACAATAACGAGCAAAAATAAGCATGGTTCCTGCCACCTTGGAATGTGCATTCTGGTGGGAGGATGACACTAACTGAATAATTATACCAATGATGGTGTAGCTACAGAGATTATAGGCTTCAAAGGTTCTAAGAGAGTGACGACCATGGAACATGACCCATATCATGGCCCCCCACCCCCGGGGATGACACTTGAGCTGAGATCTGAAGCATCAATACAAGCAAACTAGATGACATAGGTGGGGGAAGAGTGTCCCAGACAAATGGACCCGCAGGTACAAACAACACCTGTTAGAGAAAGGAATTAAGATAAGTAACATAATTGGAGAAAAAAACCCAAAAGGCAGTGGGTTTGGAGCCCAGAAAACATGGGGCAAGACTGTGCATGAGGAGGCTAAGTTGATAAAGTTTATGGGCTGTGTGTAGTTCCCACAAAGCCAGCTGCTCTTTCCCCCCATCAGCAGATGCTCATTGATAGGCTTTGAGCAGTCAAGTGAAAGATGGTGTCAGCACTGCGCAGAGGTCTCTAGCTGCCATGTGGGGAGTGATCTAGGGGGTGGTATGCAGTGGGGTAGGAGACTGTAAACTCAGATGGCTTTCCAGTTGAGAAGGAGCTCAGGCCAGGGGGGTCTGCTAAAGACAGAGAGGTAGGAGGAGGAATATTACTTGGCAGTTGAACCAACAGCATGAGGTGAAGGACTTGACCAGTAGGCCGCCCTGGGGGCAGATCAATTACAGCTGGCGTCTGTCCTGGTGGGTGGAAACCCTTGTTGAACCAGTGTTCAACATATTGCCTACAATCACTAGAAGGATCCAAAAGGAGGGAAATCAAGGGGGAAAAAATAGCTCAGTCTGCCTCTTAAGGTTTTGGCATATACAACTGGAAGGCTGATGTCATTTGTCCAGAGAGTGAATGCTAAGGGAAAAACAAGCTGGTGCTAGAAAATCATGAGCTTTGTGTAGGACGTGTTGAATCTGAGGTGCCTTTAAGATATTATGGGAAGAAGAAATCTGGTTGGCTGCCCTGCAAGGGAGGAACTTCCCCCAAGGATGAGAATTATTAACTAGGGATGGTCCTTTTGCAAAACGTTCATTCCTTGGCCACATGGTATGTAATATGCTATTTGAACAATCGTTAAGCAAGGGCAGGTTATTTTTAGCAAGTAACAAGAGAATTGTAAAAATGAAAAAAAAAAAGAGATTTGTCAACCGCAATTTCCTTCCTCATCCCCACGCCAGCTAGTCTTTCAGAACCAAAAAACATCCGGGGCCCAGCTTTCTGCATGGGCACCTGGTGAGGAAAGGATGTTGACAATACTAGGAATGCACCATCCACTTCTGGAGGGAGATAAGCCCCTTGTCAAGTCGCATCTTGTCCAGGGCATCTGTAGGAGAGAGTCTCCTTTTCTTCACCTTGCATCTGCTCAGTATCTTAATCCCAAATTGTGGGAGTGAAACTCAGGCAACCTTTAAGGATATAATTTGCTTCCTATTACATTATTTCTCCCCGTACAGGAGAGACCAAGTGTTTGTCATTTACGAGTGTCATGTCATTACATTCTATATTGCAGTGTAATGATGTGAAATGATTAAATGACAAAATGCCAGCTCACTGCCAAAAATTTAAAGTGGCATACTTTTATTTGTAGATTGGAAAGCTATTATTAATTCTTATATTGACTTTGCCAGATGAAATAAAGCAAGCAGACTGGTGCATACAGAAAAGGGGTACTATGAGGCAAGGACCGGAGCCCCAGTTCCAACAAAAACATAAGGAGTTCTCTAATTCTGGCATCTTCTGCGGGCTACATGTCCAGCACTAAATGTATTAGTTTAGAACAGTCTTGTCACCTGATGAATGTGGAGTGACAGGCCTCAAAATACAACCTGACTGGAGTTTTTATTGAGAAGAAAGATGGGAACTGAGAACAGGTGGCTGAGAAGAGAAAATGGCCTATTTGCCTCCTCCCCCTGCCCCCAGTCTTCACCACATTTTCTCCACCAGCACTTATGGGGAGATTGAATTTTATTCTTGTTTTTTCTTTCAAGGGAAAAAGAGCATACGAATAGCATTTCCTTTACGTCATCAAATTACCAGAAGACTCCGTGGCTGGTAAAATAACAACTGCTCCTTTTTCTCTCCCCGTAGGCTATGAAATTGCACATGGAAATAATTGAGAGGGTTAAAAATCACTTTCTCAGAAGCATATATTTTTTAAGCTTTTAGAGTTCAAATCTGTATGACCTCAAGTGTTTGAGGATTTGTGAAGAAACAAAACTACCATTTCTATCTACCATTTATGCCTTCATTCGAGGAACGCATTCATTGCCTAATTCCAAAAGAATCTTCTCACGACCATATTCTAGTGACTTTCTTTTGTTTCCTCTTGTTTTCTCTTCCCTGAACAATTGTTTCTTCCTTTTCTTTGTGTGGACAAGGAAATGCCATGTGTCTTAGCTTGGTCACCTCCACTGAGTTTTCTACCTCAGCAGTGTTCTTGCCTTAGGAGTTCTCTGCCTTGATTTGGTTTGGCTTTTGTTTTACTTTCCTTTTAATTATTCCCCTTGAATATCAGCTCATACCATATGTTTTTTTATTTCCATCTTTATTACATCCTATGACCACTTTGGCCTAGTAGCTTCTTTCATTGTCAAGGCTGTTGGGTGAAAGCTGCTTGACTCTACAGGGAGTGGGAGATAAAATCAAGGTACACCATGTTGTTCTGTTTCCGTTTTTTACTACACATGGACACTTGCAAGGTCAGTCACCTGTGGCACAATCATTTTTAAACAGGAAGACACCAAATACACAGAAGCTTCTAGATTTATAGATACTAACTCGTGCCTGCCAAGATGGCCAATAAACTTGGCTTTTTCTCCAACACATGGGACACATTGCCTTGTTTTTGGCACACTGGTAGGGGTACAAAGAACACGTTCTTCCTGGAAAGGAATTCCAGTGGACAATGGCTCAGGTAACAAAGCTGTCAGAAGCTCATTTGGCTTGTGGGAAACGCTTACAAGTTTTGTGATGGAAAAGATATCACTCTGTCCACAGACAATCCAGTCTGTGGATAAGATGACTTGCCATTTCATTTGGATTTTCAGTGAGTCACAGCATTTTTGTTCGGTCCCTGGGTTGCCTTCATCAGAACATGCAACTTGGGTACAAGCTTCTGCCTACAACACTGCGATCAGGGAATGTCACCCCTTCTAATGCTTCTGTTCACTGCTTCTTTGGAGACTTCTCTTTCTACATCTCCCTGGCACTGGCTCATGTTTGGCAGTCAGTGAGAACTAAGGGTTCTCCTGGAAGACAACACATTGAAGAGCACTGGGGGATTTTTTTTTTTCTTTATATATAGATGGCTTTGTCATTCTGTCCTAAATCATGAATGCATAAAAGAGCTGCCAAGAACAGCTCAAATGACGGCATCAAGGACCCTGGAATAAAAGGCTGGAACCACCCACATCTGCAAAACAGATCATATGATGCGTGTTTTGACTAGTATACATAGAGCAATGGGTCAACCTGAGACCTCTCTCACATTGTCATGGTTTACAGGTTATTGTATATTTTCATTAAAAAAATTCTTCTCCCCAGTAAGTCATTTACCTTTTCTGAAATCACCCAAAACCCTGGCCTCCTCTCCAATGACATTAGTTTTTTCACTTTCTCACGCACGCACACCTATTTAGCTGTCCATTTAAGTGTTCCAGGTAAGTAGTGAAAAGGATAGTTATCGGCCCTGTGGTCATTGAGAGCTGAGGTCTCAGGAATGACCCAGGGACCGGAGCAAAGAAGCAGAACAATTTCAGATGGTGAAAATGTTACGGGAAGGTGATCACACAGAGCAGTGTCATTGGCAGTGGGTTAGTACTGGGCAAATAGAGCTGGTATAGTCACAGAAATCTTCCAAGAGGAGGCAACATTTCAGCTGAGAAGGGAGGCTGGAGTGGCCATCATGTTAGTCTAAGGAAGCACTTTTCAGGCAATGGGAATGGCACGTATAAAGATTGTACATTAGAATGAGCTTGGATGGGAAGCAGTCAGAGCGGCAAGATGGCACGGAACTATGGGAAAATAAGAATTAAGACCAGGGCAGTCAACAGGGACCCACTCAGGCAAAGATTTTCAAACTTAGGATGCAACCCCAGGCTTGCCTGACCTTCCCTTGTCTCTGCTTTGTTCGTTTTGGTTTTAGAAAGTTGTATCTATCACTCCACCTTCCGGACAATAAGAAATAGCACTGAAATATAAGCAAGTGGTTCTCCACTGATATTCTGGGGCATAAATAGGTTGCTAAATGTTGACTGATGTATAAATTTTAGTTTTGCTCCACCAAAGGATACATATACTTATGGCAAAGTCTGCCAGCTGCAACAAGGGAGTAGAAAGGATGCCCACCATAATGTGGGGCAGAGGACATCTTACATTAATAATAAGTAGGAGAGGCCCCTCCCCCTCCTTGCTGCCTTGAATGATGGTGTCCTGCCTAGAGCTGTAGCCGCCATCTTAACATCAAGACTGGGAAGTGGAGGATCATCTCAGAAATTCTGAGCGCAACCCCAGATATCCTTGAAGAGCTGAGCCACGGTGAGCAGCCACCTAGCTCCAGATTTCTTGTTATGTCAGAGGAGGAAAATCTGACTTGTTTAAACTCACGTGATATGTAAGAGCCTAGAATCGAGCTCAGCTTGTCAAGGGAAGAGCTAATGTTGACTAAAAGTGTGAGAACTTTGCCTCATGAGTTTGTGAGAGAACTCAGTCAGGACAGTAAATAGCTGTACTCAAGTAGTGGCCCAGCGTGGAGATGGCCTGGGGGAATGAGTAACAATGATGGTGAGAGACAGTGGAGCTATGGTTTCATTGTAACTATTTCATTCAGCATTGCTTAGAGGTTTGTTTTTGGTTTGGTTTGGTTTGGTTTGGTTTTTGTCAAAATACAACTAATCTTTCAGTAATCTGAAGAATGGGGGGGGAAAAAAAGGTGTGACCCTCTGATATAGCCAGATTAGCAAAGAGGAAAGACTTCTCAAGGAGCAAAATGATAATGTCTGTCTGGTGGGTAAGTGACATGTATTATTATCAAGATCCATCTGGAATCATCATCCTGACACAAAGGACAGCTTATTCAGCCTGCTTCTCCCTGTCCACTCCTGCATGGATTCAGTTCCTGTCAGGGTTTGGGTTCTCTAACTGCATCGGGGGGACATGCCTTCTATTTCCCAAATCCTACTCTCTTCCTCTCGTTACCTCTACGTCTTCAGGATTTTACTGAGTAAAATGGAAGGGTTGGCCAAAGAGAATGATTTGGAAATATGCAGGTGTGTGGGTGAGGGGTCTATGAGAAGCAGATGACTTTCTTTGAGGTAAGTTTTGTATAGAAACCTACTGGATCATAGAAGTAATGTGGAAATATCACAGTGAAAATGAAGGGGTTGTTCTAGACATGGACTCCATCTCACTTGCTCTATGAGCAGACCCTGAGGATAGTGCCTCCAGCATTCCACTTCAAGTGAAGTGAAGACTCACTTGATCAAGAGGGCTTTAAAGGGAGGAAGGACGGTGTTCAGGCAATGCCAAGTATGGGAAAGGACAAGATGGGTGGCATGGAAACACGCCTGGAACCGGTCATGGTATAGATGGCTTCTGGGTTCCAATGTGGATTCGGTGCTATTTACTGTGGGTCTGGGTCTTCGGTGTTCATTACACTCACCTAATTATCATTGTAGATTACTGACTGAGAGATGGAATTTGGCCCTGGAAGGGCCATGTTCAAAGTCTAGCTCTACCATTTACTAGTGTGTCACATTCGGCAATCTACTTAACCTCTTTGAGGATTAGTTCCATTTCTGTAAGATGGGGATAATCCCCAAGGATACTCATCGAGTTTAAATGACCATGCAAGGCCATTCATAATCAAGGGGCCTTGAGTTTCAAATCCTAAGTTCTCTGACTTTTTAAGTTCAGTGCTCTTTTTTCTAACCACAAGAAGACCCTACTGGAGATTCACAAATGAGTCTTGAGAAAAAGAGGGAATGAGGAAGGAGGGAAGGGGAGGAGAGAGGAAGAGGGATCACAGGGACAGGGGAAAAGGGGAGGGAAAAGGGGAGGAAAAAGGAGAGAAAGTAGGGGAAGAGGTAGGGAAGATAGGAAGGAAGGAATAGTGATTCTGTAATGATAGACATTTGCTAAAAAAAAAAAAAAATCTGGAATTGATTAGAAATTTCCACCATTAGTCATTCATTGGATTAAAACAGCTATTCCCTTCCTTTTCCTGATGGGATAATTCTTTTCATTTTGCCAAACTTTTGGGATTACCATGGGGTAGGTGATGTGAAATCAAGCAACTTGCAATAAAATGAACATGGCAGTATCAAGCCGCTTTCCATTTTACAAATAAGCGATTGACTGCTAGAGGGGAGGTCGGTGGGGGGATGGGGTAACTGGGTGATGGACATTAAGGAGGGAACATGATATGATGAGCACTGGGTGTTTTATGCAACTGATGAATTACTGAACTCTACATCTGAAACTAATGATGTACTCTATGTTGGATAATTGAATTTAAATAAGTAAAAATAAAAGATTGAAATGATGTGCTACCCCCTTGATTTGACAGTTGGGCAACTTGGATTCAACCAGGAGAGTCCTCATTGCTGAATGGAGGAGAGGAGGGCAAATTAATTCCAATCAGCAGAAGATCTGCTCTGTGCCTGGGATTAGTGGCATTGGAGAGTAAGGTCTTGGGGATATAGGACAAAAGACAGATAAGGGATTGACTGGGGGGAGGCAGTGAGGATACAAGGCAAGAAGGTCAGGAAATACTTAAACCACAGATGACCAGGAACCAGGTCTACCTGACATGCAAATGAGGAAACCTAGAAACCTATTTTTGCCTCTTCTGGTTGAAGAAGGAATTTGGAATCCTAACCCAATATCAACTACACACATCTGGACTCCTGCCTGGGATGAAGATGTCAGTGGCACTAACACAAACCTGCTCACTCCCAACCTTCTTCCTACATCGGAGAGGCTCAGTAAAGTGGGGGGATGGGAACATACAATCCCTCCTTCGTAATGAAAACAGCCAGGAAGTGGCCACTTCACAAAACCCTCACCAGGGAAGAAAGTCAACATGAATTATCTTACGTCTTCAAATTTCATTCTAAAGAAGCATGGCTCACTTCACTTCTGAAAGTAATTTTAATGAATACCCTCCAAAAATACTAGAGCCTGACTTTCCAAAATTTATTTTGGAACAGATAGGCCTCCAACAAGTAATTCTCAATATTATTAATATTATTATGTTCACAAAAATCTGAAAACAATAGAAGTACATTTTTATTGGGAGAAATCTTACATTAAAACTGGAACTTGTATTTGGCCGACTTCGGTGACTTGACCAAAAATAGAAATTGGCTTACGTATCTTGCCATTTTTAGGGAAGGTGAAGATATGGATTTAGACACTTGATTTTCTTAGCTTAGGGAGCACTGTAGGCTAAACTGCTTTGGCCCCGAGGGACTCTTTGCTATTGGCAGCCCTGGGCATGGTGAGGTTTTTAAAATTCATTTCTGATATCGAGTTGACATGGATTTTTTTAAGTGTTTAAAATTGTACTGGTCACTACTGCAGCCCTCAAAGAGCTCTGCTCTCACTGCTTCCTGGTTCTGGCTCTTCCTTCTCATGTTTCCTTCACTTCACACTGAGTTCTCTTTCTCAAGGTGGATGTTTGTCACTGAGCCTAAGCAGGAAAGACATATATGAAAAGTCTGGAAACAGGGGAAGCCAGGAGCACCCGCAGGGCTCTGGAGCGGGCTACAGACAGCCATCCCCTCACACCCAGGGGCCTCCTTGGGAAAGAGAAGAAAAAGCATTGCAATAATCCACACGGGGTCCCGCTAAAGAGACATGGGTGACCTGATGATGGATAATGTATGGGGGAATGGGGCTGAGTAATGCAGTCAGTTGGGTCCCAGCAAGCCCTTCGTAGAGTCAGAACAAGATGGAAGCCAATGTTTGATGTGTCATTTGCAGCTTCATTTGGGGGCTGGCATTCCTGTAAAAGGGAGGGTGATGAACAGAGTGTATCTCCTCTTCCAACCTGGCCTTTGGAGACCTAAACAGAGCAGGCAGGGCTACCCAGCTCGTAGGAACTAAAATTCCACACCCCATTATGAAAAAGCATTGTGTCAGGTCTCAGAATACATTACAAGGCTAGGAAACTTGCTATGAGGGTAACGATTGAAAATCTGATATATCTTTTGCTTAAACAAAAAACCATAGTGAAGAGCATACTGAAAAACTTGCTAGAGGAGGAACTTCAAAAAAGTTGAATTTCTCTTCCGGGCTCTGCAATTTGCAAGCTCTGTGACCTTAAGCAAGTTGCTCATCTTCTCTGGATCTCCCTTACACACCTGTGCAGGAACAATCCTGATTGTCATTCTGCCTACATCATAGAGTTTTTATAAGGATCCAATGAATTCATGCATAGGAAAATGACTCGTGAGTCAAAGGCATTAATTAACACAAATTATGACTAACATTAGTTTATATTTTATTTATTTTCCATTTCTGACTTCATAATTTTTCAGAGAGGAAGACAGCAGTGACACAAGAGTATTCCTTGTGCTCACAAAGGAAAGATGGAGGAGTGTTGACCTGTCAACACTCTCTGCTCCAATGTCCCCATCCCAAAACTACATCCCATAGTAGCAGGGCAATGACTTAGGAAAGAGATCGGTTTTCAGGGACAATGAGTGAAAGCTGAAGTGGTAGGCCATTGGAGGCACCCTTAGCTTCAAGCATAAATCATTCATACGCAGGAGATCTTTAAGATGTGAAACTGTAAATACTGACCAGAGATTGCCAGCATAATGTAGGTGGGGCTCTCAACAATTTCCACTCACAGAAGAGAAATTCTTTGTGAGGTTGTGAATGCAAGATACAGAAATATGAATAATTGGTGTGGATATGTATATTTACATATATAGAGCATAGGATATGTGCAGATGGTATGTAGGAAATACAGATCTACACATACACATGTTTGTGCTTGTAGAGATCCATTTATATTCAAATATATATTATATATCCATATATATGTTATACACGTGCATATATTTGGATCAGCATTTGCCAGATACAAACTCAAGAGCAGGCAGAAGTCGGCAATGTGTCCAGCTTCTGTGAAGGGATTCAGTGGAATGATTTTCGTATTTCAGTGAAGAAGTTACAGATGATTATTAAAACCTGGTATTTCAGTTTATCTAGTCTGAGCCCCCCTCACCAAGCAATCTCATCTAATCTCCTCCAATCTAACTACGGATTTTGTTAAACTCACTTAAGAAACCATTTTTAGTTTTTACCAAAAAAAAAAAAAAAGTGAGTACTATTAACATATTAGCATTTCCACCCGAATAACTGATTTTTTAATGCAGAAGAATGAGAGAAAGAAGTAGTCAACTTTCAAGGAAGTTTCTGCTTAAATAAGTGAAATTAGAAGAACTAATTGTGGAAATCTTACACCTTTCAACTTTGTGTGCAAACTACGTATCAATCCTGTTTAGCAGGTGATGTCTGCAGCTTGGCACGGAGGGCAAGGTGAAGACAAACCTTCTATCTCTAATTTTCTCAAAGCATTTATTCTTCTTTCTGGAATCCTGTTGTTATCAGCTTTTTTAGAAATACTGACACAGTCAATGGTGTCTAAAGTCATGGAGACCTGCCTTCTACAAATATGGTTTCTCCCTATCCAAGGACCAATTGTTTCTTCTTCCATGACTTGGCTCTCCATGGACCCTCATGGACAGGGGTGGGGAATGGCCTAGGAGTGGGAAAGTATTGAGTGCTGAGTCAGAGTGAAGACCACTGTGCTCAAGTTCCCTTTTCCTTTCCCTCCATAAAGGGTCTTGGTAGAGATGTCTGTGGAAAGCCTCTGTTAAAGTCCCTCAGTAAGGAGGCCTCCAACTGGAGGGTCCTTGTCTAGCGGGACAGCCCTGCCTGAGAGTGTGGCCCACAGCAACTGGGCCTTCACTGCAACTACCTTCAGAGACTCAAAGTGCTTGGCTGGGCCCGAAGCCTGATGTGAAGAGGGCATCTTCCAACCATAGGGTCTGCCAGAAAAAGCCTTTGTAACTAACTGCCCATGGTCAGGTCTGAAAGATCACCTATAGGTTTTTATCCAGGAGCTAGACTCCAAACCAACCACCCTCTATTCTTACTATAAACCCCACTCCTTTTTCTCATCATAGCTTGAGGAATTTCTGTTGCTTGCAACTGACATCCTGATTAATAGAACCAAAAATGGACCCCAAAGTGAGATAGGATCAAATAATGAGAGATGTTGAGGGTTGGTAATGAGGTAAGTAGAGACTAGACAAACAAGCATCACTGCCCACAAGAGGACATCTGAAGATATCTTGCAGACCCAGAGTTAGGATAAGAGTCTGAGCCTGGAAATTATCAGTGGCCATCCAAAGAGCCCAACACAGGAGTAGGAACTAGACAACAAGAAACACAAACAGTGTGGTCTATCCTTTAGATTACCTGCTGGCATATTCCCTGCCAGAAATTTCTATTGCGTAACAAGAATGATAATAGGTGGAAAGAGAAAGAAGAGAGAGAAGCCCTGACTCTTTCTCCAAGCTCATCTCCTCTCCCGCCCCCACCCCCGCACCCCCTTGGTCTTTTTGCTGTTGCCAAATAAATCTATGTCTCAGGTCCTGTGCCTGAACTGCTCTTCCCTCCAGCCCTTGTGTGACTTAAGTCCTTATTTATTCGAACCTCTGATCAAATATCACCTTTCCAAGGGACTTTGCCTATCTCATCCAGAATGGCAGCTCTACCTCCTTTTATCTCCTAACACTGCTTTTTTTTTTTTTTTAACCTCTATAGCATTTATCACCATCTGACATAATGATTGATTAATTGATTTTTCTTTGTCTTCCCATGCTGCACTAAAACATAAGGTAAGGACTCTGTTCAGTTCCTGCATTCTCAGAGCCTACATTAGTTCCCAGGAAAGAGTGGGTACTCGATAAATACTAACTTCATGAATGCAGCAATGAATCAATGAGTGAATGAAGGAAGAGTAATGGAGAGAGAAAAAGAGGAGGATAAGGGAATAACATATGTTAGAGTCCCTAATTAAAGGAGAAAAATGGATTATAAAAACCAAATATATAAATTAGAAATATCTCTCTGTGTGCTTTATATTGAAAGTTGATCTTTTTGGTCTGTTTCATTCATTCACTTATTCCTCTGATAAATATTTATTATCTGAACGTCAGGTCACTTTCAGAGGTGACCAGGGAAAGCTAAATCTTAAAGGCAAAGACCCCAAAGAGGGGATACATCAAAAGAAAAGAGCCACATTAGGAAATGATAGAGAACTTTCACACATCAGGCATATCTGAGTTTTGCTGGGGTGAGGAATGTTTCAGCTTATGAATCAAAACTAACAGTATATTTACAGATGCAAGAAATAGGGTAAGGGAAAGCCATACCATAGTGGTTTATGTCATATAATAATGACTCTTGGGATGGTACAGATACTATGGAACAAAGTATGGTAGTTCCTTAAAAACACCTCAGAACAGAACTAACATAAGATCTGGGAATTCCACTTCTGGGCATATATTCAAAAGACTTGAAAGTAGGGTCTCAAAGAGATGTTTGTACACCCATATTCATAGCAGCATTATTCACAATACTAAAAGGTAAAAACAACCCAAGTGTTCATCAGTGGATGAATAGATATGCAAGATATGGTCTATCCATAGAATGGAATATTATTCAGCCTTGAAAAGGAAGAAGATTCTATAACATGCTACAACCTCCTTGAAACTTGAGGACATTATGCCAAATGAAATAAGCTGGTCACAAAAAGACAAATACTCTATATTCTACATGCATGAGATACTCAGAGTAACCAAATTCACAAAAAAAGAAAGTCAAATAATGGTTACCAAGGGCAAGTTAGTGGAGTTACCAAGTCCAAGTTAGTTACCAAATGGGGAAGTAGTATTTAATGGGTAGGGAGTTTCAGTTTTTCAAGATGAAAAGAGCTCTGGAGATGAATAGTGATGATAGTTGAACAACATTATGAATGTATTTAATACCACTGAACTATACACTTAAAAATGGTTAAGATCAGAACACCTGGATGGCTCAGTCAGTTGAGCACCTAACTCTTGATTTCAACTCAGGTCATGATCTCAGAGTCTTGAGATGGAGCCGCATGTTGAACTCTGCCAGGTGTGGAGCTTGCTTAAGATTCTCTCTCTTTCTTTCCCCTGTGCTCTCCCCCCTTGTTTGTGTGCTCTTTCCTAAAAAATGGTTAAGATGGTAAATTTTATGTTATGTGTATTTTTCCATAATAAAAAATTAGAAAAAACAAACAATGTCTTAGGCTGGTGCTACAGCTTTACCAACTCATGTTGAACCAATTTCTTGGAATATTCTCTTCCCGTCCTTGTGTGTCGCTTGAGATCTCGTGGTTACAAGGCGGCCTGTATGCTTCCCGTATGGGTGACATCCAAAATATTTAACAAATGGTACAGATCTGGAGATCCCTGCTTGTCCAGGCTTTTTCCTTTTGGAATCACAGGGAAGTCTAGTGGGCTTGGACAGTGCACTAGGTCTAAAGGGCTGGGGTCTCAGGATAGTTGCCATTAACCAACCAACATGGGAGCATTTCAACATCTGTACAACTGTACCACCTTATCTGTGGGAGCAGACAAATACCAGTCAGGTCTCTAGAAATCACTCATAAGGAGGAGGAAATGAGAAGGCTATGGGGTCCTTTTTGAGTAGGGCTTTGTGCCTTTTTTTTTTTTTTTTTTTTTAAGTTGGAAGGGAACATTCTCCCTAGAGACAAAAACCACATCTCATTGGACAAAAACAAGTCACATGACCACCACCACTAACTGCACCAGGCAAACCTCTCTAGTCAAAGCAGGCAAGGGAAAAGGGAGCTGTAAATGGCTTCTGGAAAACCAAGTCCCAATTTCTGCTGCGGCTTGCCTTCTAGTTTGGGAAGGATACTATAAAAGGCCAATTCATCTATCCTAGAGGTGGACAAATTGAGAATGAGGATTTCAGAAAGCAAAAAGCCCAACTTAAAGTAATACATTATATTTTGAACACTGAATGTTTGACAATACATTTCACAGCTCATTTCCTGCTACTTGTGAACGCTAGTAAACACTCAGAGAGCGAATTCACATTTTTCATGTCAAATATCCTTCCAGTTCTCCCCTCCTCCGGCTTGTCACCAGTTAAACAGACCCTACGAGGACAGTCTGTTCACACTATAATCTTTTGCGACACTAAACCTTAATCTGTCTTACAATTTCTATTGTTTTTCACTAAAAGGTTATTCCAGAAATATTTTATAGTGCACATTCATTTTCTTGGCCAAGAATAAATTGCATAATCAGAGGCACTCTCACCAATGCTGAGTCTCCCTTCTCGGCCCAAATTTAAGAATTTCATGCGGATTATTCATTGCCATCTATCTAGCTAATTCAATGTCATTATTTTTCTCCGGTCTAGGCAGAATTTGCCCTTCCCTGAAATGAGCTTATCTCATAATAAGATATTGGAGGAGGAAGGATAGGCCAGTGGAGTTGGAGTCACTGAGGTCCACACATCCATCCCCAGGCCTGGAATTAAGGGGCTGTCAATATTTCTGTTAGAAGGGGAAATCTATTTTTTCAAAAAGGATTGCAACATGCTACTTAGTTTTTTAAAATCAAGACACTGACTTTGCAAAATGTGGCTTTCTCTAAATTTTGGGTTTTGCATTTAATTCTATCCCCCAACACCCTCATCCTACTCCTGGCCTAAATCTCACTGACTATCCAGGTCACAGTTGATGTGTCACTTTCCTCCTTCTGTCCCAAAGACTGAGAAAGGAACTTGAACCTCCTAGCCCTCTACTGACATTTCTGATATCTTATCAAGTATGCCTCATAATGCATATGCAATGCTGTCCGAAAGGAATAGGATGCAAGCCACGTATGTAATTTGGATTTTTTTAGTAGCCATGTGTTGTGTGTGTGTGTGTGTGTGTGTGTGTGTGTGTGTGTGTGTGTATCAGGCAAAACTAATTTCAATGATATATTTTACTTAACTGTATTTGTCCAAAATACAGTAGTCCCCCCCTTATCTGTGGAGGATACTTCCCAGGATTCCCAGTGGATGCTTAAACCCATGAATAGTATATATGATGTTTTCTCCTATACAAACATACCTGTGATAGTTTATTTCATTCATTTGGCACACTAAGAGATGAACAACAATGGATCATAAAATAGAACAATTGTAACAATATACTGTAATAAAGTTATATAAATGTGGTCTTTCTTTCTCTCTCTCTCTCTATGTATATATATCTTATTGTGCCCTACTCACCCTTCTTGTGTTGATGTGCAATGATGAAATGCCTACCTGAGATCAAGTGAAGTGAGTGACACAGGCACGTGATGCAGTATCAGGCTAATATTGACCTTCTGATGCTAAGGTCAGAAGAGGGATAATCTGCTTCAGGACCACAGTTGACAGCAGGTAACAGAAACCACAGAACAGTAAACCATGGATAAGGGGGTCTACTGTAATATTTCAATGTTCAATCAATATAAAAATCTTAATGGGATTTTATATATCCTTTATGGAAATCCCATGTATGTTTCAGACTTACGGCACCACTCAGTTCAGACCAGCCACAATTCAGATGCTCTATAGCCACATGTGGCTAATGACTTCTGTACTGAATGGCACTTCCCATAGTATTCGTAGGACTATTTGTGTTTCCTCCCCATTGCATTCAAGAGAGAGGATTATGTTTATCTTTCACCATCGTACCCCTAGCACCCAGCACATAGTGGAAACTTAATAAATGTTTGATGAAAAAATAATTGAACAATCTCATCTCTGCCACTGTTCAACTGTGTGACTTTGGGTTAGTTGATTTCTCTGGAGCTCCTACCTTATTAAAGAAGAGGATGTCATATTCCGTGATTGCCAAGGTCCCCATAAATGTGAACATTCTAGGTCACTTAATTCAGTTCCCGCCCCCTCACTTAAAGCATCTAAACACATTCCCTTGATTCCCATGAACAGTGTTTTAATGCCGGGGTACGCCCAAATTTACCATGCTCCACTTTTCCCCATTCTCCCAATTGGTCCTTGGATCATGGAGACATTTAGGATTATGATACTGTCCCCTTTTAAAACAGTGTCATTTTTTCTTTGATTATAAAATAACTTCATAATAGAAAATTTGGACAATAAAGAAAAGTACTCAGCAAATAAATTGCTTATATAGTTACTACACAGAGATTAAACATGGTTAACATGTGTGTGTCTATCCCTCTGGTGCATTTTCTCTATTTATTAATAATAATATGTGTATAAATACACATTTGATTTTCCTTTTAGCAAAACGGGCATCATAGTATATGTTTTTCTTTTCCAAATCACTTTTTGTTATTTAATAATATTTGAGAAATATATACTCATGTTATCAAATGGAACTTTAAAGCATAATCTTGCTGGGCATATAACGTCATACAACTACACAGAGGTACCACCTTGAGGAGATGAAGGGGCAAACCGAGTGGATACCTGGGGGAAGATTTTTTTTTTTTCCTGGTGGAGGAAACAACAGGTGCAAAGGGTCAGAGGTAGGAAGAAGCCCACTCTGCCAGCATGACGGAAGAAGTAGAAGCAAGACGGGAAAAGACAGAAAACGAAGTTGGGGCCGTAATGGGAGGTCAGATAATGTAGCGATTATGAGATCTGAAGGATATAGGAAGCCACTGCAGGGTTTTCAGTGTCACAAGCGGTGGGAGGGATTGTACTGGTATCTGGTAGGCAGAGGCCAAGGATGCTGCTAAATACCTTACAATGTCCAGAACAGCCCCAAACAACAAAGGATTATCTGTGTCCAAATGTCAATAATGTCAAGATTGCGAAATCTTGCTTCATAGGAAGACAAGAATGGTAACCAGAAGACCAGATAAGAAGTTGCTAAAAATCAAAATCTAGGCTCCAAAAGAGGTGTTTTGAGCCCAGATGGGAGTGGTAAAAGAGCAGATCAGTAGTCAGATTCACTACAGACTCTGAAGATGGGAAGTTTCCATGGTTGGATGATGGACTAGGCATGAAGAATGAAGGGAAGGGGAGTCGGGGTTAACATCAGTGTTTGGGGCCTTAGCAGCTGGAAGGATGAAATTGTCATGAACTAGGATTGGGGAGAGTTCAAAAGGAGGCTGGAGAAGAAGGTTAGGAGTTTGGATGGTAGAAATTTTAGAGACAGACTCAAGAGGGCTTCTTGGAGTCAAGAAGTAAAGAAGGAAGAGGAGTGAATAATGACTCCAGGTATGTGGCCTCTGCAACTGGGTGGATAGTGGTTTCATGAATGGAGACAAGGACAGGGTCTTGTCTACACCTGGGAAATGGCAGGTTTGGCTTTGGACACACTGAGCTGGGGCACATCCAAAGGAATGATAACAGTTATTCCATATCCTTCACCTGTCTCTTAGAGTATCAACTAAAATAATGAAATAAAACCACATTGAAAAGTTAAAGTCTCTTACATACAAAAGTTATCTTCAAAGTTGTATCACTTAACATGGCTTGGAGCTCCTCTACCCAATTTCCTGGAAGCTATAATGTATGTTCTGTCACATTCTGCCCTTCAAGATTCTGATGAGAGTTGACTCTCTGCCATCAGGAAAAACGTATATTTATTTAGGGTGTTTAAAAATTAAGTTTATAGCAATTGAACTTCCCTTTATTTGGCCTCAGAGCACATTAACATTCTTTGAACTACAGTGTTAGGAACATTTTAAGGGTTATTTTTACATCAGTAAAAGGCTTTTCAAAGCCAGAGAGCACACAGGATATATCATTCTCGAGTAAGACCAAACCTAGAAAATGTGGGAACAATTTTTTTGTAAGTGGTTGATAGGGCTTATTATTAATTTTCATTGAGCCCTACTGATAACATTGTAATAGTGAGTCTTCATTTTCCTCATTCCATCTAATCCTCACAGAATCCTAGAGGATATATTCTGTTATTCCCCCCGTTTTTGCAGACAAAAAAAAGTGAAGCTCAAAGAAAGAAATTAACATACTCAAGGACCACTGGGAAGAAGAAAGTCACAACACAGGGAAAAGAAGGAGTATGAAGAAATTTTAAAGCTCCTTTGTTCACCTGACCCTCCACTTTACAGATGAACCGATGGGGGCCCCACAAGGCTAGCCATATGTGACTTAGCCAAGGTTCTACAAAGTTCTATCGTTACAAGGTAGAAGAGTCCACTGGCATGAGAGGCAAAAGATAGAAAACCGTGTCCTTGGAATCTGCAAGCAGCTCTCTACCAAAGGGCATATGTGGAAGGAAGTGAAAGTCAGTCGAGGGATAAGGCTAGAGAGGCTAGAAGATTCGAGATAAGTCAACCATCTAAGACCTACCTTCAGTGGCCTAGACTTTATCCTTCACTCCAGTATCTCCGAGTATGTTCTCCCAACACTAGCTCCCTGGGAATTTATTAAGTGTTCCCTGAAGGTGTTCAGTGGTTGTAAAGATTTGGAAATGCGGTGAAATCCAGAGCTTGGACCACGCTGTGCACACTAGGACTCTCAGGGAAACACACAACAGTTGCCAAACACACCTGCTTGACGAATCCACGTCCTTACAGAACTTAGGTGGAATTAGCAGCCCAGAGGACACCAGTTCAGGAAATTCTGCTGCTAGGGGCAGTTCTAAATGACTTAAAAAGGGGAGTGAGAAATGATGAGAGTTACTTTTAGAAAATAGAGTTTGGCATAAAAATCTGATTTTTGTCAGCATTTTCCCCTTTTTTTCTGGTTTGCTATACTGTTTCACACTTGCTATTTGTGGAAGGTGTCTGATAAGAGGTTGTGTGAAGCAATGGGGGAAGGTTTTCCTCCTTTTTCCTCTTGCAAAGTTTTAGACATTCCTGTTGAAGTCTGTCGGTCTGCTTGTTTGTTTTCCCAATATAGAGAGACACCAAATGAGACTTGCACTCCATTCTGGAATCCACTCACTGAGGCCTCCATGAGGCATGGACCACTCTCTGCTTCTCTTCCCCTGCAGGACCTCGCACCTGGGACAGGGAAGAAATCTGCTGTGCACCATGATGGAAGGGAACATCCATACCTCAGGGCACTTGTCATGCTATATTGCAAGTGGTTTACTCATGTCTCTCTTCCTTCTAGCTACACCACTTGTCATGCTTGAGAAATGTAGAGGAACTTCTGTGGAGGAACCCTGACTTGACATCCCTATATATCTGGCATCTAGCACAGAGCCCCAAACTTCATTTATCCAATGCCTATTTTGTTGTTTTTTTTGTTGTTGTTGTTGTTCTTGTTGTTTTTAATTTTAGCTTTAATGAACTATCATGAACATATAAAATTGTAAGATGTTTAAAGTGTACATCATGGTGATTTGATATATGTATACATTGTAAAAGGATTCCCCACATTTAGTTAATTAACATGTCCATCACCTCACATACTTATCTTTTGTGTGTATGTGAGAGAAGACTGAAGTTCTTCTGCTCTCCTAGTGAATTTTAATTGTACAATGCAGTATGATCAGCTATAGTCACCACACTTTGCATGAGATCCTCAGACCTTATTCATTTTTTTTAAAGATTTTATTTATTTATTTGACTGAGAGAGAGAGATCACAAGTAGGCAGAGAGGCAGGCAGAGAGGAAGGGAAGCAGGCTCCCTGCTGAGCAGAAAGCCCGATGCGGGGCTTGATCCTAGAACCCTGAGATCATGACCCGAGGTGAAGGCAGAGGCTTTAACCCACTGAGCCACCCAGGCGCCCCAGACCTTATTTATTTTATAGCTGAATGTTTGTTCTCTTCTACCAGCCTCTCCCTATTTCCCCCACCTCTTAGCCACTGGCAACCATTTTTCTACTCTATTTCTATGAGTTTGACCCTTTTTTTTTTTTTTTGAGATTCCACATATAACTTATACCACACAGTATTTGTCTTTCTCTGTCTGGCTTATTTCATTTTAGCTTAATGCACTCAAGGTCCATCCATGGTGTCGCAAATGACAGGATTTCCTTCTTTCTCATGACTGAATAATATTCCATATCTTCTCTACCCATTCATCCACTGAGGGGTACAGGTTGTTAACCATATTTTGGCTATTGTGAATAACGCTGCAATAAATATGGGAGTGCAAAGATCTCCTTGATATACTGTTATCCTCAGAAGTGGAATAGCTGGACCGTATGGTAGTTCTATTTTTAATTTTTGGAGGAAACTCCATACTGTTTTCCAGGACGGTTATACCAACTTCCATTCCCACCAGCAGTGCAAAAGTTTCTCTTCTCTCCACATCCTCATCAGCACATATTATCTCTTGTGTTTTGAATGATAGCCATTCTAAAAGATGTGAGACAATATCTCACTGTGGTTTTGCCTTGCATTTCCCTAATGATGAGTGATGTTGAGCACATTTTCAAGGTCCTGGTGGCCTCCAATGACTCCTTTTGATCATCTATTATGTGCCAACTATTTTGATCAGTCTGGGTATCTACTAATGAATAAAATGAAAAAGTAATGGTCCCATGGAATTTGCAGTTGAGTGGAGACAGGGGTAACAAGCAATGAATGAAACATCGTATAATGAAGAACTCTGACTAGTGCAATAAAGGAAATAAACAGGACACAGAAGGGGGTTTATAATAAGAAGTGTGACTGTATTTTTGATGTCAGACCACTGACAGCTTTGAAGCCCCACAATTCTGCCTTCCTCCATTGCTTCACATCCCACAAAATCTTGGGGTCTCCCTCAATTGGACAGGCAGGAGGTTCAAACCATGGAAACCCAATCCAACCCTCACCCAAACCTACCCATAACCACCAGAACAACCTAAGTCAGTCACCCCATCTGCTTGCAAGGTTGTGCTGCTTTCCCACAAAACCCCATGATGTGAGCAATAAGTCTTTCCATACTCCATATGGTGTAATTGCATGCCATGACCCGTCTCAATATCTGAATCAAATTAGGAGTAGCCTTTTCATCCATTCTGGAGATGATCACAACAGGATTGTTATATAGATAGCACAGTCTAACTAGTGTAATATAATATAAGTAATATATTTACAAATCAATGGTTTTAATTTGTCTACCTCTCTTAGTGTGATGGCATAACTTTTTTTTTTTAAGATTTTATTTATTTATTTGACAGAGAGAGATCACAAGTAGGCAGAGAGGCAGGCAGAGAGAGAGGGAAGCAGGCTCCCCACTGAGCAGAGAGCCCGATGTGGGGCTCGATCCCAGGACCCTGAGATCATGACCTGAGCCAAAGGCAGAAGCTTAACCCACTGAGCCACCCAGGCGCCCCTGACATAACTTTTTTAAGGGTTCCAAAAAGAAATCTCAGGTAGCCTTGACATGAATAGATACATATTGAATACATAAAATCAATATATTCCATCATATATTACAATTCCATATATGTCAAATACTTCCATATATTTCCTTTGAATATTCAGACAGCACATTAAATTTAGTTCCCAAACTAGGATCGACTCTTCAGATAAGTAGGTCATGTAGTCTGGATGCAGGCTACCCACCCCAAGGATACCCATCTTTAGACTCATTCTCAAGGACTTTCTGAAATCATTTGTGTTTTAATCATGGGAAGGCATCAAATGGCCTGGAGAAAGTGCACTACTGAGGAAGATGGTGTGAGGAGCAGTGGTACCTGGAAAGAACATTCCAGCTGGCGTTGGAAAACCTGGATTGAGGTCCCAGCTCTACTGGTTTCAATCTATGAGACTATGAACACTTGTTTTCTCATCTTTAAAAACCGTGATTTTCTTTTCACTCCTGTTGAACCTGCCTCTTCTGATTGAATGTGAAATGTGTGTGATCCTGAAAGGTCTGGCAGAGAAACCAAGTATCGCTTTTGCAATTATTATCTAATTATCTCATCAACAACAAAGGTTACCTGGGGGAGAGGGGCTGAGCCAGACAGCTTAGGGGAGCGTCAGGTGCTGGGGTGTGGGGTGATGCTATCAACAGAGCATAGCATGAGTTTTGGACTCAGAGACCCAAGGGACAATGCCTGGCTCTACCAATTCCTTGTTTCCATTTAGGTATAAAACAGGGATTGTAATAGTAACTCCCTGATAGGTTTGTTTTGAGAATGAAGTGACATTATTTCAAGAAAAATTCTGAGTAAACAGTCAATAAATGCTACCTACTATTATTATTATTATTAACATTTGCATAATCATCATGATAATTTCTAGGATTGGGAGAAATGAGGGAAGTCTTCAGAGGCAGTCTCTAAAACCAGCTGTGCCAGTTTTCCCCAGATCTGACTATCATCCTAACACTCAAAGATCTCCATGGTAATTTAAAAATGAAACATGAGAGAGAGAGAGAGAGAGAGAGGAGTTATTTCAAAATATTTTCTATAAAGTAGTGATGTGAGTGTGCAAGGAAAGATTTACTTTGAGGATATTGTTGATGCTTTTTGTAATTTATTTTTAAACTAGGATAAAGTACCTAGCTAAGCAGAAAAGGACTCTCAAAGTCAGATATTTGAGTCGTGTCTGTGGTGGAGCGGTAATACACATGATATACAGTTACTTTGTAGTCATGGGCTCTTTAATTGAGCAGACTGATGTGTTGCTCGCATAATGGACGTGAGGAGCACAATGAGTGCCAGGCACTATTATTTCTCCCACCCTCCCACCTCAGAGCCGAGCATTTGAAGTGTAGGTGAACACAGACCATTTAGGAAATAATTGGTCTGACCCAGTAGCAGAAGCAGCCATTTTGGCAGCCGTGAGAGAGGTGTTACTCAGGTGACAGGAGACAATGAGGCTGAGATGCGAATGCAAGATTTCCCCAGTTGTAAACCTGTCAGCATAGGAAATAAAGAAAAATTACAAACACAGTTTCAACCTTTTTTGATGCTACTCTTTTCAGATTCAGTTGAAAAAAAAAAAAAGAAAGAAAGCCCTCTGTCTCATCAGTTAATGAAGTTAAAGCAACTGAGTTAGGAAGGTTATCCTTTGTTTGTTTGTTTGTTTTTTCCCTTCTGGTTTCATTCCTTCTATATCAGGGGTTAGGAAATTAAGGCCCATGGGCCAAATCCAGCCCCTGACCTGTTTTCCATAAATAAAGTTTTGGGGGCTATGCCCATGCTCATTCATTTCTGTGTTGCCCACACCTGCCTTTGTGCTGCTAAGGCAGACTGGAACAGTTGTGCAGAGAAATTACCACCCACAAAGCCTCAAATGTTTCTGTCCAGTTCTTCCCAGAAAACGTTCACTGACCCTGATCTGTTGTCACAGGACAATCAAAGTCATTCCCATTTCTTTGCTTGAAGTCCTTAAATGACATAATGTTGCCTCCAGGGTAAGTCTAAAATGTAAACATGGTTTAAAAGATCTACAGTCTATGTTGTGATGAGCGCTGGATGTTACACGCAACCAATGAATCACTGAACACTGTATCAAAAACTAATGATTTACTATATTTTGCCTAATTGCACATAATACAAAATAAATAAATAAATAAACAATAAAAAAATAAAAGAGCTACAATCTACCCTCTCTCTACCAAATACACTTCATCTCTCCACTATCGCCTCTTCATGCTTTCTACTCCAGATACACAGGAAAACATCTGGTTCTTCCAAGAAAGCTTCACTCTTGTCTCTGCCTTTGTATATGTTGCTCCTTCCACCTACAATATGGTTCCCCACCTTCTCTCACCTTGTTTACCGATGTCGTTATGTTTTGTCCAGGGCTGGCAAGGTCTTAAATTGCTCTATTCATTCTATTTCTCCAGGTATGAGTTCTACTTGTCCTTCACTTATGGTTTCAGCATTCCCTGAGTGGTGATTGTTGACTGTACTCTATTTTTGTACTTGAGACTTTTCACTGTCTATACCACCCACTGAGAGAGGGCCTGGAGTTGTGGCTTTATTTTTGGTGAAAAGTGGGAGCAGGGGCATTTGTGCAGCTGTTCTTCTGAGCATGAAAACTCTGTATTTCCTACAGCCACTCTGAATCAAGCTTCCATGTTTTCGGCTCTCAGCTGTAGGCAGATACCTCCCTGGCTGCTGCCTGGTCAAAACAGAGGGCTATAGGAGTCAACCACCCTGGCCTTGCATTCCAGCAAACTTTTACTTGGTCATGAGCTCTCTCCTGCCTCTGCCTTTCCCATCTCTGGGCATGGAATATTCTAATGGAAATCACATCCCAAGAACCGACTATCACTTATCCTTATGTGAGACTACATATTCCCTTTCTTCAAAAATTTTTTTCTACAATTTCTAGGAATTAAATGCAGAAGGATAGGGCCTGTAGCATGTCCTCAGCCTGTCAACTTGAAAGAGAAGATATTGTTTATTATGTCTTTCCTGCTAGACTATAAACTCCATGGAGGTGCAAACCACCATGTCTTTCTTTTACGTCATTGTAGAATTGGAAGTTATCACAAAATCTAAAAGCTGGCAGATGCTCAGTACATATTTATTGAACAAAAAAAAAGAGAGTGGCATATTATTGGTAACTCGTGTTCGCTATCAGAAGAACTGGCTCAGATAAGAGCAAAGATTCTTAACCAAAATCTCCTTATGCTTTTAATTCCCACTCATGTCTATCTCTGTTTTAACAGTAAGAGGGTCCCTGGTTTTCAACAGATTTTCTAGTACCAGCAAGCAATCAAATGACGAGTTTTAGGAAAAATCACGAGAAAGGTAAAGGTATAGTCATGTCTCCCTTTCATGACTTTTCCCATGCATTCATAGTACTGTGGATATCCTTACGCTGATCCTATTTCAATCAGGGAAAACCAACTCAACTTTCCCCAAGGTACATCTGAGCTCCAATGAAGTAATATTGGCAACACCATTCTCCCCCATCTCCACATCCACCCATTAAAACTTGCATGTCTTCCACTCTCTTGAGCCTCGGTTCTCAACTAAATAATCTCCTAACACTAATCCTGTGTTCCCTAGGTCTTGTGTCCCTGTTGCAATATATGATGATATTTAGATAGTAAATTTGTGGATGTAATTTACCTTAAAAGGACATACATTTATATGGAGAGAAAATGCATAATCAGTCATATAACTAGAGCATCAAAGCCTTAAGGTGTGGTTTCAAATTCCAGTAAGCATATTTGACTTCAAAAAGCCAGAGAAGAAATTTAGACAAAAATATTTAGGGATGACTAGTATAAGAGACATGTGGATATGGGAAAAATTGGAAAATAGTTTCCAAAGGACTGGAGCCTGGGAAATACCTCACTAATCATGTTGCCATAATAAAATGAGCTCACTGCTTAATGCCAACTACACTTCCCAACTACAAAGTAATATTTTTTTTTTCTGTGGGAAATTTCTAGAGTCCTTGTTTTATCCTAAATATATGTCTCTGTCTCATTCAATAGTTAGAGTAAATTCAGATGAGTGGAATTTGCTCCTGTAGAGAAGGCATTTTTTTTTTTTCCCGGCAACCTCTTGAATGGCCCAAGGCCAGTATCTTTTCCCAAAATGCCAGGTTCAGGTATAAATCACTGGGACTCTAAAAGGTGATCAACTTGTCTCACTTCCCTTCATGTGTATTTAATACCCAGCCAGGACACATGATTATCCATTTTCTTCTGAAAGAGCTGTGGGCATGGAGAGAGGGCCTGTGTCTTGTCATTTCTGTGGTTTTTCCATATATGCTACTGATCTACCACTTCTAGGCTCATGGTGGAATGCATTTTATCCTGCACTAATGAATGTAAGTTTGTTCTGATAAACCCATATCCTCTGACATGGTCTTTTTCATGTTTAGCAAAGACAAATACTTAAAGAAAAAAAAAAAAAACCACTCAGCTTGACTCTAGCTTCGGCTTTAATATGTAAAGAGTTTGGAAATCACCATTCTTATGGCAAGAAAAAACTGGACACATTGCAAACCAACCAATGTTTTGGACCCATCAGAGAACTAACATTGCAGGGCAAACCACCACCATAAAATCTGCAGAGATGGGCAATGCAGAGTCAAAGATGAGAGAGACCTGCTCACCCACAAGCAAAAGCTGTAGTAGCCCAAAACTGGTAGGAATACTTAAAATGGTACTTTAATGATTTGCAGAGGCTGAGTATGGACTCCCACAAGGGTGAGAAATCCTGGGGTCCCAGTCTTAGCTGGGAGCCCATACTGTCATGGGCTTTACTTCAAAGACCCAAACCATACCAGGTTCTCATGGTGAGTATCTGAGAAAATCGTCTCCTGGCTCTGGTGGGAGGAGAAGAAAAGCAATCATTGAACTGCGCCCAGCACATTCTTCATAACAATGGATTTCTCCTCAGGAGAGAAGACTTAGCCAGAGTCCTATCTCAGGGATGGACTGGGAACCCCTCCCATGCAAGCCTGCTCCAGCCCCACTGACAAAACTGGAATGATTTGAGCAACAAAATGAATAAAGTAATATTGGCTATATAACCCAAAGTATAAACTAAATATCCACACTGACATGAGTAAATGATTGGATGGATCAGTACACACATACACACATACTGACACACACACATAAATGGGGAAGAATTAACCAACGTCCTGTGTACAACAACTCCAGATCATTTCCACAGATACTCTACTGTCAAAGAAGTAGATCAACGCTCCTCATTCCTTGGGCATGGGCTGCACAGAGTGACTTCTTTCCAAAGAATATAGTGTGGAAAGTGGGGGAAGAGTAACTCCGGAGTCAAGAAACCTGGCAAACTGTACCTCAGCCAAGGGTGCAAGGTTAGCGTCAACAGTGCTAAGTAAGGCTGGTGGCATGTGCCCTTGATTTGATGAGATGAAAAAGCCCTTCCCCTCTGTGGTCTCTTCCTCCCAAAGGCAGAAGACCCATCTCATTGTGAGAAAAACATTAAACAAATCTCAACTGGAGAACATTCTGCAAAGTAACCTCACCTGTATTTCTCAAAACTGCCAGGGTTATCAACAACAAGCCAAGTCTGAGAAACTGTCACAGCCAAGAGGAACCCAAGGAGACATGACAAGCAGGTATCACATGGAATCCTGGATGAGATTCTGGACTGGAGAGCACCTTAGGTAAAAACCAAGGAATAAGGCTAATCTGAATAAAGTAAAATTGACTGTAGTTAACAACAATGGGTCAATATCAGTTTGTTAACTGTGAGAAAAATACTAATATAAAATGATAATAATCAGGAAAATGCACATGGGGCCTATGGGAACACTGGACTATTATTACAACTTTTCAGTAAAGGTAATTTTATTCCAAAATTAGAAGTTTATTTTTTAATAAATTATTTATTTGTTTGTTTGTTTATATATTTATTTATTTGAGAGAGAGAGAGGGAAAATGCAGAAGGCGAGTGAGAGAGATAGAAGACTCCCTGCTGAGCAGAGCCCAAAGTGAGGCTCAATCCCAGGACCCTGAGACCATGAACTGAACTGAAGGCAGCTGCTTAACCCACTGAACCACCCAGGCTCCCCTAAAAAGTTTATTTAAAAAAAACTACTCAGATCACCCTGGAACAGCAGCCAATATCTAATAAAAAGAAGTGTCCGGCAGCACCATTGTATCCAACCCAATTCCCATTCTCTGATTCTTTTTAAAAACTCCAGCACCTGACCCCAGTTCTGTCTTTCATTTATAATTGAAGGAAGTAAATCTTAGGACAAAATAGAAGATTCTACTTCATATATAATTGGGGATCTCTGGTCTGACGTCTCCCCCGACCTCTCCATCAGAATTCAGTGTGGAGAAAGATACTCAGAATATTTACTAGCACAATGGGGTCCAGAATATCTAATTTATTAAGGCTCCAAGTTCAGTAATCCTTTTCAAATGCAGAGTTTTCCGGTAGAAGCCATATTAGTGAGTGGGGACATTATAGGACTGACTCTCCCAACCCTCAAAAGAAATTATTGAGGGAGAGGAAGAGTGGGAAAGTGGAGGGTAAGAGGGTGGAAGGAAGTGGGGGTAGGGGGATTAGTTTCCATAAGACAAAGATAGTAGTTCTATAATTGCATGAGCATGTTCTGTGCTCATTTATATTTTGGAAATTCTAGACAAAAAATGAAAACCTAAACATGTTCCTTTAGGGCAGAACTCCTCAGATCTTTTGATATGCTGATAAAAGGAATATCTAATATGGTGATGGAGAAACCAGCAGCTCCTAAACTTATTTAAGTATTGAATTTTTTATTGTTGCATTGGTGGTGACATGCCTATTAGCATCATAAGGTTTAACAAAAGAGAATTTCAAAAACCCTGTCTTAGAGGTATAAATGACCCCATCTCCCAGTTGCAATATCATCACCAAATATTTGAACATTAGTTAGGTCTTAAGACCATGGCGCAGCTGTAAACCTGCTTCTCAGGAGCTAGAGCAGTGGACTCTCCCACCTTGTTCCAGTTCCTTCCATGAAGGGTAGATATTCTAAGGGTCAGGTCAGGCAAAGCAGATGTGCAAATGACTTAGTTGTGTTCACTGCATCGCTGAAGTCAGCTGGAGATGCAAGAAGTGCAGTTAAATCCTCTAGAGCACCCTCCTTTCCTTTGTTGCAGACAGTCTTCCTAATGCTTTCTTGGCCCTTGCCTGTCCAACATACAGCTAGACTCCTCTGATGGGTGGTGGCTCCTCTGTTTAGCTCTGTACCTCATTTGCAAGCAGATATGCTAATATTTATAACCAAAACTTAGAGAGGGAACCCAATGGCAGTGAACACAGCCATGGTTAAGTAGACCACTGTGGAGTCTCACCATGACTGAGACCTCTGCTCTCTCTGCTTAGTCAGAGACTAGCTATACTTCTGATGCCCTTCAGATCTGTGGACATAATATGGCAAATATTCTGTGATACACCATCTTTCTTCTCAGCCTTCTCTACTCGCCATCCCTATTTTCAAGGGTTTCATTTTACCTACATGGGCTAACTTTACTCAGTTTATGGTCTTTAGTGAACATTGGAAACTTTGCCTAACAAAGTGATTTCCCTTTTGATCGATAGCACATTCTCAATACAGTTCAGTTGGCAAAAGAGAATAGAAATATTTCTCTATATTAATAACACAAGGAAGCCTCATAAGTAAATTAATAGATTATTTTATTCCATGCCCTGTACACCCTTTAAAACAAATTGGATTTGAATCTTATCTTTTAAGACAATAATTATTTCCCCCATTGTGTAGAAGGGAGTCTATAAAGTCTACAAGACTTGCCGGTGTGATCAAGCTCTTTTAGACTTAAGTCATTGGACACCACATATAGCTACCTCCCAAAGACCATCTCTTCAACAAGTGGTATTGAGAAAACTGGCAAGCTACATGCAAGAGAATGAAACTGGACCACTTTCTTATACCACACACAAAAATAAACTCAAAATGGATTAAAGGCCTAAATGTGAGACCTGAAACCATAAAATTTCTAGAAGAAAACATAGACAGTAATCTCTTTGACATCAACCACAGAAATATTTTTCTAGATATGTCTCCTGAGGCAAGGGAACTAAAAGCAAATTAAACTATTGGGACTATGGCAAAATAAAAAGCTTCTGCACAGCAAAGGAAACCATCAACAAAACAAAAGACAACCTACTGAATGGAAGAAGATATATGTAAATGATATATCCAATAAGGAGTTAATATCCAAAAAATATAAAGAACTTCAACAACTCAACACCAAAAAAAAAAAAAAAAAAATTCCAACTGAAAAATGGGCAGAAGACATGAATGGACATTTTTCCAGAAGACATGTCTTATTTTTCCAAATAAGACATGCAGATGGCCAACAGACACACGAAAAGATGCTCCGCATCACTCATCATGAGGGAAACACAAATCACAACTACAATGAGATATATTTCACATCTGTCAGAGTGGCTCAAGTAAAAAACACAAGGGGAGGGTGTGGAGAAAAAGGAACCCTCATGTACACAGTTGGTGGGAATGCAACCTGGTACAGCCACTGTGGAAAACAGTATGGAGGCTCCTTAAGAAATTAAAAACAGAAATACCTTATGATCCAGTAATTGCAGTACTGGGTATTCACCCAAGGAAAATGAAAGCACTAACTCAAAAAAACATATGCACTTCTATGTTTATGGTAGCCTTTTTTACAATAACCAAGATATGGAAGCAACCCAAGCAGCCTCAGTAGACAAATGGATAAGGAAGAGGTGGTATGTATATACAATGAAATATTATTCAGCCACAAAGGGAATGAAATCTTATCATTTGCAACAACCTGGATGGAACTAGAAGGTATAATGCTAAGGTCAATAAGTAAGTCAGAGAAGAACAAATTAACATATGATTTCACTTATATGTGGAATTTAAAACAAAACAAATGAACAAAGAAAAAAGAAGACAAACAAACTAGACTCTTAAGTAGAGAGTTGATGGTGGCCAATTAGAGAATTGATGGTGGCCTGGGGGGAGGTGGGCATGGATGAAATAGGTGAAGGGGATGAACAGTGCACTTGTGATGAGCTCTGAGTCATGTATAGAATTGTTGAATTATTATATTGTACACCTGAAACCAATGGAATCCTGTATGTTAATTATACTTAAATTTTTCAAATAAAAAAATGAAAATTTAAAAGTAATGGCTGCCTCCTTATAGATGATCTTGTATGCCTTTCTGGAGGTTCCAACAAACAGCATGCTTCATAGAACAGTGCCTTTCAAATGGGGTGGGGCAATTCATACATATTTTGGAGTTTTTTTTTTTAAAGGAATACGTAAATACATAAATCACTTTATTACTCTATGATTTCCAACGTTCCCAAAGTGAGTAAGTAGCTTGTAGGTGACTAATGCAAAATTACAGTGCTTCCCTGTGTTCCTAAAGCACATTAAGAGGATTTCTGGTGTTGATACAGTGCACATCAGATCTTATGGACTTCCATCCCCTGAGTCCACGATGTGCTGTGGAACGACTCAGAAGACAGCATCTTCTGGAGCTCTGATTTCATTTCAACCGGAAGAAGGTATCATGAAATCTTTTATTTTTTTTTCCTATTTTTTCTTTCTTTTTAGTAATCTCTACACTCAATGTGGGGCTTGAACTCATAACCCCAAGATCAAGAGTCACATGCTCTATCAACAGAACCAGCTAGGCATCTCTGAAATAATTTCTTCTAACATGTCTCAGGTCTATTAAATAAGCACATTGAAGAATTCCCATTTCATCTCAAATGGGCTTGTCATGGTAACCTAATTTCCGTGTCTGTGCGTCAGGAAGAACATAGCTTTCTCGGGATGATTTTAAGAATTAATTATTTAAGTTTCCTGTTTCTACTTCATAATCTCTGCAGATTAGTACATTAGTGCAGATTTGTACATTTGTCTCATTATTGTTCTTGGTGTCACCAAGCATGACATTCTTAAATGTGTTCATTCCAATCTCTGGGAAGGATTGCTGAGCTAGGGCATCTGTAGGTAAGAAAAAACTTTGTAGGACCAATTTACTAATAAAACTTGGCATGATACTTGCTGCAAAGATGCTGCCTGTCAAGAGCTTAATCAGGGAGAATAATCTTGCCCACTGTTGCATCAGGGGAAGTCATTGTATGCGACTTTAGGGACTACTGTCTTGTTAATTCAAGAGATAAGCTGAAAGAGAACCCTTCCAGAAAAGTACATACAAGGAAGGCTTATTTAGATTGCTTTTCACCTGTTCCACATCAGTGAAACTTCAAGGAAGAATTACAGAAAACATTCTAGATTGAAGTTTTCAGGGGGAACTGGCTAATCTTCGACCTTTCCGCAATATCTACCCATAGCACTGACCAGTTAAAACTTCAATTTGCACTGGGATTTAGGTCAGGGAGAGAGATGCTATTGCATGTATCCTCAATACTAAACACGGGCTTCCCAGACCAGTAGTACCGGCATCACCGGAGAGCTTGATAGAAAAACACATCTCCAACCTCACCCCAGGCATACCGAATCAGAATCTCCAGGTAAACAAGATTCCATGCTAACCATAAACACATTAAAATGTGCAAGGCACTAGTTTGTAGCATTTACCCCATGGGGTATTCGAGGGGATTCACTCGGGAATATAAACAATATAGGAATGTTGAGGAGATAAGAATCTTCATGAACTTGTATAATTTCTGTTTCGTGAATTTTAGTCAAGTGTATTATATCATATAGAAGTACATGAATAAAACTTATAAATAACACATTTTGGCTCTGCATGCTTTAAATTTTCTACTATAATCAAAATGTTTACTTTGTGTTAGTCTTCCCCAGAGTGTGGTCTGCAGACTCCCTTCCTCCATCAGGACCATCTGAAGGGTGCTAACTATTGAGGTTCCTGGGCTCCACCTGGACTCATTGAAACACTATCCGTGGGACGGGCATCAAAAGTAGCATTCCACACAATTTTCATGGACTTTTCTGCTGCATGCTAAAATTTGAGAATCGCCATGTTAGACCACCTCCTGCCTACTTCGTTTGCGTCGTGATGTTAGATGATGATTATTTGCTCCCCGAAATTAATTACCACAGCCATTGTTTTTCACTTCACCTGACACCTCACCACCAAGATTTTCGTTATTTTATGGCATTTATATCACTGTATATCTTTATATCATTTCATTAAATCATTAATATAAATACTGCTGCTATGATTTTGGAATCTGTTTTAGGCTCTTTAGCTATATGTTGTGACCAAAGAAAACAAGGATCTCTCTACATATCTTCCTTCTGTAGAATTTGTTGATATCAGGGTTCATGAACTTCCCTCCCAGTCTCCAAGACTAGAAGATGATGGCCGGAACCGAATGAAACTCAGAAACCAAGAGTGGCCAGAAGGCTATTCACATGGGTGGCATTTCTTAACATTCCTCTCCAGCGTGGTAAGGGACCAGGTGTGGATTCTATAGGTGTCTTAAATTGGAAGTAAATCCAGCCCCATTCCTGATTTTCAGGCCCAAGAAAAAATTTTGGCCAAGATTACACACTCTTTAAGAAATCCCTGATTTTCCTATTTGTTTCCTACTGGATTTAAAGAGCATGTATACAGTAAGCTAACTCTTCATGTGACCCACTGTGCGTGGGAGGCACGGAGATAACATGTATTCCTTATGTAGAGAAGCTTAAAGTGTGATCTGAAAGAGTCACATAACCAATTAAATATATTATAATGTGTAAAATGGAAAAAATGGAATTTGAGACAAAATCTATGAGAATACTCAATGAGAGAGGAATTCCTTCTTTCTTGGTAAGTTTGTGGGGGAAGTAAAGGAAGGCCACTAAGCCAGGATTCTCACTTGCTAGGCTAAGCCTTGACGGATGAGTGGAAAGTCACTGGTAGGGGAAGGAGGGATGAAACAGAAAGGAAACCCATTATTTCTAGCCTCAATTCCTGTCGCTTCTCATATTATCTGTATTATATGGTTTTTATAGCATGCAACATGGCTGGGCTCATTCTCTCATCATCATCATTAACTTCATCTTCAGCAATATTGTTAGTTTCTTTTTATGTACCTTGCACATGTCCTCCTACATGTGTTTTCTAGTTTAATCCTCAAAACCACACTGTGATTATGTTCTATCATGACCCCTATTTTACAGATGGGGAAAGAGAGGAGCTGAGGTGTAGGTAGCTTGATCAAATTCACACGGCTTGTAAGACATATGATGCCATTCAGACCTATATATTTGGGCTCATGATGGCTCCCAAGATGACCCATTCTTCCTGAATCACTGGCCCCATGAGCAAGATACAGATCTGTTGCAAGGGTCAAGGACCATGGCTGTGACACCAGTCACTGAATTAACTCTTCAGGTGAAGTTAATTCCATGAACAGCTGCCCCTGGTTGACCAAGTAAGTGTTCTTCAGAAAGGTGGCCTGTGCTGTATCATTTTTGTTCCCAAACAAGGTGATTTGTTGTAATGCTGCCAATTGCCTTGCCATCACCCACCGGCTCTGGAAATAAACCCTGCTACTGTTTAGAAAGCAGTAAAAGCAGAGCCCTTGATGACTGAGAGTTGACAGGAAAACGTGGATCCCACCCCTGTCTAAATCCAACCAATGTGAAGTTAATCGTCCTTGTGTTACCTGGATGTGGACCTATCTCGGGCTGCAGATTTGGTCCCCGTCTAATGCGTTCTTTGGATTATGGATCTGTGTCTCCAGGACTGTGAATATGGTCCTTTTCCCCAGCACTAAATTTCTCCTAAAATTTATTTTCCAAAACATTATTTTTAATGTTAAACAACCCCAAAATGCATTTTTCATGTTTATTGCCAGTGCATAAAATTACAATGCTGTGAACATTTTTAGCAGCATACCAATATCGTGATCCATAATTTAAAAGGTGACTTTAGTATGGCAATAAATTTCATGAGACACTGAAACCTCTGCAGAAAGTATACAAATTAGGGGCCGGCCATTCAGCCAGCATTTGGGGGGATGTGGTTAATTACTCTGTTTCCACCATTAGAGAAAACCGTGGGAGCGACAATCACTGGCTCCATGGTGGAGCTACCCGTGCGGGAAATAACGAGGCACTGGGTTTGCAAACTCTCCTTTAGGAAGATGTTGGTGACATTTAGTACATGTAGCAAGAGTGATGAAATCAGGGTAAAAGACATATGCCTTCACAGATTTCCCCCATTTTAAAAAAAAAAAAATCAGCAAACACACATACCCAGGCTTTGCTGCGTTTACCAGAAGGTGAATGCTGTGTGTTGGGAATGGGGCTATTAGCTCTCGCTGGCTGAGTTTCACAGTTTGAAATTAATTTTTTTTTCTGTATTTTCGCCCTCCTGAGGTCCTGACCAATTGCCACTTTGTCGGTGAGCTTTTTAATTTTCAAGGAAGGTAGGTGGTGTGTGAAACAAATCAATTGCTCCTTCAGAAACCACATCTGTATGGCTTCTCACTTTAGCTTCTGCCAAGCTGGAGGCAACTCAGATGGTTTTTTTTCCTCCAAGAGGTATGAGGCCCAATTAGGAAGCCAAGTGAATATGGAAACTGTTTCATCAGGCAAAGAAACTGCGCAAGGATCACTTTTTAGCAGAAGGTGGCCGCTGAAGGAGACTGGGGTAGGATTCTGGACAACGAGCACATGCCTTGCAAATGGACATCAAGGTTGCTCATTCCCTCTGTGTGACCACATGAAGAGGCCTGGTGATGGCAGAAAGATAATTACCAAAGGCAAAGCTCTCATGAACCCAAGGAAATTAACACAACCCAGAAGTTGCAGGGCCCAAACCATGTGAGATGCCCACGCACACACACTCATGCCCCAGATTGTGTGTTAAAGAAGACTCCCCACATTGGCGTCATTACTCTATTTAGGCTAATGATGCCTGAGATAATCAGTGCTATCACTGTTCTGAAAATGATAAGTACCATATAGAAAGGCCCCCCGGGGAAATTTGGCCTGTTAAGGCTTTTGAGCTCTGATGGATTTTTTTAATCTATCTGCCAGACTGCTTTGAAAGCTAAATAGATGCCCATCACCAGGCTGTCAATGGTCAACAACTTCACATATTTTGCTTGTGTTGACATTTTTGTTTCAATCTAATGGGTTGTTTGCCAGATGGCTGCTGTCCTCATTAGGGTCTTTCAGCACACCAAGTGAGTATTCTTTGGGCTGATTTATGTATGAAACTGGGTGGCCCTTTGTTTCCAACTCTTTTCTTTTAAGGGATCTGCATTAATTGATGGGTGCATTTTAAGGTTATGTGTCATGGCTCTCAGGAATGTGTATGGATAAGCATACACGGTGGGTATTTTTGGTGTTGGCGTTGGCGTTGGCAATATGATTCGTTTCTGTAAACTCAGCTGAGAGTAGATGCGCTGCAGCATTTATCATAAAAAGATAAATTTGGGAAAGGTAAACATTACTTAAGACATTATGTAATTGATGGCGATTAAAAGTTCAAACTCCCTAGAAGTATTCTTTGCCCCCAAGGCTTCAGAGGGCTATACATTTCTCTTTATAGCATGACCTTTGGCACTCCAGTGAGAGAGATTTTGCAAAGATTGAACCATTTCCCATGGATGATATGGGACCCCAAATGCTTTTTCCCAAGGTACCCTCAAAAATGAGCCTCCTTTCCTCTGCTCCCCTTCGCAGGAGAACTTGTCATAGAGTTGTGTAAGGGTCTCCTCCTTCCTTACCTCCATGTAAGGCTGTTAAACTCCTGGAGGCCCCCTCCCTACCCGCTCTCCTGCATTCTCAACTCAACTTCCCACAGAAGCTCCCAATCCCATCACCCTACTAAAGCTGGTTTTCTTTGCCAATTCCCACCATGTTTCAGATCCACAACCCCTGTCTCCTATTACTCAGCACATCTATAACTGCACATGTGGACTACTCATCCAATCCATCCTCTGAAATCTCTCTTCCCACAGTTCCCGTGGTGGCCTCTGGGCTTCTCCATTGTCTCCAGTCTCACCTTCTCAGTCTTTTTTTGCTGGTTCTCCATTGTCTGCTTGACTGTCCTGTGTTGACTTGTTAAAGGGAGGGGTTCCCTACTCTCCCTTACCTGTGCTCTTCCCTGAAGCAACTTCATCTCGTGCTATGGTTTTAACTATCACCTGTGGTCCATGACTTCCAAACTATCCCAAGATTTGATTTTTTTTTTTTCACCAAATTCCAGTCATATGTTCAGCTACACATTTGAACTCGGATGATATGCATCTCAATCTTAACATGTCTTTACAAGAACTTTCTAAATGTTCAGCAAATTGGTTTTCTTATAGGCTGCCATGTCTTGGTAAATGGCAGTATCATCTACCCAGTTTCTCAAGCTAGAGGACTAGGGGGGTCATCCTTGAGTCCTCTCTTGGCCTCATTCCCCATATGTCATCCATCAGCAAATCTTCCGCCCACAGAGTATCCCTCATCTGTTTCCTGCTCTCTATCTCCACTACCACAACCAAAATTTCTTACATGGATGTCTGCCACTGCCCTCTTAACTAGTCTCTTTGCTTTTAACTCTTGTCCCTCCACAACCCACTCTTTATAGCAGCAAAAGTTAAGTTCAAAAAAATTATAAATACAGCAGATCATGTTAATTTCCTATCAATGCCTACCAATGGCTTCACAACATACACAGAAAAAAATCTTAGTTCCTTACCATGTGACCTTGCAGGACTGGGCCATGTCTACCTCTATTTTCTATCTCCTACCGTTCCTGTTCCACCCAGGATGCTCTAGAGATGTTGTAGAACATGCCCAGCTTGTTTCTCCTATGGACACCTGCATTTGTTTTCTTAGCCTAGACTATTCTGCCAACAGTCTTCACATATCCTGCTCCTTCCTGTCTCTCAAGCTTCACCTTGGAGGTTCCTGACTACTCTATCCAGAGTACCCCACCCCCAGTCACTATCGTTTTATCCTGTTTTGATTTCTTCCATCACTTACCACTACCTGCAATTGTCTTATTCATATATTGTCTTCCCGGGTTGTAGTCTTGTCTTTCTGAGCTAAAATGGAAGTTCCACGGATACTGTCCTGCTCACTCCTTTATCTCTCACACTTGGACCAGTGACTAGAAGGTATAAGTGCTTAAAAAATACTTGTTTGTTAAACAAATGGATCTATCTGTGCAATTTAGTACAGAATTACATGTATTCTTTGCCATTTAATCGCATTTAATTTGTTTTGGATTTCCTCAACTGAATTAAAAAGGTCTTGGAAGATAAGGACTCTGTTTGATAATCCCTCACTAGGATCATTACAAGTACTAATAAATGTGCATTAATAAAATGACACATAAATAGTGCCATCTTTTAGGATATTCTTCCTAAAGGACAGTTATAGATCTTAGTTCTCTTCAGTTACATATTTAATATAAGGCACATAAGAATAAAAATAAAAACTGTGCTTATGGGGCAGCTCATACATACTCAAATATATTGAAAATTGAACAGAGGGATTCATAACAAAAGAAAAGAAAACAAGAGAATCCAGGGGCAAACCATATAAATCATGCATTAGATATAGAAAATGTTGGCATGAAGATCATTGTAAGCCCCATGAAGTTAGTATTTCTATTAATTAATTTATTCACTCATTCAGAAAATATACATAGTGGTCAAACTACAAACTTTTTGTCTGTAGGACAGTGACTTTATAGACACTATTTATGACCTTTGAGGATGACTGACTAATGAGGGAGACAAACAAGTGTTCAGGTAATTACAATATCGGATGAACAGTAGTAGGATGGATAATCACAGGGATCAAAGAACCCCAGTAGAAATCCTAATCCAGAATTGAGGGTGTAAGAGGGCATCCCAGAAGAAGTGGTTAGCCTCATAGTGTTAATGCTGGGCTCATCACATCTTAATGCACTTAAGAATCACCTAGTCAGCTTATTAAGATACAGATCTGCAACCCCCTCCCAAGATCCTGATGCAAGTAGTCTATAAATCACCCTTTAAGAATCTATTCTTAGTGAGTAGGATGAGGTTCTTTGACATTAGACACTTTTCGTTTGGAGTTTCAGCTCTGCTTGCACATTCTGGCTATATGGTAAAATTTCATTCCCTCTTTTACCTCAGCTCCCTGACCTATTTAGAAATACTCAGCCAACATTAGCAAGTACTACCATTATCAACATTATCATTAACCTAACAACAACAACAACAACCTTAGAACAAAACAAAACAAACAAACCAACAAACAAAAAAACAAAAAACAAAACAACCTAAAAAGGGGGGGGGATGTTATAAGCAGAAGAAACAAAACCTAAAAAAGCCAAAAAACATGTGAGAAAATTTACTATAACTATGGCTGGAATGACCTACATAAGAGACCAGGAATCCCAGCCATTATATATAGTGTGATACAGTCTAGGCCAATGACTGAAATCTGGACCACTGCCTTTTTGCAAATAAAGTTTTATTGGCACACAGCCTTGTCCATTCATTTATGTACTACCTATGGTTGCTTTTGTACTACAATGGCAGTTCTTGGACAGCAGAGATGAGAAGTTGTGAGAAAGACCATATGTCCTACAAATCCTGAAATATTTGCTATCTGGCCCTTTATAGAACAAGTATGCAGAAGCCTGGTCTAGAGGTAGGATAACATGATACTTAGGAGTGTGGGCTCTGGAATCAGACTTCTTGGGTTTGAATTCCAACTTTGACACTTACTGATACCCTGGATAAGTGACTTAACCTCTTTGTGCCACAATTTCTTCTGCTTCAAAGTAGGGATAATAAAGATTCTTCCCGGGGTGCCTGAGTGGCTCAGTGGGTTAAGCCTCTGCCTTTGGCCCAGGTCATGATGTCAGGGTCCTGGGATCGAGCCCAGCATCGGGCTCTCTGCTCAGCCAGAAGCCTGCTTCCCCCTCTCTCTCTCTGCCTACCTGTGATCTCTCTCTGTGTTAAATAAATAAATAAAATCTAAAAAAAAAAAAAAAAGATACTTCCCTTGAGGCATTGTTGTGAGGATTCTAATGAGTTAATATAGCTATCTAATTATCTGAGTTAATACAGCTAATTATCTAAGTTAATAAGTCCTTAGATAAGAGCCTGGCATACAATAAACACTCTATAAATATTAAGACAGTCTGATTAGTAGTAAAGAATAGGTCTTGGGATGCCTGGGTGGCTCAGTCGGTTGAGTGTCAGACTTGATTTTGACTCAGATCAGGATCTCTAGGTCATGAGATCGAGCCTTGTACTGGGCTCCAAGCTCAGCAGGGAGTCTGCTTGAGATTCTCGCTCTCCCTTTTCTTCTCTCTACCCCATCACATGTGCATGCACTCTCTCTTTCTCTCTCTCTCTCTCAAATAATAAATAAATAAATCTTTAAAAAGATAGGTCTTCATTGATTGACTAAATCTGAATGGTTTATGAAACCTGGCTTGGATGCACTATCTCTAGATATACTGGGGCCAAGACGAAGGCAGAACAGACCAGCTAATAGATGAAGTGGAAGAGTTACTAAGTTAAACATCTCTGATGGTGCCCTTCTATGTATTATTTCATATATATGTATGGAAAGTTAACTACACCCTTCACAAAGGTCTGGCAACAGACAAGCAATCTACCCCAAACATGATCAAATTCTATCAAATTCTAAAAGATCTAAAATGTACTAAAAGATAATTTCATTTTTTTTTCACACTTCTAATTTTATTTCCTTGGCCAGGCTGCCTCCCTGTCTGTTGCCTCGGCTGTGGTGGCATTCTCTTAATAAATCCTGTGCAAACTCATTTTTCTTTTCTTGATTCCTTTTCTCAGTCCTTCCTCCTCTTAAGAATCTGTGCCCCCACCTTAAGTGGCTCTTTGGGAAGGTGTTATAAACAGTCCAGCTATGTAAGTGTACAGACACTATGTTGAAGTTAGACAGACCTGAGTTTGAATTCCTTCTCCGCCCCTTATTTGCAAGCGGATGAATTTCTCTCAGTCCTTGTTCAACCACCTACAAAATGGGGATGAGAATGATCCCTGCTTCATAGGTTTGACATGAGGAGTAAGTCAGATAATATATGTGCTACATTGGTCATATGGCAAAAGTTCTCGATAAGTGGTAACTACAGTTCTGTTTTGTTGGTTTTTTTTTTTTTTTTAGTAAAATGCAATACTTGGGGGTGCCTGAGTGGCTCTGCCTTCGGCTCAGGTCACGATCCCAGGGTCCTGGGATCGAGCCCCGCATCGGGCTCTCTGCTCAGCAGGGAGCCTGCTTCCCTTCCTTTCTCTCTGCCTGCCTCTCTACCTAGTTGTGATCTCTGTCTGTCCAATAAATAAATAAATAAAATCTTTAAAAAAATGTAATATTTGGAAAATTTTGGTAGGTATTTTTGAGTAACACTGCAATGAAATGCCTCATTCTAAATATTCAGCGAGCGAATAGATTCGGCCCTCCTAGGAACACCATATTTTTTCTTTGAGAACATTTAGGCACTTTCTGACTGTTATTAAATTAAAATGTTTATCCCTCAGGAGAGAAAACAATCAACTCCCACACCAATTCTATTTATGAAACAAAATGCTTTGTTTTGTTTTTTTTTCCCTGACTCAAATCCTCCTTTATGTACAATCTCTTTGAAATAGCAAAGTGTTTAGAATAATTTTCATACTGTGTGTGTGTGTGTGTGTGTGTGTGTGTGTGTGTGTGTGTGTGTTTATGTGTTTGTTTCAGGACTAAGTTGATATTTGGGGCTTGTCTTGAGAGCCATCTTTTATTTGCCCTCATATAGGAGCCAAGACCATGGAGGGTTCTTGGTATCAGGAGAGCTTTTGAGCCCTTATGGTGTGGGTGCCAGAGAGCTGTGTGGATGGGGATAGGTGGGAGGTTCAACAAGAAGCAAGTAGAACCAAACTTTTCAGACATTTGTTATCTCTCTTGGGGGAAGATCAGACATAGCCAGACACTAGTCTTCCAAAATTCAGATGAACACACACATCCCTATGGGGTTCTGTCTGCATCTGTGTATAACCCCATTTCCATTGCTTATGTTAAGATCTCAGCCAATGGAAGGTCAATCCTGGGGAGAACCAAGTATCTTTCTGTTCCTCTGTTGGTGTAACCCATACTATACAGTCCAGGTTAATGGAAAGACCGTTTACTTAGAATCATAGACCATAAGCTTGAACTTATTTCTTCTTTAAGACCAACTTCAGAGGTGACTTTCTCTAAGAATGTTCTTGTGCCCAACCTCACAGACAGCCCTCATCAGGAGTAGGTCACTTTATAATTCAACTGCATGTTGTGGTGGACCTATTACCATTGAAGCTCTTACTGTTTTGTTATTATCATCTTTGGCAGAAGAGACTGTGAATCCCCACTGCCCAGCCGGTGATCAGGAAAAGCTTGGTGGGTGGCTGTGGCATGAGCATTAGAGGAAGAAGGAAAGAGAACGCCAAGCAGACTTTGAGGCATGAATCTACTGGTATTTTCTGGATAGGGTGACTAACTCCTCTCAGTTTGCCTGGGAATTCCTCAGTTTTAGCATTGAAAACTTTCAGCAAACTGGGATTATAAGTCACCCTATCTCTAAATGAGGAATCTTGCATAAGCTGTGTGACCACTCTGAGTCATGCTTTCTTCTCTTTTATTGTCAGAACCATCATCTTCAGAGCTATCATTATTGCTACCTAAATAAATGGAGTAGCTGTATGTTAACTGTGTCTGTCCAGTCTTCCATTTTTCCTTCTGGTAACAGTACCCCAGTTTCCTTTTAGGGGGCTATTTCTTCTCCAAGCTTGGTGTGAGTGGTTGACTCCACCCTTGACTCCAAGTTTGGACACATAGCCCCATGGCCTATGGGAGCAATCTATGCCCTCGGCTACCATGATTAGTTTGGAGATGATTGTGTGACCCAAGTTAGGCCAAGGAGACACAATTCTCAGACCTTTCCCAGAAATACAGAGGAAGATATGCTCTTGTTTCTCCAGGGCTTTTAGCTGATAGACTACCCGTCTGATGTCATAGAGGACAGTCATGTTAGGGAATGGCTTCCTTGAGTGGAAAGCCAACCCTAGAGGGAAGCAGAGCTGGGAGATGGAGAGACACACATCCCTCCAATATCGTTGAGCCATTATACCAAGCCCTGGCAGATAAGTTCTGGAGATCTTAGTCGTAAACATGCACTCCTTTGCTTTAGTTCATTTGATAAGGAACCAAACCTGGGACCAAAGAGTCCCCACACAGCAAATTCACATCAGTACAAGGTGTTAAAAATCAGATTTTATATAAATATATAAACTTCCCAGTGTCTGGATATGCTTTAAATTTCTGATACTAAAAAATCTCTTTTTCTACCCGTGACAGTACAATTTTGCATTTTATCCTTAAGACTCAAATGTTGTATGTCCAAGTGGTAGGTGGGTAACAAGTGGCATCTGCTCCCCTCCCCTTCCCACTGAACACTTAACGCTACAGGCTTCATATAAGTCAAACAACAACCCCAGCAGGAAGTGCTCTTCTTGCCCCCATTTAACAGATGAAAAAAACAGATGCTCGCTAAGGTGAAGTAAATGAATCACCACTACTCAGCCAACAGTTCCAGAGCTACAAAGGGAAAAGAAGTATAAAATAATAAAAATGTGTTCTTTTATTTATATATTAAGCAAATGTTAGTAAGTGTCTGCTCTGTGTCAGAAGCAGTTATAATGTGCTGAAAATACTGAGGTGAACAAGATAGTCGCGGGGATTTGCATTCTAATGGGGTAACATAATGCACAAGAAACCACAGGAATATAATTTCTGGCAGTTGTAAGAGCCGGGAGGAACATGAAGGGGATCGTGAGTGTCTGTAAAGGGGTGAACACTTCCATGAGCTTGTCAGGATGGCCTTTCCCAGGAGGTGACATGTGCATAGAGACCTGAGTGCTTTTGGGAGGGGGAGACCACAGCAAGGAGTGGGGAGCAAGTGCTCCTGGCAGGTGGGCATGCTACCTACCTATCGAGGGGTCTCACGGAACAAAGGAAAAGCTTCACAGGAAAGCCCTTGGTAAATTACAAATGTTAGACGATGGCTCATTTCTGAGGTTCATTTTGCGTCAAACACTAGGGTAGGGCTGATGCTCCTGGAATAAGGCTTGGTTTGTTTCAAGACCTTCCAACACCATTCATCTCCTTTTGTGGCATGTTACTTCCATCCCTATGCCAGTTTCCTAATCTGTAAAGAATGCACAGAAAGCACTTTGCATGGTGCCTGCATACAACAAGTACTCAATAAATAATTCTTTGCCATTGCATTTAATTTGGGGAATTCATGAAAAGGACTCCTGTGGGGGAAATGTTCTTTTTTCTTTAACATTTGTCCATCTTGATAGGTATATCCATTAAGATTCTTGTTAAGATTCTTTGGTTGCTAATAACAAAAATCCACTTTGGCTCTGTTAAGCCAGAGAGAGGAAGAGAGAGAGAATTTAATGGAAGAGTTTAGGAACTAAGACACAAAATCGAAAGGAAAGCTATGGAACCAAGGCTGAGAAAGTACAGGAACTAGGAAAAAACTCCATGTACCTGCAGAGAAAGAACCAAGAGGCTAATGGGCAGTGGCAATTAAACCAAGGTTGGGGTCCTTACTTTCCAGATTTATATTGCAAGAGAATGAAACCATTTGGTTTAGCTTGGGTCGCATGACTATCTGTTGGACAGTGGGTGGTTGGGAAGTCTGATTGGCTATTCCTCTAGCCCTGTAATCAAAGGCAAAGGAATGGCACCCCAAATGCAGAGCCGTTATAATTCTGAGCATGAGTGACCACTGTAACAGGCAGGTGCAAACATCTATGGCCAAAGAAGGAATATGTTTTAAATTCTAAATACGGTACAGGGGCAAGGAAAAAAAAAATATATATATATATGCTCTAAATTGGTTTTTAGCATCCTTGGCAGAGGTAGTCCTATAAGGATCATGGGGAACATGGGATCTGGTTTCCAACTACTGGGGTTTGAACCCAGCTCCTCCGCTTACCAGCACCGTGAACTTGGCCAAGTGACCTTCCATACCAGTCCCCGAGTCCTCATCTATTCATTGAACCTGCCTCATGACAATGCTATTAGAATTAAATGAGTCCAGGTGTGTCAAGTTCTGAGAAGCGTACCCAGGATATAAGTGATCGATAAATTTTAGTTATTCTTATAGTAATTGATATGGTTGATTTCTATATTTAATACAATCAGGAGATTGTTGGTGTCTTCAGATCCAAACGTGGTTCCGAATGTCACTGACATGCAGAGCTTGATAGATGTTCTGAGGCGCCCATCTGTACCCTCACTTCCGTGTGCTTTCCTTGTTCTTGAATCTAGAAAGCGGTTAAACCTTGGGTTCTTTATGAAAGAAAAGACCATTGCGGAGTGAAATCTCTAGAAGAGCTGTGAAAGGTGATTTGAAGTCAGGACGTCTTCAGGAAGTACGTTGCTCTTGATGGAAATGCATCAAGGAGAAAGTCAGGAGCGTGGGAAAAGGTCCAATGTCAGGAATCACTGTTAATACTTGATGTGGCATAATTTGCTCTGCGAAAAAAAAAAGGTGATCAACAGCAACAGCAAATCCACCACTAACACAAACAGGAAATGGACAACGGAGAAGCTAAGGAAGGACAATCCTGCCCCCGCCTCCAGTTGTTGGGTTTTTTCTTTTGTTTTGCTTTCTGTTGTTTGCCTTTTCACATTGTTAAAGCCCGTATTTACCTACATTACACCTTTTCCAGAAATTCTTCTTAGTAGCTTTTCCAAACCAAAATGAGTCTTGTGCTCATTTGGCTTTGTATTCAGGAATAGAATGGTGGATCAAGATGAGATGGTCAGGATTCTAGGGATGGAAACATTACATTCTTCCACTTGGATGCCTTCATCGTGCCAAGTGTGAATTCAACACGGGACGCCTCTGGGCCGGTCAGGAAATAAACGAGCTCTGTGAAGTTGGAAGGTACTTAGGGAATAGAGAACGAAACTCGGTCCTGTGGCAGCCCCTTCTCTCCCTCATCTCTCTTCGTATTTCTTTAAACATGCCAGTGGTCAAAGTGAATAATGATGTTTTGTTGTTGTTTAAGAGAAGCCCTTGGAAGCCATTCTGAGACTGAGGTCCAGAAATCTAATCTTTGTTTGATTCTGTGTTTAGTGGGGATTCAAATCCCAACTTAATTTAATCTTTTGACTTATCCTGCAGGTACTGCCTGATTATATTCCGTTGCCACTAGTAATAGGATTGCTGGGACAGAATCTTGCTATTAGCACTTTGAGAAACAAAAGTAGAACAGAAACCTTCGCTGGTATTAGTCAATGAAACCTGCTATAAATGAATGACTACCTCCCCCAGCATTTTCCCCACTGCCTCATTTTAATAAGCTATTGCAAGGATTCATATAGGAAGTTGCAGATTCCATTGATCTCCAGAAAACCTTGAATTTCAACGGAAATGCAGAACTTGAAATCCTTTGCCAATAGATGTGTTAAAACACCAACCCCCAATAACAGGTAGGTTCTAGTAATAATGTGTTACTTATTTTGATGATCTTATATGAACTTATATGATCACTCTTCTTAGAGTTTTATGATAGTGGCAATTTTTAATCAACAGAGAAATAATATAGAGCCTAGTGAAATGGGAAAGGTTTCCATCTCTGTAATTAGGCTGCCTGGGCTACAGTTCTCTTGCTAGATTAGCGACCTTGGATGAGTTATTAAACCCTCTCTGGTTTAGTTTTCTCATCCATGAAATGGGGATAGTGATATTATCTATATCATAGGATACTTGGAAGCTTAAATGAAATAATGCATGGAAAGCCCTTGGAAAATCTGCTAATGCATAGAAAGTATACAAGAAATATTACCTATTATTACTATTAAGGGAAAAAAGGAAATTCAGAAAAGTACAAGAAAAAAAAAACCACTCTCCGTCAAAGACCTATGATCTACTATTTTGTGTGTTCTTCCTTTGAGATTCTCCAGCTTCATTTCCTATGGGGAAAAGTGGAGTGCATTCTAGCCGGGAAGAAGTAGAGTATAAAGGCCAGTTGACAAGGAGACAGGTGAAAAGGCTCTCAAATTCAGTAGTGATGAGTAAAACAAAGGAATATCAGATTGTCACCCAGCAGATAAACAGAGATGAAAGCCAGGTCAATACTCAGTGCTGTTGAGGGGTAGTAAGATGCTATATATAATCATAGGGCTCTTCCTTGTATGCAGCAATAGCCCGTTCCAGCTGATTTTATCAAGAAAGCACTTTATTATAATGTTATTTGTCACTCATGGCATTTCTGGGAAAGATGGAGAATTAAGACCAGGGCTGGTAGCCACGCACATGGCCTCAGGTGACACATACAGAATGGGTCCAGCACCAGGTGCTGTCCGTCGTATGGCCTGCCAATACTCTGTGACCTTGGTTGTGGCCTCAGCTCACGTCCAGTGTTCCTCCAGGAACATGATCTGGAGCTCAGAGCCCCACAGCTGTTGGGAGGATGTCCCTATAGTTCCTCGCTTCTTTGTACCACCAGCTCCCATCCCCAAATTGGGCAAGACTGAGCATCTCAATGCAAAAGCCTAGTAAACATCTCGGCTTCAAAGCAGCATGAAGTAAACATAAGACCATGTCAGCAGCTACAGGGGGAGGCAGACTCTACTTCAAAACTAAGGGGATTCCTTCGACATAGAAAAGAGTTCTGGTATGGAGGAGGAAAATACATTTGTCCCATTGAAGGACAGCATTTTATATTACTGAGGGTGTAATGTGGTTTATTCTTTATCTGAAAGCAATTTTGCAGTACGCTGCAAGAGGCTTAAAATTATTCATATCCTTTCACTTTATAATAATCCCACTTTTGGTAATTCATCCAAGAGAAATGATCCGAGAAATGAATACTTATGTACAAAAATGTTCACCAAAGCTTCATATATTGATCCCAAAAAAGTTGACAAGACCCTAAATTTTTAACAATTAAATGATGATCCAACAATGTTAGGTCTGTTGGTTTAAATATTATTTGAATTAAGGAAAGAAAATAGGAACTATGGAAACTTACAATGCTATTATGTGTGAGATGCTGTTTCAAGAGCTTTGCATGAACAGTCTCACAGAATGGGCGCATCTCTTCTATGAGCCACTGAAGTTAAGTGTTATTTTCAAAGGGAACTTACGTAAATTGCCTCAAGGGAAGAGGAAGAGGAGAAGGAAGAGGGCTTGTAGAAGTCTCTGCTGGACAGCCTAGAATTGTTGAAGGTGTTTGATTGTGTTGAGAATTTCCCCAGTGGATATACCTTTATTCCAACACAGGAAGTAGGGGGTTGGTGTTCACTACTGCAGTGAAACAATGACATTCCTGATCTCCCTTTTGGAGCTGGACCCTTTCCTTCCCAGATAATGCTTGTTTGAATCCCCAGTCTGACTTATTATTTATGATTCTCTATAAAGATTTACTGTTTGCTTTAAATTTTTTTAAATTTTAGAATACTTTAAGATTTACATAAAAACTGCAACGACAATATACAGTTCCCACCTACCCCACACGCAGTGTGATATCTTACATTAGCAGGGTGCATTTGTCACAATGAATGAACCAAGAGCAATACACTATTATTGACTATAGTCAATACTTTGTTCAGTTTCCCCAAGTTTTTACCTAATGCCCTTTTTCTGTTCCAGGATCCAGTCCAAGATACCACATCACACTTAGCCAACGTGTCTCCCTGGGCTCCTGTCGGCTGCGATAATCACTCACTTCCCTTATCTTTGATGACCTGACAGCTTTGAGGAACACTGGTTAAGTATTTTGTACAATGTTCTCCATTAAGGATTTGTCTGATGTTTTTCTCATGATTAGCCTAGGGTTATAGATTTTGGGGAGGAAGACCAAAGGGGTGTGGTACCATTTTCATCACATAGTATCAAGGGTACATACTATCACTACAACTTATCACCATTAATGTTAACCTGGATCACCTGGCAGAGGTAGTATCAGTCGGGTGTTTCCAATACAAAGTTACCTGCCTGCCCCCTTCTCCACACTGTATTCGTTGGTAGGAAGTTACTATGCACACCCTATTTCTGAGAAGAGGCCAGTTATGGCTCAAACTTCTTGAAAGCATCTACATAAATTATTTAGAATTCTCCCACATGGGATATTTGTCTAGTCTCTCCCATTCATTTGTTTATTCAATCATTTATACCAGTAGAGAACTCATGAATATTTATTTTACACTTTGGGCCAACACTACTTTGTGTATTTTTTTGCTCATGTTGTTTGCTCTTAAAATCAATAACAACAGCGGATAAAACCATTGTACAACCCAAACCCTGAGACATCTGAAGATAGTTGAGGGTCAACACCCAACAAATATTTACTGAGCACCTACTGGGCACCAAAATCACATCGCCTTTTGTAGCAGATAATAACGCAGTTGACCATTATACTTTCTGTTTATTCTTTGTCCATGATCAGGCCTATAATACCATCATGGAACCAATTTGCCCAACGACTGACTTCCATGGCCCTTCCTTTAGATACTTCCTCATGGAAAGATCTCTAACATATATTCACTCAGTGATTTGTTAGTGAGATGAAAAGCTTTTCCTTTATGCCACCCAGTACTCTAGGTCAGCTGCCTCTCTCATTCCTCTCCATGCGCACTTCTTATCTTTTCCTTTTTTTAAGATTTTATTTATTTATTTGATAGAGAGAGTGAGAGAGCACAAGCAAGGGGAACAGTAGAGGGAGAGGGAGAAGCAGGCTCTCCACTGAGCAGGAAAATTGATACAGGACTCAATCCCAGGACCCTGGGATCATGACCTGAGCCAAAGGCAAACACTTAACCATCTGAGCCACCCAGGTGTCCCACCCCGAGTTCTTATCTTTTACCTGTTCCTTAAGTGTCTTCCAGTCCAGCCTTGACATTGTCCTTGCGAACGACGCATACTGGGAAAGAAGATTCTAACGTGTGAACTCATTCAACTTTCTTCTCCTTCATTTCCAAACTTACATGTACCAATTTCCACCACCAATCTCTTTCATTATGCCTCCCATAATCCAAAGCCAGTTTTCTCACCTCTGTTCTTGTTCCTCGCCTATTGCCCTGGAGACTAACTCCATTAAATATCCAATTCCTGCGCTTTTAATCTTCTGTCATTCTCAACCTGCAAACACAACCACTTTCATCATTGCTATCAATGCTAACATTTTTTGAATTCTTAACTATGTGCCAGATACGGTGATGAGCACTTTCTCAGTGTTTCATTTAATCCTAACATCAACCCTGTAGTGCAAGTAATATCATTAGCTTCCTGTTACAAAACAGGGAATGGGCTCTAGGACATAAAGGAATTTGACCAAGATCTTGTCACTAGAAAGTGGCAAAGCCAAGATGGACCTCCCAGCGAGGTTCTGCAGAAATGCTGTCTTCCCATTGACTCAGAGGATTGTTTCTCTGCCTCTCATTCACTTTGTTCTGGGGGAAATATAAAAGACACTTCACATAATTTTCCCCTCCACCATACCACAAACATACTAATTCATGCCTCTCCTTCAAAAAGTCAATGTTCAAGTCAATTTAAAAATAACCATATTAAATCTCCAATCCCCTCCAGAAGGGACGGCAGTGGAGCCAGCAAGAAGAACAAACAAAGCTTGCAAACAAAAATGTGGATTATCTGAAGCCATGAGGCAGGAAGTTTTAAACCAAGCTAGCTGGGAGAAAACAGTACACTTAACACATGCATAATGGCAAATATCTCAACAAATGACATCCTCAGGGGTAGGAGTGTGAAAGGTCGGAGGAGGGAAGAAATGTATCTTGGGTCCCCAGGATGAATGCAAAATTAAGAAAACAGGGCTTTGATTCTGGCCTCAAATGCTTTTGATTTCTCTTTTTTCTTTCTTTCTTGTTTTTTTTTTTTTTTAACGGACAAAAGAAGCCTTCTAACCAGCAAGGTAAATAGTTCATGGGTTATTTATTTTATCTCTATTCCTAGTTAAATTGAGTTCAAAATAATTAGATAACGCTGGAAAGGCCGCGGCTGGTACTGCTAATTCCACCTAATGATTTTCCCGTGTAGTTGCCCAGTGAAAGGGGTTATCTGTTAAAATGAGCTTTAAACTATTAATAGAGTAAAATTACAGCTTCAGCAGCTAACCCCAGGTAATGTGGCTGTGGTAGGGTATTAAGACTCAGGGTTGGGGGGCTAAGTTGCTCACTTCCCCCAAATGACCCTTCTTTCTTACTCGCCATTGACGGTTTCATACCAGACCTAACGGTTAACTTGCTCCCGACACCTTACACTATTTGTGGCCTTAATTGAGGGACCTAAACAAACAAATTAATCACCCTGGCCCATAAAAATGACAGAATTCATATGGTAGCATTCTTCATTCCCTCCAATTTGTTTTCCTGAAATCCCCGCAGCGATTTATTTGCTGAATATGCGAGTTTTTCCCCCCTTATGAAAATTACAAATTGTTGTCAAGGTTAACGAGTTAATATTCTCATTCAATATTTATTTTATGGGGAGACGGCGGAAGTACAACTCTTCCTGTACTTCTTCCCCTGCAAAGTCTGGTTTCTTAATCAAAATGACAAGGACACTGTCCTTTGTATGATACTTGGAATCATCGAGACTAAAAAATGAGCTTTATTAATCAACAGACCCTGATTAATTATTATAAAGTGCGGCGCCTACATTTCTGTACATTTTAATAATTCCTGCAGAAGGCTAACAATGTCCCTGGAGGCTTGGAGGCTTTGCAGTTTGAATGTTTCTAAGCAATGTCACAATAAATAGTCAAGAGTAGCAGTGTTCCTTCTCTAATCCACTTCGCTTCAAACCGCCAAACGAGGGAAAATCTCCTTTTTCCTATTTCCCATCTATAATTCATCATTTGCATACAAAGTAAGGAGCCAAGAATCAGCGGCTTCATCAGTTTTCAAAATACCAGGGGACAGTGAGGGTGATTTATCACAGGCCACATGATCTAGTTCACATAATCAGAATATTTCTGCGGAAAATGGCTCGACATGCTTTCTTGATAAGACTGACCACACAGAAGAGCGACGGGAGAAAGGCCAGGGGCGTGAGAACCCCCTGTGAGTAGTAGACCTCCTTTCCCAGACATGCCCAGCCCGAGTCCCTCTCATCAACGGGATGTCGCCCGTCCTAAAGGCTGCAGGCATGTACGTGTTTTTATCACTTCTGAACTGCTTCTTTAAATTATCACATGGAAATTAATTAATTAATTAATTAATATAAAATATCATGCAAAAATCACCCAGACCCGTGGCGATACTCTCTATCTTGACTGGGGTTACCTCAGGGTATATGTTGGATGAAAGTCGTGGGATCGTGCCCTTAAGATCTGTGCATTTCACTGTATATCAGTTTGACTTCAATTTATAGTTGATAAAAGAGCTTACAGGAAATAAGAAGAGAATTAAAACAGCAATGTTTATGTGTCTCTGACATCATCATCATGAGAAAGAGAGATACATATGTCTGTGTATATACACATACATGTCTGTGTATATTTAAAGTCATATCTATTTGTATGCACACAAATAGACATGACTTTAAATACACACAGACATGTATGTGTATATACATGTATGTATGTATATACGTATATATGCATATATATATATATATATATAAAATGTCTATGACCTGCCACATTGGCCTGTTTCTCATTCTCAGAATGGCTCTGAAGTACACAGGGACACAGATATGCTAGAGTTCCAGCCATTCCATCAACATTCCAAGGAGAAGAGAAGGCCAGGAAGCAGGAGAAAAGCAAAGAACAGTTAGATGTTCCATTTTGGTCTTCCACATCGGGACCTGCATTTTCATCTCGTTGGCCACAATGTACCACGTGGTCCCTGCTGGGATCCACTGTGGCTGTGAAATGCTGCCCCTTAGCTGGGCTCACAGCCTGAATAAAATCGCATATTTGTCTCAGAGGAAGCAAGGGAAGAACAGATGTTAGGAAAGCAATGTACAGTCTCCACACCAAGGCTCACAGTAGAAACTAAGCTGACTTGAAGAACATCCGAGAGGGTATGTTTTTTCTTACAAATCTGAGCTTGTGGCCTGACATCTTTTCTAATGCAACTTCCTGAGTCGGAGAGAAATGGATGTGGTCACAGACAGAGCTCATGGGTTTAGGAATAGCCCACAGCCCTTTCTTCTCCATGGGGGAGACCCAGTGAGTAAATACTATAATGTGCCATTTATAGTTACAGTAGGTATGAATTACTTTCAAGCTTCATCTCTCAATAAAACTCTTTTTGGATTTTACCAAAGTCCAAATGAGCCTCTGGAAGTCTCATGGATAACTCCATCACCCAAACTAGTTGTCACCGTGGGAAAAAAAAAATCAATCATAAGTGCCCGGTCCGCACATTCCAAAGAAACACAAGATTCTACCCCATGATGTTTCTGGAAGGCAGACCTCTTCCCTTCTTAAGTCAGGTGTTTCTATTACACAGACCGTAGAGTCCTTATAAAACATCTATTGGATCTCTTCCTGGGACTCAGGCATTGTGAGGTCAGGACACAGGCAGGTGCCCAGGTCTGAGTTTTGTGGCTTTTCCTGCACACTTTTGTGACAGAAGTTTTGGTGGGTATATCTCAGGGCTCTGGAATCCTGAGCCTCCTCCCTGTGCTTGCATTTTACCCTGTAGAAGTACAAGTTCAAATCACAGATAACAAGTAAATGAGATTATGATGTTAGCTTTCTCCAGAGATAACAGCCGTCCAGGTCATAAAACTACCATATGGCAGATTTGGCAGTCTTTCCTGAGTGCCATGGATTAATTATCACATAGACAGACTCCAGTCCCCATTTGCAAGTGGCTCGGTCCCCCTGTGGCAGAGATTGGCAACCCGGTGAAGGCGAGAGCCTGTATTATGTTTGGCAGGGACACGATGTGACCTTACTGTGGCCGGTTCTGTCATCTCTTAACATTTCGCTCATGATTAAGTTTATCATTTCAAATAAACACAAAATGTCAGGTCTCTGGGTCTACTTAACATGGAGAGCCAAAATAGACCTCTCTTTGATTTAAAAGGGTCCAGGCCAAGGGAACGATCTGATTAGCTCTCCCATCTGACTTGTATTAGAGCTATCAGATAATACAGTGAGGGCAAAATCCTTGCTCCAACTGGCTGGTTGCCACAAACCAAACCCCCACAGAGTAGCTGCCATATTTCCCTTGACATCTCCAGGTTACTAACTCAAAGCAGTGGTTACTGGATTGATCCTCCTGGAGCTTTGCCTTTCATCCTGGCACCTACTAACCCTGAATCAATTCTGTTCACATTTATCCTGGTTCTCCATTAGTAGAGGATGCCTGATTGTCCTGGACCTCCCTTCTGTTCTGACCCTCATTGATAAGGACAGAGCAGAGCGCTTATCAACATTTCCCCATCTGGGGCTTCAGTAAATATTCCCTTCTCTCAACGGATACCCTGCCCTCAGTCGACATGGACTGTTGAATGGCTTATTTCTCAAGTGTTTCTTCCCTTAACTGAAACCACCAAGTAGAGGGGTAGAGGCGAAATGCTCTGTGTCAGCTTAGCTCTAAAGATGCTGCCGTAGATGAGAGGCAAGCAGCTGACATGTGTGTTTAAGGTGCTGGAGACTTCCAAGGTCTTTGCCTTTAGCCCAGTCTCTCATTTGTTCTATGATTATACCATGCGTAATTGTACTAGTCAATATCACATAACTACAGACTGTACACAACTATGCTTTTCAACCTAGAGCAGAAGTCAGAGCCTCTGACTGCTCTGAGCTCATTCATTCATTCATTTATTCAGTAAACATTAAAATGCTTATTCTGGCTCCATCCACTCATCACGCGGGTCACCCTCTCTTTCTCCTTGTCCTACGGCCAAATGGGCCTTCTCTTAGTGCTTTGGACAAGCTGAGGTCTTTTCTCCCCTGGATACTTCTGCCACATTTTTTAATTTAATGTTCTCCTCCATTGTCTTTGACCATCCCTTGCCTACTTAACTTTGGTTCATTTTCACATCTCTACTCGAGGGTGCCTCAGAAAATAAACCGGGAAATCCCATGGCATGCCTTCACAATAAGAAGTAGAAGCAAATAATAAAAACAATGATCGCAGGTATAATTAATAAATTGTGGTGCTGACTTGCTAAATATTACCTTTCACTGCTGGCATGTAAGCTTCCTGAAAGTCTGTGATTCTATTTTGGTCAATGCTGGTCCTCAATGCCTAGCCCAGGGTCTTACATGAAATGGTGCTTGATAAATATTTATTGATAAGTTGAGCATTTGCATGTATCACCCAGATACATACACGGCAGATCACTGTCAGAATGATATGAGAAGTGTTCCCACAGGAGCTCAGAAGTAAGGTGTGAAGGGTAAACAAAGGATGGCAATCAGTGTGAAAAACATAACACATTACAGGTCCTGCAATGGGTAAAATATTGATATTAAAATATGTAGATTTTCAATACCTTTTACCACATGTCTCTAACCCCCACCAACACCTTCAAGGGAAGGTAGATACAGACTAAGATTTTTTTTTTAAAGCCAATTTGCAATTCATTGAACTTGTAAAACAAATAATATCATGAAAGTCAAAGTGCACTTGATTTTCAAGAACGAGGCTTGGTTTAGAGGGAAGAAAAGAGGTTTTATCAGAATTCCAAACATCAATGGAAGAGCTTTGAAGACTGTGGAAACACCGTTTCATAAATAAAGCAAAGATATATGATGATGATGTAGTCTTATTCCAACCTAGTAAAGAAAATTTCCTTAAAAAATTACAAGGCTTTTGTAAAGGGAGAAGACTTCCAGAGAACAGTAAAGTTATTGGTGGGTATCTAAAAAGAAACTCTGGTCTTTCTCCAGTCCTCAAGAACAACCTTTAGTGTGAGAAGTTGTGTGTGAGACAGATACTCAGTTAGGTTTGGAAAAATCGTGGGTCATGAGGACTTATAACTCACTTCCTCTGGCGTAGCCCAGGCCTCTGAGAAGGTCTCCTCCTATTCTGCATAATGCTACAGAAACATGGTACCAGAGAAACCAACATGGTGCCCAAGTAGTCTATTAGCAAGGGCTGAGAGACATGTCCAGATGCTGGGTTCACAGAGCTCTGACTATTCCAGTACAGTAGGAAGAAACTAGCCAAGAGTTCCTGGGCTCCCAAAGAGCACAAGGTGTATGCTAAGATGTAGAGAATGGACAAAGAAGGCAGAAATGCTAGATATGAGAAGGAGATTCCAGAACATGATCCCTAAACACCAGATGAAATAACCTATTTGTAGAGGAGGCCAATAGGACCAGAAGATGGCCTGAGCCCTGGACATTTCTCTGATTCCTGGATGACTTTCTCAAAAAATCATAAAACCAAGGAAGGGGAGAGGATAGGTAGAGAATCTTAAATATGACTGGAGTTTAATTTGGTGGTAACAGAGGTGATGAGATTAAGAGTCTTCAGCTGTTGGTGGAAATCAGGGCCCTTGAGCTAAAACCTGATTTTAGCTGTAGGAAGAGAAGTCTACATTTCTACAGACTACATTTCTGCAGAAATGTCAGCATTTGAACCTGTTACAGAGCAGGCTGCCAAGAGCTAATGAAAGGGATGACCAGGTCTGTCTGTGAGTAAATAGAGTGAAGGCATTTGAGTCGGGTCATGAAACGTAAGTTAAGAAGTTGCCCACTGAAGGCGGTTGGGAGTCAAGGTCAGGTAGAGGAAAGAGCTGGTGTTCAGGAAAAGAGGAGCAGAAGGACACGGCCCAGTCAGTGAACAGGAAGATGGCAGTCGCTAGAACACGGGGTTTTCTAAAGGAACGAGTCTGGAAAGTTAGGGTGAGGCTGCGTCAAGGAAGATAACCTCAATCTTGCAGGCCCTGAAAAGGGAAGTTTTTAAGATAGAAAATGAAGTTGTCAGAGTCTTCCACAATGGAGGGGAAAGGGGAACAAATTCTCTAAAGGACACTTTGGCTTGATCCCTCAGTTTGAAATCCACAGGACTTTGACCAAGATATTCTATTCTAGGAATCTGAATCGGAAATGTTTGCTTGCCCATGTCCACAAAGCTTTGTGTGCTTAAAGATGATTATTGCAACAGTACTTAAAATAGAAAAAAAAAAAAAGCAAAAAGCACACAGTCAGAATGTTCAGTTTCGGGCACTGATATAGTGAATGGTGAAATATTATACTGAAGTTAAAAGGAGTAGGAGTCATTATTATTCCCCCAAGCTGAAAGATCTCCAAGGTATAATTAAATTCCAGCTTCAACTTCTTTAGCAACTTCTGTCCTTGAGCAATTTGTTAACCCCTCTGTGCCTGTTTCATTGTGTGTAAGATGGGGGTAGGACTATGTACATGCCATAGAACCCGTCATCAGGTTAAATGAGTTAGTACATATAAAGAGCTTAAAACAATAGCTAATGAATATTAGACACACTATTTGTACACTATTGTTATTATACATTAAGATAGAAAAATAACATAGCACAATATGTGTTGTGTCATTCTTCTTGGGTTAAAAAAATAACATGCAGGAAGCTTAAGTGACTTTAGTATTTATAACACCTTTCTGAAAGAAGACAAAAGGAACTGTTGGCAGGTGATACTTCTAGGAGTTGGAACAGAGGCTGAAGACTGGCAGGGAGAGGGGCCATTTTTATCATTTTATTCCCTCCTGGACTGTTTTAAATTTAAGACAAATAATGTGTTTGCATTACTTGTAAAATGACAAAAAAAGCAACAAAATAAGTGATACTCTTCGAAATATGTATTTACTAAATTCATTGAGATCGATCTACATAAGATGAGTTCAACAAATACAATATTTAGTGGTAGATGGTACACACAATAAATGGAGGCATCATGAGGATGTTGTAACAGGTTTGGAAATTCTCAAGCTTGGAAAAAAAAAAAATGACCACAGCCCCGTTTCCCATTCAGACTGCCACCTTGATGATGAAAAGGGCTTCCAATTATTATTATTGTTATTATTATTTATTATAATTATTAAATATCATGTCAATATCATTATCATCGTTATTATTATCTTAGCTCCATAACTAACTAGCATACTGACCTTGGCAGATTTATAACTTCTCTGGCCTCTTTTTCATGTGATGGTAATTCTGGTCCTTAGCGCTGGGTAGCGGTGAGGATTAAATGAGATAATGCATGCAAAGTACTTCGTGCGGTGTTTAGCACAGGTAAGTGCTCAAAAGTGTATCGTCGTCACCATCATAATTTTATCGTCATCTCTTCTTATGCTAACCACACTCAGGGTCATTTTCCCCTACTGAAACCATTCTCCTGAATACCATGCAAAGGAAGAACTGAGTCAAAGAAGCTTCCAAAAACGTTGAGCTCCTTTCTCATGGACACCATCCTCTACCCTGAGAGATTAAGCCTTCTGACAAATGGATTTATCTAATTTAAAAAAGAAGTCAATGAAAAATCGACCTACTACGTTCCAGGCATTTTGAAGCTTGGAAGCCCTGGCAAATGAGCATACTTGAATAAAATTCACTTCCAACTCCCCACCCACCCCCTCCCAACAACAACAACAAAAAACCAAAGCAAACAAAACAACAAATGCTTTCTTTGCTCAAAATCATGTCCTTGTCTTCTGATGAGATGATATCATCAAGAAGCCATCATTCAATGCCAGTTTATGAGAATCCGCAATGCAAAATAGTAAGATTAAGTCATGGTAGGGATGCAGGAAGGGGGAATAATTAACACTGACGGGTGCTTGGATTTTTTTAAAACTAACATCAGGAAAACCACACAAAAGTACGGTGTAATGTAAAACATTCTCGTGAGCCGCCAGGGGAGTGGACTGCATGACCCACAGGGTCTCTGTTCTAACTCTAATTGCTATTATTCTCTGGGATATGATATCTTAATCAGAAACAATAGCTTGTCTAATTGACTAAGGTTGGGGGGGGGGGAAGCCCTGCTACCTCTCACAGATATCTGAACGGCAAGCACAGTAAATGAGTAATGCGGTGAAATTAAGAAAGGACAATTCAGACAGTGAGATCAATTAGATTGTGAACAGTCATATAAGCAGAGACCCTGAAGCTTCTTCACTTGATGTATTTAACACTAGAAAGGTGACACAGAGACATCCAATGCAGAATTATCTTTCATTTGCAAGATTGGATGGTCTGTTTTTTTTTTTTTTTTTCAAAAATCATATTGAATCATTGTTCACATTTATAATGTGCCTCTCACTCATGGATTTTATTTTTTTAAGATTTGTTTATTTATTTGAGAGAAAAAGAGAAGGGGGAAGGGGAGAGGAAGAGGGAAAGAGTCTCAAGCAGGCTCCCCACTCAGCCCCACCCCTCCCCCAAGAGGGGCTCGATCTCACGACCCTAAGATCATGACCTGAGCTAAAACCGAGAGTCAAATGCTTAACCGAATGCACCACCCAGGCGCCCCATCACTTACGGAGTTTTAAAAATATCCGCATATATTATGTCCACATCTCTGGTTCCCATCACAAAATAATTTATTGTAATCCCAAATTTCCAGATGTGGCAATTAAGCTAAGAGTCATCATCTGTTATCTCTAATATACCATATATATTCTCATATATAAAGTAAAATATAATGCAGGAAGAATCTTAGAGGAGAAATAATAATCCTGGCACAAAACCCGAATGTCCCCAAATATATATTAGGAATACTATACATGAACAATAGAGCATAGCTATTTTTATTCAAATCTTTTGCTGGCACGTACCTGGACAAAAGCGGGAAAATCTCTCCGAAAGTCATTTTGCTAGAGAGTATTTGCTGATGCAGTTTGAATATATTTTTTCCATAAGTTTGACTGCCAAGTTAAAAGGCAGTTTGAAAGCAAAGGATACTGGACTGAGAGCCAAGAAACCTTGCAATTTGCTGGCGAGGCGTGTGATTTTTTGGACAGGTCACTAACTGTCTCTGGAGTGACATTTCCTTGAAGTTTCCACTGCCAACAACTCCCTTCATCCCTCCTCCTTTCTCTTTCATCCCAAGAGCTCCACAGGCTCACACCACATTTGCTGTGTATCAGACCTATCCACCCCTCCGTCCTTATATTATTACTATTATTGCTATTTGCTCATCATCGGACAATCAGAACTTTTGAGTAGGAGGTAACGATTATTATTATACTCAGGTGAACCAACGACATGACTTGCTGCTTTACTCTGGGTACGATGCCCATGAATACTGCAGAATACTGCAGAATACTAAAATCATTCCATGTGCCTCCATCCCTCCCTATAGGGCTTCTCCATGTCCAAGAACCCCAAATCTAGAATCCTCCAACTCTAACGAGCAAAGAAGAGGTGAGAAAAGCCAGGGTGGATCTAAGCACTTCCGTCCTCTCAAGAGCTCAGAGCTACTCTGTTTCACTATACTTGCCACACAGGGTACCTCGAAGGAGGGTTGAGAGAGCTTTCAACCTTTAGATAGAAACTGCAAGTCCCAGTTTCTATGCAAAATGTCATGATGCTTAAATGTCAGTTACCCTATATTTACTAAGTCTAAGATGACATCACTTACAATGCATCTTAATTTCTGAGAAGTTAAGATGAAAAAAAAAGTTTTCTAGAATCAGTGAAGTATCATTTTTTCTTTTAACATTAATTTTATTTAGAATTTTTAAATTTAATTTAAAATTTTGTAAGACATAATTTACATGTAAAAGGATCATGGGATTGAGTTTGCTCTAGGGGCTACCAGTTATAGTGGGTTTTTTGTTTCTTTTTTGTTTGTTTGTTTGTTTCACTCCTGCCTGGTCTCCATATTCCCCCATGTCCCTTCTCCCTCTGCCATTTGACTACTCATTCACCAACACTGAGATGATAGCAAACACAAACCTTTTAAAATACAACCTTCCCCAGGAAAACCAGTATGTGAAACAGATTAACCAAGAACTCTATACATCCCAGATAGACGTATCAAACACACCCTGCTTTAAATAAGCTTGTATAGAACTAAATAAGAGTTGGTTACAGCTTGATTCATTGACAAAGCTGAATAATTCATAACATTATTATGCTTCATATAAAATTGATAAAGGATTTATCTATTGTTATTGAGTTACATTTTATATTTTAAAACCATGATTTGTGTTTTCAGGGCTCAAAGATCTTCATAGAGCTTCACCAAACTAGCACCCAAGCCCTTGGCTTGTGTCGCCTCCTAGACGAAATGGCCGTATGCAAAGCACTAGTCTATTTCACCCTTCAAATGACCACTGCGTGCCAGGAGAGTGTGTGTGCGATGTCACTCAGTCCTCACATAACACTTGGAGGTAGGTATTACGCATGCAGCTCTAACTTGCTAAGAAGGAAACTCAGAGACATTAAAAGACTGGTTCAGGATCGTAGCTGATCACACTTGTCGCTCTCTGATTCCTTCTGTTTGGGCTCTGGGCTTGCAGCGCCCTGGGAAGCTAAGTGGTACACATTGCTACAAATGGTTCTTCTTCCCAAAGCTTCTGGTTGTATTTGGCCAATGCGGAACTCCCCCCAAGAAGTTGGAAGGAAAAAAGAGACAGTGATCTCAGTATATTTTCCTTTCGCTCCTGCCTGAGCGGACCAGGATCTTCTTGGGATAAGGTGGTCATCTCCCCATGGCCTTTGTCTCCTGAGTCTACCCCCCTCTCCTTCCTCTTGCCTCTGAGGCTCAGGGGTCATAAAAGAGTCTCTCTGTGAGTAACCCTGGGGTACCCCACTATTTGGCGGTTTACCTACACCTGCTCACAGCTTCAAAGATAGTACCTTTCTTTAAACTCTCTTTAAAACTCTGCCTATTTTTATAAGTACCAAGCCCAGACAGCTCCAGAGAGCAATCAGAGATTCAAACTTAGGTCCTAATAACTCAGAATCAGAAATACTTTTTGCCAAACCACAGAGGTACCCAAATTATCTCCTTAGAAAAGTTCTGAGCCCATGGTATTATAATAGTCTCTTTTTAAAGGTGGGGGGAGAAAGCATTTAAAGATAGACCATCATTTCCTGTGGTATAACAGGAATTATACCTGTTATAATATCAAATTCACTAATTCAAATACCAAATATCAAATACCATTTCACTAATATCAAATACCATTTCTTTGAGAACCAGCTGGTACCTTTGAACTCTTTGGAAGAAAACTCCTATGTAAATCCAAGGTATTAATAGTATATCATTTTTGCCCGGTGATAAAAATCCCCAGTGTCACAAGGCTACGATAGGATAAAACCATTTCAACAGCAGACAATCTTTAGGAAACAAATTCTACTACAAAGAAATCCACTTTGTATCAAAAGTATAGGTCTGTTGAATTTGAAAAGGGGTGAGAGGATTTGCTAATGCAAGGAGGAACACAGGATTACCTGTACGTGGAGAATGGAATGTTCCATTTCCTGGACCACAATCAGTGGTATCATTCATTAATGGTGCAGGCGGTCTGCTGGGGGGCTGCAGGAGCACATCTCAATATTTGGTTCCTGTAGATGTGAAAAATAACTTTCCTTAATGCCAATCATATGCCCTTCTTACTGGTTCATTCACACAGTCTCTATATCTATTCTTAGTCATTCACCAGGCAATTCTGGGTTCCAGCTTATTTCTCTATAAAACCGATAATAATAGAATAAGAAGTAGAGAACAAACACTCTCTATTGAACGCTTACTTGTGCCGCAGCCATTGCTAAGCTGTTTCTATGTGTTTTCTCAATGTAAGTATCTTAACTTATGATTTATGAGGTATCATACTAGTATACTTCTATTACGCTCGAGTTACAGATGAGAAAACTGAGACCCAGTGTGTTTGCTTATCCTGCCCACAGTCAGCCAGTTCAGATGATAGAACTGAGACTTGAATCTGCTGCAAAACCAACCCTCAGGTCTATCCGGGGCTACCCAGTCATATGGGGACTGAGATTGGACTGGTACGCAGACCCAATGCAGCCGGCTGGGAAGGGTCATCAAAGCAGGTCCCCCACCTACAGAGATTGTCACACTCCAACTCTAGGGGATCAATCATTCCCCTAAAGAATGGGGACACAGTATAGCCATGTCTTTAGTTTTTACAAGAGAAGTGAGAAATCCTGAATTTTTATATCGGAATCTCTTGATTTTTAAATGTAGGGGCTCAGCCAACAGAAAGAGTGTAAGGGTTCAAGGCAAGGTCATGGACCACAGGTCTGTGGTCTGTGCCCTTCCCTCAACTTCTCGGGAGACACAGAGAAGGCTCCCCTCCCCTTTCCGTTGACCATCTCAGCTACTTTCAAGGCCCAGAGCGTTACACCAGTCCTAAAGGGTAGTCACCATGAGGGTGACCAACTCATTCTGATTTGCCTGGAATTTTCCTGATTTCAAAGCCACAGGCCCCTTGCCCCAGCAGACCCCGGCCCCAGACGAAATGGGGGCTTGGGTCACCTCCTTAAAGCAGAGAACTGGCTTCTGGAATCTGCAAAACTCCAGAAGGTCAAATAAGCTGACCTTTAGAACGTGTGTTTTCAGGGGACTCTCGCTCTCCGTGGAGGTGCTAATTTGCTAAAGCTTTTGTGTTTCCACCTCAAAAATTAGACTGCCTCTGAAGTCAGGGTGTAACACTCCCCAGGACAGCCCCCAGAAGCAAGTTTCCCAGAAACTCTCTGACAACGGCGGAGAGGAGGGCACGGCAAGGCGAGCGACGTCCCCGTCCCCGTCCCCGAGAAGGCTTCTGGTGGTTATTTGTCAGAGAATCCTAATTCGAATCCAAATGGGAGCGTGCCATTATCGGGGACTCACACAGCTTCAGGTAAACAGCTAATGAGCAGGCTGCCAGCTCCATTTTTATCAAGAGCCCTCCGAGACTCAACCGTGCCATTTCATAAAATATGCAGATGATAGTGCGGGGAGAAGAGCAAAGACTTTGAAAATGATTCACACAACCTAAAAATGATGTTGAAAAGGGAGGAATTAAATATTCACAAAGTGAGAGAAATTAAGGCATATTAACGGTTCGAATGTGGAAATGAAATGAGTACCATGCACAGAGTTGATGAGGACGGCGTGATTACAGATCTGTCCAAAGTTTCTAATTCTGACACAGTGCGGTGTGGAGGTGCCCGTTTGGCTGGTAAGGGCAAAAAAAAAAAAAAAAAAAAAAAAAAGGAGGTATGGGACGAGCCGCACGATGCCGACAGATCAGAGGCAAAGGGAGGAAGACACAGCAGTGATTAACATGAAGCTGTGTTCTGTGCTGAGGGTGAACTCCACGTTCACAAAATGAATACTAATCACCAGCACAAAACAGACTTGAAGTTGGCTACATGCTTGATGCGATTAAGCCCATAATGAGGAAGGCACGAGAAGGCACAAAGGCCGGAGGGGCTGAATTCGGTGAGGTCACCTACCCTCCACGTTTAAGGAAAGGGGATGGAAAGCCAAACCGGGGCCCATCCAAACTGGAATTAGCAGTAATTATTATATAATATGTAATGATGAGATTTAAATGGGTAACACATTTTCTCTGCTGAGATCATTTAGACATGATTCATACAAATGATGAAATTAATAGATCTTCCTCTTCTCACTGCCAGGCAGCTTCAACTAGATTTTTCAACAGAGACTGATCCTCGTGAAATCACATGAATAGAGAGATTTACGGAAATTGCAGGAGGAATTGGTTCCGTGGATAAGAGCACACGAGGGTTTAGAGAAACTCACATGTTCACCTCCAGGATGAGTGCATAGCTCTTGGCCCTGGCTCTTTTTTCCCCCTCCCCCTTTAATTTTTAAAAACATACCTATATTTTTAAAAGGGGTTTTAGAGGGAAAGGTATGAAACCGACATCCTCAAAATAAAGAGCTACAGCACCGGAAGGCTAAACAAATATTTACACGGAGGTAGAGTCGCTTTCTTTGCATCTAAAATGCGAAACAAAACAGTTGATATATGGAAAAATATATTTTAAATAATAATACGGAGATGACTCAAGAAATTTAAATTTTAATACTGATGGAAAACAATTTATGAAAGGATAGTATTTGCATATGAGGTGTTCGTGATTTCAGAGCATCTAAAATTTTCAAGAGAAATTTAAGAAAAAGACAAATCAACGGCAAATGAGAAGGAAAGCTCAGAGCCATCTTTGATAAAGTATTTCTTCCGCATTTCTGCTTAAAACCCATCATTGTTGTCGGATTTGGAGATTTTTTTTTTTTCCCTCCTGCAGAAGTATAAAGCAGTTAGTTACTGGGGACAGGAGGTCTGCCAGAGATCCACTGTTTTCCAAGGGGAGAGCTCCCCAGTCCCATTTGCTGCACAGTACATGAGCAAATTAACAGGCACTCGGGGAGGAAGCCCACAGTACGAGGCTCAGGCATGTAATAATTAACATAGCCTTGCTACCTCCATGGCATCTTGGGATGAAAATATTAATCATTCACAGCTGTGATCGCCTCAAAATCTCCTATTTTATGGCTTTGACACATCCATGAATAATGCCATTTACTATAATGTGCTGCATATCAGAAGGAATACTTTTGCACAGTATGGCTGCTTCTCGAGAATTCATTGCAAACCGATCCGAGACCTGGATTCCCTTCAGTGTCTACTGAAAACAGAACGTGACGCAGCACTCCTTACACAGGATGCTTTCCTGAGTACCTACTATGTGCCAGACAGTCCAGTATTCTGTGTTGAAGCCCGACAGTGGCGCTGTGAGGGCAGTACTGCTATTATGTCCATTCTGTACATGATGAAATACGGGATCGGGAGGTTAGGGTCAAACAGCCAAAGACATAGAGGCAGGGCGTGAACCCCCATCTGCTTTGCTCCAAAGCCCATGCTCTTCCCGCAGCATGGAGTTCAAAGGGAACTTTAAATATTACCCTGACATTGGTTTTCACAGTGCCCTCGTCGTGCTGAGTCCCCAGGGGATCGCCTTGGCAATTAATTCATTTAGGAAATCCGTTCGGAATTTTTTCTCTACCCTGCTTCATCACTTTGAACACCCTTCTTCTTCATGTTCCTTACCCTTGATTTGAGCACGCAGCCCAACGCGTGTCCTGACCAGTGCCTTCTCCAGCCTGCAGCTGAGGGTGAGTTTCCCAAAGTAAATCCAGTTGGACGCTCCCCTGCCAAACAGCTTTGCACGTTTTCTCCTTACGCTGAGGACAGAGTGATGAGGACGTTGCCCACAGTGTCCCCGGTGATCCTGAACAGACTCTGACCCCAGCCTCACCTCCTGCTTCCCACCTTCTAGGTCTTTCACTAACATCCAGCAAGGAGGCGGTCTTGGGAAGCCTCGAAGCCATGGATCTCGTTCTACCCCCAGCCCTCCGGCCGGCGGAGCTGCCTCTACCTAGAACACAGCTTGTCCCACGTTACCGCCCCCAAATCCACGCTGCACCTGGTTCCTCCTCATTCTGTGCATCTTCCTTTCCTCACACTGCACTTTCCCAGAGTTGACACCTTTCTCTCCCTGGTCTATCTTGAGTTTTTTGGACCCTCTCGTAACCCTCCCCATGGTCTCCCTGGCAATTGTCACAATTATAAGTAAATGGTTCTCAGGGCGCCTGGGTGGCTCAGTGGGTTAGAGCCTCTGTCTTTGGCTCAGGTCATGATCCCAGGGTCCTGGGATCGAGCCCCTCATCAGGCTCTCTGCTCAGCGGGGAGCCTGCTTCCCCTTTTCTCTCTGCCTGCCTCTCTGCCTCCTTGTGATCTGTCAAATAAATAAATAAAATCTTTTAAAAAAATAAGTAAATTGTTCTCTGTATGATTGCTTGTGTCATAACATTTGGCCCTCACAGGAGCTTTTCAACTCCATGATGACAGAAACAGTGTTCTCAGTCTAAGGCACACAGTAGGTGTTCAATAAACACATGTGGAAGGAAGGAAGGAAAGAAGGATGGATGGATGGATGGATGGATGGATGGACTGGCTGACACATCTTCATTTCCAACCAGAATCCTCTGCACCTGCATTTTCTCTGTTGTCTAGCCCCTCACTGAAGCCTTTCCCTGCCGACATTCACATCACTTGACAACAACCGGAAACGATTGCATCACGACCAGTGTTGTTTGGGCAGCAGGAAGGCTGAGTTTGTGTCCTTGGAGAATGATCTGGCGGCAGAAGCCTTGACTCCCCCAGGCCCCCATCACGTCTCCCCCACACCTCACTTTAGGGCTTATAACACTGTGGTGCAATTGCTTGTTTGCGTGGCTGGCTCCCTCCCCTGTCCAACGACCAGCTCCCCAGGGCAAGGATTTACCTGGGAGGGATCTGCCTCCCTTCATCACCCAGCATCACCTCCTTCTTGGGGCCTGAGCATAGCTACTCAGCAAATGGCTGTTGTAAACAATTCCGGTCATGAATGACTCAGTCAGTAATTGAATGGATAACTAGGGGAATTAGTAAATCAGTGAGTTCCTAAAAGAAGTCAAGGTGAAAAAAGCAATTATTCACCCAAGTATTTGCTAAAGTGTAGCGCCCACCTCACGGGGGGTACCCAAGATAATTCTTAGGAATACGTAAACTAACTTTTAAATTTTAATTGCTATGGAACAAAGAAAAAGATGTTAGGGAAAAAAAATTAACCTGCACATCAATTCTTTTGTATCACTGATATTATGACTTAGGACAATTTAAGTTAGAAAATACTAAGCAAACACAGTACTATTACAGAAGGCACTGGAGATGGCAAAAATCCTGAAATTGGTATGTAGGTGTGAGGCTTGGGAACACAAGCTTTAAAAATGAAGGGGAAAAAACCCTGTAAGATTTCATGAGCTTTTACTATGGACCAGGTGGTGTTTTAAGCACTTGACCTGTATTAAACCCATGCCATCTTCATAATAGTTCTGCAAGTAAAACCATCCTATATTATAAGTGAGGATATGGCCAATCTTCGCCCAAGGCTGTATCACCAGAAAGTGTTAGAACCGGGGTTCAAATCCAGGCAGAGCCCATGGTCTTATGGGCAGGACAGCTCCCAATCTAGCAGAGAAGCCAAGAAGGAGCAAAGGAGCAAATATGTGCGACAGGGAGTGAAACATGGGCTGAGGGGACACAAGAAAGAGAGGAAGTGATGACTGAGCCCAGGGCCTTTCCTGGGCATGACTTGGAAGTAGGAAGGATGCTTTGAGAGCCTCGCCTTTGTTCTGGTTCTTGTTTCTGCCGCCATCAGAGTGCCATAGCCACCCTGGACATCCACTTGGAGACAAAGTTCTCCAATTTCATTGACCTGTGGCTCCTGAAAGGGGAAAAGGCCCCATTTTTCTCCAGTCACTGGAGGGGTAGCCCTCTGAGCTCTGATGCCCAATGAGGAGGACCCATTTGCTCTTGGACAGTCCGACTCAGTCTGGACTCATCAGAGCACTGATGTGGGAGGAGATGGGAACAAAGGGATCAGTACAATGGCCATCATGACCCTGGTGGAATAGGACCAGAGGGTACCTGGGGCCATGCTCATTCAGAAAACATGTGTGCCTTCTCTTAAAGGGTTCAGCATCCTTCCCCAGGCACTAGGATCGTATTGTTCCTGACCATTCAAGAATCAAACAACTCCCCTCCGCTTTCCAAATCTTTTTCCTACACTTCTCTTACCCCTGAAATGTTCTTCCTACTTCTCTTGACAAAAATCCTAAGTCAGAATTCTGACTAGGTCCCTTATTCGCTGTGGGTCATCGGGCAACCTACCGGCATCATAGGTCCCTTCCTGAGGTGTTAAGTGGAAATAATTGTAGCCCAACTCATCAGATCTCTGCAAGGGGCAAGTGGAATGTTTGAATTTAAGGTGGCATGTGTTCACACTCAACGTAGGTGGCTTCGATGCTACAGTGGGTCGATGTCAGGCCTCTACTCAGGAGTGCAAAATTTATTTTTCTATCTCCAGACTTAATTTCATTGTCAAGACTTTTCTCCAGGTGATAGAAACTTAATTGGTTCAGGGTCTCATCTCCTCCTTTTCCTTGAGGTTGAGACTTAAAATTCCTGAGATTGGGTTTCTGATCACCCACCGGCCGTTGTTACTTATCTACACGGAAATGCAATGATATCTCCTTAGTCTTCATCACAAGAGTCAAAATTACCTCTCCCCACCACAAAATGCAAGTCCCCATTAGCAATCTCGTGCCCCTTTCAGGCCATATTTGGATGGAAATAATTTTCTGACTCTCCCCACTTTTCACTCCAGTAGGGGAAATTTCTGTTCACTGCATTAGAACTCTCTGCGTGTCATTCCATATCAGTCCAGATTTGAACACACAAGATATTCATACGTGGAGGCACTTGACAATTGTCGGTGGAGTAGAGCAGCACCTTCTAGAAATGACTTCTGGAGCTGCACTGCAGAACCAGCTCTCAAACATTAGGAAGAGGGAGACTTGAGAATCCGCCACTGGAACTATTGTCTTCAAACCCACTTCTTGACTCAGGATGAAGCAGCTTCTCCCATCATGGCCAGCTCCAGAACCATGCCTGCCATATTGGCCCCAGCAGTAACACGTCGGCTCTCCAGTCTGCCTCTTGACACCCACACAACCAGCATCTGCGTCCCAGGACTGCTTTTCATACCGCCATACAAAGCCCATGCTTCTTCCGAGAAGAAATCAGTAAAGCAGCAGGAGGGTAACACCTGTCTCATTCCCACCTTTGATGTCTCAGAAAAAGGCAAGGTGAGGCAAGGTTGAGGAAAGAGAGACCTTGCAGACAACTACCAAGGAATTCTCCCCTCACCTCTGCTAATGCAACTCGCTAAGACCCTGGAGATGAGCCCTTTTGCCCTGTGGTGGGCTAATGCCAGGAGAACCATATGAATGTCATGGCAAGTTCCACCTTGGTGTTGAGCAGCTGGATGAGAACATGGGAGGGACCTAGCACCTTAGGTCTTATTCCCAGATGCCTTCACATCTTTCTGATGTCTTCGCCTCTTGGTGATCTCTTCACAACAACTCAGCTGGTATTATTACTGCCTATTTTACAGGTGAGGAAACTGAGGCCAACATGGCTGAAATAATTGGTGTCACACGGCCATGGGGGTTAGTTGAGGTTTTGTTGATCCTAAAACTTACTCAATTTGGATTCTCCTTTAAAAAAGAAATCCACTTGTAGGGTACCTGGATGGCTCAGTGGATTAAAGCCTCTGCCTTCGGCCCTGGTCATGATCCCAGCGTCCTGGGATCAAGCCCCCCTCAGGATCTCTGCTCAGCAGGGAGCCTGCTTCCCCAGACTCTCTCTCTCTTCCTGCCTCTCTGCCTACTTGTGATCTCTGTCAAATAAATAAATAAAATCTTAAAAATAAAAAATAAAAAATAAATCCAGGGGAGCCTGCGTGGCTCAGTCAGTGAAGGGGCTGTCTTCAGCTCAGGTCAGGATCCCGGGGTCCTGGGATTGAGCCCCACATCAGGCTCTCTGCTCAGCGGGGAGTCTGCTTCTCCCTCTCCCTCTGTCTGTCACTCCCCCTGCCTGTGCTCTCTCTCTCCCCACCTCTAATAAATTAAAATCTTAAAAAAAAAAACCAGAAATCCAAATTACCAATATGAAATTAGATAAGAAACTGAATACTTATTTGGGATGACAAAATAAACAGAGCCAAATTATAAATGTTAAAAAGCTAACAAGCTGCAAACACACACCACAAAATCTAGAAAACTCTTTTATTAACTGTCTGATATCTCTAAAATATTTTTCCTACATTTTTTGTGTCACGCTCTTTGATTGTCTTATCATGACTGAGATTTTATAAAATATCCTTCTATAGAGAAAATAGAAAAATAACTTAGTCCTTCCCCAGCATGGTTGATCAGAACTTTTTCTATTATTGGTGGCTTATAAATATTTATGTGAGTTTTATAACTCATTAGCGGTAGCATCGTATACATTTTTAGGATAGTTATCAATTTGGGGGAAGCCTCCATCAGGTTTCTTTCCTACATATGCTGGAGGATTTCAGGGATAGTCCAGGTTTTTCCTGTAATGACAAACCCAAAGGACTCTGACTTCACAATGCTCAGTTACGGTTTGTCACTGATACCCTCATTTAACGTGTATTCCGAGTTTTACAGTATCTCATCTATGCTGGTGTTCTGTGTCTTATTAGCAAGAAATTTAAACAGTGGCATTATGATAGTTCTTTTTTTAATTTCTGTGAAAAAAGAAAAAAATATTGCATGGTGCCTTTTTAATTGTGTCTGCTGTATGAGTGAGTATACTGTCGAGAGAATAGGACTTCCAAATGGACTGTTGAGAAAATCAAATCCTCCACTAACTAGTGTACATATCTGATGCTCAGAAGAATTTTCCACAGACTAGCTTGTGACTCTGAGCATTCATCACTGTATCTCTTCTACTGACCATTGGGGGTGCAGACCCTTTAGAAATATATTCACATCATGGGGCTGCCATTGACCCAACTCCTTCCCACCACAGCATCAGGTTCACTGATACAATGGGTATAGGACCGTTTCTAGAAGTCATACCAAACCAGGATACTAGCAGGACCTTGACAATAAATGAGGTGACAGAGGAGCCCATAAATATATCAAACCCCAAAGAAGTCGATCTTCCAATCAAATTTCCCATTACCAGACCTTAAAACGCCACTGGTCACTGTGATGTCACTCCACTCAAAGGACAGTATGGTGGAGGGGAAGCTGGAGAAGGAAAAGACAGCATCTTTTTTTTTTTTTTTTAAGATTTTATTTGTTTATTTGCTAGAGACGCAGCGAGAGAGGGAACACAAGCAGAGGGAGCGGGAGGGGAGAAGCAGGCTTCCTGCTGAGCAGAGAGCCCAATGGGGGGCTCGATCCCAGGACCCTGGGATCATGACCTGAGCCAAAGACAGATGCGTAATGACCGAGCCACCCAGGCGCCCCAAAAAGATCACTTCTTAACCAATTGTGCCTCAAACATTTTACTTGCACAGATGTTATAGATACATATCACCATGACAGCATATTACAAGGACCCCTCCCAGGGCCTGAAATGTGAGAGTCTCTGAAGCTTAAGCGTGTTTGGCCTCAAGGGTATCAGTGGAGGCAGAAACCCAGATCTGGAGCTTCTTTCCACGATGCCCAAAGACCTGCCCGTTTTGAGGAGCATAGTCTGCATAGTCTGGGGACATCTGCTTGCTCTATATTAGCCACAATTAATAATCAGAAGCAGAGACGTGGCCACTTAACGTATATCAACCGCTCTTCCGGGAGGGAGCTGTCATCCTCTGGTTCTCTTTCCCCAAGATAGGGAAATTGATAGGTCACTAGTGTCTGTGAATAGCACTCAAAAGGTATCATATTTATTTTAGCTGCAGCTTCAAATCAGTGGCTATCTGCATTATGAAGAACATCATTCTATAAAACACATTTGGTCTTCATTTTTCAAATGCTCCTGAAGGGAACATATGGTAATCTGTTTAACTCTGTATTCCACAGAGTGTTTAAAGCCCATCCACCAAACTCTCCTGCTATTTTTATTTTAAAATTCATGTCTTTTTTATACCCTAAATAGTCCCCCTTTCTGCTTAGATGGTTAAAACTACCCAGGGCTACAAAACTACCCTGTTTACCATCAAATTCACGAGTCATGCCCTGTAGTCATTAAATACAACAAAAATATTATCCACAAGGGGGTTAACAAGTACATATAGGCAGAGCCCATATTCTTGCGGGTTTCAGGCATGAACCATTTTGAAGTTATTTGTTTTTTTAATCAGAACCCATGCTAACATAAACTCTCAATTTGACCTTCTGAATTATTTGTCTCCTGTTAGAAGCTAACTCCTGCAAGTTTTTCTCGATTGTCCATTTTCAAAGCTATATTTCAGTCTGATTATTTTCCCAGATATGAATATAGCTTCTCCTTGCTTCTATTTCCCCAACAATAGTGTCATTTGAAACACTAATTTCACTTCTTAAATATCCCTAAGCTCACTGTCCTTCCCCGTTCCCAGTGAGAGCTTGATGTGGAATGTGGCAATGGGAACCGAGGCCTCCATTCCAATGAGAGTTATTAATGTTCAAACCATAAAACAGAGCTGGTGCTTAATTGACATTTTCCTGCCAATGCGAGGAAGGGAGCACTGTTCCTGAAATTTGGTTTGTGGGAGAAGCATAGTTTCTCCAAAAGATCAATGCAGTTCCTTCTCCTGAAGTAGGTAGAAACATGAAATATTGACCTGCCTTTCCGTATGCACATCACCATTTATGAAAGATGGCTTCTGACCAGGTGATTCTCTGTGGTCAAACATGTTGAGAAAACACTTCCTTTTAAACCCTCCTCTTTGGCTCTAACAATGCGTATTAGCATAATTAAGGCACTAGAAGTCCTTCACTAAAACAAACAAAATTTAACTTTTTTTTTTTTAATTTCCCAATTGCCCTTGATCATGTGACTCTCTTTCCGCTAACATCCAACAAAACTAGAGCTCCACAAAGCACACTTTGGGTAATGTTGCCATAATTAATTTTTTCTGATTTTTAATGGCATATTATGCCTTTAATGAACAGATTTTATGCAATAGAGGAGAATCTCAATAGGTTTCAGATCATTTGATTAAACTCATTTTTTAAGATTGAGAAAAATGATAGGAGATATGCTTGCATAAAATAATGTGGAAATTTTATGTAAGCTTCAGAATTAAGTCTCAGAATTCAGAGTTTGAGTTCGGAAGACCTTGAGTTGCCTTTCTGTAATATTCCCAAGTCATAATTGAGCAACTATAATGTGCCAAGCACTCTTATGGGTCCTGTGATACCGTGAATAACTTGCTCATAGGGAGTTTGTAGCCTATTAGGAAAATAAATATTCATAAGTAGTAACACAAGTACCAACACTTATTTTTAATTGATGTAAGTTCTGTAGAGGAGAAGAAACCAGTGCAGTGATATATAACAGGAGAAAATGATCCAGCTTTGGGGAAGAGGAAGATATCAGGGAGGGCTTCCTGGAGGAAGTCACATTAAGCTGCCCCTAAAAGGATGCTTTGGGACAGATCAGGTTGAGACAGGAAGAAGAAGGATTGCAGCCCCCCAACGTAGAATGTACAGGAAGAATTTTTCACTTTTTAAAGAAATGGGAAAAAGGTCATGTGGCTGGAACCCAGAGACCACAAGAGAAAAAGACGAGATGAAGCTAGAGCAGTAGATGGGGGCCAGATCTTCTAAGGCCTGGAAAGCCAGTGAGTATAAATATGAATATTTTAATTCCAGCATCAGTGTGAAGCACTATGGATCAAACCTTTCAGTTTCAAGGTAAGATTAAAGCGAGTTCTTGGTTTGGAAAACAAAATGGATTCTACCCTGATCCACAGGGGCATTATTCAAGTTTACATGCTTAAAAATTCCATCCAAATAAATAAGAATAAAGCAGCCCACGGGCGCCTACCTGGCTCAGTTGGTAGAGCATGAGACTCTTGGTCTCCGGGTCATGAATTAGAGCCCCACGGTGGGTAGAGAGATTATTTAAAACAAAAAATTAAGCAGCCCCAAATAAGAGACCTGAGTTATACAAAATGAACCGAGTCAGTTTAAATCCAAAAATGCATCATGAGATGAGAATGTTCTGCTGTCTGAGCAAAGGCTGGATTCCACGTAAAAGCAACCACAAGCTCCATCACCCAATTTGTGTGGACCGCAGGGTAGCTGTGGCCCCAAATCCACTCTACCTTTTATCCCTCTCCACTACAGCTGAAATGTATCGGCTCTATGGTCGCAGTGAGTGAATGGGGAGAAAAGGTGGGATTTCCATCTCTTTAGCACAATAATCTTCTCAGAACAAGTCGTCTTCATAAATAATTCCATATTATCCCAGTCACACTGTCTGGATATCTGGGACTCATTTAATGAAATGGTTAGCTTTAAATATTTCCGGAAGAAGTCTTTTAAAATTCAGAGCATATGTCTTCAAGACTAGAGGTCAGGGTTTGTGATCAAATATTATGCCCTGGGACTTGAAATACTGTGTATGACCTGTCACTAGAAGAGGGACAGCCACCCAGAAGTTACTAGCTGTTTCTGGGGAGGCAAGTGACTGCTTGAAATTATTTATGATGAATAACAATACTAATAAAATTGCCTTAATTCTCCAAACCATTCCACTCATCTCCTTCACCTCTGCAAAATATTATTTCCAAGATACAAGGTGCTCACTGGCAAAACCTCCCCTTTCCTTTATGCCTCTTGGTCCATATCCAGGTAGACCTTCCATCTTGCTGGGTCTACCCAGCATCTCTGCTCCTCTCCTTCTCAAGCCCAACCAACCCAGACCAGTTACCACCACCTCTTTCCAGAGATTTAGAGAGAGATATCCCAGAGAGAGCTATCTTATCAAGCAGACCAGGGGCCATAGCTACTGTCCTAGGACAATGACCAGACCACCGGCTTCTCCACCAAGTTCAAATCCCAGAGAAGTCACTGTGCTTCTCCAAGCCTTGTTTTCTCCATCTACAAAATGGGCATGAAGCCAGCTCGGGGATGTACTAGGAACAGCAGTGATGAGCCTGGGGCCTGGAGGTGGATTTGCCGGAGTCCCATTCATGGCTCTCACACATGATTTTGGAAAAACTTTTGAACCCCTATAAACCTCAGTTTTCTCATCTAGAAAATGGGGATAATAATAGTATATGGGTTGTGAGGACACAATGAGACTATGCATGGAAAACACTTGGGACCAAGTGAGCTCTGTGATTACTATGGGTACCAAGACCAGATGAGAACCCTCCCCGCCAGGACTCCCCCAGACGGCACCTTGGGAGGGAATTCAGGTCCTGCAAAAGCATCTTCTCCTGATGCCACATGCCTCTCATAAAGTCATGGTCAGGCACATTTGCTGACGAAACACCTGTCCTGTTGGCTCTGAACCTCCTCCCCCAGCTTGCATTCTCCTTGCCGCACCTTGAGGCAGCCTGTTTCCACCGCTTTCCTGGCCTGAGAGCTCTTCAAATCAGGGATGAGGTCTTGTTTCACGTACGTGTAATTGGCAAGGACGATTTCTTGGCAATAAACACATGATGCATTTGAGGGGCTGCCCGGTAAAGCCACGTTCTTACTGGATCCAATCCTCACTTGAAGGAGCCCCAGCTGCCCTGCCCGGTGGGGCAAACCCAGCCCCACATGGCAGAACGGTGTCAGCACCCCTGCCCCACAGCTTGAAGCCCACCGTGCCCAATTTCCTCCGGGCACACACAGATTCAGGGTCCTAACTTCCCAAAATCCATCCAAGGGGGCAGGGAAATTCACATATAGAAACGTACTTGTTTTGCTAGATGCTTTTCTCTGACGTACTAGAGTAAGGCAACCAAACAGATCAACCTTCTTCGTATAGTCAGGTTTTTGCTTTTTGCTTTATTCTTAACATTTTTAAATTTTTCCTATTTTTGGCGAGTGAGGGATAGAGTGGAAGCAGCCTGTTACTGTGCTGAAGAGGAAGAATTTCATTCCCTGGGAGGCTGCCCCAGACTGTGCTCATACGTATCCTCACGCAGGTTTCTCAACTCCTAATTATTTTCTCATCTATAAAGTGTGTGATAATATTAATCCTTCATAAAGCTGTTAAGACACCTAAATGGTTAGAATATTGCCTGGCACATAATGTTTATCAATTAATGTTAGCCACTAGTATTGCTCATTATTTCCATGCTAGAGTAACCAAGCCTCAAACTAGATGTCCCACCCCCTAGAACTAGTTTGCTTCTCACCATTAAGTATATTCTTGTACGTTTCCTTTAATGGCTGTGCATGTGTGTGTGTGCGTGTGTTCACCTGTGTGACCTGCTATGTGCCTGGTGTCATTCCATGAGGTAGGGACAGATCTGATCCCTGTTTTTCTTCAAGGAAAGAAAAAAACACATAACGAACATAAACAAGATGATCTGATTTATATGCACCATAAAGCTTCTATTGCAGGAGGGAGTGATGGAAAACCAACAGAGGGACAATTTTTGATCACGGTTAAGGAGGGTTCTTTGAGAAGGTGACATTTACACTGAGATCTGAATATAACAAAGGAATTCTCACACAAAAAGCCAGGAGAAGAGAATGCAAGACAGATGGAAAAAAAATAGGAGTCATCAAGTATTTATCGGAATAATGTCTGTGTCACTGACGCAGACCAGAGATCAGGACAGCAGTGAGTGTCTGTAAATAAAGGTTTATTGGGACTCAGACACACCCAAGTGTTTATGTGTCATCTAGGCTGCATTCAGGTTCCCACTGCACAGTTGAGTCATTGTGACAGAAAGCACATGGCCCACCAGTCGAAGGCCCTTTCCAGTCAAGTGGACCGTCCCCTGATCTAGATCGCGAGACCCCTGAGGGTAAGGAGCCCATTCTGCCTGCACCACCACGTCCTCCGAACTTCACTGTGTCTGACTAGCAGATCCCAGGAGACAGCTGGAAGGGAAATAAATACAGGGCATTCTGTATCTGAGTGACTTTTTTCTTTTTCTTTTTTTTTAGAACTCTATTTTAAACGAAATCTCTTGAAATAATAGCCTCAGAGAACATAGTTTTCCTTCAGAACCTCACTGATTCCCACATGTCCAGAGGAACCGCGACGAGAACGGGTGGCCCAGACAACAGCTGCTCATTTCTCTCCCGCTGTGAATTTCCTGCAAGGGGCTTAGACCGAGATCAGTTCCAGGCTGAAACGGGGCTGTGGTTCTGCAGGAGGCCGGCTGATCTGGCGAGGAAGGAAGTGCATGGGAATCACCCTCTTCGCCAGCTTTGCAGGTAACCCACCACGTGCATGATGCTAACTAACTCCAAGCAGCATCCCATCTGCTTGGCCTGTGCCGGGCTTTCTCCATCTGAGCACTGTCAACATTTTGGGCCGGAGCAGTCTTTGTGCAGGGCTATTCTGTGCCTTCTAGAACGTTTGGTGGCATCCCTGGAAGACAGGAGCACCCTTCCTCTAGGTAAGGCAATTGATGGCGTCTCCCGACATTGCCAAATGGCTCCAGGGGAGGGAGAAAAGAGAGAGGGAGAGTAAAATCACCCCCAGTTGAGAAGGTCTGGCATATACCAAAAACGTTCTCCTCTTTCTAGGGGAACTTTTAGACTCTGATAGCAAATGTTCTCAAAAATGGAAGCTCAGAGAGGCTGTAATATTCAACATTCAACCTTTCACTTCAAGACAGCTGGGTGTACTCTCACATTTGTCCAGATGGTGTGTGGGTACCAGTTAAAAATGACCACGGCGGTCATTCCCAATAACATTATGGAGAATAAGATTCTCTGTTAGAGGCATACATGTATTTTACTTATTACATGTAATCTGAGGTTGAGAGTCATGGGTCCTCTTTGGAGCCCAGGTGGTGGTGTGGTCATGGTTTTAAAACTCTCATGAATAAATGCCATCAGAGCGCCACGATCCCTACACAGCTCCTAGAGCAGGAGTGAACTCTTTCTCTCTGCTGCTCACAAAACCAGAAGTACATTTGCCTGCCTGCCTGTAGCTAATGCTCCACAAGCTACAGCCCCGAGACCAGATCCACACATTAGGTGAGCCCAGAAGGAAAGAGAGGAACAGGAAAGTGAGAGGGTAATACCTAGGTGGCTTGCGTTGTTTTAATTTTTTTATTTTTTCAACAACAACAACAACAACAACAAAGGGAAATAGCATTAAATATGACCCCCTGGGGAAGGACAATTCAGACCAACGCTGTCTTGGTCTAATTGGATAAGAAACCTAAACATTCATGGTTGCTAAGCATGTTGTATATTCCAACATCAGTGTAACTTTTGATACGGTACATTTTATCATTGTATGACATAACTTCAGCAATAATTTCCTGATGAAGAATAGGTCATAACTTGTAAGCCAGCAACCTATAAATATGTATTGTGTGTATGTGCACTGCATATATGTATACAGAAATGCATATACATGTGCATGTATTTGGCTCACTTGTTGGTTTTAGCTGTGAATTATCAACTTTCAAAAAAGAAAAATGTCTCAGGAAAAGATTTGGATCTCTAACTTCTCAAAATCCAAATGGTCTGCCACCACCAACACACCCACCTCCTGGAATAGTGACAATCCAGGGGAGGTAAGCAGCATGCCTTGAGTTTCACAGTTTACCGCACTCCCCACCACTCCCTAATATGATCCTGCCTAGTTCACACACTGAGGTTAGCTGCCTGGAACCTGTTGGCAGTTCTGCTTGTAGTTGCATGTACAGGTTAATTTTATGTTTTTTTTTTTTTTTTTTTTGCCTTTTCCCACAGCCCGACCAATTACCTTCCTACTTTCAACTAAGTTTTCCCCAAATGCATTGCTTTTATAAACATCTGCCCAACTAATCTTACCTAAATTTCCTACTCCTGCCATTTTCTCCATTGACTGTATCATGCTTCCTTTACGGCCGCATTTCCCAAAATGTACACTATGAAATAAAACAAATATATGTATATATATATTATGTAGAAAAAAATATAAGAATACTATGGTTGAACAAAGTAAGCAAATGCAGTAGTGCACCATGTTCACAGTCTTTGCAGCAGTCCATTTCAGAGCCTATAAAATTCAAATGTGCTCTGTGAGTTTCCAAGGAGGGACCAGTATGTAAGCAAGTCCTAATTTTCCATGGAACTTTGTAAAGCTGTGCTCTATTACCATATTTGCTTGTCTTTTAGAAGAAAATGTGTATTCGTAGTCTCTAATATTTTTGCTAATTGTTTTCAACCAGGGCTAAGTTGCAGAGAATGGAGATCTAGACTGTCACGGGGGGAGAGGGGGACTTTTTGTCTTGCAAACTAAGATCACTGAAAAGTAAAACGTAACCATCAGCACCACTAACACCTTTGCACAGAAGAGAAGTCATTTTAAACACCCCCCAACACTCACACACAAAGCAGAGAAAACAGTATCTCCGTAAAGGACCACCCTTTAAACGAATACATTTGGCTTGAAAAATGTGTGCTGTGTTTTTCTTATTCCCTTTACTTCATTGAAGATCTGTAAAAACTTTGTCACAGACTGTCACCAATGTGCAAAACTGAATTTGGGAAACATTGGTCTACATTACATTAAATCTGGCAACAACACAAACTCAAAAACCACTGTGAAAATAGTTCACACATGAGAGAAGAGACAGTAAGTTTCCAAGGCAGGGTTTTCTGTGAGGATGTGGAAACACAGTGAAGCAGTGGGGAGAGGAAAGAAGGAGGAGATCAAAGTGGACTTGCCCTTTGAGTGGCTTTTGCAGATTCCTTTCACTGACCGGATCTTACGCTGGAACCGCACTAGGGAGGTTTTGCAATCTTGCCTCGGCTGCGGGGGCCTGCCCTTGGCGGCCTGGCATTGATGGGAACAGGGCAATGATCAGGATGTCAAGTGAATGACCTTCACAGTTGGGGTCAGAACAAAGAGAAACAGAAGTGGTACTTCATGTGATGAGCCAGTGTAGTCTAAGACCCTGAAAATATGGTCTTTAAACCATTTCGTGCTGAAAAAAGGTGAGGGTGCTTATGGTGATTTTAAGGAATAGTAGTGCAAAATACAAATACGTCCCAATTATCCGTCATATGGATAGGTTTTACCCTACAACTGGCAGGTTGTGTTTTCTTGCTGGAGCGCATTTCTTGAGTTGTTCTAAGCAGGAACTTCAGGCAAGTCCTGATATATTTTATAAAGTCACTTTTTTTTTTTTTTTAACCATTTGACACTTAGCCAGCTGATTAGGATAATAAAACATGGAGCCTCCCAATAACCCACTGTTAAGGATTTCTTTTCCCTTTTTATAATATTACAAATTGGCTTCTCCTTAAGAGATTAATCAATCCTCGAGGGCAGGCATTGGAAACCACGCATTGGAGGATCCTCACTGCCCTATGCCTACGGAGTCCTCACTAAATGTCTTTGAGAAAAACAGATGTATGTGAAAATAGGTAATAATGAAGACCAGAAGACAACATATATTTTTTTCATTTTGCACTTTTATTTTTAGAGAATTGCGGACTCCCACGCAGTTGTAAGAAATGATATGGAGAGCTCTCACGCCACCTTCACCAGATTCCCCCTAATGGTCACATTATGCCAAACTGTAGCACAGTATCACAAGCCTGGCATTGACATCGATGCGGTCACACAGAGAACGTTCCCACATTCCCAGCATTCCAAGGGTGCTCATGGAGCCACTTCCTTCCTGCCTCCAGGTTGAAGTCCAGATTCCTTACTCTGCCTCTGTTGAGACCAGAAAGGGGGTGCTGGGCCTTCTCGCTGCTTCTGGGCGGAAGTGGGTGTTCCAGCTCCCCAGTGGCCTCTGAACACACCTCAGGGAGAGGAGATGGAACTGGTACTGGTGGGCCATGGTGGCCATCTTGCCTCTCCCCATGGAAAGGCTCTGATACCAACCAGGGGGGGGCAGCATTGGGACACCTCATGACAGCTTCATGAGGGGAATGGCTCAGCTTCCCATGAGCCTTCATTGGGGCAGGTGGGGTTGGAGCCACATTTCCTTCTCTGGTTATTTAAAAGTTTTCTAGCTTATCAGGCTGCTCCTTTTTGGGTCCTTTGGCTGGAGAAAGCAGGTTTTTGGGGGGGCTCTTTTTTGTGCACCTGTTGGTGATGCTGGTTGTCTGGCTTCTTCAGCTCCTAGTCTGGGTTGTAAGATATGAAAAGAAAACCCGGGGAACTCAACACCACATCATCCTTGAGTCCAAAGACCCCTACATGCTCTGCCTTCTTCTCTTCGATCTTCATCGTCTTCTTAATTTAGTGATATGTACAATATCCAGGATTTTCATTTGTACTTAACAGGAGGAATAGGGAAAAGTACATATAGTCTCTCCTTCTGGAAATGGAAGCCTTCACTTTGCATTTAAAAAGGGAAATTTTTAAAAAATCCCCTGACTTATAATACATTTCAATGTTATTCTTAAAGATTGTGTGTCTTTTTATGTATATGGGCACTTATTCAAGTATTATTTTAGGATTCATCCATCTATAAGAAGTTCCAATCAAAACTGGACTGGTGAGTCATGGGGACGCCACAGTCAATTTCATGTATAATAGAACTTCAATTTCAAAAACAAATGTCCACTCATCCTGACTTTCTTCCTTGTGCACATAAAATGTACATACTTACATTTTGATGTATTATTTTTCCAACACCTAGTGCCCCTTCTTAGAGACAATAATTTACTTTGAAATAACTTTTCAGAACATAAAAAAAGAGAAAGGTCTGAAAACCCATATTCACAGGTATTTGTCTGGATTTTACTTCTACTGGATTTAGCTCTAGTTAACAAAACAAAATCCCCATAGAATGTGTTTTCTCTAATTTCTCCTATGAAACATGCTTTCTATTTGTCTTTTCTTTTTCTTTCTTCAAGGGAGTTCACAAGCATGAGAAATCACTGAATCCTTTTCGAAAATCAGGAAGAGATTTTCAAAACAGATCCATATTGAAGTTCTCTCATTTAGGAAGTGATTTTATTTTAGCACACAGGTTTCTAGCACACGTGTTGTTTGGATTTGCCAGGCTTCGGGGTAAATAGTGAGAGCACCAGTGACTGTGAAGGAAGTCTTATATCAAGAGTGTTTTGGTCTTTCCCGCTCCCTAGCCAGGGCCTGGACTCGACCATTCCTTCTGCTGTCAAGAGGACAGAGTCTACAGACTGTCTTAGGGAAAAATACAGAGCTTGCAACCTGAGAACTAGAAATCACTAACACAGAGAAACGTACAAAGCAGTCTTAGAACACAGTAGACAAAAAGCGAGGCCCCAGCGTTATGACAGGAATTTGGGGGCTGAAAATCCCCAACTAATCATAATTATACAAATTACAGTTAAACCCTCAATGACTAGAAACCTAACTCTTAGAGTCACTCGACTAACTAGAAACAGCAGGTTTTTCCCTATAAAACATGCACACATATATACCTAATTCATATCATTTTTTAAAAATTTCTAAGACATATCCTAGCCTCGGTCAACATAATTCACAACTCAGTCATTTCCCTGTTGCTCCTCCTCTCGTCTCTCCATTCATAGTCTTAAATAATCATCCAGTGGATATACCTTTAGTGGTATCTACAGGAGAGTCAAAATCATTGCACAAGCTTGTGTTCCTTGCTACAGACGGTCTTCGCCAAGGTTCAAAGGAAGGGCCTGCTCTTTTTGAAGGATGATTCCTAAGAGCTGAATCCAACTGACAATGCTTTTCTAGAGAACTCCACTAGTTCTCCTTCTCTGCTGTCCTACTGTGTGCCACAGACTCCCTTGTACATGTCTCTCATAGAATTCATTATTTGACCTGCTGGAGGGCAGTGGGGGGGCGGTGCTGGGTCTGTCATACTTAACATGATATCCCCAATACCTAGCACAATGCCTGACCTATTGTTAGTGTATAATATTGGAAAGAACAAATGAATCTTCTATCCACTGGCTTTGGGGGAGGGGGGGGAAGAAAACAAAACAAAACAAAAAGCCCAGAAAACCTTTAAGAGATCATCCCCTGAAATAATACGACCCAAGAGAAGACTGACAGGCTTGCCAAGGTGACCATGTTTTCTTCCAAATAGATGCTTATTGGAGCACGGTTTATGATACTGGAAAGTTGAAAACTATTCCGTCGACTGGGGGATAAATTAAACGTAGGATATTTAGCTGTTTACAAGGAATGAGCTAGATCAATATGTATTGACATTGGGTGAGTAGCGGGGAGAGCCTCGGAAAGAGAGTTGAAAGAAACAAGTAAGTTGAAGAATGGTTAGTACATTATGATACTTTCGGTAAAAGTAAAAGGAATTGTGGCTTTTTTTTTTTTTAAATAACAAAACAATTACATGTATTTTCTCAGGGAATATAACATAGATATAAGTGATTTAAAGACAAAAATGGTCAGAGGCCATATTTCTAACTCCTAATCGTGGTTCTTTGGAGGGGAGAAGTAGAAGTAAAATGGGGCTGGGGCCCATGGGGACTGATATTCTTCTTATTGTTCATTTCTAATTAGGACAGTTCTTCAATTACATGTATTACTCGCTTATGTAAACATTCTCCCTCCTATATACTCAAAGTTGGTACATTCCTGGGCCTGAAACGTTTGCAAATTGTGACCTGGTGTTCCAGAATATCTTGGTAGGATTTGTGGCATTGTTCCCCCCTTCTCCTTCTTCATTAAAAGCTGAGAAAAACATTTGTGAAGGATATTGCTTAGGCCAATCCTCCTCATTTTGGAACAATCTTATTGTTTGTCAACTGCCAGCTTTGACATTCTCTCTCACTTCCCACGGTCTGGCAGCCGAGAAGGGATCTGGAGCCAATTCGATTCTCCCCCTCTGAAGAAACAGCTGAGCAGTCTGCACTGTGTTTGGAGAGAACTAGTAAAATGTGCAGTGTTTTTTTCCCTTGATTCTGAATGCCCAAGTGTGTTTGGTGAGATGGGGAAAATCTGCCTCATGGCAGATATGTGCTCTCAGTTGCACAAGAAGAACTAATTTTTGATATGTCTTGGTGTTTGATGGAACGTTGATAATATAACAAAATAGCTTCCAGACTCCACCCTTTATTTCCAAAAGTTTGCAACCAAAACCAGACAATACGGACACAAATATTTCATGATAATGGCAAATATTGATTGAATGCTATCTATATCGAGAACTCTATGAACTAAATCCCACCATTATCATGCTCATTTTACAGATTAATAAACTGAGGTGAAGTGAATTATTTCGAAGGGTTATAAACATACCATGTGACTGAGTTATGATTCAAACTCTGGCCTTCTAGCTCCAGAGGGACTCATCCCCTTTTTAACCACATTTCCATATCGCCTCATGTCAAAGTCCCTCTGTCTTAGTCCTTGGCAGATAGAAGATTCTCAATAAACATTTCATCAATGAATTAATGACTATGTTACACCCGACAGACACTTGTTTAAAGGACATTGTGCAAAACCAAAAGCACGGTCAACCCTTCTAGGTATATTGACAATAAGCGGTATTACCTTATCTGGAAAATAATCATTATGTTTGGAGTCATGAAGACATAGATACAATCCTAAACCACTGCACTTTACAAACTAGGACAGATTGTCTGAGTCTGTCTGAGCCCTAATTTCCATATTTGTAGAAGACATGAAGTAGGGTAAGTAGGATTCTAAGATGACCCCCAAGATTCCCATCACCCACCCACTGGTGTTGCATGCCCAATATGACTCCTGTCCTGGAGTACGGATGACATTTATGAATATGATGGGAAATGACTGGATTTCACTCCTGTAATTGGGTCACTAGTCAGCTGACTTGGAGTTAACCAGATGGAGATTAGCCCGGGTAGGCCTGACCTAAGCAAAGGTGCCAATATAAGACGATGAAGCTTCAGAAGGATTGGATCCTGCTAGCCTAGAAGTAAGCAATTATCATGTTGTGAACTGCCTCTTGGAGCCATGTGGCAAGGAGCTACAGGTGGCCTCCAGGAGGTGAATGTCATCTCTGGATGACAGCTAGCAAGAAAAGGGGAATGTCAGTCATACAACCATAAGGAAATCAACTCTACCAACCATGAGTGACCCTGGATGACCGACCCAGAGACTCAGAGAAGAATCACAGCCTCCAACAACATGTGCCTTCAGCCTGATAAGACCTTGGGCAGAAGACCCAGCCAATCCAAACTCTGACTCCTGACCCATGGAACCACGAGACAATAAATTTGTGTTCTTTTAAACTACAGAGTTTGTGTTAATTTTTTTATGTAGCAAAAGAAAACGAATATAGTGATAAATCATATAGTGACAGAAACATTAAATAAAATAATATAGGTGAATTGCCTAACACACACGTGATCATAGTAAATTTTGGGCCCATTCCTCCCTGGGAAATATGAAGCTGCCTGCTTCCTGCTCTGAAAGTGAGTGTGATGACTGGAGTTCCAACAGCCATCTTGGCCCATGAGGACACAAACCATACTAGAGATGATGTGCAGAAGTTGAAGGGAGCCTAGAATCACTGCCCCTCACAGAACAGTCACGTTGACCAAGACCAGTACAGAAGCAACCACCTCTCATAATCCCATTGTTCTTTTGGAGTTTCCCTCTTACTCCCAGGCCAACCCAATTCTGTGAATAGGTTCTAATCAGTGACTTACATGACTCAATTTATTGACTCAGTAAGGCTCTCACCGGGAACAATATTGATGGTGCTGACTTTATTGGCAGGAACAGGATAACCTGGACTTTCTAGACCAGAGGAATCCAAGTGATACCAAAGGGGAGGGGAGGGGGATGGTTATTCCATTTATCGGCCAAGAATTCTGGAGAAAAGAGATCCCATCTTTGATTAAAGGAGGTAGGAGTAAATAATGGAAGAGAGAGAAGAGAAAGACATGTGACATTCCTCTATAGGTCTGCAATCCTCGGGGCCCCCAACCTACTTAAAACCCGCCCTTCATCAGCATCCTCATTATTTGCCCCATCAGAGAGGGGAGGTCCTCAGTAAAGAAGGCTCAAATTCTCTCATGGAGCTCATTTCAATGCTTAAACCCCAGGCCTTTCTTTTTCTGGGGTCAATTCATATTTTATCATTAAAACTGCTGATTGTAACCCTGCTAGTATACGAATATTGCTCACACACACAGAAAAGGAGCTAATGCGATCAAACGCAACACTAATATTAAATTACGGTAACTCATTTACCTTTCCCGCGCATCACGATTTCCCCCTCCCCTTGGCAAGAGCTTGTACACGCACACAAAAATCTATAAACTCTTTCCAGGAATACAAAAGCATCCTCTATGATGTTGATAAGAAACAGGACAGTCACTCTCTCCTGACATATTTGTTCTTTAAAAACAAATCAATGGTACGGGGATTTGGCACCTGAATGCGGAACAACGACTTGATGAGGCAAAGATTGTCTTCATTAAGGACATTAATATTCATAGGGAGTAGAAAATCTGACACAAGAGAGGACTCACTAACCTTTTCTCATATTAGATTTTTACTTCTTAACACAATTACAGTCCGGCAATGACTTAATTAATGCTGCTTTTCGTCAGCCTCCTTTAAAGAGCTGTCAATTTGGTCCTGCAGAGGCTGTCAGCGAAACAGAAAGACAGTCATCTCGGTGAAAAAGACACAGGAAGAAATTCAAACACTTAATAGTATTCAAAGTGCTAAGCAAAGTCACATATCAACCGGGATTAAGGGGAATTTTTGTCTTTTCCTTCCATCTTGTTTAAGCGAGTCTGGGCAATGGTGCCTCCGTTCTTGACTGCTGGGTTTAGAAGGTGCAGAGAAAGATGGAGTGAAGGGTGTGGAGGTGGAAAGCGAGAACCTTCCTGACTTAAAACTGTGGCACATCAAAGACCTACAGCCAAGGAGGAGCTGGGAGATGGGCTCTTTACAGTCATGAATGCAGCCCCGGACTTGGCAGAGGACTTGAGAAAGCATATCATCATCTCCAGTCACCTCAGTCCCATGTATCTTGGACCCACGTGTCATGAACAGAAGCTCTGCGGACCAAAATGTCTCCCGTGGGTACTTTTATCTTACACTACACAGTGTTAACCATGATTAAAATAAAGTATTTGGCAAGATATAAAATTTCAGGATGCTGGCTTTTCTTCAAAATGTAGGCTATGGAGCGACCTTGTCTACTTCTCCTCATGGCCATGACCTTGAACTTGAGAACAGGGGGCCCTCTCCAGGGTCACCACCACCATGCCCCCCAGGCTTCCACCTGTGGGCTTCGTTCCTCTCCTTCCTGCCCGACCCCCCATGACACAAGCCATGGCCTCTCTCACTTGACCCAGCTCAGCTTCAGCCTCTCTCCCAACATGTCCCTTCCCAGACGTCACCATCTCTGATCAACCACACAATTGTCCATTTGAACAAATGACCCTGATTCTGAGGATGTATTCTGCTGGTTCTTTCTTGGCTGACACTGTACTCTTGTCACGTGGCTGGACTACACCTCCCAGTTCCTAGCCAATGTTGCCATCACAGAACTATTGACATCTGGAGCCAGATAATTCTTTACCATGGGGTCTGTGCTATACATTGGAGGAAGCTTAGCAGCATTCCTGGGCTCTTCCCATGAGATGCCACTAGCAACCTCTCCTATCTCCCAACATGACAACCAAAAATGTCTCTAGATGTTGCCCATGTTCCCCAGGGGACAAAGTTGCCCCCAGCTGAGAATCACTGGCCTAACTGGTCCCTTCTCTATCTTCAGCTTCAAGGTCAGCTTCCTCCGTGAAGCGTGCCCTGATTAACTCTAGCTCATCCTCCCCATATTCTCTGCTAGAACTCCCTCTGCATCTCACAGACCACATACAGTAGGCTTTTTGTTTTTATTGTTGTTGTTCTGTGTCTAGATTAAAAGTGGCATGAGAATAAAGACCATTATTAATGTTACTTGAATAACTGATTCAGCATTTCCCAATTCACTGTCAGGTTAGTTTTGCCTCCTCAGCAATGAGCTGATAGTCCAGCCTCCTGGAAGGCTTTGGGAGAAAAGGCAGACCATCACCCTCCCTCCCCGGGGAAGCTCTCAGTGAGCAGGCCACAAAGGTCACAAGCATTTTTCCGTAGGGCTATGCACGTCTGTTCTCAGTACTCTGAGAGTCAACAATTAAGTCCCATTTGCTACCTTCTGGACCTTGATTTCCCATTTGGAAAAGGTGAACAGTCATGTCAAAGAATGACAGCGTCTGGATGCCTTAATTTTTCCCTGCCTAAGAAGCTACTGGTGGGTCTCTATGAAGACCCAGAGGGAAATTGGTAGATTTTCTTTACTCTGGGAAGAGTTCACCACTCAGCCATGCAGAGAGAGCCCAGCAGATACTCCCCTGCCCAAAGGAAAAGATGCACTAGGACTTTGGGGGGCTGCCCCAGTTTCCTCTGCCATCAGAGCCAGTTACCCGAGAAGACATGGTGAATTTACACACAGAATGAGGTATCATACAAAGAAAATTTTCTTGACCCCTTTCCTTTGGTGACTTACTTTTTTAGAGCCTCTGATTCACTGAGTTTTTTTTTTTTTAAAGATTTACTTATTTATTTTAAAGAGAGAGGGCACAAGCAGGAGGGACAGAGGGAGAGGGAGCGAGAATTCAAGCAGACTCAGTGCCTGATGCGAGGCTCGATCTCGTGAACCCCCGAGATGGTGACCTAAACTGAAACCAAGAGTCAGACACTCAATCAACTACACCACACAGGTGCCCTTTAAAAATATCTGAATACAGTTGTTGCACATGTCACATCAGTTTCGGATATACACAGTGATTCAACGGCTCCATATGTTGGGCTACACTCATGACAAGTATAGCTCCCATCTGTCACCAGACAGCGCTATCACAGTATCACTGACTATGCTCCCAATGCCGTACCTTTTATTCCTGTGATTTATTCATCCCCTAACCGGAAACCTGTACCTCCCACCCTCCTTCATCCATGCTTCCCATCTTCCTACCTCCCTTCCCTCTGGCAACCATCAGTTTGTTCTCTGCATTTACAGGTCTCATTCTGCTTTTTGTTTGTTTACTCCTCTGTCTTGTTTTTGAGATTCCACATATGAGTGAAATCCTAGGCTGTCTGTCTTTCTTGGGGTGATTTGTTTCACTTCCCGTCATAACCTCTGGGTCTACCCAGGTTGCCGTAGATGGCAAGATCTCGTCCTTTTTATGACTACATAATATTCCACTATACATACCCATCACATCTTCCTTAGCCATTCGTCTATCAATGGGCACTTAGTTTGCTTCCATATCTCGACTACTGTAAATAATGCTACAATAAACATAGGGGTGTGTGTATCTTTCCAAGTTAGGGTTGTGGGGGTGGTGGTAAATACCCTCCCTGGGATATTCTTGCTTATGATTCCTTGATTGGCCCCAAAGTGGGGCTCACTGAGTCAGAAGGTCATCCTGGCTGGTGACCCATAATCGACATCAGTCCCTAAAGTCTGTTGGAGAAACCCATCTACGACACACCATGGGATTAAAGCTGGAGAGACCTCGGATCCTGTCATTCGGACACAGTGGGCATACTTTACAGAAATCATTGCATACGCAGTTGAAACCCAAAGAGGCTAAACCATGGGATTCTAAGGTTAGGATATCACTCTGGTGGAAGTTAAGATCTTAAGCAGCAAAAAGGCCTCCTTGCAGAGATGGGCAAAACCACATAGGCTGCAGCGGACCAGTGCTCAACAGTGACACCATGTGGAAGTACCAGAAATAGCAGTGGCCGGGAATTGAGGTCGTTTTCCAGACTTCCCAACCCACCATTCCTCTCTCCAACTGGCATTTGACACAAAGATGACCCTGAGATGAATACAGCTCTTGGGACTTGGGAACAAGTCATGTGGGCATGGGAGGCAGGGCATGCGGTCAGGGAAGACTGCATGAGGGATACAGTAAAAATTTCTACATAGGAGTTATGTATGAGCCTGAGTAATCAACCAGAATGAATACAAGAGGTGTGGTTGTTTTTGTTCCTCACGTTGTAGAATCTCAAGATACCAGCTGTGCCTGGCAGAGTATGCCATTTACCCAGCTCTGCTGTCAAAGGAATCTGTTATATGACCACTGGTAAGGATAACTTAGATTGTAAAGTTCAGGACCAGACTTGGGCGAATACAAGGTCCTATTTTTGGTCCCTTCTCTGCACACGAACCTCCTGATGGTTGGGGCATCTTTGCATTCAGTCTGGCCAGTCCTAAGTTACAGAAGTGAGGAACTGACCACACCTCCCTTCTCTCCCATCAGACCCCAGTGATGCACGGCTGCACACACAGGCTTCGACACGACCCAGATCTGAGTTCAAGTCCCCGCTCTGCCACTGACACGCTATGGGGTCTTGAACCAAAAGGCTGTCGATCACCCAAACTACAGGGTCCTCACTTGTGAAACTGTGATCGTGACCTCATCCCAGCTAGTGGGATGTGGGCTTTACAAAGATGTGGGCTTTACAAATCATGATCGCATGTCATCTCACACTACCTTTGAGGTACAGTGATTATTTTCATGAGCAAAGAGTGAGAGTGTTAACAAATTATTCAGGATGATACAATTTGCTAGTAAGTGGTGACGTCAGGGTGTGGATTCAGTCTTCCTTAGATCTCATGTTCCCCTCCTGCCCTGCGCTGCTTCTGTCTTGGGCTTTGGGATCATCAGAAAAGATCACATATATTAGTCCTTAGCCAAATCTATCACACATAGGGAGTGATCGCTAGATGCTATCCCTTTTTCTTTATACACATTAATATCGTACTCCTAAGCAATCACTTCCTTTTTACCCCCTTCTCCTACTTTACAGTGAGACCTCTTTGTTCACTGATTTCGCCCTGACCTAATTCCACATGCTTCTGTCCTAGGTCCAAGCCTTCCTTCTAAGAACTTCTTTTTCCTTCCTTTTAGGAAATCGTTCCTCGAGTCCATGTTCTCTTTCCCATTTGCACACAGACGGCAAATATATTTTTTTGCACAATGCTAACATAAATGTTGGAGTTCCTCTCTAAATTGGATGCCTGGGACCCATAACAGCATCTGTGCCCCTAATAAGACCTTCTCGTGTTGGAATCGAGCCTTTCTGCACAACTGCATACACTGAACTGATTTGGTAAATAGATTGAAAGCTTGCAGTGAACCGTCCCTGGAAGTTGATTTGGCCCGGAAGTCTCTCCTGGGGCTCGAGTCCTATTTTATCCTTATTAGATTCCATAGATAAAATCACTTGCTTTGGAAACTATCAGAGAAAGCTATCCCGATTTTCCCTCTGTGGGACCACCTACTCCTTAGCAGGCCTGGAGTACCAACACAGGAGGGTGGGCGAGGGTATGGCTCTTCTCACCTGCCACACCAGAACTCAGCGGAATCTCACACACAGGTGGCCCAGCAGATGCGCGGACGGCGACCCATATTTATCATTGAATGAACTCACTTATCTCTGAGGACTTTGTGTCTTTTGGGAGTCACACCTGTCATGGGGAAGACTGAGGACACCTTTCAAAGGAAACCTAATTTACTTAGAGAAAAGTGTGTGTGCCCCTTCAACAATCTTTTTGTGTACTATTCCATGGACAGGATGATGGAACAGACAATTTCAAGCCAAGGCACTTTTCTGAGACACCTGTCTGCAGATAACTGGTCATGAAATACAAGTGTCTCGAATGCCCGGGAAGAGGGATTACGATGCATTCACCGTGATCGGCTGGGGCAGAGAAGGATGTTTGCACACCTGTGTTAGGCAAATTCTCCCTTCTTCAAGGAATAAAGAAAGGTTATCAGATCAAAAAGGGGAGGGGGGGAGGAGTTGTCTTCCTTCTGGACTCTCCTTGCTTTCCCCAATATGGAATCCGAATCCTCTGTCAGGGAGACAAGAAAGGTAATTCTCACTCTATCAAATGGGGTCGAGACAATGTGAGGAGAGAAATCGATACAAATATTGATAGGCAATATGCTTGTTTTAGAGAGATCAATATATACATCGTGGGCAACAGGCTGGCTTTGGAACGCAGACGTAATAGAATAAACGTAAAGTGCAGGTCTTACTGCTAGTTTCATAATCATTAACAATTGTTTGTAGTGGCATAGATCTATAGAAAGTCAACTGCAAAAACATACTATGTATTGAATGGCTACCGCATGCCAGGTAACATTCTAAATTATTTACACATCCTGTCTTATGTAGTCCCGACAACCATCCAACGTGGAAGGAAGGACTATTTGCATTTGATAGATAGGGAAACTGAGATCAGTTCTCTCTGACTTCATACTCTCAATAGGTTTATACTCTTAAATTCATGCTGTATAATCTCATTTTGCACATTCGCGAATGTGCTTACACCTGTATGCACAGCTGTACTCACATGCTCCCAGCTTCTCGTGTATGTTTGCAGATCGCTCTCTGGGAGGTCCCAGATAAGGCACGGCTGCAGACACAGTGGGACTGAATAATTGTGCACCGCGATAATCCTCAGGGTGGCTGTCAACAAGCCTTAATTTAAAAACAAACAAAGCGAAACAAAACATGCAAATACGATAATAGCAGAATTCTGCGTTTACCCTTCATCTCTTTCAGAAATTTGGAATCTCGAAACAGAGACGGGTCTGGTGCTTGAGCGCGTGCGGTCCTCATCGAAATGCCTAACACAGGGTTCCTATCAAAGGCACTCGGTGACAGGGTGCATTACATTTAGCTGCACCTGTTCAGGAAACTTATCTGAAGCGGTTATTGGAGGCAGGGATAAAAATGAACTTTTCCAGATCAACTTGGGCTCACTCTCACATTCACTTTTAATGAACAGGTCGTACGTGGTTCTAAGGGTGTCTGCATTTTTCTTGAGACCTCATTTCTTCCCTTTGGCTGTAATGAGAAGGGAAGAGAGAAGCAGAGATCTGTTCCAAGTCCTGCAATAGTTCATAAATATCTCTTTAAATATGAAACTGTCTAAACCCTCGGTGGCCATTACTTATTTATCAAGCTTCCGATCCAAACTTCGCTCCATATCATGACCACTCTCTGAACTCACACAACGGTCTTTCAATATGTCAAACACGGAACCATCCTCCTTCAGGTCTGACCTCTCTCACCCTGTAGCCATCACCTTCGTGTTTCCCCACCTTCTGCTTCAGATTGTAATCTGGTGCAGGATTCAATTTGCCCTCGATTCGGTGGCTCTCACCTGCCCAGGAATCACAGACGGACACAGGAAATCATCCGTGGAACAACCACATGTTCTCTGACCCACATGCTTTGATCCGAATAGACAGAACCACAAGGGTGTTACCTGGCGTCTACATGTCAAATACATAGGGTTCGTGTAAAGCAACTTTTTTTTTTTTTTGAAACAGAAAACAGTGAGGGAGAAAATTTAGCAATCATGATAAACACTCACCCCAAAATGGCAATTTTAAATATTTGGGTGTGTTCCTATAATGGCCTTTGTCTAGGCATTTTGGGGGCACTGTTTAGATTATACTATATGTAATATTGTGAATTCCCCCTCTGAGTAATAAAATACAAGATTTTCACATGCCAGTAAAAAGGTTTCCTACACATCATGAAGGAAGGAACACAAAGATGTACTTATTGAAATGCAAACAAAATAACCTAAGAAAAAGCTGGAATTCTCCTCCAAAAGCTTAATCTCGTGTACCCCAGCTTGATCACAGGTCAGATAACAGTCTTGCTACTCTCAGATACAAACATCTGGTATGTTCTGGATTGTCTGTCTAGCTGAGTGTTGTCCCTGGAATCCACATGTAGCATCTCTGGTTAATCACCTCTATCAATATGTTGCCTGACTATAAGTTTCATGAAGGAAGGATCACATTTTTCTTATGTTCCCCATATATTCTGTACCTAGCATGGTGCTGAGAACATGGTAGAAGCTTAAGAAGCATATGTCAACTGAATAAATGAGTTGTCAAATCCTTAGGTGAGAATGAAATGCTAACCAAGTGGCATTGGTGTTAAACTCAGAGAACAGGAGAACAAGGACATTCCATTTGGTGATCAACGTTGCAAGAGGAAAAAGGGAGTCCTATCTGATACAGCTTTGTCATTTTAAAATTATGCTGCCTGTTTAGAGAAACAAATCACAATCGTTTTATGAATTTCAATGTATTTAATCTCTGAAAGATTGGGCCCAGGCAAGGAGCCCTTACAAACACTGTAGGCTTCCTCAATTATCTCCTGGGCAATTCTAAGACTTCTTCATGTTGGGTCGATGGTAATTAAGACCATCCCAGTTGTACACCTGAACATTTTATTATCCCACAAAGAAGACAGGAAGAAGCCTTATGAAAACAGAAAGCAGAATTAGGTGACATCATGAAATGTTGGACACTCTATGGAACTCTGTGAGACACTTAATAAATCTCAGCGCGTGACAAAGGTTTTATGCACAAGACTCCAGATGTGGAAAGAAATGTGATTCTTTCCCAGATATATTTACCAATCGTGCTTTATTTTCCCTTCTAAAAATAGGCATAAAAATAGTACCACTCATAGAGTTATTGTAGTAGCAGGTAAATAAATTTGTATCTTAAAGCACTAAGAACGTTGCTTGGCACAGAGTAAGTGCCCCAAACTATTAAGCCCCTAATAGACAGTTTCTTTCCTTATATATACACTTATCTCTCTTTACAAAAGTGAAAATATCTTTAGTATAGAAATTTTGGAAAAAACACCGAGGAGTAAAAAAAAAAAAAAAGAAAAATCAAACTTAACCCTTCCCCAAGAGATAACCACTGCTATTACAAACACCTTTTTATTTCACAAGAAGTGGTAGTTCTAAAGTGTTTACAAATCCTTAAACATTTCTTGCTTCGAGAGATGAGCATGATCCCCTCAGCCTGAATGAGAGCCAGACGTAGCAATTCGCTTCTAATCAGTACAAAATGGAGGAAGCGATGTTGTGTGACTTCCAAAGGAGACTGAGTCATAAAAGGAATTGCCCCTTTGGCACTGTTCATTTGGATTGTCACCCTGGGGGAAACAGGTCCTCATATCTTGAGGACACTCTAGCAGCGTGTGATGAGGTCCATGTAAGGAGGAATGAAAACCTGTCACCAGCAACCAGGGCCAAACCGCCCGCCATGTGAGCGAGCTTCCTTCCACCATGTGGCCCCTGAGACACCTTGACTGTAAGCTCACGACAGGCTCTGGGCTCAAATCTCTCAGCTAAGCCGCCTGGGAGCTCTTGCTCTAGAAGACCAGGAGATAAGAAATGTTTATTTTTTTAAGCCACAAAGTTTGGGAGCAATTCATTACACAGATCACTTACACAAGGACTATATATGATCATGAATTATCTCTAGAATTTCTGTTAGTTCTTGTCTTTCCAACGAGGCTCATTCTTCTTTCATAAACTCTCATGATAAATTCTATATGTAGCTTTAGCATTTTGAATATTTTAACATATTATTTTAAAATCTCTTAGATTGTTCTATTCTCTATAGTTACCAGGAACAAATTCTGTCACTTTTTGTGTGTGGATCTCATAGTAGTTCACATCTTTGTGTTGGTCTGTAGCTTCTGACTCTGAACCCACTTGGAAGTGAGGGCAGGAAATTCTGTAGGTCCCATATATCTCCCTGAGGGTAGATTCCCATGTGCATCTACTGGGACCTAATGACTTTGATCTGTTCCGATGATTTTGTGTTAATTTCTAGACAGTGTGACCATGAACCCCATATCCAAGCACAATGCAGACATGGGATTCAGGTTTCTCATGGTTGACTCCATCTACCCATGACAATGGGTAAAGAAAAAGTTTCCTTAAAGTGACCTTGGAAGATAGAGTAGTTTCTTGAGTTCTCTTGTCACTGATGGGTGGCTACCAACTTAATGCAGGAGGGTTATGTCACACTCCTGCCCACCATAAGATCATGAGGTCTCACCTTCCAATCCCACACAGGCATGAAAATCCACGCATTGGAGTCTTTCCTAGAACCACCAGGAAGCATTCTGTCCTGCCAGTCACACAAACACATCACAGTTATTTTCTCTGTTCTCTGAACAAACTCTTCTCAAACCACTTCAATTCCTCCTTCTATCAGAGTCCCACAGCAATAGTCTCTTCCCCTTTAAGTCTTACATCGCAAAATATCGCACTCACAGAGATGACTTTATTTAATTCTATTGACTTAACATATCCTATTGAATCTAATATAAAGCATTCCCAAACATACGTGCCAACTTACAGAAGAACCATCTACAAGGTCTGTTCCCCGCCTACATACTATTTAACTTCCTTATTTGTCACTTATGATGGTTTCTACCTAGAATAAAGTATATTTTGTTAATATATTAATAACCAAAAATTGGGTCCCACACTCTTTCTTCTTGACCTGGATGCCCTGGTTGATAAGATGGGTGGCAGTGCCTCATGTCACGAATAGTGGTTTATTGTTCTGTTTCGATTTTAATGATCTACCTCTTGTCCAAGGTATCTGGGGCAACACTGTTCCCTTTCTTTCTTCTTTTGATAAAATGATACTTAGCCTAATCCCAGACATCTCATAACATGCCAGCTTCTTCCCCGAAGCACAGCTTAGACGCTGCCCCAAAGACACGCCGTGGGTCTACACTACACGCGGTAGCGAATGGCGAGCATGGTGTTCCATTTTCATGGGGAACAGCTGCTCATTTGCTGCGGCGAGGAGAGGCCTCAGGGTTAGAAGGGACCAAACTGCTCAGCCTTTAATGTTTTTGCAAAATTATCTTGTTGACAAGTGCAGCATTATAAATTTGAATCCATTAGCTAAAAGGATCCATAAATATTTGAATAATGGCCTTTTCAGAGTTTTACCAGTCTATCAAACTTGTCATATGTCCACTTTTTACATTTTTCCTACTGCTGAAAAGAAAAGGGCTGAACCAAATCTTATGGATAGTTTCTGGACATGGGCATTTTTGTCCTTGCTTTCAAAAGAGAAATGCTTTGCCAAGCAGAAGATAATTAATAGAAGCACACTAGTATCTGGTGGTGCTGGCAGAGGGTGGGTTGCCCACGAAAATTTGCCTTCTTTCTGGACAGGTATCTGGCCAGCCAGGGCTCTGTTCCATAGGGTTGCATCCAGGAATGGCCCAATGATAACTTCTAGCCAATGAAACGTGAGCAGATGTGACGTGAGTCATATCTAGAGAGGGGGGTGTTTTAGAGCCCATTGACCTTGTCCACTGTCTTTTTTCTTGCTAAAAACTGAGGACCCTGAAGCGGAGAATGATAGAGCCATAAGCCAGAAGGAATCACAGATCCTAAATGACTTCCTGGAATAAAGTAATTCCCATGCTAACCAGGACCACCAATGTTCCTCTGCTGCCTCCGTAAAAATGCACTTCTATTGCATGAAGCCACAGAAATTCTGAAATTGGTTTTAATAGCTAGTAATATGCCAAGGAATAAAGTGACTTATTGTAAATTAAAATAGTCACAAAACTATTTTTTTTTTTTGTACCTTGGAATTCTGAATTTCTTTGTAGTTGCTACTTTCAAAAGAAATCTCCTAAATTTTGAAGTAGTGACCCCTGGATATTTTTCCAAAGGGTGGAATGCAGGTTGGCTCTGTGTTGTCTATAGTAGATGAGGAGTCTACCAAGACGGGGTGAACCACCTGGCACCTGGCAAAGGCACCAAGCAGATAGGTGTTTAATATGCCGTTCTACCACCCATGTGTCTGATTTCTAGAAAATTCAGTGCAAATTTCAATCAACGGCTCCCGATCATGGCCCTTTGAAGAGTTGAACACACCATCACACTGTTGGTGTTTAAGGTCGGTCATGATATGCATCTCATCTACATATCTAGGCTTTCCTAAATCTATCACTAGATTAAACAGCTCCCAACAGAGCTTCATCCCACAACCCCTCCCAAACCATCAGCATTTTAGGGAATAACACTTTCACGCTATGCTCTCTGCCCATGGGGCCATGTTAAAAGTGAAACCTCACCAAGCTTTTACAATGTGCCAAGCACCGTGTTAGATGTTCTATAAACATTGTTCCTGCTAATCCTTATAACAACCCTGTAGGATTTATATAATTACCTCCAGGACACTGAGACTTTGAGACGTTAACTAACTTGCCAAAAATTACACAGCTGCTAAGTGGTGGGAACATGGATTTCAACCCAGACTTGTCTGGTTCCAAATCCATGTGCTATGGGAATCTCTTAGGGAACATTATGAACATCCACATAAAAAACTGATTTTATAACCCTAGGGTTCTCAACCTTAGCTTACTGAGCTTTGGGGCCAGCTAATCCTTTGTTGTAGGGGGCCACCTTGTACATTACAGAACAGTTACCAGGATACCTGGTCTCCACCCCATAGAGGCCAGAAGCTCTCCTCCTAATTGTGACAACCACACACTGCCCAACATCCTTGGGAAACAGCATCACTCTCACTTGAGACCTAGCAGCATAGCCTAATGTTGGAAATAAATTTTGCCCCTTAAGGAAGTGATGCAGTCTCTTCTTCCTGATGAAGAAAATAATGTGAGACATCATGCCTCCATTTTTGCTATGGCTGCCAAGAAGCTCAGAGACAAATTTAAGTTTCAACCATAGCAAATAGGAATTCCCAAAGCCCCAAACAATTTCCATTCCTCATTTTCTAACTCTTGACTACTCTGTCTTCTCCCCTGACTTCTTTATTTCTCAACTTATTTTTTTCCCATTGAGTATGTCTTCCTCAATTTGAAGTTACTGGAAATGCTTCACAGGAGATCCAAGGTATTAAAAAAATAGTTTATACTGATTTTGAAATCATCTTGCAAAGCTGAATCTTTCTAGGAATGATCAATATTCCTCTTTTCTTTTTAAATCTTTTCAAGATTTCTCTCTGATACAAAAAAAAAAAATCAAAGTTGGATGAAGAAATTGAACTTTATTGAAACTTTCTAGCTCCCAGAATCATGTTTTAAAATGGGTTCACTCATCACAAAATAATAAAAAGAACAATAGAAAAGCTTCAGAAATTTTTTTTTCAAGTTTTCCCATTGTAAGGGCTGAAAATTATTCCATTAAAGTATTTTTATTACTAAGTTAATAAAGAGAAGATATGATAAAGTAGATACCTTCCCAAGATGCTTTCTGAAATTTTGGTATCACTCATGCTCTAAATTGATGCATAAAGACAGGCTTAGCTAGTTGAGAGACTCCACTTTTAGAATTCTACCACATGTTTTCACAAATGAATTTTCCAGTCTGTCAATTACTAGGGAGATAAAAATTGGGTCCAGAACAAAGGGTGACTCAGAGGCTCATTTGGAAATTTGGGATTTCTGGTTCTGCTTTGACAGATTTGGAAGAAGAGGCAAAACATTTCCTGTAAATACCATCGCTGGGATGGATTTTCACTCTCTTATTCCCCCATCAAACAGAAACCTATATTGTGCCTTGAGTTGAGCCCCAGAGAAATTATCAATATTCACACATCTGGCACAAATCTGTTGGAAGGGGGGAAAAAAAACATTATGCCATCTGTATTTCTTTAATCGTTCCATACAGCTCCAGTCTCTCGCAGTAATTTTGTCACCGAGTCTTGTAAATATAAAGTTATATTACTTCTTGGCTTGTTTGAGGACACTGTTCATCATAAGGGGAGGATGAGGAGATGATGTCACTGCCAGGAAAAAAAGAAAAGAAAAGAAAAGAAAACTCGCCTTTCCCAATCCCCCACCTTCCCTGGAGTATGGAGGAGCCAAATTTCATCAAATTTGGCACAGTTGTAGGAATTAACATGACTGAAATGTATGCCAGATTTCAAAACAATTTCTAACAGTTTCTGTGAGACCGTGTAAGCAACTGAAAATTGACATGTTGTGTTGTGCCCGAGTCAGCCAACTGCTGTCACTGCATAATTAGATTTTCCTGCATGAGAGGAGAGTTTCCTTTAAAAAATTATGAAATAAGGCAGAAGCTAATATATAGTATAAGTGGATCTGTTACTCGCAAAGAGGTAGCCTTCCGCCGAAGAACGACTTTGGATACATGCACACGGGTACACTCAGGAGAGGCCAGTGGTCCTGGTTCTGTGTGTTTCGCATGTTCTTTGCAAAGGAAGAGGATTTACAGCACAGGCCAAATGGATGTGTGCCTACTTGGCTGCCCCAGGAATGGCTGAAACCCAGGACCGAGAACAGAGTTGGAGCTAATGAACATGTGGTTACTTCCTTCTGGTACAAGATAATAGAGGCGGCGGGGTTAGCTGGGTGTCCCTGGTACTTACATTCTTCTTCTTCAGTAGTGAGAGTAGTTTTTGTTGATTGACAAGACCACCGAGTTAAAGACTACATCCCCCAGGCTCCCTTGTACCTCAATGTAACCATGTAACTAGGTTCCAGTCAATGAGACATGAGCAGAATTAAAGTTTCCAACTTCTGTGTCATGCCCTCAATAGGAAAGGTGGGTTCACTCTCTTCTCCCTTCCTGTCTTCTTGAGAGCAGGAGCATAGGCAAGGTCATAAGCCACCTTTGACCAGGAGGCTGAAGTCGATACACATAGAAGAGAGCTGCACCTTAGATGTAGCGAAGAAACAGGGTAAAGAGAGCCATGTCCCTGATACCTTTGAGCTGACATACTGGCCTTGCATGGCCTTCTGGAAAGTTCCATGAGAGACAAGCATGTTACTCTTTGATTCAGCCATTGTAATTTTGGATCTGTTGTAAGAGCAGCCTCTTCTGTAGCCTAACCAATACTGCACATTTAGGAATGACCTTCAGAGTTCATCAGAGGTAGGCTCATGTAGGCAGGAAAGAGTTTGTAACCCTGGGTGTGTATATCTATCTTTGGTTCCTAATCAACACCTTCAAAGTAGATACCTTTCCCCAGATGATCTTACCTCTCTGAAAGGCAAAATATGACTCAAAATATTATTCATTCTTCCATTCATACGTTCATTCATTCACGATGAGGTGATTACAATTACTATTTTCATTTTGCAAAGGAAGAAACTATACCATAGACAATGGAAGTAACTTCCCCCAAATCGCATAGCAAATGATTTCCTTGTTTACACATCCCATGTGCAAATGGAATGAGGTTTTAGAATACAAAAAGCACCTATGCTGTTTGTTAAGTGACTGGTTCAGTGAGAACCTCCTTAAGTAAAGCAGTAGAACCAGGGCTAGAACTAGATCTGCTGACATCAAAGCCAGTGATTTTAAATTCTCTTTGCTCCCCAACTGTGTCTTATATGAGGTTTCCTTAAATTAGATTTGTGAATAAAAGTTGCAGTGTATTTGTAAAAAATAATTAATTAATTAGTTAATTAAAGTTTTAAAAATCTTACATCAAGATTCCCCCCCACCACCACCACCCGTGGTCAGTCATAGAAACTCTTAACTTGAACTGGCTCAATTATTCCCGGGGCCTCCCTGGTTTACATAACTGGGAAGTCACCCCACAGAACTGGCTTAGCTCTGGCTAGACACGGGGCTGGAGTGGAGCCCTCAAATCATGGTTCTTGCCATCTCTCAACATAGCTCTTCTCCAAGCAGGCTTTACTACCAGGTTCCACATCCTGTCTCATCCCATGTCCCATCCTGTTTAATGCCAATGGAAAGAGCCCTGCACAACTTGGCTTGATTGATTTGATGGGTCTATCAACAAATAGTCTGTCCTAGAGGGCTCAGGGCTCTGAATGGCCAGGTAGGGATCTCCCCCTAAATCCCACCCAGGCCACAGACACTAAGAAGATAGAAAGCACAGTTCCCAAGAGGCCAAAAGAGTGTTGTCCCAAAAGAATGGAAAATGGGTCTTGAGTAGACAAGGACAACAAAACTTATTGCAAATCTTTTATATACTTGAAGCTGCCCTATCACAGGAATCTAAATTTATGTTTATTATCCCCTCCAACATTGGCCTAAACTATTGTTATTTCTCCACAGTATCCTTTACTGATTCCTCATCTTATACACGTATATACAAATACATATACGCAAACAGTACACAAACGCTTGCACACACACACAACACTCTTCTGCCCAATGCTGCTCCAATTCCCCTAAATATCACTTATTTTCTGGAGCCAGCAGCACTCTCCAGGGCTCATACTGTACTTCTATGCTACACCCAATATCACCAGCATCTAGGGTCCAAGGCTGCCAAAAATCTGTTGTGTAATCTCAGTTAAGTAACTTTTCTTTTGTAAGCCTTGATATCCTCTCTGAAAATGAAATCACAATCGTTCCTCATAGAGTTACTGCAAGAATTAAATAACAGATGCATGTAACACTCTTAGCACAGGGTCTAAACTCACAGTATGTGCTAGCTAGTGGAAGCGATAGGTCATGGAGGGGTCCCCCTCCTTAGTCCTCCTCCCTCTAGAAAGCCTTATTTTTCTGAACAACCTGGTCAACACTGTCCTTATCTGAACTCCCAAGATATTCACAATTGATATACCAGTTATTGGTTGTGAGGCAAACACTGTCTACACTGGTTATGTCCTCTCAACAGTAACCCCTGTGCCAGAGGTGGTCCCCATTCTCACACTGGAATTTTAACCTCTACCAAAGGCTGACTTTCAGTGACTCTGGAATCAGACCAGGGTTGAAGTCCCAGCTTCCACATTTACTAGCCATGAGATCATGGACATATTATTTAACTTAGATGAACCTTAGTTTTCTCCTCTGCAAAATACAGTTGATGTCAAACACACACAAGGCAACATATACACAAGACTTTAGTATGATTCCAGACAGACAGTGGGTGCTTAAGAAATGATAGCCATTGTATTATACTATAAGCATTCCTAGCCTGCTTTAATGCTTCAATACCCCACCTTAATCATGCCAAGAAAAAGTCATGGAATGAGTCCAACTGATCTAAATTCCCACCTCTGTTATGCATGATGAGATCAATCCTCAGAAACATTTTGTAAATACCATTAGTCCACATGGTCATATTAGCACAGAAGGCACACTCAGGCTCTTAACCTTAAAAAAAAAAGCCAGCAGGGGCACCTGGGTGGCTCAGTGGGTTAAGGCCTCTGCTTTCGGCTCAGGTCATGATCCCAGGGTCCTAGGATCGAGCCCCACATCGGGCTCTCTGCTCAGCAAGGAGCCTGCTTCCTCCTCTCTCTCTCTGCCTGCCTCTCTGCCTACTCGTGATCTCTGTCTGTCAAATAAATAAATAAAATCTTTAAAATAAATAAATAAATAAAATAAAAAAAGAGCCAGCAGTCAAATTCAGAGCAAGGAAAATGAGAAGGGACTAAGAAGGACTGAGTTTCTGTTATGAACTGAAATGCACTGGCACTGAAATTAATTGCAATATTTCATTTGGTCTCCCAATAATCTTGGACAACAAACCGCCCCCAATAAGTACTGGCTTAAAACAACAGCACTGCAATATTTTTACAATTTGGTAGGTTGGCAGCAGTTTCTCTGGTCATTTTATTTGGTATTCCTACAACTGCAATCAACTAGATGGGAAGGTGTACTGCAATGGTCAAAATGGCCTTGGGGCATCTGGGGGACCTCGTCTCTCGATTTCAGCTCGGGTCATGATCTCAGGGCAGTGAGATCAAGCCGTGTGTCAGGCTCCCTGCTCAGGGTGGAGTCTGCTTGAGATTCTCTCTCCCTTTCCCTCTGCCTCTCCTGCTCATGCTCTCCTCTCTCTCTCTCTCTCTCTCTCAAATAAAAACATGAATCTTTAAAACAAAAACAAAACAAAATGGCCTTGCTCACCTGTCCAGTAGGTGCTTCTGGCTATCAGCTAGAGCACCTTGGTTCACCTCCATGTGTTTGCTTAAATAAGCCAAACTGGCTTTCTTGCTCTATGGTGGTGTCAGGACAGGGCTCCAACAGAACAAGCCCCAGTGGGCTCATGCTGATCAAGTCTTTGCTTGCCCAGCCCATCCCAGTGAACAATGATGTTCCACTAACCAAAGCAAGTCACATGGCCAAGGCCAGACTTAATTGGGACAGGGATTTTTATTCTCTCTCTCTCTCTCTCTCTCTCTCATAAACTCCAGTGCTGATATTTTTTGAAGTTCTTTTTTAAAAATTTTTATTGTCTTATGTTAGTCACCATACATCATTCGTTTTTGATGTAGTGTTCCAAGATTCATTGTTTACATATAACACCCAGTGCTCCATGCAATACGTGCCCTCCTGAATACCCACCCCCAAAGACAACAGATGTAGCGAAAAGAAGGGCCATATGTACACCAATGTTCATAGCAGCAATGTCCACAATAGCAAAACTGTGGAAAGACCCGAGATGCCCTTCAACAGATGAATGGATAAAGAAGACGTGGTCTATTTATTCTGTCTTTTAATGAGAGCTGTGGCCAAGAATCCATGGCCATTTATAATCTGTCACAGAGGTCAAACAAGATGGCATGTGGCAATCAAGTAGCAGAGTTGAGAATCAAATTCAGGTCTGAATGCCCCGTATTCCTTCTAATATACCACCATGTCTTGGAACAGCCCAAGAATGATGATTTCCCATGATAACTTAGATTTATATTTTCCTTCCTCTAACACATATTGTAGTCCTGACCATGTAACAGGCATTATTTCCAGCTCTGGGGTACAGCAGTGTACAAGACAACCAGAAAGCCTGCCCCGAGAAAGCTAAGAACATGCAATAACATGAGACTAATGGGATGAGGGTAACCAAAGGAGAGGGGAAACTTTAGATTGATGGGTCAGGAAAGGCCTCTCTTAGAAGGGCTGAAACAAGAATGCAGAAATGAAGGCAGCCATGGGAGGAGTATTCTAAGTAAAGGGCCCAGGAAATATAATATTCCCAAGGCAGAATGAATGAATGAAATATGAAATATGAAATAACATGACTAGAGCAGCAAGATGGAGAGGGGGACCGAATGGAAGAGTTTTGACAGGTGGAAGGAGATAGAGCTTCTGGCATGTCGGAGGCCATACAAGGAGTTTGGATTTTATTGAATTGAAATGGGGAGCAGGTGGAACATCATGAGCCAAGGACCGATGTGATCTAGTTCACATCTGATCCAGGCAACACATGAGAAGATGCATAGTTCTGGCTGCTATATGGTGTGTGAATTGCAGAGCGGCAAGAAGGGAACTTTGCGTGCTGACCATGGCAAAGAGCAGGGAAGGAAGAGGAGCTTCTATGATACACTTTGGTTTGAGGGTTTGTAAGACTTCATGATGGATTTCTTAAGGGATGGAGGTAAATGCAGATACAACGTTACGAATCGAGTTGAGGTTGTCAGCAAACTTCATCCAAACTTCATCCACAGTTGAGGCTGTCAGCAAACTTCATCAGTGGCCACAGCCACTCAACAAAGGGAGTCTACTAAAGTACAAAACTGAATGTCTTCGGTTCATTGTTCTCAAAAAGCATGAAGAGAATCTTTTTGATCATTTTCACATTCATACAGGTGAATCTGGTAGGTGAAAAGGACAAAATGCTTTAGTGATGTGTAAAGGGAGGGAAAGGGAGTTGGAAGGGTCTACTTTGGCTGCTGAGAAGACTTTATATCCATTGTTCTCAACCACGTTCACCGATTGGAGCATAGGCATTCCCCTGTACACTAAAAGGTAGTCAAACGTAATAATGAGAAGAGAAACAAGGAACATCACACAAACCACATTCTCCTGCTTATATGGACACTTACTGGGTGACCCATCCAAATACAGCACAATAATCATGGCTAGTGCACTACTTCTCAATGAAACTGAGGCATGTGGGCTGATCCCACATGTCCTGATCCCTATAGCATCCCAAACCTTGATTCAGCCTTTTCTAATTCACAAAGACTAAAGTTGTCCTTGGAGCTTATGTGAATGGAGTTAACATCCATCCTTTTATATATTCCTCTTAGCCTCAAAATACCTAAATCACCCCATATCCTGCAGGAGGCAACTGTACCTTGCCAAGGCAAGAGACCTGCATCCCTTTCTTGTCTCGTAAATTATATCCTGAGGCCTCATTCCCAGTTCCCTGTATATTTTTCCTGCATAAAACCCCCCAAACGATACATCATCTTTCTGTCTTGTCCATCGCGTCTGGGCTCACGACTTCACACATCCTCATTATCATCAATGCACAAAACTCAAGGGGAAAAAAAAATCTGAACAATGAAATGATACTTTTTTTTTTTTCTTAACACGAGTGCAACTTCGTGTGATTAAACTTATCATAATACAAATGGGTGCTTTGGATGATTTCTGCGTAGCTCTTTTACATTTTGCCGATATTCTTAATAGGTCCAACTACCTAAGGAGAAAAAAAAAAAAAAAAAGCTCTTTTTGCCTTTAAGACTTCGAAGTCTGATTTTTTAAGTGCACAGATAACTTTAATACCTAAATTGAAAAATGAGAAGAATATCCGTAGGGAAAAAGGAGCTTATTGCTGCCTCCCTGAAGTTCATCAAATGTTGTCACATATTTCTCTAACATTTTTGACTTGGTTAAGTGCAAATTTAGGTGAACACACTCTTTTTCCCAGGGTTCATGGCAACAGAAATATAATATGTATTTTCTGATTCAGAGTGCCGCTCTACAGTCAGAGGGATCTTTGGCAAAGGGCGCTTTCTAGAGGCAGAGGACTGGACAAAATGACCTTGCATTTCTCTTATTTCGTGACTTGGTGGATGCTAACCTTTCAAGCACTCGCTTCACAGTCTTTCTTAGGTACATCTGTGGCATATAATAACTTGAAATCCCCATTCTCAGAATCCAAATCCTCAACAATGGTGCATCTAAATTTCCCCCATAACTATGGGGAAAACTCAAATTAGGAATTAAGCAAATGGGTGAATGTTAACAAAGTTCACCTTTAGTTTCATTGACTGAAGTTATGATATCAGTTAGAAAATCGAGGAATTAGAGTTCACATGATTATTGAAACCCTACCACACATAGAAGTCAAATTCTTGTTTAGTGTGTGATTTGGGGTAGCCATGTCTAATTTATTGATGACAGACCAGATCCCTTTGCCAGCCTCACTTTTTACTATTGGGCTATCACTGATGCCCTATCATATGGCTTGTGGTTATCAGGGAAAAAAGGACAGTAACTCTTAGGGCATGATGCAACCAGTCCTCAGCAGGAAACTCCTGAAAAAGTGGACCCTAAATAATACGACTGCCTCCAAGAGGACTATATCTGTAAACTGTGAAACATAAAATATTTCCCTAAATCTTTGTCTCCTTTTTTCTATGTGGCCTTGAGCACGAACCTTAACCACTCTAAGCCTCGATTAACTTAGTTGGTGAATTATGGAGCCATAGGAAGGATCCAGTGGATTAATCCTTGCAGAATGCTTACGGAAATATTTGGTAAGCATTAAATATTAGTGCTATTGGCTGCTGTTACAATTATCTCTTCATTTAGTAAACTTTGAATTGTCCTTCCCGATCCAGCTGTTTAAGTCCTTGACCCCCACAGGCAAAGGTACTCATTTCTTCTTCTACACTTCCATTCTTCTTTGAGTCCTCAAGTAATTTTAATTGTAATTATTTGTACCCACACCCATTTTCCCCCACTGACCTCTGTCTCCCCCTTTGGCTCGTGTCTTTCCAAAGCAGCACTAGTGTCTTCTTGGTACCCACCCTCCGTGCTAGCATATCTCCTTGCACATTTGAATGAAGGAATGAATGAATTTGCTCTTGGCAAGTCTACTGGTTCTAGATATAAATACAAAAATAATAAAGCATTTTGCTTAGGCTTAACATTTTTAAAAGCTGATTTGGATGAAAATAGTCCATTTGGCAAGAATTTTAAAAAATGAATTTCTTCAATGATCATCAATGGCTCCTACATCGGGAAAAAATAGAAAAAAACATCAGGTGCCTCCTGATAGACATACAGATCTTACCTCTAAAATTGCTCTGCCCTTCACAAAGAAAACAAACCCAGGTCACATCAAGCCTCTATTTGTCAATCCATTTATGGGAAATGCGGTGGACAGAGGAGTGTGGTGTATAATACTATGATGGTGAAGTTAGTAAAATCCAGACTGTGAAGATTCTACAGGGCAAAATGCAATGTAAATGACCACATACATTTTAGGGGGAAAAAGAGAAGATGAAAGCTGCTCAGTTAGAGAGATTTAAGAGACAAGTCAGTCAATTGCAACGTGGGCTATTTTGAATCCAGATTCAGATAAATTCTTTTTTTTTTTTTTAAGATTTTATTTATTTATTTGACAGACAGAGATCACAAGTAGGCAGAGCAGCAGGCAGAGAGAGAGAGGGAGAAACAGGCTTCCCGCTGAGCAGAGAGCCCGATGCGGGGCTCGATCCCAGGACCCTGAGATCATGACCTGAGCTGAAAGCAGAGGCTTTAACCCACTAAGCCACCCAGGTGCCCCCAGATAAATTCTTATTTAAAAAATATTTATTTATTTATTTATTCATTTGAGAGGGAGAAAGAGAGAGCCCATGCACATGTCAGGGTTGGGGAGCAGAGAGAGAGGGAGAAGTGGATTCCCTGCTGAGCAGGGAGCCCAATGTGGGACTCGATCTCAGGATCCCCAGATCATGACCTGAGCTGAAGGCAGATGCTTGACTGACTGAGGCACCCAGATGCCCCTCAGATAAATTCTAAAAACAAACTGAACACTGACTAGATATTTGACAATCTAAAGGAATTATTACAAATCACCTTAGGTGTAGTAATGGTTATTTTTAAAGGGCCCCTTCACTTTTATAGATTAATACTGAAATCTATACAGACGAGGTAGAGACACACCTGCGATTTTTTGAAAATAATCTTGGATGGGTGGAAATTTAGACAAAACAAGATGGAGAAAGAGGCGAAGTTTGTTGAGATTGGGTGAGAGGTGCATGGAGGTTTACGGTACCATCCTACTTTGTGTTTGTAATTCTTACTCACAAAAATAAACGTAAAGGTTAATAATTATCTGGACAATAAAAAACTTTTTATGTTTCCTCCGTCTCACTTACATTGTAAACTCTCATCATGTTTTTGCTACCCATAAGACCAGATGCATTTCTTTACACAGCATAAGTGTCCAATCATTTATTAGATTGGATTTTCTTACTTGTGAATCCTTTGCTTGTTGCTTATGTTTTCAGCAGTGACTATGTCACCCACAGAACAAAGAGTTATTGTTATGAATTCAGTAGTAAATGTATCCTCAATTGTTGTATTAACAACAGCTAATCATCAATGCAGGCTTACTTTCTTGTCACTCTGGATGTTAATTTACATGGAGCTATCTCACTGATCTCTTGCAATCTATGAGGTGAGGCACATATTATAAGACACCACGGTGATGCAAGTACAAGCACAGAATTTGAAGCTCCGTGGTGTAAAGATGCCTGAGCCCATTAATTGCAGAGCAAATAGTAGAGCCAAGGGGCGCCTGGGTGGCTCAGTCAGTTACATGTCTGGCTTCAGCTCAGGTCATAATCTTGGGATCCTAGGATCAAGCCCTGCATTGGGCTCCCTGCTCAGCAGGGAGTCTGCTTCTTCTTCTCCCTTTGCCACTCTCCCTGCTTGTGCTCTCTCACTCTATCCCTCTCTAATAATAAAATCTTAAACACACACACACACATGACAAAGCCAAGTCCACACCAGACCTCTCATATTTCAAAACCTAAGTACTCAACCTCTCCCATCTGACACCTTTCCTTCTGGGTCTAGTAGGCTGGGTGACTCAAAGTAGAAATAAATTATGATCCCTTCTCATAAGAAGCACTATAAACAGCTGATCTCAAGTCAGATGGCTACCGACAGACAGATGGAGAGGGAACATTTTTCTAGGTGATCTGAGATGAGCATTGGAGAAGGTGGCCAAGTTCAGAGAAGTAGGAGAACAGCAGATCAAGACAGGAAAACAAGACATCCAAAAGCCTAGATCAAAGATTCCTAAGCAGTGGTCCAGCCAGATTTTGGTTTGGTCTGCATAAGGTTTATAACTTCTTGGACTGGCGTGCCAACTTTGAAAACTCATAAGATTTCACATGTAAATCTATACTTCTGGGCTTAAAATTAAAAAAAAAAAAAATCAGGTTTGCTGGGCCCATGTTTCTCCATAGTCATTAGAAGTCCTGAAGCAGGGGAGAGATTTGCTGAGAGTAACATTTCAGGATGTAGCATGGAGATGACATTTCAGGGAGAAGATGCTAGAATCAGAAATGCTCTTTAGGTGTGGTAGGAAATAATGAGGTCCTGGCCAACATAGAGGTAGAGAGAATAGAAACAAGGCAGGAGGTAGATATCCATAAACGCAAGTGGCAACAAGACTTGGAGACAGAATGCCTTAAGAGGCAGAGATATGTGACTTATACTAAGTGATAATTGGTGTCAGGTATCTCACCCCCATGACTTGAAAGAATTAGAGGTTGCAGGAGGGAAATCTGTCACATTGGGATCATTAGATTTTGTGTTGGCATCTATTGGGAGATGGTGAACACAAGAGATCAGTATGGAATTTTTTTTTTTTTTTTTTTGCAAAATTATTTAAACTAAACAATGTAGGTGCACCTGGGTGGCTCGGTGTGTTAAGTGTCTGCCTTCAGCTCAGGTCATGATCCCAGGGTCCTGGGATCGAGCCCTGCGTCAGCCTCCCTGTTCATCGAGGAGTCTGCTTCTCCCTCTACCTCTGCCCCCTCCCAAGCTCATGTAGGCTCTCTCTTTTTCTCCCTTTCTCACTCTCTCCCTCTTAAGCAAATCAATAAAATCTTAGAAAAAAAAATAAACTGAACAATGTAATATCCACACTGATATCTTGCAGATCTTAGAAATATGGAAATAGGATTTGAGTAAGAGGCAGAGGATGTAGATAACGGATAATTGTTCAGACCTATACTGACTGCTTTGAAGACATAGATGAAGAAATGGCTCTCCACCAACAAGTTTTTACAGTGAAGTCAGAGGAAAGAGATAACAAGCCATTAGACGTTCATAACCAGTGTTCATCTGATGAAGCCAAAACAAAGAAATGATAATGTGTTCAGGGAAAATTTCTTGGAAGTACCACTTCTTCTTAAACCTAATCAAAAAGAAAGAACAGATCTAGCACAAGACTATGGAATCAATACAACAAAGTTTGCACTGAGTGAATCCTTATTTGACGAGTATCTACTAAGTGAAAAACACATGCAATGTATCTCTCTATTTGCTTGATATTTCCTCATAATACTTGGAAATTTCACATAATGCATTTCTATGTGCTTCTTTGCTTGATTCTTGCTTATTTCCCCCCAGAGACTACAAACGCCATGAAATCAAGGATTTCGTCTCTTATTTTTCAGACTGTCCTCCATGCTTAGAATCATTCTTGAAACATAGTAAGTTCTTAATAAGTAGTATTTGAAAGTGTCCATCCTCACAGACCTCACAGGGTCTGAGTTGGATGGAAAGCTGAGAAGGAGGTTACAATGTGCTGTAACCAGTATGAGAAGGTCAGGGGACATGGCAGAGCACAGACATGGGGCCTTGATTCATCAACTCAAAGTACAGCTACTATATAATCCCTACCTCATGGGAAGAGAAACAAGAGAGCTTACTCTCTCTGCACATTTATGACAGAGATTGGCTTGAAAGACACACAACCCAGAGCTAAAACAAGGATGCAATTCGGTCATTTTTTTTTTTTTTTACTTCTATTCCCAGCTAATGCACCCCTTACACAAAGAAAAAAAAAAAAATGCCACCCACAATTCTATCATTATTTTCGCTTGTTCCTGGTGCCACTTAAATTGGGGTGTGGAAACACAAGCTGAGGAGGAGTGTCCACGTCATGGATGACCCGTGCAGAATCATCCCAGCCCTGGTGGAATTAACGTAAGGCCCTGGATGAAATTTTTTACTGCGCGCGCGCATGCGTGCGTGGGTGCGTGGGTGCGTGTGTGTGTGTTTTCAGTGGGAGCCCACAGTCACCCTTAGGAATGCACACAGTATACAGAGCACCACCCACAGGCTAGAAAACCTTCCTGCTCTCCCCACTGCTAGCCAGTGTGGACACCAGGGCAAACACCAGAACCCATCTTATCGAAAAGCTTCCGTTGCAAAGCAGCAAGAAATCGTCAGATGTACATGGCGATGCTGACTTCTCAATAGGGGGGAAAAAAAAGGACCTAAATTAGACTTCTATAAAAAGAATATTGCATATTTATTTCCACAATAACACCCAGGAAAAACGTTAGTCAAGAAGCAAGCAATTGGGTGAATAAATAAGCTTGTCTTTGTTCTCATCAATTAAGTTATTACATCAGTTGGAAAACCAGTGAATTATAATACAGATGTTTAATGAAACACTGCTGAGCCTATAAGTCAAACTCCTATTTTGTGGTGTGATTTTGGCTGCATAGTTTTGTGTGTGTTAAACCGTATTTATTAGCTGATACCCATTATTATTTTGAGCAAGGTATAATTCAGTTGTCAGGCTCCATCGCAGGCAAGGAGATTTAATCAGTAAGAACCGCTTTGCTACTGAGTATAAAACAATGTGGGTTTCATGAAGCAATCACGGCAGTGTGAAAAAATGGGATTAATTAGTATTGTATAAGAACAGGCAGTGTGCTCATTAAAACCTTGTGAGGTGGCTCTTGATAAACTGCCACTTGATGGGACCGCATTAATGTGACAAGGCAAAGACTTCATTCCCAAATCCTCCCTGATTGTATCTTGCTTTTAAGTTACCTGGAATGACCCTCCTTGGCGGTGGGAAAGCAAAGATCAAAATGACTGCCAGGGATCCGGAACCACCTGGACCGAGGAAGCCAGGCATAGATGTGGGAAGCTTCAAAGACAACTTTTTTTGAACTCACAGTCAAACATGAATCGATAGTTGCAAATGAAGCTGCGCCCGGGGTGGCGGATTTGCATTTGCGCTCTGCAGGTCGGGCAGAAACTAATTTGACAACGGGCAACCCACCCTAATGAAGGCCACATAAGATTCCTCTGTCTGTTTGTTTACCTGGTGCTGGTGATGCCTGGAAATGCATCCGACCTGAGGCAGGGGCTCTAGGGAGCCTTGGGTGGGGGGGAGGGGGCAGACCCCATGGATTCCGGAGAACCTGTCCTGTGCCTTGCCTCCCTATTAATGCCCAATGACTAATTATTTGGATTTCCAAAATGCCTCTCTCAGTTCCTAGAATGAGTAGTTATTTTTTGTTGTGTTTTGTTTTCACAGTGAAAGCATCTGCACATGAAAAAAAAAAAGCCCAGGGAGAACAATCTGCTTGGGGTAAGGAATATTTTTTGATGTGCCTTAGACTCGATTTCCTCTTTAGGCATCCGATTTGATTCTCTTCCAAACCTGGGATGGTTTGGGTCCTGTCTTTAGGCTGCAGTTGGTTTGGTGGTTGTTTTTTTTGGGGGGGGAGGGGTGGCATAGGGATTCTCAGGTCACTGTCCATGGATATGACTTCTGAACAGCTCACCAGATCCAGTTTTCTCCAAGGATCTTCTCTTTCCCAACCCCCACCCCCGTTTCCATTTTCCCGGTGGCTTTAGCTAACATCACTTGCAAGGCAACTCTACATGGAATGGTTATTTGTTGGGTGTATTTCTAGAACTGAAAATGCCACTCAGAAACCTCAGAGTCCCTATTCTCAACCAACCCCAAATTATATATATATATATTTGTTGAATCTCACCAGCATATTAAATGAATGTTTTCTACCACGAAGCTCAAGCATTCAGCTCACAATGATAGGTTGTTTGCAATTGAACTTGGGTAATTCCACCGCAGTCTGCAGATTCAAGGCACTGGGCAAAAGTCAGGCTACCTGAGCAGCCTAGATAGGATTAAGCACACTGCTTTATCAAGCGATGTGTTGCAATATTATTAATTTAAACCTTAACATCTCATTGTTGTGATCCAAGCCGTGTGATATAATGCAGTATGACAGCCATTAAATTAATAGAAAATAGAATTCATCTCTCAAATTTCACACAAAATAAAGGCACAGAGACAGACAGAAATAAAGGAAGACAGACAGACAGACAAATACCTTTAATGTTTCCCTGTTTCCCACTGAGTCTGCCTCTGTCTGGCAGCGTGAGGAGTGCATACAGCATCAGATGTGTGCACAGAGATGGCCGCCATCTTTTTTTTATTCCTCCGTAAGGCCAAGTAGGGCATGTGTTCCTATTTTGTTCCTTTTATTTCAGCAAGTGGATTGCCTAGACATAATATGCTGTAGGTAGAAGTGCAAGCATTATCATTTACGCACGACACAGTAATAGGAAATTTTCTGCCCCTCTTAGCTTGATGAGGACCTCCTGCAAAGACCCTGCAACTCCTTCAGGTAGCGGCCACCTCCTTGATTTACAACCCTCCAGTGGCGGAAGAGGTTAGCTGGGTAATTTAAATCACTAGATTTTGCTAATGAACTAGGGCCAGAGAGAAAGCACTTTACATCGTAAAGGCTCCATTTCACCTTCCTTATGCTCCACATACTTTATCTCCAAATTTTTACATTATTTATACAAAAAGGGAAATGGTTCTCTCAGAGGAAAATGAGTGAGCCAAGCATTGCGGTTGATAGACTAGCTTCCACAGTTCACTGCAGTCTGATCGCCCTCTCCCAGTGCAACAAAAATTTAGGGCTGCTGGATGCAGCAAAGAGAAATACAGGATGCCTGGTTCGGCCTGAAGATTAGATAAGCAACAGATAATGCACTATTTTGGACATACTTGGAATAAAAGTCATTTGTTGCCTATCTGAAATTCAAATTGAACTGGGCATCCTGCGTTTTATCTGGCCCTCTATACCGAAGGGAAGGTGGGAAGGAGGTGTGCTGGCCCCAGTGAGGGCATTCTTTGAAATGGCAGGAGAAAATGCCCTACAGAGCTTGGGAAAACCGACTTCCCACGTCTGGGCTTCCCAGTGGAGCATTTTTATCTAGCAGATTACTCTAGGCTTCACTGGGCTTTGAAATAAACTATTGGTCACTTTTTTCCCACATGGATAAGCAAGTTTTAAATGATGTTTCCTTCATATTAACCTCAAAGAGACTCTTCTACTGTTGCATTTGGTATAAAGGAAACAGAGCAGTTCTCACACCTAAGAGTTCCTGGGACCTGCCCCCCACCACTACCCAGTGGCTTCATTGAGCTCCATAGACTGTAGTTCCAAAACCACTGACCTTGTGTATAGCCAAAAGAACTAAACACTGGGATTCAGATACCTGTACAAACAGATGGCTGGATACCTATGTCCACAACAGCACTATTCACAATAAACAAAAGGAAGAAACAATCAAAGGGCCATCAACTGATGAATGGATAATCAGATTGTGGTCTATACTTAGAACTGAATATTATTCGGCCATTAAAAGGGATGAGACGGTGATGTCTGTTATAACATGGCTGAGCACTGGAAACACGATGCTAGATGTTACACCAGATACAAAAGGTCACATATGGTATAATTTCTATGAAACATCCAGCCTAGGTAAACCTGTAGAAATACACAACAGACCAGTTGTTGCCAAGAGCCATGAAGGAGGTTGTGGGGTGGGCAGGAGGATAGGGGAATCACCGCTCACGGGTACAGGTTTCCTTTCGGGGTGATGTAAAGGTTTTAGCATGAGTAGAGGTATGGTTAGCACTGTCAGTGTATTAAATACCACTAAATTGTTCACTTTAGAATGGTTCATTTTATGTGATGTGAAGGTCACCTTGATGAAAAGAAGCAAATAAATAATCAGACAAAAAAATCATTGATCTTAACAAGAAAATGGGATTTGCTATTCTGCCTTTGGACCCATTTTGGATTTATGACCAGCTACAAGAACACAGAACAAAATTCTCATTTTCCACAAAGCTTGTTAACTGGAAGACATTTCCAGATAAGGCATTAACTCAACTAATATGACCTGAGCCCCTTATTAAAGGGTGCCCTGTAGCTATTCAGAGGCTTTGTGCAAATGAGAAACAGGTGTCCTATTCTGGGGCTGCTTGAGCTGAGCCCTGCTCACCACCCGGCGGGGCAGCCACATGCAGTCCCTGCTGTTGCTCTCATCCCCAGCACCTGCTGCCTCCAATATGCCATGGGATGTACGGTATTGAACTACAATGGATCCAAAGTAATCTTGGGTGCAGAAATGAATCTTCAGGGGCTCCCCAAATAGTACAACGTAGTGACTCAATATGCATGCATAAGAGCCAGACTCATTGGGTCCCTCATCAGCTGTGTGACCTGAGATGATTCCTGCACCCCTGTGACCTCAGTTTTCTGATCTGTAAAATGGGTAATAGCAACACCTAACCTCCCAGAGCCAGTGGGGTTGGGGGTGGGGGAGCACAATCAGTTTAAAGCATCAAAAACAGTGGCACTCAGCAGAATGGCCAACATGACAAACTGACAGGACTAAGTAAAGCCTGGTGAGGTTGCTAGTGGGAGCCCCAACACACACCATGTTGCCGCTGTGGAAAACCATCTAGCACTTTCTTATAACACAAGTCCACCTACTCTGTGACTCCTAGGTCTTTACCCCCAAGAAATGAAAACTGAGGTTTCTAAAAAGATGTTTACAAGAATGTTCACAGCAGTTTATTCATACTAGGAAAAAAGATGGGGCACCTGGGTGGCTCAGTTGGTTAAGAGTCTGCCTTCCGCTGAGGTCATGATCCCAGGGTCCTGGGATCGAGCCCCGAGTCAGACTCCTTGCTCCGCGGGGAGTCTGCTTCTCCTTCTGCCTCTGCCCTTCCCCCTGCTCATGCTCTCTCTCTCTCTCAAATGAATAAATAAAATCTTTTTTTAAAAAAGAATAGGTTTAAAAAAAATGAATGGCAACAACTCAAGTGTCCGTCAGCAGAAGACTGAATGAACAGATTATGCGTTCATAGAGTGGAATAATACTGAGCAATAAAAAGAAATGAAGGACAGACACACCACACAGCACAGGTGAATTTCAAAACCAGCATGTTCAATGAAAGAATCCAGTCCCTGAAGAGGAGATGCTGTAGGATTCCATTTCTGCGAACTTCCAAAGCAGCCAAACCGGCCTAGGGGGCTAGAAATCAGAGTTGTCTTTGCCTCTACAGGGCAGAACATGAGGGAACTTTTTAAGGTGGTGGCAGTACTTGGTAGGGGTTGGAAAATATTTTCTGTAAATGGCCAGAGAGTAAATATTTTAGCCTTTGAGGGCCACATACAGTCTTTTATCGTACATTCTTCTTTTTAAAAACAACCCTTTAAAAATGTAAAAATCCATTCTTAAGTCATAGGCCACACAAAACCGCTCCACAAGCTAGATCTGGCCCGGGGATTGTAGTTTACCAGATTCTGACCCGTACAGCATATTTGTTAGACAAATGGACACATTGGTCACCCTCGCACAGCACACTAAAGACCCAGGCCTTCTACCTACCTCAGTAAAATACAAAACAGTGCCTAGAAGTTGAAACAATACTCAGATAAACATTAGCTAATATTATTTTGCTTCCCATTAAATGATATACTTCTTTGTTTTTAATTATATAACAAAGAAAATATCATTCTTCCACACTATAAAATAAGGTCAAGCAATGTATTTAAGGCATCCATGATGACTCTCTCAACTGCCTAGACACACATTCCCATCCCCTTCCTACAAGGAGCATTTGATTTATTAGGGCAGTATCTTAAGCCTGGGAATACGCCAATGCAAAGGAGAGATTCTCAGATCCCTGGGGGTCCTTGAACCCAGTCAGAGAAACACGGTAATGGATCGAACCATCTGTCTTACCTGATGTCTACATGAGAACTAGCCTTCCTTCCACAAGACCAGCTCCCTTCCCAGTGAGAGTCCTTATCAATGTCAGTGCTAAGAGAATGTCTCTGAAGAATTCCTTGTACTTAAGATCTACCAGGTAATAATTTGAGGCATTTCCAAAGGATAAGACACTCTCTCGAGAGTATTTTCTATACATTCATATTTACTTACATACATATTAGCATCACTTTCACTCATGCTGAAGAATATTCTCTTTGGAATCAGCAATTCTAATCTGCTGAGCAAAACAGTCTTAGAAAATTTCACAAAGAAAGTTCCATGTGGAGAGTTCTCATCTGTTTCCAGCACTAGGAGCCTTGGTATTGGAGGCAATAGGATATAAAAAAGCACTTTGCTAATTGAGGCATATGAGGACACTGGAGTGTGGGCTATCACAAAATAAATTTTTTTTTCTTAAAATTTTTTCTTAAAATTTTTTTCTTAAAATTTTTTTTCTTAAAATTCCCATCAGAACCAAAGTTGAAACTGGGGGAAAGGTCCTACTGGGAATAATTGGAATGAAGACGAAATAAACTCCTTAACTAATGGAATTAATTTAGAAAATTTTTAACATTTGTTATAATAAATATATATATACACATAATAAATAAAATAAATATAATAAATAAATAATTATAGTAAGTAACATTGTTATAATAAATACAAATCATTTTTTATTGTTGCCACGTGCTATCTGAAGAAAGAGGGACTAACTGCTGTCCTCGGGGGGGCCCACAGTCCTGTGTGCAGGGAGCCCAATGAGGGCTGAATCCCAGGCCCCTGAGATCATGACCAGAGCCGAAGGGAGATGCTTAACCGACTGAGCCACCCAGGCGCCCAATAAATGCCATTATTATACCCATTCTACAGAGGTCCAACTGAGGCTAGGCTAGTCAGAAAGTAAGTAACTTGGCCAACACCCACCCCCAGACAGTAACTGCTTGAGCTCCTCTCAGAACGGAGTTCCACCAGATTCCAAATTCTATGCTCTTAACGGATGTCCCTTTACTGCATCTCCAGGACAACGGAAAACATAAGCAATGATGGGCCAAGTAGTATCTAAAAGAGAAGCCATCAAGACGACCAAGGACTAGAATGGAAAAACCATTTGAAGACTTTCATTTCACTTGGAAACAGGAGTAATTTCTGAGCGTGCAAAGATGGGCGAGGGTGGCATTTCATCAGGAGATCCCAACTTCTCTGGGATGGATTCCTGGAAATGTCAATTAAAAAAACATTGAATTCTCGCAAGGGAGCTTCAGTCCAATTAAAACAGCTTCAATTCATTTGCTGTCAAGTATTATCTTTTTACAGATACCATGATCTGTTAAAATTGATCAGAACATGATGAATATTTCAAAAAATCACTCTTCTCTGCGGTGGGAACAGCCATGTGTCATAGAACTTTGGGCAACTACTCATACCCCAGGCCTGCAGGGAACACTATGATGCTGCTTGGCAAAAGGAGTCAGCGCACGGTGTCTCAGACACAGGGTGATGCCTAATTTCTATGCATGGACACTGATGATGCGGACAGAAAGGGGCAGCAATAGTGAAGAAATCTGAAACGATTCCAAAGAAATAGACCCACTCTAGAGACCTCCAGCGGGCTTTCATTTCTCTCCTCTCTGCTCAGCAACTACGGCCTGGGTAACACTCCCCAGCTGCCATAAAGGATGTGGTTAGCAAACGAGCTGAGTGCTGGGGACAGAGCCTGCCAGCCCCACAGCTGGGAGGACCTGGGTGGCCCAGGGCGGCTCCACAGGCTCCCCTGGAGAGAGGGACTCTGGTGAGCAGGAGGAGGAGCCGGTCTCCTTGGCCTCTGTTACTATGGCAACCTTCCCCTTTGTTTCCCTGGATCCAGAGCTGCTGCCTCCTTTAGCTACTGGCATCAGGTGAGGCAGCTGCACGATGGCATTAGGAAAATGAGGAAGAGGAACAACACCAACGCTCCAGCAAACACACATGCACGCATCCTGGCACCGAGACGGCATTGTCAGGATGAGTTTCCAGACCTCTTGCCACTTTCTTTTGAGCCAATCAGCGGCATATGATTGCAATTGCTGGTGAATAATGTGCTTGGGGAATTTTCGCTTTATTCCGGCTGTCATTTGGCCGGTTGCCTTTCACACGTGCATCCGTTGCCTGCAATCCTTTGCTCTTTCTTACCCCATGGAGGGGTCTCAGTGTCAAGGTCACATCCCCCGGCAGGCTTTCCCTGTGCACCCTCCACCCTCCCCAATGTTCTCTCTCGGCATCCTGTCTGATTCCATCATAGCAGAAGCACAACTCACAACCCTTCCACCGATCGTCTGTGTTCATCGGTTTGGGCTCTGTCTCCCCGGCTAGATTACGAGCGTCACCAGGGCAAGGATGCTGCCATTCTTGCACAAAGTGGCATCAGATGAAGTGTGCTGTGCAAGGGGTCGCGAATGAATATTTGTGAAATAAACGAAGAATACGTAAATTCAGAAAACGGGACTTAGGATGCTAACATACTAAGTGTTGGTGTAGTGGCTTCAAGTCCCTCATTCTGTTTTCCTCTTCAATGAACAATCAACAAGCATCATATTAAAATCAAAGACCATGACCTTAGGTTGCAAATCTATTTACTCTCACTGCTGTGTCTGCTCCACTGAAGAATTTCCCATGTCGTACCGTAAGGCAGCCCCGCTATATGCATGCAATGGAACAGTGTAGGGAAGGGGGTGGGGGCCAATGGAAGTCCTGAAGAAGCCCTACTGGGGTATTTCTCCACTCGCTTGCAATTACACGAAAGGGAGGATCTCAGGACAGATGAAGTCTAAATGCTAAAAGAGTGAGTCCAAGGAAGAAATGTCCACCTTAGAGAGAAGAGAGAAGGCAATGTAAGTGAGACAGGAAACAGAACACATTCTGCAAATGCACTGCTTCCTTCCCCCATCCACTCTCGTGGCTTCTCAGAATCCCATGGGATGGTGCACCTCTGCCATCTCCCTGGGGGTGAGGAGCGGGTGGCATTCTTCCATCCCCTAATGCTCCAAATCTATAATGCACATGAATGAGAAAATGGATGCATTTTACAGAAAAGCGTATTTTAGGCAACTTTGATGGGACTTATTCTTTCCAAAATACCGAAGCATGTGGTGAAATAAAATGATTCAGGAAGAATATATATTAATTCATACATATGCAAAATCAATAGCACCAAACAAAAACCAAATTAAGGAAAAATAAACTGAACAAAAGCTTGCATGAAAGTATCTGTCATTTCCACAGCAGGGACAAACTGGAAGGAAAAAGCTAAGGGAGGAACTTCACGGAGAAGCAGAGTAACCTGACTTCTTATGTCCAACAAATAATTCCTGAAAGAGAGAGGCCATGAGCCTCTGGCCTCCCGATGATTCTTCAGTGATTATGCAAACGGCAAAACCAGAATTATTTCAAGGAGCAGAAGACAGGTCTGCCTTACCTGCGAATCCAAAAATTATCTCATATAAGATTCTCTTCCTTACTGGCTAACGCAGCCTACATTGTTCCTCTTCACAACACTTTGGGTTCCAGGATCTGAGCTGAGTGTGACTGGCCACATCTAAGTTTTGAGCCAACATTATAAGCTATGATATTGGGAATTATAATAAGACATATGTACTTGGTCTTTGCCCCTGCTCTTGGCACCCAACTCCCAAACCCTTGGAATTTCATAAGCAATGAGTAGCCATAAAGTCCAAAGAGTTTCTTTTGTTATTCATAACCAACCCCTTCCAAGGACACCTGATTTTATGTTAATGAGGTGACTTTCAAAAAACCCTTAAGGATGGGGGCACTGGTTGCCAGGTTAACCAGGTTAACCTTGTCTAGCGGGTTGAAATTTTCTGCCCCTCCCCCCAACCTGCAGGGGAGAGAAGAGGGGCCTGAGGTTGAGTTCAAGTATGAATGGCCAATGACTTAATCACACATACATAATGAAGTCTCCATGAAACCTCTAACTGAAGGTTGGTGAACAAATGCAGAAGTTGGGGGTGGGTGAGTAGAGTGCCTGGAGAAGGCCCGGAGGCACTGCCCCCTTCCCCCATACCTGGCCCTGTGCATCACTTCCATCTGGTTATTCCTGAATTGTATTACTTCATTTCTCCAACATCCCATTCTTTGGGCACTGCTCTCTTCAATCCCACAGATAGATCCTATCCAATTCATTTGTGGATGGTGGGGCAGCGGGGTAGGGGGGGATAGTGAGGCTTCTTTTTGTTCCAAAATGGGTGACCCAGGTCACACTAAATAGAGCTTTTTTCTCCTCTGGCCACACTGAATATTTATTCAATGGGCACATGACCCAAGCTGAGTTTTCCTTGAGACTTCTATCAGAAGAGGCTTCAGTCAAAATAATTTGTAAGGTCTGAATCCAGGACTTAATAAAAATACTATTAAAAAATAAGTCATGGGGCGCCTGGGTGGCTCAGTGGGTTAAGACTCTGCCTTCAACTCCGGTCATGATCCCAGGGTCCTGGGATCGAGCCCCGCATCGGGCTCCCTGCCCGGCGGGAAGCCTGCTTCTCCCTCTCCCACTCCCCCTGCTTGTTTTCCCTCTATTGCTGTGTGTCTGTCAAATAAATAAAATCATGAAACCTGTAGAGCTGTGGTTTTCAACCAGGCATACCTGGGACATTTCTGTTGTTTTAAGCACACACTTGGTCTACTCCAAATAAATCAAATGAATCCCTATCTCAAGAAGACTGATGTACCTCTCTAATTAAGAAGCTGTTTTATGAAAATACGAGATTCTCATGGGCAAGTAAACGGTTTTTACATTTTGTACAGATCCCCAAAAATGAATATGTAGAATAAAATTACAGAACATTCATTCAAGCTTAAATTGCTTAAAAGGTATTTTCTAGAGAAAAAATTTATATCACAGAGCTGCTGGTCAGCAGAGCAATTTAAAGTTCAGAATGGTAGGAAAGAGCCATATTAGCCAGGATTCTTTTGGTTGCAAATGGCAGAAAACCGAAATCAAAGGGTTAAGTTAAAAAGGGGAGGACTGGTTGACTCATATCGTTGGGAAGTCCAGGGGCAGGGTTAAATTTGGGGACAGCGGGTCCGGAATTCAACTGATAGCATCTGGATCCCCTCTTTTCCTCCATCTTAGCCCTGCTTACCTTTGTGTGGATGCATTCTTCAACATGTTAGAGGAAATGACCCATACCCCCTGCCCCCCAGGAGCTTCTGTTGGAGCTCACAGATCCCCATGGAAAGAAGACTTCTTGTCTTCAATGTCTACTTGTCAATTACAGAAAAGGTTCTAAACAGCTGAGCTAGTGAGGAGCATGTCTGGACCAAGCAGAGTGACCCAGATAGAGTTCTACGATGTGAGGCCCATTCTGGGTCATACTTCATAGAGTAAACAATCATAATTAAAAGTCTTAGCACAATACCTGGCATGAGAAAAGAGAGGCCAACCCTACTCCCAGCCTACTCCCATCCTACAATGGGATGAGAGAAGATAAAAATCAACACATGACCGCTACCATCATGTCTAGACTGAGCTCACACTCATGACATCCCTTTCTTCTTCATCTTCTATGACCTATCAGTGACTTTCCACATGTCTGAAGTCAATAAAAAAATAAATGAACATGATACTTAGCAACAATAGCAAAATCCTATTATTGGTCAGATGCAAATCAGTGAGCACGGTGCTGGCTCAGAGGGCTGTCTAGGAGAGCTCAGATCCATAAGAGCTTTCCTCAGAAGTGAGTCTTGGAGGGCCGCAACATTCTGTCTTCCATTCTACTGAATTTAGTCTTCCTAATGGTGAACTGAATCCAAGAAAAGGGAGGGGTCTTGCGGTACCTCATGTGATTTCTGCTAGCAGCCAATCCAAAACTCCTCAGCGGCACCTAGATGAGGAGTCTGGTAAACCCACTCTGAAAAAAATGCCAAATGTTGGTTTCTAGACCAGCTCACAAATGGAAATAACACGATTAGTACAAATAGCTACATTTACATGAAGATTTCCAGCCAAGGAGCTCTGCAAATTAATTCCGTTGGAAAGATACCCCCTTCAAACAACTCCACCTGTTTTCCATAATCACCACACAGACACGGGAAGTCGAACTGGAAAAAACACACAATAAGAGTTCCGGATGTACCAGGATTAGGAATAAAGAATATGCCTGGAACTATGGGAAGAATTTTAACATCCCAAACTGTCAGAAAACAAAACCACTCCATCTGAATGGCTACATTAGGCTCCATGGTTGAACATACCGACTGGCTGGCCAGGGACACACACACCACAGTAAACTAGAACTCTGTATTAAGTGATTGAGTGAACCCGAGTTCATACCATTCTATAGGGCTGAGTGCCCTTTGATGGCATCACGGATTGCATACTAGGTGACAACCCAGTTCCATGAGCTATACTATTTGCATGAACTCTATCAAGCAACAATGTGTTATGGATTAAAGATTTTAAGTCTGATTCAATCCAGTCTGAATGAACTCTGAATTAAGCCTTTGAACCAAACCGTAAAGCAAATGCCAAATTAATTCAAGATATTTTAATGCCAACATTTTGTTTTACAAGCAAACCAAAGGTCTCAATTTAAAAAAAAAAATTACTTAATACTGTTTTCCAAAGACACTATGGATTTGCACTGTGATTCGAAACCATACAGTACAATAGCACAACCACCACTCAACAGATTTTTGGCTCATTCACTCAGCATGTATTTATTGACTACCTAATAGGTACTAGCTTTTCTGTGCTCAGGATGTAGTGGTGACCTCAGCAGATTATATTACTGTCCTCATGAATCTCAAATTCGAACACGGGGATATACAAAAACCTGGAAAAATAAATAAACCCACAGGAAAACGTCAGGCATTACTTTCTCTAAGCAGGGTTTGCCAAACAATGGCTCACAGAGTGTTCCTGTAAAGAAAGTTTTATTAGAACACTGTTTATACCTCATCTCTGGCTGCTTCTGTGCCATAGTGGAGTGTGAGCAGTTGGGACACTGGGTGCTCCACAAAGCCTAAAATATTTGCTCTGTGACCCTTTATGGAAAAAGTTTGCTGACTCTGTAAAGAAACAAAAAATGGGTCATGCCAAGTGTCTGGGGTGGAACGTGAGTCCCGGAAACGATTCACAGAGGCAGTGGCGTCTGAGTCGAGAGGGGAATCATGGAAAGAAGCCAAACACAGGAAACAGGGTTTGAGACAAACAGAACAGCACGGGGACTTGGGGGAGGGGGGGGTGTTGGTTTCGGTTTTCATGAAGTATTGTCTTAAAGGTGATGAACAAGTTACTGGACTGTAACATTAAGGAAACCTCAAGTGGTAAAATAAACCAACCCAACACTATCCACCTGTACCTCATGCAAGGGGATAAAAACATTTTCAAGTTGTCTCTGGATTTGTATTCAAAAGAGGAGGAGCTCTCCAAACTGTGGAAAGAACCAAGATGCCCTTCAACGGACGAATGGATAAGGAAGATATGGTCCACATATACTATGGAGTATGATGCTCCCGTCAGAAAGGATGAATACCCAACTTTTGTATCAACATGGATGGGACTGGAGGAGATGATACTGAGTGAAATAAGTCAGGAAGAGAGAGTCAATTATCATATGGTTTCGCTTATTTGTGGAGCATAAGGAGTAACACGGAGGACATGGGGAGATGGAGAGGAGAAGGGAGTTGGGGGAAATCAGAGGGGGAGATGAACCGTGAGAGACTGTGGACTCTGAGAAACACACTGAGGGTTTTGGAGGGGAGGGCGGTGGGAGGTTGGGTGAGCCGGGTGGTGGGTATGATAGAGGGCGCGTTTTGCATGGAGCACTGGGTGTGGTGCATAAACAATGAATTCTGGAACACTGAAAAGAAATTTAAAAAATAAATAAAAATTAAAAAAGAAAAAGAGAGGGAGCATTCCACATAGTCTGATAAGCAACTCTGGGAAGATGGAACTCCTTCGTGCACTCCCAGTAACGGCCTTGCCTTGATTTCCAGGGTGTCCAGGGGAGAGCCTCAACTAATTTCTTTACACAGTCTTTCTTCTTGCTCAGCCCTCTCTCCACCTGTGATTTCTCTCACTTTCATGTCTTTGGGCTGATAGAACACATCTGCTTAGATCATTGCTGGGCATATCTTTTCCCAGGAAAGGTATCCCGATATCATCTGGGGAGAAGCAGAGGGTCAAGACCAATGACTCCGAGTGAATATGACAACGAGGAAATCCAGATGTCTACGGGAAAGCTCTTGTTTATTTCCACCCACACGTAAGTGGCCTTGGTTGCGGTGGAGGGGACGCCATGCTGGCCAGAAACGATTCTTCTTCTCCTGCATGTTGGATGGTGGGCCCCTTCCCCATAAGGTTAAAAAAAACCCTGGACCTACGTGCAGGATGGTACACCAATCTCTTTAACTCTCAATCCTAACACTACGTTTGAAACTATTTCAGACAGAAATCCGTACTTAGCAAGCATGTCCTTGCCTCTGCTAAAAACCTCATGCTCCCATTTCAGATATTTTCACGATACTTGCGGTGGTTTTGGATGGATGAATTAAATCTGCTTTTCTCCTGATTGCCTTGCTGGCTTTCTTTGTAACTTCACTTTGTATTCCTTTCTGTTCAATACTTTTCAAAGTACTGAGAGTTTAAAGAGGTACAATAAATCCCAGATCAGTTTTTAATGACCACGGTAAGCCTGCTTGTAATATGTCAGTAAGCTGAACCTAAAAGCCAATGGGGAATAGGCTATTTCTGCCTTAGTAATTGCCTCCACAGAAAGATTTATAATGTCATTATCTGAATCTACAAGAAATAACTCATAGAGCTGAAATACCCTAAAAAAATATTACAATTCTCTTAAAATCTAGTCATTCATAAATGCTAAATCATAAAACTTTTTTCAAGATGTTTTATGTTAAAAGTAAAACCCAGTAAAAATATAAATGCTCGTTTCTTAATCAGATTCTTCATTCTTTATGTATCTGTTTGGAGCTTTGCAGTTTTCTGGGCTATATTTACAAACCTAACATTTGGCTGCCAGAATCCGCAAGCACTAGGAGAAACCACGGTGTCTGAAAAGGCATTTCTCGTCACCTTTTTATCTCTGTGTGATAGCAAGGAGGAAGGAGGAAGAGGGTTAGTTAGTGTGGCAATAAAATTAATTTCAGCCGTAAAAGTCACCTTTCCCCCTAATTTCCCCATGAAGAAAAACCACACTACACTTCCTGCCAAATGCACCCCAGAGCTGTTTTAAGCCATTTCTGCAGCTCTCCTTCCGCACCCCCTCACCATTTCCAAATCAAAACAAGATCAGTCATTTCTTCCAAATAGCAGGAAACATCCTCCCCAATTTGTCCAGAGTTTAATAAAAACCTGGTAGCCACATTTCCTCGTCTCCTTATGCCATAAAATAGAGCAACGTTTATACTAATTTCTGCAGTGTGAAATGTTCTTTGCAGGGGAGAATCTATTACAGTTTTAAAAGGACACTTAATGGTGTTTTTCATAATTTGTAAAATCATATTTTCTCTCTTTAAATACAGTAATTTGGTGCAAACATGAGCACTGAATCAGGCTCTTTTCAGAAAGTCCTTTTCTCGGGTAGCCTACTCAGGATTGGGATTTGATCCACGTTTTTAATATCTAGGGTTGCAGCTAAGCCTTTGTGGGGACTGTTGTGTGGAGGGAGAGGGTTATTTAAAAGTATAGGGGGGAGGTCAACAAGCCTTGTGTCTTTTGCTTGCCATTCTTGCTACCACCCCGTGGAGCTGACCGCCATCATGCCGTTCCTTGACTATTATGTCCAGTGTGACATCTCTATAAATGGTAACTCAAGTATCTCAAGGCATCTTAATTTAACATACCCCAAACTGAACTCGCCTTCCTTCCGGGAATGTTCAGATCTCTGGAAACCCGGGCAGAAAGACAAGACCCCTTGGCTCTCACTCTCTCACCTTCACTTCCAGAAAATTACCAAGAAAATGTCAACCTCCAAATATCTCCCAAATAGAAATATTTTCTTCTATTGCCACTACCATCATTTCCCACCTGGGCTACTGCCACTGCCTGAGAGCTCATCACCCCATTTATTGCTCCCTTATGATCCACAAGCCACACAAAAGCCAAAGAGGTCCTTGGAAAACAGATTTGATCACAAGCCCCATTTGGTGGCTTTCTAATAGTCTGGATAAAATTTCAGGTCCTTTTCATGACTTCCTTCGGATTTTGGTGCCAATAGCTTCAATGACTTCATGAAACTGCTTTCTCAACCCTTACACCCGGCCAGCTACTCTGGCCATCTTCTGGTTCTTGGGGGTGCATCCATATTCTTGTATCTCCTTGGCCTGCAAATGCCATTTCTTCTACCTGGAGCACCTCCTTCTTCACCTAACTCCTTCTCATAATGTGGGTCTCAGAGAAGTTTTCTGCACTCCACGGTCTGGAAGGGCTTCCTTGCACTACACTATCTAAGTAACCTGCATCTCCTCTCCTGTTGCATTCCCCCCATTTGACATCATTCGCTAAATGCTTGGTCCCCTTATCTGGAGGCAGCATGATGGCAGGGAATATCCATTTCCTTTAGCACTCTGTCCTCAGCCACTAGTAGAGAAGACCTCAAGAAATACTGGATGAAAGAATTAATATTATGACAGTTCCATAACTCATCTTTGCATGTCAATCTCTACCCCATCCATCTGTCCCCTCAACAAATATTTATTTTAACTTACACCATGCACCACCCTACGTACTAGGATGCACTCAGGATAAACTTGGAACAAACAAGACAGAGTTCCTAGTGGAGACGGAAAAATACACATATAAATAAGATAATTTTTTAAAGATTTTATTTATTTACTTTTGAGAAAGAGAGTACCAGTGTGGGGAGGAGCAGAGGCAGAGGGAGAGAGAGAATCTCAAGCTGACACCCCACTGAGTATGGAGCCCGATGTGGGGCTCAATTTCGCGACCCCGAGATCATGACCTGAGCCGAAATCAAGAGCTGGACACGTAACTGACTGAGCCAGCCAGGTGCCCCCAAGACAATTTAGCTATGAAAAGAATATACCAGAAACAAACCCCAACACTTCAAGGAAGCAGAATGTGGACATGGAACTGGCCCCTGACGGATCCAGAGGAGGGAAGGTCCCATCCAGAGGCTCAACAAGCCAAGGGTTCCTTGGTAGAAATAAGATTTGTGGGATCAAGCAGGACAGTGTGGCTAGGGCATGGCTAGGGGAACGGAAGCCTTAAACGAGATGGGGGCCAGATCCCACAGGGTCACGGAAGATACAGTACAGAGTGTGGATTTAAGTCCCACGGGAAACCAACTGATGGCTTTAAGGGAAGAAACAGCAAGGCCAGATTCTCGTTTTAGAAGAAAAAGTCCATTTGCCTTTTGGAACGTGGATTAGATGGGGGCCACAAGTAAAAGTCGATAGTTAGGAAGCTATCTTAATTTGGAGGCAAGCTTCCATGACTCCCCATCGCCTATGAAATAAGACTCAATTCCTATCACGTGACCTTTTCGGTTCCCTGAGTCCTGGTCCCTGCTACCCCGTTGGGCCTACAGCTGCACACTCCCGATGCCCCTGCACCGTGGTGGGTTAGCACGAGGAGCCCTGAACCCACCTGCATGTCCTCCCTCCAGCTTCTGACCGTCATTTCCTTTTCTCCTTTCCCTGAGCATATGTTTTCTCCCTCAAATCTCATCTTCTACCTGAAGACTTGGGAACACTCCAGACCATGGCAAACTTTCTTCTTCCTGAACAATGGGCCATCCCTTTTTTTTTTTTTTTAAGTACACATACCTCCTGCCACCTCTTGGATTATTGCTTTGTGTTAGCGTTCACCTCTTATTTAGTTATTTTATCTTCCCTGTGTGTGCATATGTCCCATTTCCCCAACCACACTGAGAAATCCCCAAGGGTAAAGACTGTCCTTATGTTTCTGCAGACTCCCCCGGCCCCCAGCGGTGGCTGGCCGTGTGCCATCCCCACAGCATGGCGCTCTGTGTGTTGATCCTCCGTGGAGGCAGCGCAAAGGCACTTGTCAGAACGGAGGGAAACGTCAAGTTGCCTCCTGACTAGGTAAGTAAAGGAGCTGAGAGTTGGAGAGATAAAAACAACAAGAGCTCTGTTTTTTTAATAGCTTCTTTCCTATAAAAACCGCCATGCTTTGAGTAGAATCGGATATGGAACGTGAAAGAAGCTTGATGTGCTGTTGATCATTAGCTCTGAAATTCTAATCTGGCTTGAGATCAGAGATTTGGAACTAAGCCCCTCGGAAGGAGCGGCTCAAAGAAGGCCACTAAGGAAAGGCTTGTACGCTTGGCGTGGCCCTGGATAAATCAGCCGCTCACATGATGTGAGATTTGAGGGTGGATTGTGGATAACAGGACTGAGGTCAGAGGAAGGTAAGCCCTTGTCCAAGAGCGACATCCACAGAACCGGAGTGCACAGCCCGGCAGACCAGGCACCCTGCCAGAACCATGAATTGGGTTTGGGGAGACCTGACCCTGGGCTTCTCATTTCTTGCCACGTGTCTCCACTTACTCAAGCAGGAATTCTATCGACAAGTTAAGACACTTAACATGAAATAACAGAAGAACAGAGGAGCAAGGCTGACTGAATCACAGCAGTGGTACTTCTGTTCTCTGGTAGTTTCCTGTGTTTAGCATCCTGGAAGTCCGAGGACAGGACCGTGGAAACTCACGGTGGGGGAGGGGAAGAGGGCTCTCATCACCTGGAAGTGAAACACAGAACTGGTGGCTACCAGGAAGATACCACTTCTCCAAGACCTTTTCTAAGAAAAAAAATGAGGTGATTCAGCAAAGATGCATGGAGGGAGTCATAAATTGCTTCCCTAGGATTAAGGAGAAGCTAGAACTCCTCGTAACACCTTCTAAATCTAGAGACTTAGAAGACCTCATTAGTTGTGCAAACTCTAGGGCAGGTTCCCTCCATCTTGGCACTACTGACATTGGGGGCCTCTACCCACTAGATGCTGGTAACACGTTCCCAACCAGCTGCAACCAAAAATGTCTCCAGATGTTGCTATGGTGTGTCCTGGAGGGGAGTGGGTACAAAATCACCTCCAGTTAAGAATCCCTGAGCTACAATAGATGGACATGAGCTTCGGTTTCAGATTTGCCATTTCTCCATCTGTAAAATGGGAATAAATGCCAGCCACTGTAAAGAGCTGTGGGGACTGCTGAATGAATGAGAGATGTAAACCATGAGAACAGTCTGGCCCATAGCAAAGGCTCAACAAATATCAGCCATAACTATTCTTGTTGCTATTATTTATTGACCATGGCCTAGGCAGGTAATTGCATACCCCAAATAGTCGTTTTAACCCTTTTAAGTGATATAAAGAAAAGGGAATTTTTTTCCCACGTGATTATTTCTCATGCTGGCTATTGTGGAGTCATGTATCTCTCGCCATGAAATTTCTTGCGGGTCCGCGCGAGGATCCAGAATTGTCCTCATCTTGCCCTACAAGTAACTCTGTTATCAAAGAAACCTTCTAGTGTTTGCCTTCTTTGGAAAAAAGAAGGGAAGAAAGAGAGAGTTGAAGAAAAGAAAGAGAGGCCTCTTGTTTTTCCTCATTCAAGTCAGTTTCCAAATGAAACAGTAGATGAATGTCACGCGCACCAATTACCTAATTGTGAAACTGATCTTCGCTTAAAGCACCCATGTTTGTGACATAAATAGTAGTGAAGTGGGGAGTTTTCAGCATGATTGTTAGGCTGATTGCTGAGTGCCAGATATCAGAGGCTAAAGAGGTTTTAGCCTGAAGAATTACTTTAGCTAGCGTCTTCTGGTTGAGGGAAAAATCACTTTAAGAAAATTAAAATATGTCCTTGATGTCCGCCCTAGGTAATCTCCCACTTGTGTGTCAGAATTTGTGGTCTCATGGAGGATCAGAAATGGGGGATGAGACGGGGTACAGAAAAGAATCATTTTTTTTTTTTTTTTAGTTCTTCACAACTGATTGTGTTTTGCTTTCTTTCTAAACTGAGAGGAAAAATGAATGAAAGAGCATGAATGGGTCTCTAACTTGTGAACAGATCTTTCTCTTATATGTGAACTTTGGAGTTAAGCTGGAGTACATGTGTCAAAATGGTGCAGGTAAACAGTGTTTCCATGGAAAACTGCTAGATATATGGAAATGCTACAATGCTAACAAAAAAAATACACCTTTCATCAAGGTTGCTCATTGAGACTAGCAGACTCGTTCTGTAATGGGCTAGATAATTAAGATTTCAGAGGCTGTGGGCTCACAGTCTCTGTGGCAACTGCAGATTTCTGCTGTTGCAGCACAAAAACAGATATAAAAAAATATGTAAGCAATTGTATATAAAAATGTATGTTAAAATACGTAAGTTTGGTTGTGTTCCAATAAAACTTTATTTATAAAAAGGGACAGCAGGCTGCCTTTGGCCCAAAGGCCTTACTTTGCTGACTCCTCATCAAGGTAAAACTCCAGGGAATGGCTTATCCTCGGTACCACTGGTCTTTATTGTTTTATCTGTCCTTTCAGTGCATTTATGACCCTTTTTGTGCAAATACCCATAGGGAAATGATAAATACATAGCCGCCTTTTCATTTTCATAGGACTGGACAGAATGATCGAGAAGGCTGCTCATTTTAACAGAATTATTCCAATGTCTTTGCAGACTAAATAAGCCTCGTATGGAACAGCACATTTAATTTAATTTTTCCCCTCCAAAAATAAAAAGCAGTCGTATTAAGAAATCCCATCACTCAACGCTGAGAGGAAGCTCCTTCAAGTCTTCAGTGCTGCGGTAATTACTGGCAAAGAACCCCTGATGAGAGATCCTTGAGAAATGGAAAATGTACCCAAAGAACTAATAAAACCCCAGTCAATTGCTGTTAGATATCTCTAAATAGAATGTAGGGAGGAGACGAGGAGAATTATAGGGTTGCAAGCACCCAGCTCAAACAGGAAGTCAGAGGGAAGGACTTCGAGAAGGTGTTGTGGGCAAAGAGCTGGGGCCCAGGAGGGAATCTGCAATTTCCCCCTAGGATACAGGCTTGGAATTCAATTCATAGCCCCAATATACGTAGATTTATGGTACAGGTCAAGGGACTAGGAAAGGAAAAAAAAATGTCATCGTCTTGGAATTAACTATACACATTGAAAGAGTTGACAGTTTAAAACAGCACATGGAAAAAAAATAAAAATAAAACAGTGTATGGAAAGGAAGGAAGGAAAGAAGGAAGGAAGGAAGGAAGGAAAAAGAAGAAAGAGGAGGAAAAGGGAAGAAAGGAAGGAAGGGATGGAGGAAGGAGATGGAAATGAAAGGAAAGAAGAAAACAGGAAGGGAGGGAGGAAAGAAAGCAGAGACAAGAAACTGAGCAGCCCACGAAATCAGAACAGTTAATAGAGAAAAATTGTACCTAATTAATATGGAAGAATCCTGGGAACTCTCCGTGACTCTGCATGTGAGAAGAAGTAATCGTGTGCAGGGCTACATTCATCCTCCTGTAGGAGACCCGGATAGCAGCTCTGTGTGTGGCAGAGATGGGACAATGAGTCATGAGCAGGTGACTGACCTTCTGCAGCAGAAGGGACACTCTCTGGGTGATGTCATAAAGCCTCCTGACCATCAGAGAAGAAAGGAGATCTCCAGATTTTCTCGCAGGAGCATCTCTGGGTGGGTTTGTGAGTTTTTTGGACATAGCCTTTATTCTGACTAGAGATGATGAAACCCAGAAGCCACTGAAGTTCTCGAGAAAGTGGCTGGAGTGGAGGCAGAGCTTGCTCGCCAGATGCTGGTGTGATCCTTGACATTCCCTAGTCTCATCTGCACTTGGTCGTGGGATTGCGCTAAGGCCAGTGGATCCTCCTGCAAAGGGCATGACCTGCCCTGAGGTCTGGCACTTTAAAACGAATGTTCCATCATCTCCTGCTCCTTCTTTGCAATGGTGCCCCCAGAGGATGTGTGTTCTAGGCGCATAGCTCAAACAGGGAAGCAGCCAGGACCTTGAGACAATATTCGGGGAAGAGCCCTGTAGGTGACTCACTCAACCTCCCAACAGACAGCCACGTGAGAAGGACAACATTTTGTTATTAAGCCACTGAATTTTCAAGGTTATTTGTCACCTTAGCGCTGGTGAGCAACACCCTGAGGTAGCTATCATCACATTCTGGCTAATCGATTAGAGTCCCAGATGCAGGCGATGGAAAGCCTAACTCGAAATGGCTTGAGCCAAGAAAACGAATTCAGCCACACCTGATGCAGAGCTTACACAATGTAAATAGGAACCACATTTTCTCCAGCTCTTGGTCCTGCTGTTGGGGTGCCCTGGGGACATTTGGAAGCCATAGGTTCTCCCCAGGTACAAAAGAAGACTGCAGCACCTTCAGATCCTATGTCCTCATGGAAAAATATAGAATGGTAAAGCATCTCTTTCCTGGTGATACCCACGAGGATCTCGGGATTTACTGTGATTGGGCCAGCTCAGCTCACCCTGAACTTGAACTCATATTTGTGGCTAGTGGGATGCAATGTCACAATCAACTTAGGCCTGGTGCATATGCTCTGCCTCTGGAGTGAGGGAATAACTTGCACCGGAAAGGAGAGTTTCCCTAACTGCAAACCCAACTATTGCCTAGAGAAAAGGGAAGGAGACATGGAGAGTAAAGATGTAGTCTCCAATGACCTAAAGAGGGAGGTAGTTATCCCAGCTCTTGTGTATAGTGGGAGCCCAAAGTGGCATTCTCTAACTCTCCTGGGCACATTTGGTTCTCTAAATCTGAAGACTGGGGAATTCCTGTGGTTAAATGATGTTCTTATTTTTCAGGCATTACTCACAAGAGCGATGTCGATATATACCTCAACGCTCCTGTCTATGCAAGTGTCAGCCAATGCTCACAACCCCAGTCCTTTGCTGGTTTACTTTGAGACAGCAAAGCACAGTTGAAGAACACAGGCTGATTCAGACAGGTTTTTCTCCACCTTAGTTCTACTTTTACCGGTCTTCCCCTGTATGATCTTGGGTACCCTACCTGCCCTGTCAAAATCTGAGTCTTCCCATTGAATGGAGGGAAGAATGTGTGTTGTGCATGGATGTTGCAAGAATTGGAGAATCGTGTTTGTAAAGAACCTGAGAAGGGGTCTGATAGGAGTAGGCACTCAATAAAAATTAATTTTCTTCATTTTTACTGCTACCATTATTTGGCTTCCATGGTGTCTGGTACACCATAAACTCTCAATAAATAAACTAAGTGTCATTACTGTTAGTTCTAGAAATTTTGCATCTCAATAAAATAATTAGTAATGGGCTAGAAGAAAATACAAGAAAGGAAGGGAGGGAACAAAGGAGGGAGAACACAGGAGAGGAAAGGAAGGGAAGAGATTTCATTCATGCAATAAACATTCTTGAAGGACTGCTATGCGCTAGTCATCATGGAAGGTCTATGTTGATAGAGTATCCTTAACTCTTCGCCCACACCCAGAGTTTACAGGAAAAAGAGATAAAACAACAATTATGCATAAAAATCTCAGTGTATGCATGCAGAGAAAATAAATATCAAGGCAACCAAAAGGATATACTATTAGGTAAGAGTTCATATACTTGCGATAGAATGAATGGTCAAGGAAACCTTTCCCAATAGGTGAAATTCAGCCAAGACCTAAAGATTAAATGCTAGCAGTAATGATTAATACTGCTGACACTATTATTCACTAAATCCAGGGTAAAATTACAAGTACAGAATTTCCAAATACTTATAAAACTCAACTCTGTTATTTGGAATTAAAATTAAACTCAGTGATATTTATGCTTTCACTAAGCATTTACTGAGCACCAACGTGAATACAGTTAGACAACTAAGGGCTCTGTGTCTTTTTTTTTTTTTAACATTATTTATTTATTTATTTATTTGACAGACAGAGATCCCAAGTGGGCGGGGGGGCAGGCGGGTGGGGGGGGGAGTAGGCTCCCTGCCAAGCAGAGAGCCCGATGTGGGGCTCGATCCCAGGACCCTGAGATCATGACCTGAGCTGAAGGCAGAGGCTTAACCCACTGAGCCACCCCGGTGCCACTCAGACAGAACACTTCGTATGAAACTGGACAAGAACAAACGGATACATATGCAAACAGTGCAAATTTCTTTCTATTTCTATTACCAGCTCTCCAAGTTTGTTCCAACCAAACTTCTTTGTTAACATTAAAGTCATTACTGTCTATCAGTAAATGATAATGGAATGACATCTTTATTTATTTTGTGCATTTTCTAATTCCCTCTACTAGAATATAAGCTCTTGGAGGGCAATGTGATTTTCCGCATACCCCCCTCCCCTCTGCCCCGGCATCCCCTGCACCCAGGAAAGCTCTTGACAGGTGCCAGGCACCCAACAAATTGCCCTTGAGTGAATGAATCAATGCATAGATAAATGTGTTTGCATTTCCCCAAATATATTTGCATTACAACGTGTGATTTCACACTGGGTTTAGTCAATGTTTTTTAACACACTGACACTTACAATCAAGACTCAGAGTCTTACTTATGCTAACAAATGCTGATTCTTCCTAATATACAGTATTGCTTTTCCCAGCTCGGAACATTAGCTTCTCATTCAATCATTATGACAGATATTTCGGAATAAATAAATAGGGTCCCATGTGTAGTAGCGTCTATTGTGAAACTGATCACTATGATTCTACTTCATTAGGGACAGGGTACAGGATTAGTAACCTTCTGGGAAATAAAGAATCATCACAAGAGCATACACATAAATTATAGGAGTGGAACCATACTTTGACAACAGACACGTGCCTAAAGCCCCGGAAGGGTCAAGGAAAGAGGGAGGTCAGAAGTGGAAAGTGTGGTCAACACACTTGAGTGAGGGGTCTTTGCAACGGTAAGCCCTTAAACCACCCATCATCGCTGAATTGGCATGTTTAAGTCATTCTGGCAACCATAACGGCAACCCTGTCTCCTAAATAAGATACTGCTGCTCTAGCAGAACAAAAGAACCATTAATGACACCAACTAACCCGTGTAATTCTCATTTACACCTCTTTATTACCTTCCATATACTCAGTGAGAAGCATTACACATCCCATTAATTGTTAACATACACGCAAGTCAAGATCTTTTATTATGCGAGGTCATCAGTCAGTGATAACAGAGATATTGATGTATTAGGCTCCTCATCAGAAGTTGAGCAACATTTCCATTCAAGATGATACATGGACCTTTAAAACGTACTCAATAATATTGAGTCTCAGTCTTCTGTTGCTTTTCTCTGAATGTGCATTTAGACCTTTGCACATCTATCTATCCACCCACCCATTCATTACACACTAGGTATTAATTTTCTACTCGTGGGGCCAGGATCATGCTTGTCTTGTTCATTTCTGTATACCAAAGGCTAGAACATAGTAGGAGCTCAATAAGCTATTAGGGTTAAGAATAAACAAGTGAGGACATAGTAGGCAGAATTTTAAGGCTCCATGACCTTTATCACCTGGTGTGACTCCTGTGATAATACCAACTTATGTGGCAGAAGGACTTTGCGGACGCCGTAAGACTAATAACCAGTCAATCTTAAGATAAAAAGGGGGCCTCGCCTAATCACATGAGCCCTTTAAAGGCAGAGAGTTTTCCATGACTGAAAACGGAATGGGAAGTCTGAGAGTTCAAAACCACAAGGAGGTTTCAAAACACCTTTACGGACTTGGAAAAAAAAAATCACGGAGGTATAATTGATTTACAAAGAACTACACAAATTAATGTGTACAATGTGATACGTTTGGACACAAGCAAACACCCATGAGTCCACCGCCACAATCGACTGTTGATAATAGACATATCCGATACCTCCTAGAGCTTTCTGGGCTCCTTTAGCTTTTTTTCTTTTTGAAAGAACACTTAACATGAGATCCACCTACTTAACCAATTTTGAAGAGCACAATACTGTGCTGTGAACTCCAGGCCCGCTGCTGGACAGCAGATCTCCAGAACTTCCTCGCCCAGTAGCCCTGGAACTTTCTATCCGCTAAATAACAACTTGTCACTCTCCCACCGCTCAGGCTATGTCAACCTCCATTGTAACCTCTGCTTCCATGAGTTTGACTCCTTAAATACCTCAGAGAAATGGAATCGTGCTACATGTGTCCCGTGGCTGACTTATTTAATTTAGCATAATAACCTCCAGGTTCATCCATATTACAAAGGACAAGATTTTCTTCTTTTTAAGGCTGAGGAGTATTCAACTGTAGCCGTACTCTGATGGAAGAAGTAAAGCGAGGACCAGAGAGATGACCCTGGGACTCAAAGAGACCTCTGGCTGACAGCCAGCAAGAAAGCACCGCAGTGACCCTACAAGCCTAAGAAACTCAGTTCTGCCAACAACCTGACCTGGCTCGTAAGGGGACTGTTCCTCTAGGACTCCAGGTAAGACTCAGCCCAGGCCACAACTTGATTTCGATTTTATAAAACCCCAGTTCAAAGAACCCAGGGGAGCACATCCGGTCTTTGAACCACAGACCTGTGCGATAATGCACAGGTGTTCTTTGAAGCCACTACCTTTGTGCTAACTTGTTATGCATCACAGATCCCTGCTATGGGGGAGATTTGGGAAGACACTGGTAGCAGCAACCACCTAGCATCGTCATCGCTTGAAATCCTGACATAAAAAGAAATAGAGCATCTGAAGAGCAAGATTATGGGCAAAATATACAACAAAAGCAGGTAACAAGGCAGCTTTAGAAACCCCAAATTTCAAGTACAAGAGTGGGGACAAGAGCCCCAAGTCCTCGATGGGTCAGACTCTGCAGAAAAGAAGGAGAGGAAAGAAAGGGGTATCCACAGATGTTAGCACGGGAGAAACTCTAGAGAACCAACAGGAGCTCACTGGAAAGGACAGTGGACCTGTGTGGGGCAGGAGGCAACAGTGGGAATGCTTGACTCCTCTAAGAGCCCGTGAGTGTCCGAGGCCAGTGTGAGCTGCAGGGGGGAAGATGACCCCAGGCCATACAAATCCTCAGTGCCAACATCCCCCTCCAGGATTGAGCCGCACCCCAAGAAGAGTCTACTAGGAAGAGAATCGAAGCTAAAGGTTCAGATAAAAGTGAGTGTGTGTTAGGGAAGAGGGTTAGAATAAGAGCCAGAAGAATCTCAGAAAGGAAGCTACCATACCTGCCGTGTCCCCAAAAACAACAGAAGAGGAAGGAAGCTCCGTGGGACTGGAAAAATTGTCCCAAACCACATTTCCTTCTAAAAGTTCAGGAAAATTAATTTCATATAAAAGTGACAATGGAAAAGTATTGAGGTCCGACCCCTTGCAACATTACAAGAGGAAAAACAGAGAACCCAGAACCAATAGCATTCTTACAGAGACAAAAGCATGCCAGAAAGACATACCCACAAAACAGATCAAAACTGCAGCCTACTGCATTATACAATAAAATTATACAGGACCTGGAAAAAAAAAAAAGGCAGCACAAATCAGAATGCAGTAACTCAAAAATGAGGTAAGAGAACACAAGCAATATTTACAAATAAAAAATATCATTTAAAAAATAAAAGCTCAGCTACAAAAATATATAATAGTAAAGTGAGGAGCACAAATATTAGCACAATATGTAATGCCTTAAGACAAATAAAATTTTTAAAAATTAAAAAGAAAAAGGAGATAAAACATTTCAAAAGAGGACAAATATTAAAGATAGGCAGAGAAGATTTAAAAAAAAAAAAAAAAAGAAGAAGAAGAAAAAGAAGGGAAAAGAGAATTCCCTGAAGAAGAAAATCAATGTAAGGGAACAAAACAAATTCCAAAGCACATAATTTAAGAAAGTTTCCTAAAATTAAACAAGATATATATTTGAAACTAAATATTAAAGAGGCACACCATGTACTTGAGAATAGCAAACTGGAATGATAATCTCCAAGAAATATTCAACTAAAATCTGTTGGTCCATCAAGCAATAGGAATCTCATTAGACCACTTAGACAAACAGAGAAAGTTATTTATAAAGGAAAGAAAATCATTGCCATCGGATTTTTTGACAGTAACACTTCATGACAGAAGAAAATGAAGTACCGTACTTTAAGATATTTCAAGGCAAGAAAATGTGAGTTAAGGATTTTATATCCAGCAAAACTGACTTCCACATAAGAGCAACAGAAATTATTATCTTCAACAGGCAAGAACTCAGGGCAAAAATCAGAACCTCTACCAAACACAAAGTTCCGGTGTTCCCATGTGAGGGGACAAGAGCCACAGTCCTGAGTGGCTCAGACTCTGTGAGGAAGAAGCAGAGGAAAGGAATGGGGTGTCCAACAGAATTGAGAATAGAAGGAACCCCCAGTGCTACTTGAAGAATCAGACAATCAAAATGACCAGAGGCATCTATAAAAGGACTGGAAGTGGAGATGAAATATACAGTCACTTACGGGGTTTGAGGATAAAGAGGGTTAAGGGGGAAGAATATGGTACACAATGATCACATGCTCAGACCCTATGGATAGAGTTCAACAATCATACAAAATAGGAGGGGATGTCAAATGGGGAAAACATGTGAAAAATCACTGTAACAGTTTTAAGTAAGTGTATTGGTTATAGTGGTATTAGTACCGTTGTCCCAAGACTGCTTGTAAATGGACATAAAGCAAATCAGTAATTATGAGATATGATTTTATCATCCCTTATGTCCTCGAGAACCAAAATTCTCAGCAAGGAAGAGGAAGTACAGATGTAATATAGAGGAGGCTGAGCAAAATTCTACAGAGCTGAATTTGAATTGCAAGTATCAGTAGAAACTCATATGGTACTTTATCTTCCTCTTGGTCCTGTATACTGTAAAAACCTAAAACCAATTACCAACCAAGTAGAAGGAGCATCCCTAGCCCACAGGCTGTAGTCTCGAAATACCAGTTTTAGAAAGCTTGGGCCGGGGGGTAGGGTTGTGGAGGAAAGAAGGAAGGGGAGTTTAGAGCATCTTAAGCACTAGAAAGTGAGCGACCTATCAGACATGTCAGAAGGACTCAGAAACCAACTTGAAAAGTCTTCTACTGGAAAAAAAGGAATAATTTGAGCTTCAGTAAAATAATAATTGCAAGGGATTGAAATCTATCACAGCCCTCGTTGTGTCACAATGACATTAGTAATTATAACAATAACAATACTACTACTAATAAAACCAAATGGTCTTCTAACTAAATGGAGGATGAGGGAAAACCAGTTCATCATCCCAAAAACCAATAAAGAAAAAGAATGGCACATTCATCCTGCCTTTTCTATATGAACTTGCAGGAGCTTCCAGGAACTCAAATGGAAGATGAGGCAAAGTATCCCTTTTTAATAGTATTTCAAGTTTTATATAAACTTCAAAAGTGTATATATGTGTATGTATTATATATTTAGTGTATATATTAAATATTATATTAATTATAATACATATTATATATTACTAATAATATAATTATAATATAGTTGATAAAACTTATATTAATATAACTTATATATTATATTTAATACTTATACTAATATATAATTGATTCAATCAGAGTATCAACATTTTATAAGCCGCAATGAATAATCTGGTATAGGCGTCATGCATTAGGCCGTATCAATAGCTGTGACATTAGAGGACAGATGATCACACATTTCATGCCTCCTGATGAATGGATACACCACCACCAAGACTCTTGCCAGAGAGACCAAATCCAAATCTGATCAAGTCTCTAGATTTAAATGTCAATTTGCAGGAACTATAGTGGACATAGGAACATGCAGAGCTGTGCCAAGAGGATGTAATCACAAAATCCAGACTGTGGAAAACTACAGGCTAAATGGTCTGGGTCCTGCACAGGTAAACTGCAGTAAAAATAAAGAAATAGAGGGGAATCCTGTAGATTCAGTGAGACTTAATAGACATAACAACAACAAAAAGAGAGAGAAGACCTAGGGATGAGCACTTGAGGGATAAGAGTATTTTAAAAACTCATCAAAACTGTGAAAGCTATGGGGCGCCTGGGTGGCTCAGTGGGTTAAGGCCTCTGCCTTCGGCCCAGGTCATGATCTCAGGGTCCTGGGATCGAGCCCCGCAGCGGGCTCTCTGCTCGGCAGGGAGCCCGCTTCCTCCTCTCTCTCTCTGCCTGCCTCTCTGCCTACTTGTGATCTCTGTCTGTCAAATGGATGAATAAAATCTTTAAAAAACAGAACAAAACTGTGAAAGCTAAGATAAAGAATCAGCAAATTTTCCTGCAGTAAATATTTTTTAGGCTTTGAGGATCAGACAGTCTCTGTTGCAACCACTTAACTGTTATGATGCAAAAGCAGCCATAGACAGTAAGGAAATGGATGATTGTGGCTGTGTTCCAATAAAACTTTATTTATAAAAACAGGTGGCAGCACAATTCCTGGTCCAGACCATGGTTACTTTGGGCAGAGAGAGCGAATTGGACCTGGAATAGAAAACACAAAGAGGCTTCTGGGGCAATAAACAGTTCTATTTCTTGAGCTGAGTGGTTGTTTATTATAAGGGCATTTTGCTTACATTATTGCATTAAGCTATTTAATTCCTGCATGAGTCACATGTCTCATGCAGACAATGACTAAGGATCTGCTATTCCGTTTTCCAAAGAAAGAGACAGGCACTTGCCTTCCATGTAATACTTACTTTTCCAAGAAGCCAAGTGAGCTAATGGTGGCTGAGGCAAAGTGTCTGGACCATGCTAGGATTTGATCCCTGTTTCACTAGTACTAACTGTGATGGTTACTTCGGTGTCACCCTGATTCAGCCACGATACCCAGGTATTTGGTCAAATACCACTCTAAATGCCACGATGAAGTATCTTTTTAGGTATGCTTAACATTTAAATCAGTAGGCTTTGAGTATAGCTGGTTACCCTCCACTTGTGGGTGGGCCTCACCCAATCAGTTGAAGGCCATCAGAAGACTGAAGTCACCTAAGACTGAGGGCATTCTTCCTTCAGGTGGCCATCGGACTCAAGCTGCAACATTACATCTTCCCCGAGTCTGCAGCTTGCCACCTGCTCTGTATGTTTCAGACTTAGGCCCACAATCCCTTGGGCTACTTCCTTAAAATACACCCCCGGCTGATTCTGTTTCTCTGGATGACTCTGACCAATATACTAACTATGTAACCTTGAACAAGTGACCTACCTTCTCTGTACTCTGGGCGCCTCATCACTAAAGCGGGACAATAATCACAGCAGATACAGAATTTTAAAAGGTACTTTCTTGCCCTTCTTGGGAGAAGGCCATTTGATGCCCCCCCCCCCCCCCCGCAATGTCTTGACATAACGAAAGGATACCAAGAGGAGTAGCAGCCGTCTTAGCCATGAAGATGAAATCCACCTGCTCAGGGACTGCAGAGGAGCAAAAGCAAAGGAGCCTGGGTCCCTGACGTCATCACTTAGCCATCACACCTGGGCACGAGAGAAAACTGCTAGGTTGAGCCACCAAATCACTACGGTTCAACTTTACACACCCAACCCTAACCTTCACCTTTGTAATTAAGCAGGAAAAAAACGAAAGAATAACGAGCTAATATGTTGCCCTTGGAACAATGCCTGGAACATAGACATCATTATCATTAATGTTGTGCATTGTCCCTCCATGCTGGACACCCACCATGGCTCAGGGAGACTGTAGCAGCTCCAGGTAATCATCTCAGTCTCAACTCCAGAGTAATGAAAGTACGTCTCGCCCTCCAGCAGCCAACGAGAGTCTTGGTCTTGGTCCTCAGTGGCTGTCGGAACGGCTGCTCCAGCTCAGACCGGTTAGGGCCCAGGCCCGATGCTGATGATTGGGGTTAGGGTTGCCTGATTTAGCAAATAAAACCACAGGATGCCCAGTGAAATCTGAATTTCACATACATAGTGAATGGTTTTTAGTAGAATATGCCCCATGTGCTATATGGGAGAAAGTTGTACTAAAAAAAATTATGCACTGTTTATCTGAAATTCAGATGTCACTGGCCAGTCTATATTTTAGGACATTCCTAGCTGGGGCCCATCACATCCAAACACTTGAACTGGGAGGGACTGGGAGCTATGATTCATTAAATGAAATTCTGGGACTGTCTTTTTTTTTTTTTTAAGATTTTGTTTATTTAGTGGAGCGAGAGAGAGAGAGAGAGAGAGTGGAGGGGGGGAGCAGAGGTGAGGGACACGCAGACTCCAGGCTGAGCATGGAACCCAACACAGGGCTTGACCTCAGGACACGAGATCATGACCTGAGCCGAAACCAGGAGCCAGATGCATAACCAACTGAGCCACCCAGGCTCAATTCTGGGGCTTTCTTACTGAAAACAGGTGAATCAGGCAGAAACACACACATACTCATAAATGCCCTCGCAAACATCTCATTTTCCAAAATAAAACAACTTACAGAAACTGCAAGTTGAATACCCACAACCTATAGATCTGGGGAGATAGGTAGGATATGAAAACAGGATATAAAGCATAAAAAAATCCTACTTGTATATAAGGTAGTTGTGATCCAACCACACTGATGTTTATGACAAAAATTTTCTATTTCTTTTCCTCCAGTCATTCAACTGCTCGATGAAACCCCCAATAAGACAGAAAGGAAATCATAGCACAGAGTATAAAGATTCAGAAAGAATATAATTATATGATAGGTGTGTGTGCTGTAAGCTTGCACATATCTATCTTTCTTAAAAATAGATTGCATAAAGAAAATCTCTGATTTCATTGAAAACAATAATTATGTCAGTTACACTAAGAAAAGAATTATAATACTCAGAATTTGGAATACTTGGTAACTCACAGCTTAGTATTCTACATATTTGTTGCAAACTGGAATATTCTGGTATGATAAGTACCAATGTGTCTACGTGTATATGTGTTTGCGTGTACACACTTATACACATAGATGTACATGGCCTTAGCCTGTGATCTGCTTGGATCTAGAAAAATCTATTTTCGAGATATGATAGGAATTAGCAATATCATGTGAGTTTCAATGGTCTGAAATTAGCTCTTAGGATGCCAGGATTCAGGCCCTTTGATTTCACGTAACTGACAACGTCTTCACAGCATTTTCATCAGGCAAACTCTACAACAATTAAAGCAGAGCAAAAGCCATCTAGTACTGACATTATCGCAAATATATACAGGATGTACACTTAACTCTCTCCCTTTATAAATCCCACTAACAGCCTAAGTCTAGCTTCAGTTCTCTTGTCCTTTGTGCAGACTCAAGCTTTGTGACCATGGAGGAATTTGATGCAACTCTTAAAAAAAAAAAAAAAAAGTGATAATCCAAAATGGAGAAATGGGTTTGATAGAGGACAATCGAAAGTTGTTTTTGTTCTAAAAAGAAACTCGAAGGAAATCTGTTTTTAAAGCCACCTCATTGAATGAGGAAGATGGCATTATTCATTGGTTCATTTCTCCATTCATTTTTCCAGGATTAACTGAGCAGCTATTATGTGCCAACAACAAAGCTCTTGGGGACAAAGAAGAATATAGGGCATGCTGTCTGCCCTTCTGGGAAAAGAATGCCCCACCCCAAACTTCCAGGCTGCTCGTCGTCCCCGTCCCTGAAGTGCTTCACATGTTTTGGTCTCTTGTCCACTGAGAAATGCTAAGAGAATCTCTTTCTAGTGAGCCATGTTCTGCCTTTGTTGTCTAAAGAGTAGTATGTTCCCTTCTTGTACACAATAGCATTTTAGGTGAAACACAGATGGATAGCTCAAAAATTTCACTAGCTCAATATATTTTTTTTTTATCAGTGCATACCTTTTATATGGGTCTCTATTTCTATTTCCTCATACAGCAGATTTTTAAGTTATTTAAAACCGAGTTAGAGACAAAGGTCAAGTAAGAAATAATAGAGGGAACATATGGAGGGGCAGCTCGACTGTGACTGACAAGTGGGAAACTCTGTTTTATGTTATGCCTGGGACCCCAGAAAGAATGTTGTCTGCCTGAATACCTCCTGGTGTGTCTGCTTGGGGCTGAGATACCTTTCATTTGAGGACAAAGTCACTAAGTCCTTTCGCAGGTGTTTCAAGGTAAGATATAAGGGCAAACGTCCTTCAGAGAAAGACCACGTTGGCTAATGTTTATACAAAAATAGAAAACTGGGTGACGTCGGGCTTTCTGACATTTTTAGGGCACACCACTGGAGACCTGAAAGGTGTCTAGGAAGAGGTTAAAGGGCAAAGAGAAGTGGTGGGAGGGACCCCCGAGTTGAGCTCTGAGTGGTGGGGCCCCGCAATCACATAGTGATGCTTAGAGCAACCAAAAGAATCTAGAACATTCTTGGTTCTTTATGGAGAGCAAAGCGGTTTACACACTTACTCAATCTCCTTAAATAATAAAACCATGAGGGGCGCCTGGCTGGCTCAGATGGTTTAACATTTCTTTGGCTCAGGTCCTGATCCCAGGGTCCTGGGATCCAGCCGCATGGTCGGCTCCCTGCTTAACAGGGGAGCCTGCTTCTCTCTCTCCTCCGCCCCTCCCCATACTTGTGCTCCCTTCCACAAGTGTGCTCTCTCTGTAATAAATAAAATCTTTAAAAATGATAATAATAATAAAACCACAAAGTGGTATTGGCATACCCTCATTGTACCTTTGGGGACATAGTTGACCAGCCATTATGGACTTTGGCTGATGTTACTCAGCTAAGCCAAACTGGAACCCGAATGTCAGTTCTCTAATCACCTATTCTGCCTTATGTTTAAAGGAATGTGATTAATGTAATTTACCGACGGCAGTGGCTCCTTGCTACCCTAGAGCAGTCTGCAGACCAGCAACATTAGCGTCACCTGGGAGCTTCTTAGAAATGCAGCATCTCAGGCTCCACCCCAGACCTCCTGCATCAAAACCCGCATTTCACTAACCTCCCAGGTAATTCACGTGCACATTAAAGTCTGAGAAGCACAGCTGAAACCCTTCCTCCATTCATCCAAGACAGGAAATTGATTTTTTTTTTAAATTATAACAACAAAATAAAGAACAAAAACCACAGATAGGAAGAGTAGTAACCTGCATGGACAGAGGCAGGGAAGGAGGAGAGATGGGGAGGGAAGGAAGACAAGTATGAAAGGACAAATTCCTTAGCAATCTGGAAACATAGACCTTCTTTTCAAAAATCACTCTGAAAATACCCTTTTCCCATTCTCATTTTGAGCACCAGTGTTTCGTATTTCATAGGAGGAAGAGGGGCCGAAAGCCAGAGCACTATAGATTTAGTACAGGTGAGTTCTGAATGTGCTACAGAACCCCCAGTACCTAATGAAAGCCTTTTAAGTAAATCTCAGGAAACTCTAATCTCGCGGAGCCCGTCCTTGTTCTTCTCTGCTGTTCTTATTTAATTTTTAATAAGAACACTTCCACGCGGCTCGAAAGCACGGCTCAATTAAGAAATATTCCTACCAGGCATCTTTGAAATCTTACAGCATCCTCTTCCTTCTGTTTCCTGATGACCCTCAATTTGGTTGTGTAGAACGGTTTATGGGGAGGAGGGGAACAACCAAAGCTTATTTTTTAATTGCAAGTTCAATTTCACACTGTTCTTTGTGAGATAGCAAGACTGATTTTCAAAGACAGAACCGCAACTCGTGTGTCTGCTGCCAGAAGGCTACGTTAGAATATTTTAAGATTGTATTTTTGAAATTTCAAGTGGCATCTTTGATCTGATTCCTTAGGTATTAGATGTCCTTGAAGTTATATCGAGGTCATGGGAAATAATTTTAAATGAAACAATGGTTTCCGAACCACAGAAACCCAACTACAAGTATCTTAAAATAATCTAAACTTAAGTCCCTTATAATGCTGTAAGGTTTATCATGGAAGAAATACCGCCTGGTGATTCCTAGCAAAATTTACCTTGCATTAACATTTCTTTTCTAAAGACCAGTTTCCCAAGATTTAAATCTAGCCACAAATTTTCACTATCCGCTCATATTTTCCAGCAGAGAATTCATGGTTGCATCTGTTATCAGTATATTTATACATTAAAGCACATACACGCATGTACACGTGTGTGTGTGTGTGTGTGTGTGTGTGGCAACAACAAATGATGCTGCCCGTGTTGGTTCATCTCAAAAGCACAAAAGAATAATGTATAATGTATATAATTATCTATTCATTATTTTCATCTGTAATCCATTCTCTGCCTAAAATGTAAGCAGTCTTACCAGGCATGGTATAAATGGGATAATTATATATAGAATCATGGTGGGGGATGGAAACAGTAAAAATAGCAGTGACACAGACATCATACACCGGAGCTGCAGGTACACTGCCCATCAATTTTACCTTTGTCTATCCTCATGGCAAAGACAAAAAGAAAACATACTCTACTATACGTCTCACACTTCCTCATAGGAGAAAACGACCAATGCACCAGAAGTAAAACACTTTCATGGACCAAAGGAAATATTCACGTGGATCAATATTTTGGAGACCTCAAGCAATCTAAGAGCCAATGTCTTCATATCTGGCTATACCAAAGACAAAATACAGCAATTGTGGACTTCTATTTGAATAAACCCTCTAAGGATACCTCTCAGAAGGGGATTTCTGCAGGTAGATGAGGTACTGCTGTCCAAAGTTCGTAAAATGGGCGATGTCAGATATCTTGGAGTAGATCTGGTACAAAATGTCTAACGTCTCCTTCAAATATCAGGGGCACCCGGCAAATCCATCAAGGCTACTTCTCAGTTTAGCTAAACTGCTAAAAGCCCAGTTGATTTTGCCAGAGATTAACTCAGCAGTTCATTGAGTGAAAATTTATATAACATAAAATTTACCCACGTCAAGAATTTTTAGTAAATTTACCAAACTGTGCAACTATCGCCATAATCTAGTGGTAGAATATTCATTACCCACCCCCCCCCCCAAAGATCACTCCTATACATGTACAGGTCATCTCTACTCCCACCCCCAGTCCTAGGCAATTACTAACTTACTTCCATCTTTTTGAAATTGCTTTTCTGGATATTTCACATCAATGAAATCATACTACAGGTGGTCTCTTGTGTCTGACTTCATTCACTTTGCATGGTGTCTTTGAAATCCAACCAAGTCATAGCATGTGCTAGGACTCACTTCCTCTTTACTACCAAATAATACTCCACCATGTGGTTAGACCCCATTTTGTCCATTCACCAGTTGACATTTGGGTTGTTCCTCATTTTAGTCGCGGTGAGGCTTAACCATCTGAAAAGGAGACCCAAAGATCCTGGGGATGGGACCCATATTTGCTCAAAAAAGTACAATGGATTTGTTCAAGCACTTGGACAAACAAGGAACATCCAAATCTCCCAGTTTCCAGAGTCATGTGACATGCAAGAGATACATTAGGAACAAGTTTTGCCAAATCATAAAGTAATTTTCTACATACCCCCCTTTGTCCCCCTTTCCCTTAGCTAATGTTTAATAATTGCTAATAAGCTAACACGTACGGAAGGCTTATGATATTTGAAGCTTCTGATAAGTTCACATGTACTATCTCATTTCATTCTTACAACAGCCTAAGAGGTCAGCATTACTGTTACCCTCTTCTCGAGAAATGAGGGAATTGAACCTTTTGGCAATTAATTACTCAAGATCATGCTGCTGGGAGCGGGTCAGAGGAAGACTCAGAACTTAACAGTTTGACACTAGAGCCTGTGGGTAATCGTGGTAGTACACTGCTTCTTCATATCTTAAAGCTGACCTCCCTTCCTCAGGGAGGTCTTCTGATGTATTATGATGATAAGCAGAGTCCTTTGAAGTGATTTAATCAATCGGTTCATTTCCTTTAATGAGGTTGCACACTAAAACCATGTCACGGTCCTGAGAGAACGCTGTCTTTCCTAGTTACCAGTTGGGAATGCTTTTGCCTACACGCTTCAGTTTTGTGCTATTGACATCTGGGACCCAATCATACTTGGCTGGGGGTCTGTCCTGTACATTGTAGAGAGTTAAGCAGCATCCCTTGTCTCTGCGTACTAGATGCCAGCCGCACCTGCCCTTCATCCCCACCCCAGGTGACAATCAAGAACGTCTCCAGATATTGCAAGAATGTCTCCTGGAGGGCACACTTGCCTCAGCTGGGAACCACTGGTCTAGGTCTTTTCCTGAGTGTCACATGTACTCTTACAATGAGTCGTAACAACCTCATGAGGCAGGTATCACTATTATTCCCATTTCAGATTAAAACAAAATAAACTTTACCACTGAGACTTTAAGTAAATTTCCCAAGGTCACGGAATTGGCACCAGAGCCCACCTCCTTATCCAAGCCACTCTATCCTCTACTGCCTGTCATGGTAGAGGGTAAAGCTATTGTTGCTCTTCGCTGCATGGGGGCCAGGGGGCAGCGATACCACATCTGGCTGATACTAATCCATTGCCTTCATATATTAAACGGGTAAATCCATGTTACTGGCTTAGAGCAGTGCCTGGGATATAGTAAGAACTATTTACTAGCTCTGTAATCATTATTATTCCCTGGGTCTGAGCACATGGCTGCCCAAATGAAACTCAGGTTTATTAACAAGAGATAAGCTTGGGCTGGATGTCGTTCTATAGTATATCCTATAATAGCATAGGACACTATTAGCAGCACCCCATTTCCTAAAGCCGGGGGACCAATTTCATATAATGGCTCTACTAAGATACTGAAATAGAAGTAAAATAGGAAAGAAGTTAAGACATAGCCTTCTCTTACATCGTTTCAAACTGGAAATCCATCCGTCATAAGAATTTAACTGCCTACTCTGAGCTTAGAAGTAATAATATGTTAGAGGCTTTAAGAAACATTAAAAGCTTGTGTTTTATTCAAAGAATATCCACCTTACTTCATCTATTGCTTCTGTCCATGAAGCCAAAAACCAGGGAGAAAACCATGATGCAGAGAGAGACAGATGTTATCCTTAACCACTTCCTACTAGACTAAGGACTAGTGACTGGTAATTGTGCCCAAACCAGCTTGTTACCTATAAAAATAAATAAGAATGCATTTAAATTTATTCACTTAACCATATATATGTATCTAGTTGTTCATGTATGTAAGCATATGTGTGTATATGTGTGTGTGTTTTGAGGTCATACTCTGAATCAGACACAGTTCAAGATATTGAGGCTACAGCAGTAAGAAAAACAAACAAAATTTCCTACCCTCATGGAGTTTCCATTGTAGTGAGAGACAGAAAATGAACAAGTATATTCAGATAGGTTTTGAACACAGGATAGAAAGAGGCCATTACATTTTGCCTTCCTTCCTTAAGTGATATGGAAACAAAAGCTTAAATGAGATTGGTGAAAGCTGGAAAAATGTTATAGATAGCATTAAGCATTAAGCCAAAAAACACTGAGAAACCACCCATAAATAAGAAAATTGAGTCCCAGAGAAAAGAAGTGCCTTGCAAAAGCTCACAACTGTGTATTAACCAGAAATACCTCTGACTTTATGTCAGCAAAACAGACAGAAATACTCAGATCAAACTCACTTAAAACATGAAGAGGGTAAATCTGGCTCCTATTGTTGGCATGTCCAGTAGATAAATCTGGGCTTCAGGTAAGGTTAGATCTAGGATTTTAAATAATATTTTTAGGACACTGATTCTCTGTCCATCTCTCGGTTCTGTTTTCTCCTCTGATGGCTTCATTCTTATTTAAGTTCACTCTGTGAGTTTACAAAAATGACTGTGGGCAGGTCCTGGCTTTCATGTTTCCCAAGAGTTCAGCTCTGTAACGGACAAATTCAAATCCCAGCTCTATTATTTGCAAGCTGTGTGACCTCAGGAGTATTCCTCTATCTCCCTGTGCTTCAGTGTTTCCATCTGTGAAATGGGGACAGATATGAGTACCTGTATGACGGGTTGTAGGGAAGATTGAAATAGAAAATTCACACAAAAGCATATTCTTCAAGAAGGGCCTGGCAGGCAGTAAACACTCATCAGCTCTTACTATTGACAGTTTGTCAATCCCAGTGGGAAGAGCTTCTCCTTTCTCAATACCTCATACGAGGCCAGAAAGGTGACTCATCCTGTCTGGGTCATGGTCCACTTTGCAGCCATCAATGTGAGAAAATGGATGAGTCTCTTTTGAATTCCACAAACTGAAAATGGGAGGGAAATGGATTTCCCCAAAGAACAGGGTTGATACCAGGAGGGCAAAAATGGATGCTATTCATTTCAGAGAGTGTTGGACATGTAGGGGACTGAGACATGGGCAGAGAGAGGGGTGATATACCAAAAGAATTACTAGTGGAAATGCAGTGAGCAAAAAGAATGAAAGAAGAACATGGGGCAGCTTTTTTTTTTTTTTTAAAGATTTTATTTATTTATTTGAGAGACAGAAATCACAAGTAGGCAGAGAGGCAGGCAGAGAGAGAGGGAGAAGCAGGCTCTCCGCCAAGCAGAGAGCCCGATGTGGGGCTCGATCCCAGGACCCCGGGATCATGACCTGAGCCGAAGGCAGAGGCTTTAATCCACTGAGCCATCCAGGTGCCCCCATGGGGGAGCTTCTGTTCATGGCTTCATGCCAGCACAGGAAAGAATGCCCTGAGAAGTGAAACTGAGTTCAGTGAACTCTTCCTCTGACATCCTTTCTTTGGGTAACATTTTTGGTGAAAGGGATGGGGTGTTGAGTCTGTGGTTGAATTTGCTCTGAGACTTGGCTATTATTCTGCCCATTTTCTCTGTCCAACATTTTGAGAAAATTCCTGAAACTTGACTGATCACTAATGTGACAAACTGGTTTTTACATGGAACAAAGTTGACTCTCAGATGGCCTCTTTGACCCCATGATGTTTTGCAAAAGTCAAAGTAAGCTGTCCAATATTTAAGACTAAAGAGACTTTGGAGCACCTAGGTGGCTCAATCAGTTAAGCATCTGACTTTTGGTTTTGGCTCAGGTCATGATCTCAAGGTCATGAGATCGAGCCCCTTGTGGGGCTCTGTGCTCAACAGGGAGTCTGCTTCAGATTGTCTCTCTTCCTCTCCCACTACCCCTTCCCTGCTTTCTCTTGTGCTTTCTCTCTCTAAATAAATAAATAAATAAATATAAAATCTTAAAAAAAAAAACAAAAGAATAAAGAGACTTCAAATTAATCACAACTTCCTGGTTCCTCTTTTGACAAATCAAGACATCTGCACACTTTGGAACTGAATTCCCACACGGACCTGGATGGAGTCACGTTGCTCCCTTGGACAAAGTTGTACAGTACGTTCTAGTGTCCCCCCTACTCAAAGTGTGACCCATGGCCCGGTTGAATTAGCATCACATGGGAATTTGTTAGGAAGGCAGAATCTCTCGCTCCATTCCAGACCTTCTGGATCAGAATGAACAAACTCTCCAGGTTAGTTGAATCCAGACTCCAGTGTGAGAAGCATTACATTGTCCCCACTTGGTCCTCCCCCACCTCCCTCCCTGAAGGTCAGGACCAAGACGAGCATTCGACAAGAGGAAGGATGGGGGCCATGAAATTTAAGAAGATCTCGTCCTCAGGCTCAGGCCAGTGCCTTCCCCTCAGGGTGTGCAAACACGGCATTGGCACTCACACACCCTGAGAGTGTGTACTGCCTTCGGTTGTGTGCCTGAGACGCTTCTCTTGCCTCACTCCAGTCTAGACCTTATTGAAGACCTTTGATGTACTGCCAATGGCCCATTTCTATAGTGTTAGGAATAAAAGAGGACACAGGAAGTTCTAGTACAATTCCATATTTTTGCAATTGGAAACCCAAAACTGAAAAAGGAAATACAACTGGCCCGGAGTTGAGTGTCTGATCAGTGGCAGAGCAGAGAAGAAAATCTGCGGTCCTGTCATTAGGACCACCGACACCCTTCCCACCACACCACAGCTGCCCCTCATCCACACTGGCCACCACTTCTGGATATGCCTGTAGAAAAGCAATGAGATCTCGGAAGTAGGTTAAGAAACATGAAAGTATCATTTTTGTTCCTTAATCAACAGATCATTATAAACGGTCACTTATTGATCAATAACTTGGTTGCCTAAGTCATATAGATATACATAAAGGAACTTGAGAGGATATTTTCTTTTACTTGATGAGAAAGTCAATTTTTAAAATAATCAAAAGTGAAGATTCCTTAGATACAACATCAAATCCATGCAGGGGGGAGAAGATGATAAATTACCCTTGATCAAAATTAAGCAAGATGCTGTGGGGAGAATAAAAAGACAAGCTTTTAGCAGGGAGAAATTATCTGTAAATCATGCATCCATGGAGGGCACATGATGTAATGAGCCTTGGGTATTACATAAGACTGATAAATCACTGACCTCTACCTCTGAAACCAATACTACATTATATGTTAATGAAATTCAAGTTAAAAATAATAAAAAATAATAATAAATTAAAAATAAAAAATGTAAAGAAAGACTTGTATCCAGATTGGATGAAGAATACTGAAAATGCAATAATCAAAAACCAACCAGGCTCATACAAAAACAGGCCAAAGATTTGAAGAGATACTTCACCAAGGAAGAAATACGGAAGAATGTAAATAAGCAGGTAAGAGTTGTGTGCGTTGCTGGCCATTAGGGAAATACAAATTAAAATTTCAGTGAAGTGGTACTACATAATTATTTAAATATCTAAAATTATAAAGCCGGCCAAACTGAGAGTTGAGGATGGTATAAAATAGCCAGGACACACACTACATGGCTGGAGAGAAAATAAAATAATGAAATATCAATTATATCTGAATTAAAAAACATACTGAGAGAACAGTAACAAAAAAATATTTATGAGACTGACGCGCTACCTACTGCGCTAACGAGGCACCTACAAAAAAATATTTAAACCTCCCATCCATCTGATGCCCTTGCTGTTTCCTTAAACACAACACACTCTACTGCTCAGAGCCTTCACATTTGCTGTTCCCTCTGCCCACAATGCTCTTCCCCAGATATTCAAAAAGCTTGTTCCTCGTATCTTTACTCTATCTGTTCAAACATCACCTTCACTACGTACAAGCTTACTCCCTTCCCCCCCAGTGACCCCTTTTCCTAGTCTCAGCTATATTTCACTGCTTCCCACTTAACATCTGACATACTATATATTTTGCTTTTTTATCTAGCTAATCATCTGCCTCTGCCCTCTAGAATAGCAGCGCTCTCTTGGAGCTGGGAGTTTTTGAGTGTTTTTATTCAGTGCTCTATTCCCAGCACCTGGAATAATGCCCAGCACATATTAGAAGCTTAATAGTATTTGCTGAATACTGATCCAGTTAAGTCTTTACTTTTCATGGGTTCACGGGCACCTTACAGGGGCATTTTTGTGCCTGCAAAGCAGGTATATATCATCAGATTCCACCATGAAAAAAGAAAATCACGGACCGAAATTCTTTTTGAGTTAGCAGCTCATACAACATTTGAAATCCCAAATTAAATATGTGCTAAGAGACACTACAGCGTTTTATAAGCTGCAAAGCACTACGTTATTATATTTTTAAGTCATCTCTACGACCAAGGTGGGGCTCAAACTCACAACCCCAAGATTAGCAGTCACACGCTCTACTGACTGAGCCAGCCAGGCACCCCAGCACTACATTGTTATTAATGACAAGACTTACGAGTGGCCCCCGGTGAATTTCCTGAGTCGAGGTAACTTAATTCTGAGCAAGTCACTGCAGAGTGTCTGGACCTTAGTTTACCCACTTGTAAAACAGCAGCTTAAACACAACAGTGGCTAGCATCTTTAGGGCAGCTTACCGTAGTGCCAGAGAATACAGATTTTTACCAGACAGACCTGGGCTTCAATCTTGGCTATGCCCAAATACCCGCAGATCGTGGGAAGTCTCTTAATTTCTCTGAGCCTCAGTTTCTACATCTATAAAATGGGGGCAAACATCATCCCTGCCTCTTTGGAATGCTTTATGAATAAAATAACACCTGAAGACTGCCAGGCATATGGAAAGCATCCAAAAAGCAGTATGGGTTAGATCAGTGTGTTTTTCCTTTTTTCCCCAATCTTTAAAACAACATTGTTTTTGTTGGATATTTCAGTCCCTTTGACCTTCTAGGAGAATTTCATTTTAATTTTAATTCTCATACATATAAATCTTGAATGAAAATGAACTAAAGCTGCTAGCCAATAAAACTTAATTCAGTATAAATGCTCCCAGGTAGAAAGTTTCCAAAAAAACATTGAGTTCCACCCACCCATCTGGGCCTGGAGAGTCAGAAAGTTTAACTACATTGCATACTGCTCCTTTTTAAATGCCACAATGAACAGCACAGGCTTAACTGCAATTAAGTAGTCCCCACTGACCACTGAATATACAGTCCATCATACTCCAGAGAGGCAAAACTGTCAGATTAGTGGAAATTCATTTTGGGATTGCTGGGTAATTTCAAGAGCTGACAGCCAAAGAAAAATCCATGATCCCCTGAGTGTGCCGGCATAGATCATTCTCTAACAGCAGCTGTTTGGGAAATAATGCAGTAGGATTCCAGATTCCAAAGTTCACTTCTAGAGCAAAGTTGGAGAAGAAAATGTGAGTGATGAGATCATTGTTTGAATGGGGGAAGGTGGAAAGTGATCCTTCTTGTACCAACCTTAGCTAAACAAATAGGCAGTGGGTTTATAAAGCTGCATGGGCTTCTTTCTGTAGCCAGTCACTTCTCAGTGAAGGACTGGGGGTTAATGACCTAGGGAAATGCTGGACATCATCAGTTCAGAACTCTATAAACAGCACCTTGCTGCTTTGAAGTCCTTTGCCTGAATGTACATTTTTTAGACAGTTTTCTAAAAATCACTTGGCCCTAGATGAGAGTCTTCAAACTCTCCCCATCATCAGCCAAGCTGATGCTTTCTAAAACGTGAGAATTTTTTTGACGGGCAAAAACCATTTCCCTTAGTAGAAGACCTGGAGGGCTAATTAACATGCATTAGCTGTTGACTATGCCCCAGGCACTGTGCTAAATGCTCTACCTGTACTATCTTTCAATCCTTAGTTGGACCTTATGAGGTTAGCCTTCTTGTACCCATTATACAGATGAAGAAGGTAAGGCCCGGAGAAGCGCAGCCACGTGACTGCGATCCTACCACCAGTACTCTAGATTGGATCTAGGCCATCTGCCTAGAGCAGCCGTCCTCAATCAGAGGTGATTTCACTCCCCAGAGGACATCAGGCAACATCTGGAGACATTTTGGTTGTCACCACTGCTACTGGGGGACCATGAGCACAGGCCAGGGATGCTGCTGAATATCCAATAACGTAACATTGACTCATCCAGCCCCATATATCACCAACAGTGAGGCTGGGACATGCTGCTCTGGGACACTGATTCTCAAGCATGGCCCCTACACCAACAGCAGCAGCAGCAGCCCCCAGGATCTTGTTAGAAATGCAAAATAGAAGGCCCCGCCCCAGATCCACTGAGTAGGCGGGAGCAGCGGCCTGAGTTTTCATAAGCCTTCTAGGTGATCCTGCTGCAGGCCACAGTTTAAGAACCACTATCTTAGGGCCATCTGGACCTGTGGACTGAGCTCCACTGCTCACCCCAAATGCTTACAAATCCCCCAAGTCCATGCCAGCATGAACATCGAGACCTTTCACTTGTCCAGTTCAAGCCCTATCAGAATTCGAGATCAGCCAGACCCCCTTCCTTGTTTCTGAGGCCACAGAATAATGCCACTAGCCTGCCCAGGATCTTCCCTGTGATGAGCAAGAGTCAGACACTATGCCAGTGACCTCTTCAGGAGGACCTAGAGTCCCCCTCTCAATGCTTCTGTGATTACTAGGGTACTCTTGGAAGCAACTTAGCAGGGAACAAATACTATTCCCCCCACTTAGGTCAGATCCTGGGAGAGATGCCCATGTAGGCATCATCTCAATTATTCTCTTTAATAGGGACAATGATGAGTGCTGTTTGTGGAGGGACTTTCCTTGTGGCAGGCACTTTACCTGCATGACCTCATGTTTCACCACTGCTGGGAGGTTAGGTACTATAATAGTGTCCATTTTAGAGATAAAGAAACTGAGGCCCTATGTTAGGAATATTCTATCAGCTATAGGTACACTCTTACTGGGTTGCTGAACTCCAGGGTCAACCTCAGGGGACAGGAGAAGATCACTGAGCTGGAGTTAATGGAAATTTTGCCACTAACAACTGCTTCTTCCTTGTTTGTAAAAGGGAAGATTTAAATTAAAAGCAACCCTAATTTCCTTCCACACCTAACCACTTACAATTGTAGTGGGTAATAACTGTTCTATTTCCTTGGGACCAGTACAATAAACATGGTAACTATGTGCATTGGTGTTTGCATTGATTTCATTACATGATATTGATAGCGATTTACATTGATACAGCATTTAAAATGTTTCCCTTGTGCTTTTCCATCCGCGATCTCATTTCGATTCATCACTGTTCTGTGAGGTCCGTGGAAGGCAGGTTGACTTCATTTGCTTTTGACCACAGGAATGATACATGAGTAGCAGACAAGGATCCTTGCTACCTGCTTGGCAAGTTCTGAGTGTTTTACGAGCCTTCTCTTTTATCCTCACGGTGACACTCCGAGACAAACAGGACTATATCCACTTTATAGATGAGAAAACCAAGGCTCTGAGACAAGTCCGGACCCAGGGAGCACGCCATCAGTGCTGTACTCGTGTTTGATCCCTACCTGACCAACCCCAAGCCCAAGATCCCAGCCTCACTATGCATGGGTCTTCCAGACAACAGAGGCAAGGCACAGAGAGAGCTGGGACACCCCTAGTGAAATTTATCAAGGTGAAGCCTAGAATAAAATCCCAGCCCCTGCCTCCCATCCTGTGGTCTTGCTCCTAGAACATAAGTAGACTCGAATCTTTTGTTTTAGGGGTGCAGGTGGACATCGAGCCGTGGGCTGGATCACGTTCATCATGACTACAACAGAGGCTCACCTTCACCCTGCTCTCTAGGTGGGGGTGGGGCGGGGGCGGAGCTGCACCGTGGCACTGTCTCCCTTTAAGAGGATGCACTAGCCTCTTGGGAGATGAAGCTCGTTGGTTCTGTCACTCGTGAGTAATGCACCATAGCTCCCCGGTGGGGAAAATGCCAGATTATACAATAGCATGCTTTGGTGTGCAGCTGTCTTTAGAATAACAAATCCCCTCTTCTGCTTGTGAGCATTACGCTTTAATAAAAACCAAAATAGTGGCCACAAATCCCAGCTCTAGCTAAAGGGCATGCCTTGTAAATTCATGTTGGTTACACCCCTCGCCATATCCCCTCCCCCCAAAAAACACACACCTTTCATAATTCACAGGGAATGGCCCAGCCTGTGGGTCTCTTTACCTTTGTTTTCTGGTGGGGGCGGGGAAGCAGAGGGGCTTAGCCTCAGCACTACTGCCTATTGACATGTGGGGCTGGATAAATCTTTGGTGGGGTGTTGGGATTGGGGGGGTGGTTGCCCTGTTCCTTGTATGATATTTAGCGCCATCCCTGGCCTCTACCCACTACTAGATGAAAGAAGCCCCATGGGGCACCCGGAGTCTCAGTCGATTAAGTGCCTCACTCCTGGTTTCGGCTCAGGTCATGATCTCAGGGTCCTGGGATCCAGCCCTGGGCTGGGCTCTGCACAGTCCGCTCCATATTCTCTCTCTCTCCCTTTCCTCCTCCCCCTTTGCTCCTGCTGCCATCCCTCCACTCTCTTTAAAATAAATAAATAAAAAAAATATATATTTTTTTAAAGGAGGGGCTCCTGGGTGGTTCATTGGGTCAAGCATCTGCCTTTGGCTCAGATCATGATCCCAGGGTCCTGGGATTGAGCCCGACATCGGGCTCCCTTCCCCCTCTCATGCTGTCTCTCTTTCTCACTCTCAAATAAATAAATAAAATATTAAAAAGGAAGAAGAAGCCCCTGACTCCAGTTGTGACAACCAAAAGTATTTCCAGACATGATCAAAAGGGGTGGGCACAAAACATCTTCCCCCGCCGAGAACCCCTGTGATAATGAGAAAACAAACAGCCAAGCTTGCCACGCGTGGGTGTTAGGAGAGTTAATGCCTCCAAGGTGAAACTCTCCCTTCTTAAAGAAAAGACAAATATATTCATCTACGGAAGAAGATCCCAACACTGATCCCAACTGTGTGCAACATAAAGCAGATCTCCCCGTGCACGGTCAGAGTTCAGTGTAGGCCTTTCCTCTCCCTACCCCTCTGGGAAGAGTGGGGGTGCTGCCGGTGCTCTGCATAGCTGGGTCTGGAAGGCTGCAGGGCCAGTGACAGCTGCTGGGGGCAGAGGTGCAGACCCAGCTCCTGCGTGCCCATCCCCTCGGCGCCCACACCACCTTCACACATTCCAAACTTAGAGGCGAAAGCTCACAGGTGAGACAGGGGAGGAACAGAGCCCAGCGACACGTTGGAAATAGCACGCTCTGGGGATATAAGGGGGATGGGTTTCCTGCCTGCCAGCCTTCAGGGTGGGGGTGGGGATGGGGGGAGGTCAAAATCAATCCCTATTTCAGAGGCTCAGTACACCCCCCCCTCCCAATAGGGACTTGTTTGTCCACAGGGTTTTTTAAAAATGTGGGATTTTGCCAACATGGAAAAATTGGGATACCACTTGTAAAAATTCAGGTGTCAGGCTTCTCAAGAGAAATAGGCAGTTCTGGACGCAGTCTGCATGGTGACCGTGCGCTGGGGCCGGGTGGTGGTGCCCCTGTCCGCAGGGAAGGTGTTTGGCAACCCACCACCGAAGGGCCAACCCACTCGTTTTACACCTGCCTGCCCGGAGTCTGCAGGAAACGAAATGAAGTGCCCCGCCTCCTTTGTTTCTAACACATGTTGTATTCAGTAATGTTGGATATATTAAAAATGCATTGGACGCATGTATAATTTAGGAAGCATAACAAAACCAGCATCCACGAATCTGCCACCTACATTTCAAACTAGAGCATTGCCTTGAATATACGCATTATTTCCTCTCTCCCTCCTCCCCTCTCAGGTACATATTATTCTGAGTTTTGTGTTTGTCATTGTCCTATCTTTTTTGTATCGAGTTGTATCACGCATGAATGCATCTCTAAGGGATATGTTGCTCCGTCTTGCATGTGTTGGGCTTTATGACAACAGTACCCTAGTGTGTGCAGTCTTGGCTGATTCTCTTTGTCACCCAACTGCTTGCTTCTAAGACGCAGCCACGGCGTTGCCTGGGGCGGTGGGTCTTTCATTCTTCACTGCTGTATAATGTTCCACCATTCTGTGATTTATCTACTCCTGCTTCTTGTGGTTCCTGCTCCTGCATTTCACTCCAGTCCGATTCCAGGGATTGGCTTTAGAATGACACTTACGCAGATGGCCTCAGCGGCCATCCATCAAAAGGACATGCTTTTTGGTTCTTTTATTATTATTATTATTATTTTAATTCCAGTATTGTGTTGTATCAGTTTCAGGTGTACAACATAGTGATTCTACACTCCATCCATCACCCGGTGCTCCTGAAAAGCACCCTCCTTCATCCCCATCACCTGTTTCCCCCATTCCCCCATCCACCTCCCCGCTGGTGACCGTCAGTGTGTTCTTTATAGTTAAGAGTCTGTTTCTTGGTGTGTGTGTCTCTCTCTTTTTTCTCTTTGTTCATTTGTTTCTTACATTTCACATGTGATTGAAATCAAGTGGTATTTGTCTTTCTCTGACTTATTTCTCTTTGCATTATACCCTCTAGCTCTGTCCATGTTGTTGCAAATAGCAAGATTTCATTCTTTTTCATTGCTGAGTAATATGCATATTACTTCTTTTATCTTTACTTTACCTTCTTTATCCATTCATCTTTCAACAGACACTTGGGCTGCTTCCCTAATTTGGCTGTTGTAAATAATGCTGCAGTACACATAGGGCTGCATGTATCCCTTTGAATTAACATTCTTGTATTTTTTAGGTAAATACCCAACCGTGCGACTAGGGGATCATAGGGCAGTTCTATTGTCATCTTTTTGAGGAAACTCCATGCTGGTTTCCAGAGTGGCTGCACCAGTTGCATTCCCACCAACAGTGCCCAAGAGTTCCCCTTTCTCCACACCCTTGCCAACATTTGTTTCACTTTCTGGTTATTTTCTACAGAAGCATTTAGATTTTTTTTTTCCTTTCAAAATATGTGCCACAATTTGCAATCACTTTTTAAATTTACTCGTGTTCTTGCTCATGGCTGATGTTCAGGAGACTGTATGTTCCATGAGGGGAGGATCATGCCGGCTCATCTCTTACCGTCACTTCTGCGCTCAGTTCTTCACACGTAACACTGAATACATGTTGTTGTTTTTCTCAAAATGTGATAAATACTCAATGGCAAGGAATTATGATCACACCCCTGAGAAATGCTAGCTGGCCTGCTACACTGGAGGGAGAAATTCAATATTCCTTATCCACAGTGCCTGGGACCAAGGTGCTTGGCAAATACAGGTTAAGGGCTGTGAGTAGAAGTGACACCTACAGATTCTAGGTCATGAACTTGAAACAAATGGCTTTGCCTGCTGCTCTCCATTTACTTGTCCCCACTTAGCGGAAGTGTGGACACAGCGGTAAACTATTCTGAGCCAGCCAGAGAGGGAAGTTGCCCTAGCAATGAAGGAGTAACAAGGAAGAAAGAGAGACAGATACCATAGAACTGCCACACCAGCCCCAGGCTGAGAAAGAAAATGAACTGCTCTCTTCTTTAAACCAAAGCTGTTCTGAGTTCCTGCAACAGCAGTCAAAGCTCTGTGCTCATGGAGCCAGTCAGAGACATGGCTGGGAGAGACTTCTTCTCCCCCAAGGAGATAGAGCCAACCACTAAGGAACACTCTGACTCTGCCCTCCTACTGTTGACCCCATAAAGGGGGATCCAGGGATCCTCCCCAAGGCACCACCTCCTTCCCTTTCTCTGAGCTTCCCCACTCTGATACTTTCCTTGTTGATAGTAATTTTTTTTTAAAATTTTCTCTTCGGTTGATAGAACTTTAAAATGATCTCTCAGCCCAGTCGATTCCCAGTTGATTCCGAACACTTGTGATCAGACTGCGTCTTGGAGTATCAGAGGAGCTGAGAGAAAGAGGATGAGGGGAAGACGGTAACAGGAAGAAGAGAGCAACAGGAAGAAGCTCGGACAATCCGGCCCCATAGCCAGAATCCCCAGATGTTACCCAGAGATCTGTTTTGAACCTGCCCCAGACACAGAATAGAGAGTCAAGACCCAGGAGAAACTCGCATTTCCCAAATCATGACGGCCTGAAAATGTTTAAGGCAGGCATCACAAGGTGCCCTCCTTGACCAAAACGAAATCTTAACAAACCACCTGTAGCTATAATAAAGCAACTTCCCGGAGAGCCCGCCAAAACAAACCATTTGTGAAATGCACACCAAAGAAACGAAAGAAGGTGACTTTTTGTATGAAATCGTTATTTATAAACCAGGAAGATGTTGAGGAACATCTGCCAAAAACAATAGCTTTAGAAGAGCAGGTCGGCGGCTGACCCATCGGACAATAATCAACTAGCTGGAGTTGTTGTCTGTTCAGGTCACTCCAGGGTTGACATAATGAAGTCAGGCCATTTTAGGAATAAGAAAAGGCTTATTTCTCAGTCCCTTGTAATATGGGGTTTGCCTACGGCTCATTTAGTCACAGTATCAACCCATGGAGAAACAAGACACGATGATAACGACAAATGGCAGCCATGTTTTGAGGGCTTCCTATGGCCCAGGGTATAAGCCATACGTTCCACCATTCCTCTTTCATCACAAGACTATGACTCAAGATGAAACTATGACAGAGATTCTATCCCCACGTCCATCTGGGAGAACCAAGGTTCGCAAAAGCTAAACAATTTCTGAAACCCGCAGGACATAAATTCAGGATTCAAAACCGGGTCTATCGCTCTTCTTAACAGGACAATGTTACTCAAACTCCATCCATTTGTGCATCTCATACACAGTTTTTGCCATATCTGCGACAACAGTTATAAAGATCTGGAAGAATTTTCTTCCAGTCAGCCTTCCTTTTATTTTTACTTCGCTAAATTTATTTTAATGGAAATGTTATATGAAAACCATAAAGGCAAAACACCAAGAATCATCTGCCTTAAATAGACAACCACCTTGAATATATCACAATATAAACATAAAGAATATGCTATTAAATTCTACCTAGACTTCGCTGCTGAAATGTCTGAGCCTGAGGGTTGGTCTTCCTTTGTTAAATGGAGAAGATTCACAAGGGAGAAAGTGCTGTTAAATGATCACATGAGCACCAAGTAAGACTTTTTCCCCAACACAAGCAGAAGGACCCAAAGAGAATTCAACCAAAGAGAAAGACAAATCTTTCTCACTGTGTAGGAACGTGTCAGTGTTATTTAATGGTGAAAGAATGTACTCCCATATTGAATATCATATTTTCTGTTTAAAGAAATACCAGAGGCACCTGGGTGACTCAGTCATTTAAGCCTCCAACTCTTGATTTTGGCTCAGGTCATCATCTCAGGGTTGTGAGATCCAGCCCCACATAACACTCTGCACTGGGTGTGGAGCCTGATTAAGATTCCCTCTCTCCCTTTCCGCTGCCCCTCCCCTGTCTCTAAAATAAATAAATAAGAAAGAAATACCATATTATTCTCTGCTCTCATCCAAGAGACATATGTTGGAAACACAGACTCACATTCCTGGACATTTTTAAGATTCTACACCCATTACCTAAAATCACTGTCAAGCTTGCTCATCTTGAAGACCATTGCTAATTCCTGCTTATGGACTAAACATCTGAGAAAAGCAGTAGCAGTCAAAATTAATCTACTCTTCTTCAAGATGGAGTTATCCATTATTTCACTGATTCACTTATTCAGTGAGTACTCACTGAGAGCCCTAATTGCTGAGAATAAACTGATAGGCAATACAGACATTGTCCTGCCCTCACAGTGCTTATGAAACATGAAAATGGTGTCACAGTCACTAAACTAGATGGCAACATGTATCTAACAACAGTGGAAAAATCCTGTACCAAGCCTTCCTGTTCCTTAAATAGAACAGGGGACCGAGGAATTTGACAGGCAGAGAGAGGTACAGAGGGAGGGATCAAAACCCGGGGTAGTGACAACAGTCACTGACAACAATCAGGGTAACTGTCCTTGGTTTATTGGTTGGAGAAGAGCCAGTCTTCTAGATGTCTAAGACCTGAGTTTCACCACTTAGTTTACTCACTGTGTTTATTCCTCAAGTGGGAGAGTCACAGAACCTTCTCTCATCACCAAGAAAACAGTCGTGATCAACCAGTTGGTGCCTGGAATCCTAAAGTCCTAGCCTCAAGACTTGGCTCTATGAGTGCCTATCTGTACAACCTTAGCAGGTGACTTTCCTCTCTAAGTTCCTTTATAGAATAGGCTCCTAATAATAATTGTCTGGTGGAGCAAATCTGTAAAGATTGAACAAAGCGATGCTCTGAGATACAACCGCCTGATGGCCAAAGACAAGGGCCCTACCAAGAGTTTACTGCAGCCTGAAATGCCAGCCACGTAGAAATGAATGTGCCAGGACCCTGAGTTCTTGCAGGCATAAAATGTGAAACGAAAAAAACCCACTGGGATTCTTACCTCGGGGGCTCCGAGATGTCTTGCTCCTGGAGAAGAATCATGGACTGCCCTGAGCATGCGGCAGGGAGTCTTGTTGTGTAGGGATGTGCTGCCACGACCATCTTCCCATGTTGAGACAGGTCCCACTTGTCCTTTGCGACACCAGTGGTTCTCAGATAGGGACCATTTTGGCCCCAGGGACCATGGCTAGAGATATTTCTGTTTGTCACAACTGGATGGGAAGTACTACCAGCATGGAGTGGGTAGAGGACAAGGACACCACCCAACAACCTACAAGACGCAGGACAGCCTCCACCACGGAGAATTACTGTGGTCAAAGCATCAATAGCGCGCATGCTCTGGAATCAGGTGCACTGCACCGAGCCAGTGCCTGGTGGTGAGCAAACCCTTGTGCTTCTAAGTCAGGACACCTGTGACTTCATGGAACCAGCTGATGCAAATGGGTATAACAAGAACACTGCCAAGGGAAAGAGGAATGCGGTGTGGGAAAGCTTGCTGAGAGTGAAGACATGGGCCTGGGCGAGGCAGCGGTCACTGCACCAATCTGAAGTGCAGAAGGTAAAGTCCAGTCAGTAGACTGGGGGCAGTGTGTTGCTCCTTTCAGTGGAGACTCACACAGAGACCTAAACCAGCAGGGGTTACACATAACCAGAGATGTTCGTGAGTAACCCTGAAGTGTGATTCAGTAAAATGTTAAAGGACCTTGGAGGGGAAGTTGGTGTCGGCCAAACATGGTTCGTGCCCAACTCTGTGACCTGTGAGGGTGAATCAACTCAACACAACGACCTAAGTACCAACGGAAGTGGGGACCAAGGCGGAGAGGCCGCTCGGAGTTTGGGTTAGCTCTCCACAGGTGAATGGAGAGAGCTTGGAAGGCAGCAGGCACAGCCGCACAGAATCTGGGCTGGAGAAGAAGTCCTGCCTCCACCACTTCTTCTCACTAAGTGTCCCTATCTATTGAAAGAGATGCTGAGCACGACCCCTTGTGCTGCCGACAGACAGCAGGCGGGGTGAAGTAAGACATGCGCAGTACAGGGTAAGGACACCACTAATGGCAGCCATAATAGTAGTTTCTTTTTTTTTTTTTTTTAAGATTTTATTTATTTATTTGACAGACAGAGACCACAAGCAGGCAGAGAGGCAGGCAGAGAGAGAGAGAGAGAGAGAGGAGGAAGCAGGCTCCCTGCCGAGCAGAGAGCCCGATGTGGGGCTCGATCCCAGGACCCCGGGATCATGACCTTAGCCGAAGGCAGAGGCTTGAACCCACTGAGCCACCCAGGCGCCCCCATAGTAGTAGTTTCTTATGCAAAGTCCCAGCTTGGTTTGAAATAGGCCCCGTCACGAAACCCCAGTAGAACAGACCGTCAGCTTACAGCATTCCTTCTGGTCTGACAGATAAGGGGGCTTCCATGGGGTCTTACACTCTGTACTTGAACACCCTAATTGGGGGAATGAAGTCCAAATCAGGATAAATCACAGATATGCAAACTTTCTATTTTCTGTATAATTCACAAGCCAGAATTTCCACTGAAACTTTGGAGCTTATCCTGCCTTTTTTTAGTATAAGAAATGTTCTTGAAACAGAAGAAATTGTAGACAGCTCTCATTGCCTTCTGGGTAATCATGTCTTTAAAGTAAACTCCTGAGGCTTATTATGAAACAAATTGCATCTTACTCGGGTCCTCGGAGAGACATTTTAGACGGATGGGTGTTGGTGTGGAAGCTTCCAGAAGCTGATCTCGTTTCAAAGGAAAAGAATGTGCTTTCACATTTTCATGGTGTACAGTGAATTTTTATGCCCATTCCTGAGTCTTTCACTGGAACACATCATGGCTATCTGCTGCCACAACAGTGAAGGAATTTTCCACTCTAATAACTGTGATGTTGTCTCATCTTTATGAGGTGCAGAAGGAATGAGTGTTTGCCTGGAATTAGCAACTTTTGACCCATCTTCTCCTGGGAGCTCAAGATTAAATGGCAGCATTTAGCCAACATTTACTGAACCCCTCCTATGTGTGTGTTGCACTGTGCTAACCTAGAGCTGCGGGGTGTAGAAGTCATAGTTACACAGTCACAGTCACTGGAGTGACTTCTAGGGAAGGTGGCAGGGACCAGGATTGGGAACAATGCTCCGATCAGTCAGGGTCTTGGAAGAAGTGGGTTGTGCATTCCAACTGTGCAGGGTAAGGAGCACTTGATAAAGGAACTGTCTATGCAGACAGAGACAGTGTCTAGGGAAAGGTACAGAGCTGTACATCTAGATTAGTGACAACCATTCACCCACCCAGGCCTGAAGGGACAAGAAGAGAAAATGCCATTAGAACCCTGAGAAACAATCACATGAAGTGGGACACCAAAAGGATCTGTGGCCTTTTTTGGAGTGACAACCAGCCCATTGCCACGCAGCAGGAAGGGAGGTGGGGGTGGGGGGGAATACCCTGAACACTTTCTTTCCCACCCTCTTGTCTCCCTTGGTACCCTTAATGCCCAAGCCCAACAGGAAACTAGTAGGCAAAGAGCCCATCATCACAGACCACTCAGTCAGCCTCCTAGAGCACAGAGCTGGTTGGCCAGGACATGGACCTAGAAAGACAGATGAAACCCTTGGTTGAACATCCGTGATGTATGACTTTGTCCAAGGAGAATGCGTTCAAGTGAAGTAGGTGAAGGACATGTGGGAGAAAGAAGAAGAAGAGGAAGAACGGGCAATAGCAGGTGAAGTAGGACAAGTAAACAGGTCATTAAACTCAGAGGAAGTGTGTCCCTGCAGCCAGCACCAGTTGCCAGTTGCTACAGGAACACCAGGAGGAGTCCCTCCCTCAGGCACTGAGGTCAGTAGGACCAACTGAGGAAGGAACACCCGAATTCACACCTGAAGAGCTGGTGAGAATTCAACAGCCTCGAGGGTAGAGAATGGCACTGACAAAGGCGCCCAGGTGAACCAAAGGTTCTTGGAGGTCAAAGGTAAGTGTAGGGAGAAGCAAGAAGTAAGACTAGTAAGTCAACAGAACACCAAAAAAGACCATCGGAGGTGACAAAGAGCTTCATCCTAAAGCAAAAGGGGAAACATGGATGAGAGTGACAAGAGTAAATTGGCACTTTGATGTTTTCCTCCAGCTTTACTCCCAGGAAGTACATTTGATGCTGTCAACCTTTCAGCAAACACGTACCTGTTTGTCCCAGTACTTGACAAAAAGAAAGCGTGTGTGGGAAATTGGTTTGTCTTTTCAATCCATGGCAAAGATCCAAAGGGCCCAGAGAACAACACAGGTGGTTCTTTGGTGAGGTGAATGTTTCCATGATAAAAGAAACTGCTCTTTACTCACCACTGCACACCTGAATAGAGACACCAACTTTTTGAAAGGCAACCTGACACACCTTTGGCATTTAAGAAATGGAAGTCTTAAGCCTCGGCATCATGAGCTGGGCCCAGATTAATGACCTTTCAGACTATAGGCTCAAGGAATTAGAAATAGGTCAGGCTTGCAAAGAATTTTAAGAAGTCACTGAAGCACAGCAAATCAGACTTCTCATTGGTTCCACCCACCCTTAAGCAAGTGGCCCTCCCCATGTCCTGGGAGACTTCATTTCACCTGCTGCCTCCATTTGGAGGTTGGGAGAACAAATACAGATTTCCCGCAAGGACACTACCTTTGGTGCAAAACAAAGGACATACATAAATAGAAGCATGTTAATTCCTCATTGGGTTCCTCATTTCCAGGCCACCCGTTCATGGAGGAGGGCCAATTTTCAAAACTCATGTGAATGTCTTTTGCATATTTGCTTTTTTTTATGAGATATGTTTCACAATAAATGAATCATGCAATATAGTGATCTGACAGATTAAATTCTCAGGTCATGGTTTGTTTTTATCTTTATCTTGGTAAAAAATTCATTCTGCAATTATGAGTTCAGAAATAGAAACTGTCTTATCACACCCTGGAACTAATAACCACCGGCCGGATCCCCAACGTCCTAAGACAAACAAGAGCGTGATCCACTGGTTTAGTCCATATGTCTTTTAAAGGACAGGAGGGTCCTACTGATTTCACCTTTTGCTGGATTTCCAGATCTTGTACGATACCATCAGCATTTACCTGATGCTGTTTCTTAATAAACAACAGATATTCTCAAACTATATCTCACCTCCTTGCCCTCACTATGCTAAAGGTTTACCAACATTTAGATTCACATTTCTGCAAAGGACAACTCTGGGGGAACTATGGCTGTGCTATAAGGGTTCATCCCAGGACAGCTACCCCTTCTGGGGGTCAATGGTTCCTCCCCTACTTCTCCATCTTGTTCTGGTGATGGACGTTGGTCATAGCACCCCATTGGCCTGCCTGAACATGTGAGTGAACACAGTCTAGACAGTAATCCCATCATATCCCCTGGCCATAGTGGTTGGTCCAAGGATGGCATAAGTCCAAAGCCAAGGCCAGTTATGGAAGTAGAGATAAGACTCTAATAGTGAGACTTTAGACTGAGTCAAAGCCCTTGGTCTACATACATCTGAAACCAGCTGGTTTGATTAAGTAAGATAATAAATGTCCCTCTTTCTCTTAAGATAGTTTGATTTTTCTATAACCTGTGAGTGAGTGAGTCCTGATGAATAGATCATGTTTGTCATGCTATATATTAAATTTCTTTACCCACAAAATACTAACAGGTCCCTGGTGTAGCTGTGGAGATGAATGTCCCCTCATCCTCCAAGCTCTCTTTAACAATTCACAACCACAGATATGTGGGGCTTTGTTTTGGGGGCTGGAAGGAGAGGAAGGAGAGAAAGCTAGAGGAAAGACCAGGACATCAGTGCCTCCCAACCCTAGGGACTAGATCTGACCATCTCTGGCAAGAGGGATGAAGCCCAGAAGCTCCAGGACTTAGTCCCAAGAGAACATGGGCAAAACCATGGGCTGCTGACTTCCGCCCTCTTCATGTCCAAGAGGCATAAAGTAAGACAGAGGCACAGAGGCAGTGATATTTCCCCTCTCTGCATAGAACCTGGGACTGGCTCCATGGGCATGTGACCTATGCAGTCACAAGGCCGGGTGCCCCACTTGATCCAGGCCCTGCTACCGCAGTCTTGACATTTTAATCATGTTTGAAGAAAAAGCCCCGCATTCTAATTTTGTGCTGGGCCCCACAAGTTATGTAGCTGGTCCAGGGAGATCCCAGCCCTTGCTGACATCCCAAAGGTAAAGAGGTAGGGCCTGGGATACAAAGGATGCCCCCATCAGAGCGGCAGCCCTCCTTCAACTGGAGGTGTCACGAGGAGACACTAATGAGTCAGAGGAAGAGAGAAGACCATGGCAGACAGCGGCTGATGGAATTGATTGTGGCCTCCAAAAAGGCACTTTGTGGAGTGGGGTGGGGTGGGGGTCCTAGAAAGCACAGGGGAGAGACTCCCTCAGGTTGGGTGGGAAGGGTAAACTCTGGTCATACATTCAAGTTGGTGGGGGGTGTTCTAAATGAAAGACTAATATCCAGACACCTCTGGAGGGAAAAAGTCATTAGAGGCAGGATCTCTGGAATCGGAGTGCCCGGGTCTCATTTCTGCTGCTGTAGAGCTGTGTGACCTGAACCAAATGACCTGACCACTCTGTATCTCATTTTCCTCATCTGTAACATCAAGCTAACAACTGTACGTATCTCATCATATTTTGTCAAAAATCATATTAGATGGCAGATGCGAAAGAGACAGCACAGTATCTGGCACAAAACAAATCATCACCAAGACATTATTATTATTATTATTATTAGGCACAATTTGGGAATAAACGGTTCTAGTTCTGTGAATAACTAGGTAATAAAAGAGTTGGGGATAAGATATCTTTTACTATGTACTAAGCAGTGTTCTAAACCAGCAATTCTCAAATTTCAGGTCTCAAGAAGTCTTTACAATTTTACCAATCATTTCGCTTCCTGAAAAGCTTCTGTTCGTATGGCTTATAGTGATCAATATTTACCACAAGAGGAGTTAAAACCAGGAAAGACTGTGGACTCCAGGAATCAAACTGAGGGGTTTAGAGGGAAGGGGGTGGGGGGCATGGCCGAGCCCAGTGATGGGTTTTGAGGAGGACATGGATTGCTTGGAGCACTGGGTGTTGTACGCAAACAATGAATCATGGAACACCACATGAAAAACTAATGATGCACTGCAAGGTGACTAAAATAACATAATAAAAAAATTATTTAAAAAAAGAAAGCTTACAAATACCTATTTTCGGTTCATATTAAATTTCCAACAAATAAAGATAAACCATAGAAATAAATAAAAGCAAACCCATACCATGTTCACATAAACACCCTCTGCTTATAAAAATGCAACTCTATTTCCAAAAACAATTTTGTAGTGAGATGCACACCTTTAAAGTGTGGATGCCGACGATAGCTACGTTCTCCTATCTTCTCCTGCACTCAGTCTGTTGTGCTATGTAGTTCTGGCTGAAGTAAGCACCGTAGGAAAATCACGTAAGTATGCGGTTGGAGAAGAGATAAGCACAGAAACTCTTCTCTTATATTACACCAAAACTCCACCGGTAATAAAGTTGATAGCAATGTGAAATCTGAAAGCAAATCAGTTTAACATTAAACAAATCCATTTGGTCAATCCTGCAATTTGAGTTGATCTCTTACACGTGCCTGATCTTGTAAAATCATAGATCGGGCGCCTGGGAACCACAGACTTACCAACGTATAAAGTGATTCCAGATATTGGTGCATTTCACGCCCCACCATCCTCATCAGAGAAGTACTGAAGTATGAGAAGGCTGTCCCACTCAGAGTGGTGACGTCACATTTTCCAACATTCTAATTTTTGCTCAAAAATAAGGATCTTATCATTGGGAACAAATACTATTAGCTGTGGTCCTTGCATTGACGGCATATTTTGTTCATTTTCAAAACAAAACAAAACAAAAAATACATCTACCAGATCCTGAGATCTGAATAGCCATCCGTCGTCATTCATTCTTCAAGTAAAAGTGGTGCTTCATGAAAACAATGGTGACTTCATCTCCCAACTCCATCAAACAAGTGTTTTTCCTTAAAGCCACTATCCTAATTCATTGTACAGCAGAAGTGCTTTATATATACCTCCCGTTTCATCAGATGGAATATTAAAAATGTCAAGATTTAATAAAATTAATATTTGTTCCCCCTTCAAGGGTGCTCTTAAACTGACATCTGTTTTGCTCCCTGCAAGATGGCCATGACTGCTGGTCCGGCTGCAGATTCATGCTGAGGCTCTGTTCTACCCACTGCGCTCTTGTACCATCAGAGCAGACATCCACTCAGTGAGACAGGTAGAGAGCCGCTCAGTATTGTTTTGAAAATACTTTTGCCTTGGCCGATCCTAGGTCTCTGGGATCAAACCACACTTTGAGAACGGCTCTTCCAAACTACCCCCACACTCAATCCTTACAAGAGCTCTGTGGCATGGGTGTTATTATTATCCTCGTTTTTCAAAAAAGATTTTTATTTTAGGGACAGAGAGAGCATGAGCAGGGAGAGGGCGGTGGGGGAGGGAGAGGGACAAGCAGACTCCCACTGAGCACAGAACCCCGTACCAGCTGGATCGCAGGACCCTGAGATCTGGACCTGAGCTGAAACCAAAAGCCAGATGCTTAACAGACTGCCCCACCCAAGTGTCCCATTCCTCAGTTTATAAATAAGAGAATGGGCAAAATGAGATCGCTTCCAATCATCAGCCACTAAGAGGAAGGGGCAAAATTGGGCTAAAGCATGGGCTCCTCATCATTAGTGTAAAAGGAGGGGGTGCATTTATCTGCATGTTATTTTCAGCTTTTTAAGGCATATGCTACTGTGATAAGGGAAAAGGGGGAAAGAGCCTAAAGTGAGACAGACGGAAGAATAAAAAGAGAGATCAAACGGAGGAAATTAGCTCTGATGAAAGATTACCACTTATCTACGAGAGTAAGAGATCTTCCCCCACACCGCCAGAACACAGCACCTGTAAAATGGCACTGATGTAAAATGCAATTTAGGTTTTTTAAAAATCAGGTAATATAATAATGACAAGTGTAAACCGAAAGCCTGGGATGATACCCTTGGGTCAACAGCAGAGTTCAAGGAGAAGATGCTCAGGGCTGAGCCAGGTTCTCAGTGAGCTGCACATGCCTTTTTCTTTAAGAGCAATTTACCAGGACTTATCCAAGCCTGTAAGAGCAATCCCTTAAGACCATCCAATTTCCTTTCTTTCTAATTCCGTACTTAGCAGAGCAACCTTCTGATAATTAATTTGGTTTCTCAGGTAAGTCAATACCGGGAAAGAGACTGGTTGAGTTATTGTGCCGGCTGTATCGTGGGCTCTAAATGAAAAAATTGGTTTGTGGATTTATCAATCCACTTCCCGAGTTCAGTTTGCAAATCCCGCTTTTCCTAGGGTGCGCTGACATTTGACTTGTAGACCTGCAATGCTACGTGACCACAGTGAGGAAGGATGTTTTAAGACATTTATAACCCTGGGCACTCTAATCCCAGGGGGTCACCACCCCGTGTTAGAGCAACTACGCTAAACCGCACACGTTCCCAGGTCGGCCATATTGCACAACGCCAGTTGTGAATGGAACTTCCTGGAATTGTGACTGTCAGTGACCCTACTTCTCTCCATATTAAATATCATTTATTTTGTTAAAAATAGGTGGACAGAATTTTTTGTAAGGTTGCTTATTTAGCTATAAGTCACTTATTTGATTTGCTTGGGGCTGTAAGTTCCCAGCCATCAGTAAGTATGGTGGCAAATGCTAACTGCTCCCTGGGTCCATTCTCCATTTCTTCATTCCCCAACCTCCAACTTGAAGATGATGCAGAATCATTTAGCTGACGGCTTTTCTATCCCCCTAAAGGTGGCCATGGTTTTAAGCCTGGTCAGTTGGGCATGAGTACTCAGGATATGTGTGACTTCCAGATCACGTTCCTTAGAACAGAAATGGGTTCTTTTCTTTTGATGTGACTTGAAACTGCTTAGTCGAGGTCAACAAGGACAAGGCTTCAAAGGCTGGTGGAGCAAGGAGATGGAAGGAACCTGGGCCCCAGGATGCCGTCACGGAGCAGAGTCGCCCCCTCTCTGGACCACCCACCTACCTTCACATCATCGCATGGGAGAGAAATAAACTCCTATGTTGTTGTGTTATTTTGGGGCTCTCATTAGCACATAGGATTGTCTTAGACCCTGATGAATAGCAGGGATTATAGTGAAGTGAGAACATCAAATTACACATTTTTAAAAATATAATGAAGATTTTTATGATTGTTAAACAAAGCTTGCATCCTTTCTACTCTCCACCAGCCCTACACTGACTGGCCCCATGCTCCTCTGAGTTCATTTCCTATTACCACCCCAAACATACCCTCTCAGACACACAGGGCTCCCTGTTTCTCATCACATTAAGCACCCTCTTGCCTCAGGATCTTTGCACATGCTGTCCCTTTTGCCTGAATACCCTTCCCCCATGAAACTTTATGACAAATTCCCTCACCTACTTCAGGCCTTTGTTCAAATGTCACCTTCTCTGTGAAGCCTTCCCTGACCACCTAATTTAAAAGGACACTTACCCATGGGGTGCCTGGGTGGCTCAGTGAGTTAAGCCTCTGCCTTCAGCTCTGGTCATGATCTCAGGGTCTTGGGATCGAGCCCCACATCAGGCTCTCTGCTCAGCAGGGAGCCTGCTTCACCCCCACCCCCCACCTGCCTCTCTGCCTACTTGTGATCTCTCTGTCAAATAAATAAATAAAATCTTTAAAAAAGAAATAAAAGTGCACTTACCCTTCCTCTCCCAGTCACTACGTGCCCAGTTGCTCCTCCCCTGCCTTGTTTTCTCTGTGGGACTTACGAACATAAGCGACAACACATCTTATTTCTTTTATTGATTGTCTTTCTACTTTCATCACAAGGAAAGGTATTTTTGTGTTTTGTTCACTGTAATAACCCCAACACAGAGAACCAAAGGGAACCTAATACATGCTTAGGAAATATTTGTTGAATTGGTAAACTAATCATTTTCAAATTAATTTTTTCTTTATATGTTAAAATTTGTTTTTTCTTTTAGGTTTTATTTTAGAGCTGTCTAGACTGCAAGCACTGTGTATAGAGGGCCTGACACATGCTGTAACCCAGAATGCAGGAGTGACGGGGAGGTCCCCAGCCCCCGGCTCCCCCCTTGCAGACACAGAACCCTTGGCACCCCTAACCCAGGGCAGCAGACACTGTCTATGCACCTCTCACATCCCCTGAAGCCCAGTCACACTCTCTTTGTGTGCCCTGCCCTCATCCCTCCTTGCCACCCCCTCACCCCACCCCGGAGTTCCTGCCATGAGCTGTTGGGGCCGTTTGGACACATGGAAGAGAACCAGCTCCTGGGAGTTTCTGCCCCTTCCAACCAGCTCTCAGCCAGTGAACGACGGGCGAGGGGTGCAAAGACCCGATCCTTTTGCCACCAGTCAGGAAGGGCTCTGAGGTGTGATTGATGCTCTAGGTCCTCCTTCTGGGTCAGGCTGAGGCTGGGATTTGCCTGCCGTAGGGCACGCCTTGCTTGGCTTCTTTCTCTTCCCTCTCCTGCTCCCCCTGCATCTCCTCACACCATTCTTCTGGGAACACATTCTCTATAAATCCCTTGTGCATGAATCCTTGACTCAGGTCCTGTTTCTGAGGAATCCGACCTAAGACACCCTGAACAGCCTCCCCCACGCTCGGCAGCCTGACTTCCCTAACTGATAAAGAGCCAAGGTGGTTCCAGTGGCTGGTGACTGCCACCCACCAACCATGACCGAGGCAGCCACGCACAACCTTCCCCCACGCTCCTCATGGCAGTAAGGGCCTGCGCGCACAGCCATCACCCCACAGATCCCTGGAGAGAGGAAGACATTGTGGGATGAAGCAGGTAAAGAAGATGAGCACGTGATGCTGAGAAGCACTAAGGTTGGAAAAACAATGCCAAAATACTGAGAAATGGATCAAGCTCAACTCACCTACAGATTTGTTACATGACCCTAGCCGGGCCTCCATGTGACCCATTCAAGCTATGCGACCCTCCAGGGTCAAGTCTGGGTTGAGCTCTCGGCTCTTCCAAAGGAAACACATACCACCGTGGAGCTCTTCTTCCCAGCCTGCTTGTTTGAATTAGAGCTTTGCAGCATTTTAGTTATGGTATCTCTGGGGAGGAGTGAATATGTCAGTGTAATTAACTCATCTGATGAGAGAGGTCTTGTTTATTTCCCCTACAAAATAACAGGTGGAGGCTAAGCTCTGATACATTACGGTGATATGAAATGCATTTAGCATAAATCATATTAAATAAATAGGGAGACAAAATGATTTCAAGGTACATTTTTTATTGTTTTAAATTAAGTTTTGAAAGTGAACATCTGCATACCCAAAAGCCACAAAGCTGCTACCCCCTCCCTCCACAATGTGCTCTTCTGAGAAAGAGTTAATGACACTCTCAAGTTCAACCCACTAAGACTAATAGAAACTTGAGTATTGTTCTCAAATTAGTATCCAAACAATCACTAGCTTTCTAGGACCCTCTTTGTGCATGGGAAATAGCAGTCTAATCAATTTAGGTAATCAGTTAAAACCACCTTACGCAATTCATTTTACAAAATCCACAATGACATTCATTTAATAAACATGTGAGAGCAACACCATGTGCTGGGCATTAAGTAAATAAAGACAAATAAGACAGAGTCTTTGCCACTGAGAGTTCCCAGTCTAAAGAAGTAAGGTAAAGGGCGCCTGGGTGGCTCAGCGGGCTAAAGCCTCGGCCTTCAGCTCAGGTCATAATCCCAGGGTCCTGGGATCGAGCCCTGCATTGGGCTCTCTGCTCAGCGGGGAGCCTGCTTCCCCCTCTCTCTCTGTCTACCTGTGATCTCTGTCTGTCAAATAAATAGATAAAATTAAAAAAAAAAAAAGAAGTAAGGTAGACAATAAGGTGTTTTCAGGGAGGAAAATGGCAAGGGGTATTCTTCTCTAGAAAAACTTCAAAAATTTTAAGAATTGATTTCTTTCTTAGGGTCAAGGGAATCCTAATATGAGAAAGTAGAAGAAACCTTGTCAGTGAACTGGAATGTTGCAGAACTCCTGATGTGTTGGATTTGCTTTGAGGATGTTAGGTGGGAGGGAGGAAACCAAGCAGTAGCAGGAGGGGGAGCTCAGGGAAGAGGAGGAATAAGACGAGGAAGGGAAAGGGGAAGTGTTGGGAGAGGCGAGGGCTGGCACTGGCCTCAAAGATATTAAACCCTCGTCCCCTGGAACCCGTCCCTGATACCTGACGTAGAAAAAATGCATAGAATGCAGATTGTGTCAAATGTTGAGATGGGGAGATGATCTGGGATTATGCCCTGGACCCTACTGCCATCCAAGTGTCCCTATAAGAAAAGGCAGAGAGAGATCTCGCACCCAGAAGAGAGGACAGTGTGACCACAGAGGCAGACTGTGGAGGATGTAGCCCAGACTTTGTTATTCCTCAAGAAGAAATTCTAGAAGGAGAAATTATAAAAACAATAATAATAACATAAAAGTCCTCCTCTAGACACATTATGATGGAATTTCAGGACAAAAGACAAAAATATAGTAAGTTGAAAATATACCAGAGAGCTCAAACAGCTTACCTACATGATTAAAAGTTTGATTCTCATTGGATTTCATTATTAACACTGTAGACTGGAAGACAGGATCTGGTCTCCAAGATCTGGGTTCAAATTCTGCTAACACTATCCACTACCTGGGGGTCCAGCATAGCACACGACCAAGAGCTTAAGAGTCTGTTCCCACTGGGAGCCAATGCTCAGTCCGCTGAGGCCAGCTGTTCTAAGACAGGTAGGTTAGTCAGCCCGAGGAAAGTTCCTCACCATTAGTCACGGCACGCCTCAACTCTACAGAGCCCTGCATGGACTTCATCCCTGAGAGCAAGTTAAGGCAGCCTAACAGAGCGTCCTTGTAAACCCTGAGTTACAAAACAGAGAGTCTGGATCTGATCTGGTGCAAAGACCTACTCCGTTGCTCAGGGGGTAAAAAGAAATTAAAACTCGGGATGTCCACAGTCACCCAGATTTCCTAGTTCACTTAAGGGAATATGTCAAGGCTGAGACCACGTTCCAGCGAAGCAACAGGCAAATCACGCTGGCTTTGGCTGCCACTGTTGACTCCAGCCCGGCTCCACAGGCTGGGAGGGTGCGGTCGGCCACAATCCTCTCTAGTCTCTTCTTTCTTACTCCTTCCTGCTTAACCCACTTGCACCCGCTGACAGGTCCAGGAAGTATCTGAATTTGCAACGTCTGCCAGAAACAAGAGACTTCTGGTAGCCAATTCTGGGCCTGCAGGAGTAATCTTTCTCCTCTCCACCCAGTCTGGAACCCCAGGCTCAAGAGACCAGGGTCCTCAGTCCCTAATAGGCACGCTATATACCCACAATGTAGCACATTATCATTTCATTTCTAAGGAGTGACTGCTGGAATTACATTTCCCAAGTAAAACAATAACACAATTCCCAGTTGATCAGCAAATAAATAAGAGAAAACAGCTTTGTAATTATTTCAACCGTGGTCTGATTAAAAAAAAAAAAAAAAAAAACCAAACCAAAAAACCATCAAACCCCATGTCATGAGAGACAGAGCAGGAAGCAGCCCTGAGCAAACATTTTACCTGACTGGAGCCCAGCACAGGCTACCCCCAAAGAGGACTCCTATAATGAAAAGCTGTCGTTCGCAGATGACTCGTCACGTGAAAACTGCTGAAGATGTTGAGAGGCGCGTGGCGCATGTGAAAATGAAATTAATCAATATGAAGATGAAGATCAGCGGTCTATCACAGCCGAGCCGTTTGATAATAATGAAACGGGGGCGGGGGAACACACAGGGCTCCAGAAACTCACGAAAGTGCAGGAAATGTCAGTGGTAATCATGAATTAGTAACTATGGCTAGAAACGGGAGGAACAAGAATAAGCAGGCAAAGGAAAAAATAGTCAGGAAATAACCACATCTAGTCCTACGTCCCTAGTCCAAGCCACCAACATATTTCCCCTGAAGTATGACAGTGAATGACCCACTTACTTGTCCCCTGCACTACGTTACCTTACAGCAGCCAGAATGATCCGGTTATAACACAATTCACATCGAGCGACCTGCCCTTCTCATCAGATGCTCCTGCTGGCACCCAAGTCACTTGTTTGTAAAAGGCCCTATCCCCCACATGACCTATGAAACTTGAATGACTGGGTCCCACATCACCTGTGTCCCCTTCACTTCCTCCATGCCCATCAACCAGATGCAGCATTTCTGAAACACCAGCCATGATTTCCTCTCCGAGGACTGGCACATAGTCTTCTGTCCTTCTGCAATTTGCTTCTTTTGGGCACCTCAGAGCTTGCTTCTCATTCCCTTCCAGTCTTCCTGTAAAGGCCACCTCCCCACGCAGCTTTCCCTAGCCAGTCTCTCTGAAAGAGCCATCCTCTTCCCATGCATGCTTCCCACTTTCTTCCTTCCTTCACTTTCCTCTTAGCATGAGACCCTCTCCAAGACAAATATTTGAGACAAGCATCTAATATGTTGTCTGTCTCCCTGGTTAGATCCCAAGCTCCAGGAGATCGGAAAGTTTTGCTTATGTTGTTCTCTGTTGTATCCCAAGCACCAGAAGAGTGTCTGGGTTGTAATAGGTGCTCAATAAATATTTGTTGCATTCATGAAAATTCAGAGATAAGCAGGAAAAGAATGATGACAACATGCAAAAGAATTTTTTAACTTTTCCATCCCCCAAGTGGCCCCCTCTGCCTCTAAAAGGATTCGTAAAGGTGGTGACCAGTACACCAATTTTCTCCCAACAGAACAGATAAAGTGGAAGTTCTAGAGACACGAGCATGAAGATTTGTGTCTGGAACGATGACCCTTGCCCCTTTTTCCTCTGGGGTAGTTCAATGGTGAATCCCGGCCTAAAACCACCAGTCTCCCTCTCTCCTCCTCCTTCATTAAGAATGCAAATGATTTGATTTGTAATTCCATTTGACAAACACTTATTTGCTGAACTGAATTTGCAAGGATGCTCAGGCTTCGATGTGACAGAAAGGGAAAATTGTTGTTAGTCTTGGAAGGAGTTTTTATTCCATTCATCTGTGAAGATTAACAATGACTATTAGGCATTAGTCCGGTCACATTGTATTTGCGCAATCTCCTGTAAAAACCATTGATGGTCATTTGGCAATAGAGGATGCTTTTCTGCAAAACTATAGCAAGGACAAGAGTGAAGAAACAGAAAACGGTGCAATTACAAGGTCCATTCTCCCAGGGTATTTTCTGCTTCTGGGCAGGTCCTCTCTGTCTATCTAGGAAACAGGGCCTCTTAGAGTGTAGATCACTACCACAAGACAGGTATGCGGGCCAAAGAGGCGGGGCCACAGCAGCTGACTCCCCTTGGAAAACCATACTAAGTCAGTAAGCATTGTTTTCATTTTCTTTTCTCCCTCTTCAGTTTTGAAGAGATACCTGAAAGATTCAGGAAGACCTTCTAAATAATCATGCTTGCAACCAAGTACTTTGCATTCGCTTCACTAGTACTCGGGAGCAGGGTTTCTCAACTACAGCACTGTTGAAATTTGGGCCTGGAAAATTCTTCAATGTGTGTGTTTGGGGCGGGGGAGGGTCGGGGTTTGTTGCAGGATGTTTAGCATCACCCATGACCTCTACCCATTAGATGCCAGTAGCACTACCTCCCAGTGAATCAAAAATGTCATTAGACTTGGCCAAATGTTCCCTGGAGGGTAGAATCATCCTCAGTTGAGAACTACTGTTGGAGAATGATCTCTCTGCAAACTGAATTATATTTTCACCATTACAGTTAAAAATAAGATATGATTATGTCCTATCAATGGATTATCGTGGTATGTTCTATGGTCCTTATGCGTTACTGCCACCATATTTCAGGCTCTTAGGAGCTCTGTCTTAATCGGGGAGGAGATCTGATTGCAAGGAACAGAAATCCAACTCCGTGTGACCAAGTAAAAAAGTATTTGTCTTAAGTACGCAGAAAAATTTCTAAACCAAAACAAACCAAAGGGAGGGTTTCCAGGTTATACAGCTGGTCAATTTCCTCCTCTCCTCCTCTCCGTTCCCTTCATCCCTTCCCCCACCACCACTTGCCTTCCAGATAGCAGCAAGAGGAGAGTCCTTTAAGATGTCATATGTCATGGCTTTTGTACCTGTCCCTTCGTCACAGTGTTTTCTCCCCATATGCCCATGTGGCTTGCTTCTTTCCTTTATTCAAGCTCCTGCTCAAGTAGGACCTTTCAGAGAGCCCATCCTTGGCTAGTCTATCTAAAATAGCAAAATCCCCTCCCATTATTCTCTGGGTCCTTATTCTGTTATCCTTTCATCAGAGCTCTCAACTCTACAGCATAATTTCAAGCAGTTTGTTTATTATCTCTCTCCTAGTTCTATAAAGCAAATTCCAGGAGGTGAGTCCATTTCACTCCCATATCCCCAAAGCCTAAAACCTCAGAGGCTGACCCTTCTGAATCCATATTTTTTCTCAATCGATATTTGTCAAATATTCCTTCCTTCTCTGAAGACAGACTCCTATGTTCAATACCCTTTTAAGTAGGTCATCACGGATATTCCAGAATGTCAGCTTAGAGCCCCAACTTGATAAGAATTTCTAGTTTGAACTCTATACCAGTTAACCAGTCCAGTGTCTGTACCATTCTGAATTTGGAGAGAAAAACCATCTGATCTGATTATCTTGTTCAGATGCCCACTCCTTGTCCAACCAGGTGGGGTCAAAGATCAGGTGTCTAGGGAGACATCTACTAAGCCATGAACAAAGCCAATTATCTAAGAAAGGGGTGTGAACGGGTCAAGATGATGTAATGTTAGGTACTAGAGATTTCAACTTTCTCACTGTCCTTCCTCCAAGAGCTTATGGACTTTCTTGGGAATTCAGAGAATGAAGCTCCCTCACAGAGCCTAAAACTTAGTCATGTTGGCAGGGCAGAATGGCTAAAGTGATACATAAGCTCAAGGCCATGGCAACTGGGCGATATCCACCCCCAACCTCCGCCATCCTTGGATCATTAATAGGAGTTTTAATCTTGAGATCAAAGATAGGTCCCAAGACTAAAGTCAAAGGAGTCTAACTGAGGAGGAGAAAGTAAATTATTCTCAAATACTGAGAAACCAAGCAGAAAGTATGTACAAACTTGAAGTCATAGTCCAGGCTGAAATGTGGTTGGGTGTTTATCTGGGATGTGTTATGAGGAGAGGAAGGAATATCAATACTTGCAGAACCAAGACAAAAAGAAAGACTTAAGCGTATGGGTTGAGCATGAGGAAACTGGTAAGATAAAATCCTTCCCTATTATTTGATAAGGGAATCTTTCATAAGAGGGTGGGCAGATCAGAGTCCCTTAGCCACAATTTAATAGGAGTCTAACTCTGGGCACCAGAGAGGATGTCTGCAGAAGTTCTTATATGCCTTTTCTGAGAAAGTAAGAGAAGGGATATGATGTGTCTTGAACAAAAGGCTGATCTCAGCAGGAGGTGGTGATGTAGCTGGGCATAGGCCCAGGGGATTTCTCATGGCCCTAATAACCAGCTCCCATCATAGGCCAATCCATCATGTACACTATTTCCATGTTAATGATATTAAAATGACACTTACAGCATGTCACTCGTTTGTTCAGAAGCCATCAATGACTCATTGAGGCCTACTGGATGAAGTACAAATGTCTCAACCCTGCACTTACAGTCTCCCATGATTTACACTAAAGAGTTTATTGTCCAAGAGCCAGTGAAATGTAAGACTGAGTGACATGGGTTAAATCATGTCTCCCCTAAAAGATGTGTTGAGATCCTAAACCTCAGTACCTTAGAATTTGACCTTACTTGGAAATAAGGTCTTCGCAGAATTAACCAAGTCAAGATGAGGTCATTTAGAATGAGCTCTAATCCAATATGACTGGTGTCCTTATAAAAAAAGAAATTTGAGGGGCACCTGGGTGGCTCAGTGGGTTAAAGCCTCTGCCTTCGGGTCAGGTCATGACCTCAGGGTCCTGGGATCGAGCCCCGAATCAGGCTCTCTGCTCAGCAGGGAGACTGCTTCCCCTACTCTCTCTCTCTGCCTACTTGTGATCTCTGTCTGTCAAATAAATAAATAAAATCTTAAAAAAAAAAAAAAAGGAATTTGGACACAATACAAAGGGAAAACTATGTGAAGACACACAGGGAGAAGATGGCCATGTGGTGACAGAGGCAAAGTTGGACCAACGTATGTACTAAGCCAGAGAACACCAGGGATTGCCAGCCATCGTCAGAAGCGAGAAGAGCCAAGGGAAGATTCTCTCCTGGAGTCAGTAGACAGAGCCTGGACTTGCTAACAGCTTCATTTCACACTTGACAGCCTTCAGAAGGGTGATAGAATTCGTTTCAAGCCACCCAGTTTGGAAAACTTTGGTACAGCAGCCCTAAGCAATGAATTCCCTAGGGAAATGCTACGATGATTGCACACAACAGGAGGGTAACCAGTTCTCCCAGTTTATCCAGGATGGAGAGTTTTTCACAGGGACTTTCAATACCAAAACCGGTGAAATCTAAGTATACTGGAGCGAACTGGTAACCTTCTCTGGCACTTCCTCCTTTCCGCAGCCAGAACTCCAGGGAGGAAGCCGACTAGTTTGCAAAAAGAACCAGGAACTCCTTTTGAGACTCAAGTTAGGGAAGATAATCAAGGTACAACTTTGTGGCATCAACCAAGCACAGTGGCATAAAAAGGGGGCGATGGGAAGACAAAGAGACACAAAAGGATAAATTTAACAAGAAGGTGCCGTAAATTAAGATCAGGAAACTCATTCCCACAAGGGCTGAATCAGGAGCGAGATAAGGGAGATAGTGAGAAACAGAAAATGCCCTAATCTGCCCTCCCCACACATCCCCCGCCCCCAGGGCAGATTCACCATATCCTTCCAAGCATTGAGTAATTTTTTAAAGTATGTAAAGATTCAAAGATTGATTGATTGATTGCTTGCTTTGAGAGAGAGAGACAGAGAGGTCGGGAAGAAGCAGAGGGAGAGGAAGAGGGGAAGCAGACTCCCCACTGAGCATGGAGCCTGACTCAGGACTCGATCTCAGGACCCTGAGATCATAACCTGAGTGGAAGGCAGACACTTAACAACTGAGCCACCCAGGCTCCAAGATCTTGTTTTAATATGAATTTTTTTCTTATTGGGTTCAAAATTTTCAAATGTTTATTAGCCCTTTGCATTTCTTCTTGGAGGATTGGAATAGTTGGTCTTTTGCCCACTTTTCTCCATAGATCTCAGTCTTCAAAAACTGGTTTGCATGAGCCCTTCAAGAGTAAATATATTTACACCTTTTGAGCCACGTATGTTGCCCATATGAATCTATATTTATAGTGCACCTTTTCATAGGGTTTATGTTACTTTTTTAAGTATAGAAATTTTATTTAAATTGTTAATGTATCCTGTGTGATTTCAATAATTTTTTTAAGTTTAGACAGTCCTTGCCCACACAGAGAACAAATTAAAATTGTTTTTAATTTTTTAATAGAAAATGTTAATATTTTATCTGTAGAAATAGAGAACCATCAGGTTAAAATACTTTTCTTTCCATTTCATTATAAAAAGCCATGTCATCTTTACTTGTTCTATTAAATGGCTCTCCCTTGTCCTGCCCGGGCCTGGCACAATGCAAACCAGGGCCCGGGCTATAGCAGAGAGAACCAAAGATGGAATGTTGGAGAAAACAGAGACAGGTGTAAGATAATGAAGCGACTTTAAAAGCCAGGTCAGAAATAAAAGGAGGAGAATCCTCACAAAGGTGGGGTTGTGAGGATGAATTGGAAAGCTATCATCTCCTTGTTAATGAAGGCGATAGATACTGGAGATCATATGAGATATTGCTTATCATTCTGCACTTCTAGAACTAACTTTCAAGGAGGTATTTCCTGGTAAGCCATACTTCACGTTTCTATTGGTGAAGTCTCTGGCTAGGAGAGAGTGGAGGCCTCCTGTGGAAGGCAGCTGTCCTCTATCCTGCATCTAGTCTCCCAAATATCCACATGGACCTGAGAAGCTGGCTGTGGGTGTCCCTCCCACATTCCCCTCCACCCACATAAGGTCCTCCTTCCCAGTCTCCTTGCATAACTTCTGCCTTTGATGTTAGAACTTACAGGCTCCTGGGGCACCTGTGTGGCTCAGTGGGTTAAAGCCTTTGCCTTTGGCTCAGGTCATGATCTCAGGGTCCTGGGATCCAGCCCTGCACTGGGCTCTCTGCTCAGTTGGGAGCCTGCTTGCTCCTCACTCTCTACCTGCCTCTTTGCCTACTTGTGATTTCTCTATTTATTTTAAAATAAATAAAATTAAAAAAAAAAAAAAAGAAGGAAAGAACTTACGGGCTCCTAAGATTCCCCTTACCCCATTCCAGGAGTCTGGAGTTTACCTTTTAAAAGAGGAATGATTATATAACATCTTTTACTTTTTCATTATTTATATAACTTATCTTAAGTATTATTTACTTGTATGGAGCTGTATTCATGAATTTGATGTGTTCTATGTTTAAGATCTAGGAATGTGCCTCATGTTCTTTTATTTCTCACTAAATTCAACTGAAAATAATGCTCACATATACATTTTTTTCTCAGTAAGTTGTGTTTTCTTTTTTGTTTCTTTTTTAAAGATTTCACTTATTTGTTTGAGAGAGAGTGAAAGCAAGAGAGATCATAGAGGGAGCTGAGAAGCAGACTCACCAGTAAGCGGAGAGCCCGACACAGGACTCAGTCCCAGGACCCTGAGATCATGACCTGAGCCAAAGGCAGACTCTTATCGACTGAGCCACCCAGCCACCCCTTAATAAGTTGTGTTTTCTTCTTGGGTACCCTCAGCATATGTCAAAAACTAAATAGCACCTGTTGGTAAATTGCCTATACTTTATTAATAAATTGACTTTTTTTGTAAAATCACATACAGGGGAGAACAAATCACTTTCTGCTGACTTTTCTAGAAGACAACCTTGGCATATATTGAAATCCCCTATATTTACAGAGCACACCGGGCCAGTACTCTGAAAGGTGCTGGGAATTTGGATTAATAAGATTGGTGTGAACTTTACCATCAGGAAGCTCATTTTGGAACGTGTTTTAGGGAATACCTTCCCTTTTCTGGCCTAGCAGACCTGCTTGCCAGTTCTGCAGTACTTAGTTTAGGAACAGGAATGGCCCCGTGGGCTCCTAGAAAATTCGATGTGGAGCAAAAAATCTCACCTCTATTGTTTCCTGGCAGGAAGGAGTAGTGTAGAATAACTCACAATTGTAAGTAACAATTTCCAAGAAAGATGCAAGACATTGCTGATACTGTCAACACTTTGTTGATTAACTTTCTTTGGAAGAGCATCTATAACAACTAATCAATAACAGGGCCAAATCTTCTCCTACTACTGACTCTTTGGTTGATTGAAGTTTAAAAAAAAAAAAAAAGCAACTTATGTTTATGTAATTTTTTTTTTTTAATTTTTTTATTTTAATAAACATATAATGTATTTTTATCCCCAGGGGTACAGGTCTGTGAATCGTCTGGTTTACACATTTCACAGCACTCATCATAGCACATACCCTCCCCAATGTCCATTTCCCCACCACCCTCTCCCATCCCCCTTCCCCTCCGCAACCCTCAGTCTGTTTCTTGAGATTGAGTCTTTTATGGTTTGTCTCCCTCCCAATCCCATCTTTTCATTTTTTCTTTTCCTACCTCCCCCCAAACCCCCCCACCTTGCATCTCCACTTCCTCATATCAAAGAGATCATATGATAGTTATATTTCTCCGATTGACTTATTTCGCTAAGCATGATACCCTCTAGTTCCATCCACGTCGTCGCAAATGGCAAGATTTCATGTCTTTTGATGGCTGCATAGTATTCCATTGTGTATATATACCACATCTTCTTTATCCATTCATCTGTTGATGGACATCTAGGCGCTTTCCACAGTTTGGCTATTGTGGACATTGCTGCTATAAACATTCGGGTGCACGTGCCCCTTCGGAGCACCACGTTTGTATCTTTAGGATATATACCCAGGAGTGCAATTGCTGGGTCGTAGGGTAGCTCTATTTTCAGTTTTTTGAGGAACCTCCACACTGTTTTCCAGAGTGGTTGCACCAGCTTGCATTCCCACCAGCAGTGTAGGAGGGTTCCCCTCTCTCCGCATCCTCGCCAGCATCTGTCATTTCTTGACTTGTTAATTTTAGCCATTCTGACTGGTGTGAGGTGGTATCTCATTGTGGTTTTGATTTGTATTTCCCTGATGCCGAGTGATGTGGAGCATTTTTTCATGTGTCTGTTGGCCATCTGGATGTCTTCCTTGCAGAAATGTCTGTTCATGTCCTCTGCCCATTTCTTGACTGGATTATTTGTTCTTTGGGTATTGAGTTTGATAAGCTCTTTATAGATTTTGGATACGAGCCCTTTATCTGATATGTCGTTTGCAAATATCTTCTCCCATTCTGTCAGTTGTCTTTTGGTTTTGTTAACTGTTTCCTTTGCTGTGCAAAAGCTTTTGATCTTGATGAAATCCCAATAGTTCATTTTTGCCCTTGCTTCTGTTGCCTTTGACGATGTTCCTAGGAAGAAGTTGCTGCGGTGGAGGTCAAAGAGGTTGCTGCCTGCATTCTCCTCAAGGATTTTGATAGATTCCTTTCGCACATTGAGGTCCTTCATCCACTTTGAGTCTATTTTCGTGTGTGGTGTAAGGAAATAGTCCAATTTCATTTTTCTGCATGTGGCTGTCCAATTTTCCCAGCACCATTTGTTGAAGAGGCTGTCTTTTTTCCATTGGATATTCTTTCCTGCTTTGTCGAAGATTAGTTGACCATAGAGTTGAGGGTCTATTTCTGGGCTCTCTATTCTGTTCCATTGGTCTATATGTCTGTTTTTGTGCCAGTACCATACTGTCTTGATGATGACAGCTTTGTAATAGAGCTTGAAGTCTGGAATTGTGATACCACCGACTTTGGCTTTCTTTTTCAATATTCCTTTGGCTATTCGAGGTCTTTTCTGGTTCCATATAAATTTTAGGATTATTTGTTCTATTTCTTTAAAAAAAATGGATGGGATTTTGATAGGGATTGCATTAAATGTGTAGATTGCTTTAGGTAAAATAGACATTTTCACAATATTTGTTCTTCCAATCCATGAGCATGGAATATTTTTCCATTTCTTTGTGTCTTCCTCAATTTCTTTCATGAGTACTTTATAGTTTTCTGAGTATAGATTCTTTGCCTCTTTGGTTAGATTTATTCCTAGGTATCTTATGGTTTTGGGTACGATTGTAAATGGGACTGACTCCTCAATTTCTCTTTCTTCTGTCTTGTTGTTAGTGTAAAGAAATGCGACTGATTTCTGTGCATTGACTTTATATCCTGACACTTTACTGAATTCCTGTATAAGTTCTAGCAGTTTTGGAGTGGAGCCTTTTGGGTTTTCCACATATAGTATCATATCATCTGCAAAGAGTGATAGTTTGACTTCTTCTTTGCCGATTTGGATGCCTTTAATTTCTTTTTGTTGTCTGATTGCTGAGGCTAGGACTTCTAGTACTATGTTGAACAGCAGTGGTGATAACGGACATCCCTGCCGTGTTCCTGACCTTAGCGGAAAAGCTTTCAGTTTTTCTCCATTGAGAATGATATTTGCGGTGGGTTTTTCATAGATGGCTTTGATAATATTGAGGTATGTGCCTTCTATCCCTACACTTTGAAGAGTTTTAATCAGGAAGGGATGCTGCACTTTGTCAAATGCTTTTTCAGCATCTATTGAGAGTATCATATGGTTCTTACTCTTTCTTTTATTAATGTATTGTATCACATTGATGGATTTGCGGATGTTGAACCAACCTTGCAGCCCTGGAATAAATCCCACTTGGTCGTGGTGAATAATCCTTTTAATGTACTGTTGGATCCTATTGGCCAGTATTTTGGTGAGAATTTTCGCATCTGTGTTCATCAAGGATATTGGTCTGTAATTCTCTTTTTTGGTGGGATCCTTGTCTGGTTTTGGGATCAAGGTGATGCTGGCCTCATAGAATGAGTTTGGAAGTTTTCCTTCCATTTCTATTTTTTGGAACAGTTTCAGGAGAATAGGAATTAATTCTTCTTTAAATGTTTGGTAGAATTCCCCTGGGAAGCCGTCTGGTCCTGGACTTTTGTTTGTTTGGAGATTTTTGATGACTGTTTCAATCTCTTTACTGGTTATGGGTCTGTTCAGGTTATCTATTTCTTCCTGGTTCAGTTGTGGTAGTTTATACATCTCTAGAAATGTATCCATTTCTTCCAGGTTGTCAAATTTGTTGCCATAGAGTTGCTCGTAGTATGTTCTTATAATTGTTTGTATTTCTTTGGTGTTGGTTGTGATCTCTCCTCTTTCATTCATAATTTTATTTATTTGCGTCCTTTCTCTTTTCTTTTTGATAAGTCTGGCCAGGGGCTTATCAATCTTATTAATTCTTTCAAAGAACCAGCTCCTAGTTTTGTTGATTTGTTCTATTGTTTTTTTAGTTTCTATTTCATTGATTTCTGCTCTGATCTTTATGATTTCTCTTCTCCTGCTGGGTTTAGGCTTTCTTTGTTGTTCTCTCTCCAGCTCCTTTAGGTGTAGGGTTAGGTTGTGTATTTGAGACCTTTCTTGTTTCTTGAGAAAGGCTTGCACTGCTATATATTTTCCTCTCAGGACTGCCTTTGTTGTGTCCCACAGATTTTGAACTGTTGTGTTTTCATTATCATTTGTTTCCATGAATTTTTTCAATTCTTCTTTAATTTCCTGGTTGACCCATTCATTTTTTAGAAGGATGCTGTTTAGTCTCCATGTATTTGCGTTCTTTCCAAATTTCCTCTTGTGATTGAGTTCGAGCTTCAGAGCATTGTGGTCTGAAAATATGCAGGGAATGATCTCGATCTTTTGGTACCGATTGAGACCTGATTTATGACCCAGGATGTGGTCTATTCTGGAGAATGTTCCATGTGCACTAGAGAAGAATGTATATTCTGTTGCTTTGGGATGGAATGTTCTGAATATATCTGTGATGTCCATCTGGTCCAGTGTGTCATTTAAGGCCTTTATTTCCTTGTTGATCTTTTGCTTAGATGATCTGTCCATTTCAGTGAGGGGAGTGTTAAAGTCCCCTGCTATTATTGTATTACTGTCGATGTATTTCTTTGATTTTGTTATTAATTGGTTTATATAGTTGGCTGCTCCCATGTTAGGGGCATAGATATTTAAGATTGTTAGATCTTCTTGTTGGACAGACCCTTTGAGTATGATATAGTGTCCTTCCTCATCTCTTATTATAGTCTTTGGCTTAAAATCTAATTGATCTGATATAAGGATTGCCACCCCAGCTTTCTTCTGATGTCCATTAGCATGGTACATTGTTTTCCACCCCCTCACTTTAAATCTGGAGGTGTCTTCGGGTCTAAAATGAGTTTCTTGTAGGCAGCATATGGATGGGTTTTGTTTTTTTATCCATTCTGATACCCTGTGTCTTTTGATTGGGGCATTGAGCCCATTAACATTCAGGGTAACTATTGAGAGATATGAATTTAGTGCCATTGTATTGCCTGTAAGATGATTGTTACTGTATATTGTTTCTGTTTCTTTCTGATCTACTACTTTTAGGGTCTCTCTTTGCTTAGAGGACCCCTTTCAATATTTCCTGTAGAGCTGGTTTGGTGTTTGCAAATTCTTTCAGCTTTTGTTTGTCCTGGAAGCTCTTTATCTCTCCTTCTATTTTCAATGATAGCCTAGCCGGATATAGTATTCTTGGCTGCATGTTTTTCTCGTTTAGTGCTCTGAATATATCATGCCAGTTCTTTCTGGCCTGCCAGGTCTCTGTGGATAGGTCCGCTGCCAATCTAATGTTTTTACCCTTGTATGTTACAGACTTCTTTTCCCGGGCTGCTTTCAGGATTTTCTCTTTGTCGCTAAGACTTGTAAATTTTACTATCAGGTGACGAGGTGTGGACCTATTTTTATTGATTTTGAGGGGCGTTCTTAGCATCTCCTGGATTTTGATGTTTGTTCCCTTTGCCATATTAGGGAAATTCTCTCCAATAATTGTCTCCAATATACCTTCTGCTCCCCTCTCTCTTTCTTCTTCTTCTGGAATCCCAATTATTCTAATGTTGTGTCGTCTTATGGTGTCACTTATCTCTCGAATCCTCTCCTCGTGTTCCAGTAGTTGTTTGTCTCTCTTTTGCTCAGCTTCTTTATTCTCTGTCATTTGGTCTTCTATGTCACTAATTCTTTCTTCTGCCTCATTTATCCTGGCAGTGAGAGCTTCCATTTTTGATTGCACCTCATGAATAGCTTTTTTTATTTCAACTTGGTTAGATTTTAGTTCTTTTATTTCTCCAGAAAGGGCTTTTATCTCTCCGGAGAGGGTTTCTCTAATATCTTCTATGCCTTTTTCGAGCCCGGCTAGAACCTTGAGAATTGTCATTCTGAACTCTAGATCTGTCATGCTACCTATGTCTGTATTGATTAGGTCTCCAGCCTTCGGTACGGCCTCTTGTTCTTTTTTTCGAGGTGAGTTTTTCCGCCTTGTCATTTTGTCCAGGTAGGATTTGCTTTCTCCTGCTGTGGAATTCCGCTGTTCTTGGTGACTGAAGTTGGTTTTGGATGGTTTCTTGTTGATCTTCTTGGGGGAGGGGCCTGTTGTAGTGATTCTCAAGTGTCTTTGCCGCAGGCGGAATTGCACCGCCCTTGCCAGGGGCCGGGCTAAGTAATCCGCTCGGGTTCGCTTTCGGGAGCTTTTGTTCCCTGAGCGCTTTCCGTAGAGTTCCGGAGGACGGGAATGAAGATGGCGGCCTCCCAATCTCTCGGCCCGGAGGAGCCGAGAGCTTGGGGTTCCGCTCCTCAGTGCACTCTCAGAGCAAAGCGCCCAATAGCCCCGCCTCCCTGGCTTGCGGTCGCGCCTCGAGGAAAGCAGTCAATTGTTGGAGCTGGAGAAAAGCGCCGGGTCGCTTTTGTCTCCGTGGCCTCCGGCCGCGCTCCGAGCCCACCCAGCCTGCGACCGGCACAGGGTAACCCCGGGCTTAGAGCTCACTCCTCGGCTTTGTCGCTATAGCCGGCTTCCCCGCTCTAATACCTGCGAGCTCTGCGGCACTCAGACACCCCCAGTCCTTCTGTGACCCCGCGGGTCCTGGGGTTATGCTGACCCCGCCTGGGTTTCCCCCCAGTTTAGCCTCTGGAGCGATGTCTCCCAGTGGAGCCGACTTTTAAAAGTCCCGATTTTGTGCTCCGTCGCTCCGCCGCTTGCCGGGTGCCGGCCCCTCCCCCCGGGGTCTATCTTCCCGTCGCTTTGGATTCACTTCTCCGCAGGTCCTACCTTTCAGAAAGTGATCGATTTTCTGTTTCTGGGATTGTTGCTCTTCTTCTCTTCGATTTCCCGTTGGATTTATAGGTGTTCACAATGGTTAGATAAGCTATCTAGCTGATCTCCTGCTACCCGATGTCGTCTCAGCCTGCTACTTCTCCGCCATCTTGACTCCTCCCCCTCTGTTTATGTAATTTTTAACAACTACCAGAACAAACCCTGAGTCAGTGTTTGACAACCCAAATCCCTTTAAAGGCCTCGTAGGGATTGTGACTTGTTTATTGATCAAATCCTTGTGTTTGGCAAATTACTTTCTCTATGAAATTGGGGGAAGATACTCCAACAGTATGAATGAGTTAGTTTTTTTTTTCTTCTGAGGCCAATAACAAAAAAATTTATACAGAAGAATTATATGTGAATCAGCAAGCAAGACAGTGAGACTGATCTTCATAGGAGAAAATCTAAATATTTGTCCAATTGAAAATAGTCCTACTTGTCTCCTGTCTGTTAAGGCAAAAAGTAAACAAGAGACAGAGTACATTAATCCTAAAAAAGAATAGTTTGAAGATTTAAAATTTTCTCCAAGAAGAGGAATGAAATGGGAAAATTTTTCCCATTTTTTTTCTTTAAACTGATAACATACAGTGAAATTGCACAAATGTAGACATTTATCATGTGAACCATTAGACAATTCTTCATTGTATCTCATTGATTAACTATTACTTTCAGGCAGAATAAATAGCAGAATAATTAACAATCTAGGCGGCACCATCACTGGCCAATCAGAGCAGGGATTCCCTGCACACACATTAACCTTTTAGCTGCTAGGGGGTTCTAGGGTAGAGGCTTAGGTGGCCAGGAAAGAGCAGGGGGCTTTTAGAGGGGCTTAGCGAACTCTAAGGAGCCCTATACAAACCGGTATGGCATTGCCAATCATCCCTGCTGAATATCAACTCTAACTTCAAAGTCAAGCCCCATTACAAAGAAGGTTACAGAACCATCCCAAATCTCTTGCTGTGATATTTTGTCCTAAGAGATTCCATTATTACCATAACCCCTAATTACACACTTTTGGTTCAAAGGGGACAGAAAGAAAATAACTGAGGTGCAGTCCCTTTAAACGTCAGCAAGGAAATGCAAAGATCTAAGAAAGTGGAGAGGAAGTTCAACGTTACGTACTTGTCAGTACCATCTCTTCCTTTCTCAAGAGCTTAAATCTTTCAGTGAGCTGCCTTTGGTTTGGATGGTGTAAGAGTCAGGGATCTTCAGAAAAACAAAAACAGGTCCTTCACTGAAAACAGGTTCTTCAAGAAAGAAGATTCTTCAGAGAAAAGAGAGCTTTATTTTAAGAAATTTGCTCACATGATCTCAGGGGCTGGCAGTGCTAAGATTTGTAGAGCAGACTTGCAGGAAATTTAGGTTAAGAGTTGATGTTGTAAAATTAAACCAACTCCACACACAAGAAGGGAAATAATCAAGATTAGAGCAGAGATCAATGAGGTAGAAACTAGAGATACAGTAGAACGTATCAATGAAACTAGAAGCTGGTTTTTTGAAAGAATCAATAAGATCGATAAACCGCTGGCCACACTAATCCAAAAGAAAAGAGAGAAAGCTCAAATTAATAAAATTATGAATGAAAAGGGAGAGATCACAACTAACACCAAGGAAGTAGAAACAATCATCAGAAGTTATTACCAAAAGTTATATGCCAATAAGTTAAGCAACCTAGATGAAATGGATGCATTCCTGGAAAACTATAAACTCCCAAAATTGAACCAGGAAGAAATTGACAACCTGAATAGACTGATATCTAGTAACGAGATTGAAGCAGTGATCAAAAACCTCCCCAAAAACAAGAGCCCAGGACCTGACAGATTCCCTGGGGAATTCTACCAAACTTTCAAAGAAGAAATAACACCTATTCTCCTGAAGCTGTTTCAAAAAATTGAAGCAGAAGGAAAACTTCCAGACTCTTTTTATGAAGCCAGCATTACCTTGATCCCCCAACCAGGCAAAGACCACACCAAAAAGGAGAATTTCAGACCAATATCACTGATGAATATGGATGCTAAGATTCTCAACAAGATCCTAGCAAACAGGATCCAACAGCACATTAAAAAGATTATCCACCATGACCAGGTGGGATTCATCCCTGGGTTACAAGGATGGTTCAACATTCGCAAATCAATCAATGTGATAGAACACATCAATAAGAGAAGAGAGAAGAACCACATGGTCCTCTCAATTAATGCAGAAAAAGCATTTGACAAAATCCAGCATCCGTTCCTGATTAAAACGCTTCAAAGTATAGGGATAGAGGGAACATTCCTGAACTTCATAAAATCTATCCATGAAGGACCCACAGCAAATATCATCCTCAATGGGAAAAAGCTCACAGCCTTCGCGTTGAGATCAGGAACACGACAAGGATGCCCACTCTCACCACTCTTGTTCAACATAGTATTAGAAGTCCTAGCAACATCAATCAGACAACAAAGAGAAATAAAAGGTATCCAAATTGGCAATGAAGAAGTCAAACTCTCTCTCTTCGCAGATGACACGATACTTTATATGGAAAACCCAAAAGACTCTACCCCCAAACTACTAGAACTCATACAGCAACTCAGTAATGTGGCAGGATACAAAGTCAATGTACAGAAATCAGTGGCTTTCTTACACACTAACAGTGAAAATACAGAAAGGGAAATTAGAGAATCGATTCCATTTACTATAGCACCAAGAACCATAAGATACCTGGGAATAAACCTAACCAAAGAGGTGAAGGATCTGTACTCTAGGAACTACAGAACACTCATGAAAGAAACTGAAGAAGACAGAAAAAGATGGAAGACCATTCCATGCTCTTGGCTCGGAAGAATAAACATTGTTAAAATATCTATACTGCCTATAGCAATCTATACTTTTAATGCCATTCCGATCAAAATTCCACTGGTATTTTTCAAAGAGCTGGAGCAAATAATCCTAAAATTTGTATGGAATCAGAAGAGACCCTGAATTGCTAAGGAAACGTGGAAAAACAAAAATAAAACTGGCAGCATCACATTACCTGATTTCAAGCTTTACTACAAAGCTGTGATCACCAAGACAGCACGGTACTGGCATAAAAACAGACACATAGACCAGTGAAACAGAGTAGAGAGCCCAGACATGGACCCTCAACTCTATGGTCAAATAATCTTCGGCAAAGCAGGAAAAAATATACAGTGGAAAAAAGACAGTCTCTTCAATAAATGGTGCCGGGAAAATTGGACAGCTATATGTAGAAGAATGAAACTTGACCATTCTCTTACACTGTACACAAAGATAAACTCAGAATGGATAAAGACCTCATCATGAGACAGGAATCCATCAGAATCCTAGAGGAGAACATAGGCAGTAACCTCTTCGATATCAGCCACAGCAACTTCTTTCAAGATATGTCACCAAAGGCAAAGGAAACAAAAGCGAAAATGAACTTTTGGGACTTCATCAAGATCAAAAGCTTCTGCACAGCAAAGGAAAGTCAACAAAACAAAGAGGCAACCCACGGAATGGGAGAAGATATTTGCAAATGACAGTACAGACAAAAGGTTGATATCCAGGATCTATAAGGAACTTCTCAAACTCAAACACACAAAACAGATAATCATGTCAAAAAATGGGCAGAAGACATGAACAGACACTTCTCCAATGAAGACATACAAATGGCTACCAGACACATGAAAAAATGTTCATCATCACTAGCTATCAGGGAGATTCAAATTAAAACCACGTTGAGATACCACCTTACACCAGTTAGAATGGCCAAAATTAGCAAGACAGGAAACAACGTGTGTTGGAGAGGATGTGGAGAAAGGGGAACCCTCTTACACTGTTGGTGGGAATGTAAGTTGGTGCAGCCATTTTGGAAAACATTGTGGAGATTCCTTAAGAAATTAAAAATAGAGCTTCCCTATGACCCTGCAATTGCACTACTGGGTATTTACCACAAAGATACAGATGTAGTGAAAAGAAGGGCCATCTGTACCCCAATGTTTATAGCAGCAATGGCCACGGTCACCAAACTGTGGAAAGAACCAAGATGCCCTTCAACAGACGAACGGATAAGGAAGATGTGGTCCATATACACTATGGAGTATTATGCCTCCATCAGAAAGGATGAATACCCAACTTTTGTATCAACATGGACAGGACTGAAAGAGATTATGCTGAGTGAAATAAGTCAAGCAGAGAGAGTCAATGATCATATGGTTTCACTTATTTGTGGAGCATAACAAATAACATGGAGGACATAGGGTGATGGAGAGAAGGGAGTTGAGGGAAATTGGAAGGGGAAGTGAACCATGAGAGACCATGGACTCCGAAAAACAACCTGAGGGTTTTGAAGGGGCGGCGCGTGGGAGGTTGGGGGAGCCAGGTGGTGGGTATTATGGAGGGCACGTATTGCATGGAGCACTGGGTGTGGTGCAAAAACAATGAATCCTGTTACGCTGAAAAGAAACTAAAAAAAAAAAAAACTTTTAAAGAGAAATTTCACTGTACTATGTAAATGTTAGGTGTTCAAGAACTGTTTGTATGAGTAAATAGCAATATTTACCCTCCAAAGAAGCAAATAAAACAATTGTACATCTGTTTAAAAAAAAAAAAAAAGAGTTGATGTTTTAGCCTGGAGTCTGACTCTGAAGGGCATGCCATCAGGCAGAAAACTCACACAGAGTTTCTATGTTGCAGTCTTAATACAGAATGACTTTTTCCTCAAGAAAACTCAGTCTTTGTTTTTAAGGCTTTCAACTGATTGAATGAGGACCACCCACAGGATAAAGGGTAATCTGATTTACTTAAAGTCAACTGGTTAAAAATGTTAATCACATCCACAAAGAGAGATGCGAGGAATTCACAGCAATATCTAGACTAGCATTTGAACAAACAGCTGGGCACCATAGCCTAGCCAAGTCGACACACAAAATTAATCATCACAGGTGGGTATTTTAGAAGGTTACTGTTGGGCAGGATGATGGAGATGCTACTCTATGGCAAAATCAAAAGCGCATGACTAATTCAGTGTCTTCAAGCATGTACTCTACTCCAGACCCAGTGCCAAGAGTGTCTCTCATTCTTACCTCACAGTAGCCTGGCGGGATACATATTTTTATTATTCTACTTTGCCTATGATCAAACCATGGTTTAGACAGATAAGGTTGCTTGCTGTGCTAATTTATTACTGTTGCTATAACGAATTAATACAAACTTAATGGCTTAAAATAAAACAAATTTATCTTACAGTTCTGGAAGTGAAGAATCTGAAATGGGTCACACTGGGTCAGAATTGAGGTGTCAGCCAGACTGCACTCCTTTGGGGCCATGTCCTTACCTTATCCAGCTTCTGGAGTGGGCTTATAGCTCTTAGCTTGTGGTGTCTTCCTCAACCTCAAAGCCAACAGCACAGCATCTTCCAATCTCTCTCTCTTACTGCAATCCCTCTCACCTGATGATATTGGACCCACGCAGATAATCCAGGATAATATTCCACCTCACAGTTCTTAACTTAATCATATCTGCAAAGTCCCTTTTGCCAGGTAAGGTGACATATTGACAGGGTTCGGGGACTAGGGCACCAACATCTTTGGGGAAACCATTGTTCTGTCTCCATACTTGTTCAATCACACAAAGTAACAGTGCTGAAGACTGGATTCCAATCCAGTTCTAGCCAACCGCAGGGCCTACACTCTGGACTACGGTGACATTTCATCTCTCACGCATAGCACATAAACAGAATGTAAGTCATCCGGGTGACTGTTTATTTCTTGACTAGAAGCAGGAACCACCAAAAGCATAGGTCATAGAGAATTGTAAGCAGGTTAACAAAGTACTGTTCAGTAAGTTATCCCAAGGTGCATGGAAATGCTTTGTTATAAAGAATGCTCTGGCATCGTGGGATCATACTTTCATGACCAACTGAAAAAAGTGAATTCTTCGGGCTTTCAACACTACACTGAATCACGTAGATTAGCTATAAAGCCAAATTTGGAACAGACTGAATTAAAATGTGCTTTTGCCAGAAGAGAGAAAGGAGACAAATAAGGACACGTTAATGCCGAAGCTATGGCTATTGTCCTCACACAAAACAGCCCCAAATCTCAAGGATCAGTTTTCAAACTTGACCGACTCTAAGAAGCCACACGGATAAAACGGGGTTTGGAGGATTTGAAAAATAAAGCTTGGAATCTCCAGGCTTGTGACAGAGAGAAGTGGGATTTATTCACTTGGGTGAGGGGAGTTCAAAACAGAACTCTAAGACATCATGAATAAAATAGCCCAAGGAAATGAAAAATAATACAACAAGCCATTCTGTACAAGCTCATCGTTGAGTTTCATCCAACGGTCTTTTCACAAATTGTGCAGCTAAACGAGCTGCAAAGTGACATGTAAACACAATGCCAGTCTGTTCAAAGGGCATGAACCCAAGTGCAGTAGGCAAGAATGCCTACTTCACGACACAGATGCGCAAAAAACATCTTACTTTTCAATGACTTGATTCCCTCTTCTGTTTTCTCTTCACTGAAGAATATTTGGCTGTTGATTTATAGATATGATCAGCTCCAAATACTACTTCTCTTCTTTTGCTGGAAGATTGAGTAGTAGAGAAGAAAGGGATTTTCATCTGTGTTCCATGTACACGTCCCAAGAAATACTGACAGCCTTATTATAGACTGTGGATGATCTGTAAAGGGCCCTTTGCACCTCAGTGAACCCTCAGCAATGTCTGGAGATCTTTTGGATAGTCACAACTCAGAAGGTGGGAACAGAGGAGTGAGAGGTGTTACTGGCTTCTAGCAAGTAGAGGTCAGGGATATTGCTAAACATGGTATAATGCCCAGAACAGCCCAGGTCAAGGAAGTATCCAGCTCAGGATATCAATATTGACAAAGTTGAGGACCCCTGATGTGTAACGTGTAGCAGCGAAGGCCAGGGTTTTGGAACCGGAAATCTTGTGTTCAAATCCTGACTCTGCCACAGACAGGCTGAAAACCTTCAGATTTGTTTCCTCATCTCTAAACTAGACAAAGAAGGTGCCCACCTTGTAGGGTATTTGTGGGGATCAAACAAATTAAGCTAGGTGAGTACTTTGAGTACCACCTGGCACAAATTACACCCACACTGTACAACAGGTCATAATATAATACCAGAATCACTGGCCCAAAATTATTTGTTACTTGCCCCTCTCCCCCAGCTCCCTCACTAAACTGAACATCAGAAGGGCAGAACTTGATCTTAATCGTCCACACCATCTCAGCACCAAGCCCATGACCTAAATAGACTTAAAACAGATCAGACGCCAAAGACACAACCCACTGATAGAACTTTTATCCAATGTCAACCGGTGTTTACCCCTGTCAGCTCAGCCCTTGTCATGTCCAGGCAGGCTGCCCTGATAGGCTTTGTGCCCAAGGGCGTTCTTGGCTTCCAGGTCCACCATTTCCAAAACCTGGCAGGCCTAACGGGCCAGAGCATTGATGCCTCTGGGAGCAGCCCTCAACCACTGACTGATGGAAACATGTACAAATATCCAGCCCCTTTGCCCCCGACCCGGAGAATGCGGAGCTGCGTCTTCTCTGTCTCCAGGGTCCCAGGCAGGAGCCAGCTTCCTGGACAACATGCCTTCCTATCCCCGTCTGGCTTCTCCAAACCCTGACCAGCGTTCATCGGTTTCTTCTCTGCGTGAACCCCGATACCCCAATCCCCATCACAGGGTTGGCCCTGGTGGGGGGCAGGGAGCTCCAACGAGCGCACCCTACAGACGTAGATTGGATCCCTTGCCTTCAAATATTTCTGCATATTCGTCGGGCTCGGGCTTTCCTCCTGCTCATTTCTCATTTCCCGGGGCCTGCGTCTCCATCCTCAAGATGGCAGGGGCGGAAATGGGAAGTGGAAGGATAATCCGTTCTCAGAGCAGGAAATAAATAATTCGCCTCCAGGTATGAGGCTGGTATTAAATGAAACTTGAGGTAATCTTCCGAGCAGAGCTCGGGGGCACCTGTGACTTTTAAATGGAGCTACTCTGTTTCTAGGGAAATACACACTTTTAAAATGAAGCTCGAGGCTAAAAGCTTCCAACAATAAATCTCCCTGAGGCACACTCCTCTAGGGACAAATATACGGGAAAATTTTCAAAGAGGGCGCTTGGTTTATCACTTGGTGACTCTTTTTCATGGAGGAAGGAAGTCCCTTTGTGTCACCTGAGAAACCAAACCCACCTAAACCTCTTTGATGGTTCAAGAGTTTTTCAGTCGTCTCCACTCCACCCCTGAAAGACCTCATTTCAACACATTTCCTTCTGAAAATATCCCTTCCGGAGCTGAAACAGACAGCCTGTTAGTTATCATTGTTTCTCCTGCCCTATCCTCATGACCTGAAGAATGAAAGAAAAATCAAACATAGAATAATAACAAAAGCCATCCTGCTGTGTAATTAAAACACAACCTCAATCTGTTCTCTTATCCTTCATAGAGAACTGTGTGTAATAACAGTAATAAAAATTTGTGGAGCACTTACTATGTTTCAGACATTCAAGTTCATTTTCTCACTGGACAACTCCATAAGTAATATCATGCCCATTTTGCAGGTGGGAAAGTTTGAGAAGGAAAGCTTACAAAATTGACCAAGTTCAGGTCACACAGCCCATAAAGAGTAGAGCTGGGATTTTTTTAATCTGGAAGACTCTGACTTTAGAGTTCGACACACAGTGGTTACCTTATGGGAAACTGCAGAGCAGTTGCACTGATAAACATCATCGGAGTAAAGCTGATAATCATTCCCTTCAAAATCAGGCATGAAGACAGAGAACATATAAAAACTGACAATCATCAGAGGGAAAAGTCCAATGAGTAGGGAAGAAAAGCTGCACATTGCCAGTGAGTTTTCTAAGAGTCTGACAATTGTCAACTGGATTTCTCTTATGTATGTCAAACACGCAAGCGCCCACAACAGAAGCTTGGAGGTATCTGATCTGTAGAAAGATAAAATTGGAGCCAGAAGTAATTGAATAAATAGAAAAATGAGACTTTCAGCGATGAAAGAGAGCCGGGCCCCACAGCACAAAGGCCAACACAGGAATTGTAAGACGTCACAGATTGCACAGAAGTGAATGTGCTAAATCTTCCTCACATTCCCCATCTGCCTCTCACTCTGAGCCTGGTGTCAGACTGCCCTAGATCAACTCGGAGTGCCAACACTCGCTAGCTGTAGGGACTGGAGAAGTTCCCTCCTCTTTTGTAAGCCTCTGTTTTCTCACTAAAATATGACCAGGGATAACACCTCCAATGGTTGTGAAGATTGAATGAGAAAATTCATGCAAAAGGCATGACTTGATGGTGGCATGTAATAAGCACTCAATAAGTATTCAGAAGGCTCCTTCTGCCTCCACTGAATCCTGGTGCATGGTCACCTCTGGCCTCCAGCTCTATACAGATGCCCCGGCACTTGGCTCCCCTTGCAGCCCAAAACAAAGAAGAGAAACCCATGTTCTGGAAACTGGCATTGAGTTCCAGGGAGGGGCTAACACAAGGACTGTACAAGAGTTCACAGGGCTCCAAGCTCGAAGGAATCCCCTCTTTGGTTCCCAGCCTCTCCGGGATGGGATTTTACAATGAAGATACTGGAAGACAGTCCAGCTGTGGGCAGAGGAGGTCTCATGGTGCTTGGAGGAGCCTGAACAGAAAGAGAATGCTACTAACCAGGAGAAGGTATATTTAGGTCAGAATCTAAGAGGCCAATGGGTGGCCCAGAACATAGGCCTTTTCTCCAGAGGCTCATAAAAATATCCTCCGCTGACCAAAGACACTTTACAGAAATTATTCCTGGTCCTGGTCCTTATCCTAAGTGGAGAAGCTGCTACCAGTATGCCACGTTTACAGTTTTGATCGGTCTCCAGGTTCAACTAACCTAGCCCAATGCCCTAGTTAGGAAGAGATGCATTTGGGACACGAATTCAGACATCCTGGTCCAGAACCTACAATCTTTCTCCTTCGTCTTCTGTGTCTCTCTTGTGTGATTAGCGTTTCTATAGATTTACCTGAAAACAGTATGTTGTAGACAAAGAAAAGCACCATTTGCACCTCCCTTCAGGGTAAGACTTGCTGCCCACCTGTCTCCCCTTGAATCCAGGAGCTGTCATAGCTGAAAAATGCCAGAGGGCCCCAGGTCTTGCCCTCGGACCAGCTGGTATAGTGACAGAGCCAGGCAGGGTGGCAGCATGATGGTTTGGCCATTTCTGCCCAATGTGGGATGCCGTGATGGACAATCCCAGCCCCAGAGCCCCCCACAGGGCTGGCCAAGGCTCTGCTGAGCCTACATTTTGGCTTGACTTGAGCTTCTGTGCAATCCTCCTTCCTCCCCCTTCTTTTTATAGGCATTGATCCCAATAAACATCTTGAACCTCCAGTTCAGCTTCCAAAGAACCCAACCTGCATTAGGAAGTGAGGCTGTTAAACCACAGAAAAGTAGGCTCAAATAGTTGGGTTTCAGGGCAAAAGACCCCAGTCAGACCCTAGCACATCAATCTATCACTGAGTTAGGCAAGCCCTGTAACTTATTGAACTTACATAAAAATAAAGACGAATATTTCTTCACAGATTCAGCCAAGACAATGTGAATAAAAATCACAGCACGTCTTACCATGACCATCACTGATCCTGCAAAAGACCCCCTCACTCCGTTACAGAGGAATAAGAAAGATGATTTTGTGGCATGGGAAAAATGCTCCTTCCCACCCTCGCCTCCAATAACTCAAACCCCCTCTCTCAACCCCTCTCTCGTTGTCATTCTTTTCCAAAACTCCCCCAAATCAGCATCCCCAGCAGTGGCAGAAAGTAAGAAACATTGTGATTCTTGGAACAGCAGAGCTGTAGCATATAATTAAATCATTAAGAGGCAAATTAACTCCTCTAGCGATACTCTTCTAAGTATTTGTGGGCAAACCCATTAGCATTGTGCCAGTAAATCCTGAAATTTCTTTGCAGGCAGGCTGAGCAACTACAGCATCAAAGGCAAGGGGTGGGTTGGGGAGTGCGGTGCACAGGTGGTTTGACCCCCCATGGAGATATGTGGGACGAGGAAGGTGGGGAACATTAATGGCATGTTGTGACTGTGTTTCATAAACCCTCTGCAAATACAACTGCTGAATTTCCCCTGCTCAGAGCCAACAATGAATCTAGTCTTTTTCCCAGGAAAACCATGTTAAGAGCTTTTGGGTTCTCCTTCACTCTGTCCTCATCAACACTCCTTAATTCTGCTGAGTTCATTCAGGCTGGATTCTTGTCTTTTTGGAGGGGCCCAGCTGGAGAGGGGGTTCCTGGGTCGTTAGGGAGGGGCATCTTCCAGGGGTATACTTTGTGGCTCTTTATTTAGCTGGGTTTTCAGAATAGCAAATACGAAGTGGGCTTCGATTCTGTGGCCAAATATGTATTTGTGCTATTGACTCCAGTTCAAGCTGGTCAGTTTGGTTGGCTGTCTGTGGCCTTCAATTCATCCAGCCTTGAGTATTTCAGTCAATATGTTGATCTTTCATATGACGACCCTGCTTAAACCATTTAATAAAATGTAAACAACACAGAAGTGTATTGGAAGTCAACACAACTCATTATTGCTGCTTATACACTCATCAAAATCCTGAGGGGGGGGGGGGGTTGCCTGACCTGATTGGAGGTTTCCTCCAGAGTCATACAATAATTTTAGCTGTGAGAGGAAATTTTATGGCATGTGAGATTAGCCCACACTAATGCAAGGTCAAAAATAATAGAATCAATAGGCAAACTCAATACTGTTAACATTTTGAGAAAATTACTCCCAGAAAACAATGTCAACAACAGATTGAAATGGGTCTCCAAAGTCGTCCCATCGATTTCCTTTCACTTTGGTGGCAATCTCTTTCTTTTATGCAATATGGAATTTTCTTAGTCTCTCTTTTTTTTTCAGCTCTGCTTTAAACATGGAATATTTCTGTTGTACTTTTTTATTGACTGATGTCAAGTATTACACATGTCAAAAAAAACTACATGGGTCATTCATATTGAAGACAACAGAATATAGAGACTTACTTCATCCTATGAAGCCTTCGGTGGGTCTTTAATTTAGGGCTCAGGTGATAAATTTGGGAGTTATTTTAATTATAGAGAGGTGTTCAAGTGCAAACAGTGTCATTAATCAATTACTAACTAAATAAAAATCTTATACTAGAAACATATGGCCTCAGTAGTGGTTTTATATGAGATACATTGTGTGCCATGTCGCCATCTTAATGTTGAAAGGGAAGACTGTGGCTGGACAGACCCGTGTTGTTTGGTATAGATTATCAGTAAATAGCCAAGCATTAGCCAGTAACAGAGAAATCCCACTCCATTCCCCAACTGTTCTGCTCCAGACTTCCTACTTTAGCCAATGAATTCATTACCCCCACCACCCCAATGACTTATTCAAGCCAAAACCTTGGGAATTACCGTTAATGTCTTTCTTCCCCACAGTCAATGCATGAGCAAGTTTGGGCAGTTTTACCCCCCAATTATATCTTGAATCCACTCCATTCCACCTTGGGCCATTCATTGCATGAGCTTCTTTCCTATTCTTCCAAGTTCCATTTTTTTTTCTCAACAGGCTGTAATGATCTCTTTAGACACAAATTAAATCCCATGTTCTCATCTTTGAAACTCTGCCATGGCTGCCATTGCACTTAAAATCAAAACCACACCTACTTACTGGCCCTACATGGTCTGGGCCCTGCCCACCTCTCTCTCCTCATCACATCCTCCCCCTCTCCTGCCCCGACCTCCCAAGCTCCAGCCCCACTGGCCTCCTTTTGTGACCTAAATCATGTCAAGTGCAATCACTTTTCAAGGCCTCTGCCCGAGTTGTTTCTTCTTCCCAGCACGCTTGTCTCCCAATTTTCCTCTCACTGGCTCCTTCACTTTAGCCAAGACTCAGTCCTCCTGGCAGACCCTCATTTGAACATGTTGTTAAAGGATGCTCTCAGCCTCACCCTCATCCTCCTAACTACTTTTCTCACCTGCATCATTTCTATAAGGAAGTTGACATTTATATCGATGACTCAAGTGTGTAAAAGAGTGATGTGGGAGTAGCAGAGTATATAAATCATTTTCCTTAACATATTATTCTTTTGTTCTTTTTTTTTTTTTTAAGTAGGCTCCACATGCAACATGGAGCTCGAACTCATGACCCTGAGATCAAGACCTGATCAAGAGCTGAGATCAAGAGACGGATGCAAAACTGGTGCCCCCAAAATCCTCTCATTCTGAAGCTTCATTACTACTGATAGCAGAAATCCCTGAATTTATCAGTAAAGGGTATCACGTCTCTTTTTGTTAAATTTTCTTTTGAGTTATCTTCCAGCCTTTCAAGGTTCTCTTTAGTTTCGGGTGCCCGCTCCCTGAAATGTATCAGGGTACCATGGGAAGGTATGCCCTCATAGTCCTGGGAAGTTCATGGCTGGCCCATGAACTCTCCTTCCACATTGGTTCCTCCCATTCATAGTCTTCGGGTACCACCCCCCATCCTTACTGCAACTGCCGTCACATAGTAAGGCCCCCTGCTCAATGAGCCTTCTGAGCTAGTGTCTACTCATCTACTCTTTTGGGCTCTGTGTTGGCACTCTGGTGTTAGAGACCATGGATCTCATCATTGCCTCTGGGCATAAAGTCTGAGTCACTTAAACTTCCCTTTCCCGAACCCAGTCTTCCTCCAGGCAAATGGCTCAAAAACTCTTCCACATCCCCTTTGGTATAGAGCTTGACTATACCATGGGTATGGAAGGCTCTATGATGAGGGTGCCCAGGTGGCCCAGTGGTATTCTCCTGCTACAAGCCAAGTCAGAGGCACCCTTGTGCCCAGTACAGTGCTCCCCTGGAGGGCTGATGTTTTCCTCAAACTTCTAGCTGAAGAGTTGTCTAGATCCAAAGTTCTAGACAATCTTAAACCTAGAACCAGGATACTCCTTTCAGAATTCCTGCCTTCCTCCATCCTGCCACATTTCTGGGCTCCTCCTTCTGGCCCCCAAGGGCTTTTCCCATTCTATGTGATCAGAAATTTCTCTGAATCTATAACCTCACCTTTCCCACTCAAAGTTTCCCTTTGTGGTCTGCCCACCAAGACTCGATTCCTGAGATATAAAAGCCCAGTTTGGGAAATACCCAGAATAACAGTGATTTCCTGTAAAAGCCTGGCTTTTAAGACCCTGGTCTTATACTAAATATCAATTTTGAAATTCAAAGCTAAGAATTGTAATTAAGATAATTATTCAGTAAGTATTGCTTGAGTATTTTTTTTTTTTTGAAGCCATCTCAAAAGTGCAGGGAAGTTACAGGTTATAAAAAGGAACCCTTTCCCCACCCCTGGTCTATAAGAGTAAGTTGATGACTTTCTGCCCTAAACCATTTATTGCATATTTCCTATAAGGAAATTCTCTTACATAACCACAATCAACCATCAAAATCAGGAAACTAACATGATATATTCTTACCACCTAATCCTCAGATCCCATTTATGTGTCTCCAACTGTCCTAACAATGCCTTTCACAGTGAAAGGGTCAAGTTCAGAATCACCTATTGCATTTAATTCTTAATGCCTCTATCCTCTTCAGTCTGGAACAGTCCCTTGGTCTTTCCTTGACTTTTGTGACCTTGACACTGCAAAGTTATGAGGCAGTAATTCTTTAGACTTCCTGTGGCACTTCTGCTGCTGCCCACTGCTCTCATGTGTAAGATGCTATAACATCATCTGAAGCTGTGGGTAAGAAGACCGTCTCTAAGACACCTCTGGAGTCACATTCTGTCTCCCCAACTCTTGACTGTGTGGTCAAGTGCAATTTACATAATGGCCCTGTGCCTCAGTTTCCTTGCCAGTAGAATGAAAGTAACTACCATGTTCATTTCCTGGGGCTGTTGTGTGAATACTCCTCTTCCAGAATACTCAGAGCATGAGTTGTCTGAGAATCTAGTATCCCTGGCTATGGCCCTTACAAATGACTGATGGGTGCAAGGAGGATCAATACCCCAGCTCTCTTGCTCCTGACTGGGGAAATGTGAAGTGTGGGCTAATCCCAAGTCACCTTCCCCAGGACTCACTGAGATTACATGCTTGTTCCATCTCCTTCTCTTCCTGGCTAAATTCCCACTCCTCTTTCATCTCCCCTGGAAGCACTTCTTTAAAAATTGCTTTCATACAAACCCTCATCTCAGGGTCTGCTGCTGGGGAACACAAACTAAGAGAGTTTCCATCTTTTAAGAGAGCAGTTTGCCTGTCGGGTCAAGAATGGAGAGCATGTCGACGGGTTGGAGTTGTCCAGATGGGACCACATGGGCAGAGAAGTAAACACACACAGAATCTATGTGGAGGTGTAGTCTACAGGACAGGCTTTTAAGTATGATAAAGGAAATAAGGGAAAGAGACAAATCAAGGATGGATTCTTAGATGTATGCAAATTATTTCACATGAGGAGCAAACAGCACTTCAGCTATGGAGAGCTGATATTCTTAGAATCTCAGTTAATAACACGACACATCGTTGGTAACAAGGACTGTAGACACACAATAGAATTTAATCGCGGGTACCACAGTCTCACAATAGGAAATTACAATGCCTCAAATTTAATGGGTTTCATTTTTCAAAGTGAATATTTTGCTTTTACAATCTCTCACTGCCAATGATGCTCTCAGATTAGAACCGATGAAAGTCTTCTTTTATCTAGAAACAAGGCTCTTGGCTATTTACACAGACTAGTTAGCTTTGTCCAACTGAGACAAAGGCCCCTTGCATTCCTCTTCCTTCTTTATGTTCTAATCCCCTTGATTACTTTAGAAAGGGCTCCGAATTCTTCTCATTTTAGCAAGGCAGTGATGGTATGGGGAGAACAAACAGGAAAGATCTGAATGCTAGCCCATCATACCCAGAAATTGGGTGGGTCTCCTGAAATCTGATCCCCAACCTCCTCCACTGACTTAATAATTAATCCTATATATATTTGTCAATCACCTCCTACTTATCAGGCTCAGTTACACATTTGGGACACAGTGGTGCAAATAAGCATCCTGGCCTCTGACTTCACAGAGCTCATAGGAAAACAGACCTCCTCTCCCCATCCACAAAACAAAATAGATGTTTGTGCTATAAATGTTTCATAAAATTAATGGGACAGGCAAATATAAGTATTTGCATTTGTGTAATTTCTCTATCTGTAGTCTCTTAAATGTTTCCATGAAATTTCTGATATTATCAATTACAGTTCAAATGCTTTTCTTATGCATTCTGACGAAACGGTCATGTAGGTTTGTGCAGGTCCATAACCATCCATCTGGAATACCATGGGTCCAATATAACCCAAATTCAGGTTTTACTTGGGTCCCAAGTGATTTGACTCAGAATTTATTAAGTTAACACTCCCAAAAGGGACTGGGACAGATCCTTGTAATCAAATCCAGTATTTCTACAGTAAAACATGAATGTTCCCATTTAGTAGGGTAAATTTAAAAGAAATTTTTAAAAGAAATATATATGTATTCATGTATTTGTATATACATATATATACACACACACATATATGTAAATAATATACACATATAATATGTATATGCATATATCAGGTTGTTTCACTGTTTCTAGTGGTTGTTTGGATTTCAAAATTGCATTTAAGGAATCGTGAGCCTAGAGCACGTATTGTGTGAAATAAGTAGGACATGTGTTGGGGCTTAAAATCCAAATTTATCAAAGATATTCATTACAATTGCATTTGCTACAATCGTATTTGACCTATAGATAGCTTAGCTTTGAAAATACACTTAAAGCACCGTCAGGTCCATTAATATTTCATTGATCCATAAAATACTCCCAAGTACTTATATTTATCAGCCTCATAGAAAGCTGTATCTGATGTGAAACTGTGCACACGCGCGCGCCACACACACACACACACACACACACACACACACATAAGCAACTCCAGACTCTGCTACTATTTTCACATGGTGATTTTCTCCTTGAGTATCTCTTTGTCTCTTTTTACAAGGATGCCAGTCCTATTGGATTAAAGACCCACCCTACTCAGTATGACCACATCTTAACTAATTATATCTGTAACAAACCTATCTCAAATAAGGTCATATTCAGAGATACTAGGTGTCAGGATTTTAACATCTCTTTTTGGGGGGACACAATTCAATCCATAACAACTGGTGTGGCAATAATTAAATATATTGGTCTTAGAAGAGAGAATGAGAGAAATTCAATCATATTGGTTTAAATAAAAGAGGAGAATGCATTGGTTTACATACCTGGGCATACCAGGAGTAGATGTAGCTTCAGGGATAGCTGGATCCAGGAGCCCAAATATCATCCTACAAACTTCATTGCTCTCAGTCTTTAAGCTCTTATTTTCACCGTGCTTGTCTTCATTTTTAGGTAAGCTCTCTCTGTTTGATAGACCCTAGAAATTTCAGAATTACATTACCTAGAAGTCCTATTAACTGCAAGTACAACAGATGAGAACTACTCTTCCGGTGGTTCCTGCCAAGTGCAAAACTGAATATTAATGTAATACTTCACGTCCAGTGACCACCTGAACCTGTTGCTGGGTACAGAGTCTGCTTGAGATTCTCTCTCCCTCTGCCCCTCCTGCTTATGCACTCTCTCTCTCTCTAAAATAAATAAATGAAACTTTAAAAAGAAAAAAAAGAAGTTTATGTTCAAAAAAATCCCAACCATTCATTTTCTGCCATTCTAATGTCACTTAATGAACAGATGTCGCTCAAAGAATATGTCAATAGTAGCTGGGGTCACCAGCTTTTGCCAACACATCGTAAAAGAGTTTGTGATTTTAATCAAAATTTGTCATCCACCCAGAACTTAAGAAATGAATTCCCATCAAAAGGAAATTTAAGTTTCTGAAAGTTACCTAGCCTCAGAGCCATGAGGGTGAACCCTAGGACCAAAAAGAAAATAAAAATCAATCATGACAATTATTTTATCAAATTATTTTAGACTGCAGGGTACGGAGAGGGCTCCAGGAAATGTTAGCTGGCACACCCACGAGCATTGCTAGCCCCATCACTGGCCTTTCCCTTGTTAAAAATAAGTGTCAATATGCAAAATAGAAGTGCTCCATATCAGAGCCAAATGCACTCTCCCTTTCTAGAGGTTCCCAAAATAATCTGCGGCAAATGGAATTCAAGGGGAAAATTCTGTTTTGCTAGAGATATACAAACAACCTTTATAAAAACAGTCTTATTTGAGGGTTTACACCTTCCTCATACCCGCTCTTATTTCAATGGACACAGACCTGGGCTTGCTTCAAAATAAGAGGAAATTGAGTGGGATGCCCTGATCGCAAAACTTTCTGCAATATCACATTCGTACAGTGATCACTTCTCTGGAATATTCCACCTTCTAGAATATAACCCCAGAAAAACCCAGCAAAATGCGAAAAGAAATGGTCCTCAGAACAGCCAAAATAGATGTTGCCAAATCCAACCACTTTGCTAATGAGAGAGTGACCCTCAGAATCTATAGTCCCTTATTTGACTATCAGTAAAAATTTAACAATCTTAGTGTATCAGTCAAGAGCCTATCAGAAATCAGACAGAAGTTTTAAATTAGGATAACTCACAGACAGCTTAGTGAAATTTACAAAGGAGCATGGTGTAGGGAAGTTGAAGGAGCTGTTCCCATCTCTAGTACTGATGAAGAGGAGAAGTTTCCAGAATCAGGAAGAAGAAATAGCTATGCAGAAAAGTCTATCCTGAAAGGAACAGTGGTCATCAAGGAAACAACCAGCCGAGACCACCCCACAGGAAAGGAGTCTAGGAAATAAATTTTCCAGCCTCACTCTCTTCCTTCATATTTGTTGCCAGCTTACCCAATTGAAAGTTGGAGAGTAAAGGAGCCGGCGGATCCCACCCCAAAGGCTGGGAGTGGAGAGCCGATCTACAGATGTCTGGCACACTTGATGGATGACTGTGGGTATCTCAGCCTGTGGCATGTGGGGAAACCAGAAGGGACTGCTGGTAGATTCTGCGTGTGGCTATGCCTGGAAGCATAGAACAGTGAACAAGAAAACAAGGCTTACAGCAGACACCAAGATATCCCAATATGTGGATAGATCGTTCCAAGAGTACAAATTCTCTCCCCAAGGGAATTCAAATAAAAAACATAAGGAAAGAAGACATACAAATGGCTAACAGACACATAGAAAAAATGTTCATCGTCATTAGCCATCAGGGAGATTCAAATCAAAACCACATTGAGATACCACGTCACACCAGTCAGAATGGCTAAAATTAGCAAGTCAGGAAGCGACAGGTATTGGCAAGGAGATGGAGAAAGGGGAACCCTCCTACACTGTTGGTGGGAATGCAAGCTGGTGCAGCCACTTTGGAAAACACTGTGGCGATTCCTTAAGAAATTAAAAACAGCTACCCTATGACCCTGCAATTGCACTGCTGGGTATTTACCACAAAGATACAGATGTAGTGAAAAGAAGGGCCATCTGTACCCCAGTGTTCATGGCAGCGATGGCCATGGTTGCCAAACTGTGGAAAGAACCAAGATGCCCTTCAATGGACGAACGGATAAGGAAGATGTGGTCCATATACACTATGGAGTATTATGCCTCCATCAGAAAGGATGAATACCCAACTTTTGTATCAACATGGACGGGACTGGAAGAGATTATGCAGAGTGAAATAAGTCAAGCAGAGAGAGTCAATGATCATATGGTTTCACTTATTTGTGGAGCATAACAAATAACATGGAGGACATGGGGAGATGGAGTGGAGAAGGGAGTTGAGGGAAATTGGAAGGGGAGGTGAACCACGAGAGACTATGGACTCTGAAAAACAACCTGAGGGTTTTGAAGGGGCAGGGGTTGGGAGGTTGGGAGAACCAGGTGGCGGGTATTAGGGAGTGCACGGATTGCATGGAGCACTGGGTGTTGTGCAAAAACAATGAATATTGTTACGCTGAAAAGAAATAAAAAATTAAAAAAAAAAACCTGGGGAAAAGAAAAAAAAACTAAATTAAATTAAATTTAAAAATATATATAAAAGGAAGGCAGCTATAAAATAAAATTTAAAAAATAATAAAATAATAAAATCAAATAAATAAGTTTTAAAAAAAAGCATAAGAAATGAGAACATTTAGGGTAGGGGTCCAATTCTCCACGGTGCCAAGCAATATTACCAAAGTATGGATGCCTCGATAATTGATCCACAAGTAGCCCAGAAAAGTTTACAAAGAATTCCAAAAACTCATCTTAGGCAAGCAGAGATGTGTTTGGGACATGTTATAAGGTTTCTCTCCAAAGCGGTTAAAATTAATTTGCTAACTCACAAGAGACACAATAATAACTGACATTTTCCTGAGTTCTTACGATGCACCAGGAATTACACATGTGAAAGTCATTTCGTCTCACATCAGCCTCATGAGCTAATATGGTCATTTCGTTGGTACTTCTCACAGGACAGTTACATGAATAACTGCCCAAGATCCCATAGCCAGGAGGCACTCTGCGATGCTAACTAGACCTAGATCCTCGAGCCCTCAGCTCCAAAAGCTGCTATCTGTAAAACACAATGCAAAGGAGATGATAAGTCAAGCAGAGAGAGTCAAGTATCATATGGTTTCACTTATTTGTGGAGCACAACAAATAATATAGAGGACAAGGGTAGATGGAGAGGAGAAGGGAGGTGAGGGAAAGTGGAAGGGGAGGTGAACCACGAGAGACTATGGACTCTGAAAAACAACCTGAGGGTTTTGAAGGGGCGGGGGGTGGGAGGTTGGGGGAACCAGGTGGTGGGTATTAGGGAGGGCACAGATTGCATGGAGCACTGGGTGTGGTGAAAAAACAATGAATACTGTTACGCTGAAAAGAAATTAAAAAATTTATTTAAAAAAAACTGAAAGAAATAAAAAGAAGAAGAAGGGAGGAAGGAAGGAAGACAGACTGTGGTGGCTCTTCAGTGAGTCTACAGTATAGAAAAGGCACATCTGGGATATAGTTTTATATTATTTTGTGACACCTCACCATCATTTCAGCAGTTTACAACTCCACTCAGTAATCAGCCATCCGTTCTGTAGACCGGAAGTACAGACATGGTAGGGTTGCGTTTTCTGCTCAGGAGCACTCAAGGCTGAAACCCGGGTGTTTTGTCTCTGGAGGTTCTAGGGAAGAATCTGTTTCCTAGCTCACTCAGGACTGTTGACATAATTCAGTTCCTTAAGACTGGAGGAACTCTAGTCCCCAATTTCTTGCTGGCTGTTGACAGGGGGTGCTCATGGGTCATCGAGGCCACCCACTACTCCTTGCCATGTGGCCCCCTCCATCTTCACAGTCAGCAATGGAGACACTCCCTCCTGTTGAACTGCTTCCATTCCTTGAATCTCTTTCATCATTCTTTTTCAAGGACTCGCCTGATTAGGTCAGGCCCACCCAGGGCCGTCTCCCTATTTTAAGGTCAGCTGACTATGTATCTTCAGTTGCACTGGCAGAACCCTTCTTTCTGTAGAAGTGCTATTTCACCACATTCCCGCACTGAAGGGAAGGGGATTATCCAGGGCAAAGATCTCTGAGAGTCATATTAGAAATTTGCCTACAATCTCTGGCATTAGCACAGGGTGATCACAAAGCCAGAGCTGGCCCACCCGCTTCCAATAATGTATACATAGACATCATTCACTTTGCAACCCAGGACCTGGACTCCGTGGGTCCTCCCTAAACTCAGCCTCTTTCATTCAAGTTAGTCATTTCTCTGGCCATCAGAGAAACTTCTTTTGCTGATGTCAGGTAATTCGATAGTGTCTAACCTCGCAGGGTTGTTGTGCACAGTGAGGAGTAAATCCACGTGACTCCCGAGGAGGCACTGTGGTGCTCTTAGCTATGAGAATTAATAAAAGCATTTCTGTTTTAATATCTTTGTTGCTATTCATAATTGAATTATTTAACCAGAATTGAGAGAAGCCCGAACTGTATCTTCATAGCACAGCTGAAATATCTCTGTCGCCCGCGTGTTCTGACACGGATTCTGGGAGCAATAAGCCTGGTCACTGATGCATCAACTCAGGAATAAAAGCAAGTGGCCCCTGGCAAGAAAGGAACAAGAAAATCTCACATTCCAGCTCCATTTACAAGCCGGCTTATCGCTCTTTATAGATTCCTCAGACAACAAGAGCACAAAGGCTTCCAGAGAGGAATGCCTGAGATATTCTAATATAGAGACAGAAACAGTTGTAAGATGCTTCAAAGCACAGAGTCTCTACCCAAAGCAGACAAGCAACTTAAACCTGCCCCCTACCATCCCTGTACAGTATGGAAAGCTTCTCTTTTGCATTTGCTTTCATTGAAACAACGGTGCTTGTCAGGCTACTTCCTACAGGATACACTGTGTCTGAGCTCCTTTCCCGTCTTCACTCAAGGGAAGGCAGGAGAGGAAGAAAGGGGGGGCTGGGCGTGATGGGACTCTGTCCCTTGCACAGGCATCACCCTCTTGAACTGGTGAAGCGTTTTCTGATTTTGTCTCGGGCAGTGGCCTCCAAAGTGGAAAACAGAAAGACAACGTTAGACTTCCTATTTATACTCATTTTCGTACTAAAAGAAGAAAGAAATGATGCTTTCTTATATTTTAATAAAGCCGCTTGATGCTTTGTTGGTTGCATATGGTCCTACCGGAGACCTGGCAGGAAACAGGATTTCTACAACCTGGCGGGGCAGGGCGGGGGTGGGGTGGGGGGCGGAGAACAGGGACAGTGGAGTTCTGATTCCCTCTGGTCTGCAGCTTCTGGAGGCTTCCATGTGCCCAATAAGGTGGATGATCATACCGCAGTATTTACTCTTCGCTGGAGCCCCTCTCACAAAAAGGACTAGTGGCTTCCAAATTGCTACAAAGAAATCTGGATTGAAGAAAGTACCAAGACTGCAGGCATTTAAAGACGACAAGGAGAGGGCAGAGCTGCAGCGTCTCCTGTCCCAGGATGAAATTTTGTCAGTTATGTTGTGCTACTAAAGAAAAAAAAAAAAAAGTGGTGATGAACACAGATCTGTTAAGAAATCAAAGCAAAAACCCATAAAGTTATCAAAAAGATTATTGAAATGACAGATTTACATTAGCTCCATGGTCCAATATTTTCCGTACTAGAATACAGGCTCCAGAAGGACATTATTTCTTTCAACACTGTTTCCCCATAGTCTCAGCCTGACACATAGTAGGTGTTTTATAAATATCTATTCCTCAGTGACTGAGTCTGTAATGATGAATGGGGCAGATTATATTTTCCAAGGATATCCCTGACAATGTCTCCCACTCCATATGTTGGTTTATATAAGGTGGTTTATAAGGAGTAAATAATATGGTGTTATTATTTGCTTATTAGGATGCATGGTCTAATTCCCCACTTTGTGCATCTGGGCAGGCTTATTACTGTTTTGATGAATATTTTATGGAGTGACTTTTGAGCCTAAGACAAGCAAAGCCGTGCAGCTCCCCCACTGGGTTCTCTTGGGATGCCTGCCTTGGGAAGCATGCAGCCAGGTAAGAAGTCCAGCTACCCTGAGACCAGCAGAGTGGAGAGGGCACATGAGTGTGCTCTGGTCACCAACCCTCACTGAGTCCCAGGGCTACGAACCATGTGAAGGGAGCCCTTGGGTGTCCAGTCCATCAGGGGTTCACACGGGTCGACACTGGACTGCACCACTTGGGGGCTACACGTGCAACCATCCAGTTGAATCCTCATTCCTGACCAGGAAACCCTGTGCAAAATAAATTTGCTGGGTTTCAACCACTGAACACGGGGGTAACTGGGTACCCAGCCCTAGGTGACCGTAACAATGGACCTTATCCCAAGTACATGTTAGGTCTTGATGTTTTTAAATAATAGTATAAAACGATCATGACTCATCAAACATGTAAAACTAAGCATGCAGTTCATGATTAATGCTAATTTTCTTTAGAGAGAGTGAAGAGGGTTCTGCACTATTTTTGAGTAAAAGAATTTGATTGTAAGTCATTGATTTCAGTTTGATCTCATTTAAAATTCTAAATTTTTATTTTATGCTTTACAGTGGACAATAAGATATCAGTACACTAGTGCAAATACACAATTTGTAAAGAAATATACAAATATTGGGGATGCATGTCCTAACTTTTTAAAATTGGGGTACATGATTAACTTACTAGCCACTGAGAAACTAACCAAACAAACCTCGCCCAACTCTGCAAAATAGTTCAGACGGTTCTTGGACTTCTCTCACCCAGGCCTGAAACTCACTTTATGAAATCCCATCTTGGGGCACCAGGTGGCCCAGTCACTCAAGCACCCAATTCTTGATTTTGGCTCAGGTCATGATCTAGTGTCCATACAGCCCCTAGCTGGGCTCCGAGCTCAGTGCAGAGACTGCCTGCCCCTCTCCCTCCCTCTCTGCTCCTCCATCCCCCAAATAAATACATAAATCTTTAAAATAAAAATAAAGACTATTTGACTCCAGTGACTAGGGAGAAATCACAGTGGCCATCAGTCATATCAAGGTTTCATCCTCTTCTTCCCAGTAGGAGGAGGTTTGCTTCAAATATTTCCAACCAGCTCATGAAGAAGGTGCAGTAGTAAAACCCTATTGTCACATCAAATCCTATTGGAATGGGCTGGGTGTCCGCCATCTGCAATTATCTCTCTGTAAGCATAACAACTTTTCTCTAGAACTTTCGGTGAGACACTTGAGCACTGTCAGTCTCACTGTAGCTCTGGGAGTGACCCAAATCCTTCCCCTAGTTCTCTTTCCTAATCCACTGGAATGTGACGTACTTATTCCGTTTTAACAGAGTCTTAAATCACATAAAAAGGTAAACATGTTACTTAGCAAAAAAAAAAAAAAAAAAAAAAAAGAAAAGCCAAACCATAAATAAGGTAAGAAGATAATAATATACAAGGAAGAATGCTTGCAACGCGTTTGACAGACTGACAGTTAAGGTGCAAAGAATTCCTACAAATACATAAGAAGAGGACGAACAATCCATTAGCTAAATGGACCATTACAGGACAGAAAATCTAAATGATAGTAAAACTTCAATAAAAACAACAAAATAAATAAACAAACAAACTAATAAATGCAATATGTTTCCTCCATTAAACTGACAGTATTAAATGCAAAAAAACATCCAGGGCTGGCAGTGGTTTGGGGCATAGACTGGTGAGAAAGTGAAAACCTGTAAACTTTCTGGAAAGTAATCTATGTTTACTTAAACAGAGCATACACATACTCTTTGACCCAGTGATCCCACCTTTAGAAATACACCTAAAAGCAACAGTGTACAAGAGTATGTAAATAAAGAGCTGTGTGTATTCACACGTGTGCGCACGCGCGCACACACACACACACACACACATACACACGTGTGTGCTCCTGTCTGGTTATCAAACCGTAAGAAAAGGAATGGAATATGCATGAGGATGTTGATATCAGTAATTTAATAACACCACGTTGAAGAGGAGTAGAGAAAACAATCCCGTATGCTACACCGCTGGGCTTATGATAATGAAGGAATGTTTGCTTTGTAACTTTTTCTTTAAATGAAGAAAAAAATAGACACCTTGTAACTATGTTGCGTGATCTTAAAACAAATAAGGTCTGGATCACACCCTTCACTGCACGGGGAAGAGTGTGCGGTCTTTCAAAAGCCGGGCTTCCGCGTGGTGGACACTCTTGACCGCGGGGGGGTAGGGTGGGGGGGGTGGATAGGAGAGGCCGGTGGGGCAGGGCAGGAGATAGGAGGGAAGAAGATTGTGAAAAAAGTTAAACTCTTGAAATTTTGCACTTCAAAGCCATGCTAAATAAACCAAATAGGTAAGAAACGGTAATAAGAACTTTTTTCACATGAAATACCTTCTTATACTCCACAAGTTAGAAATGTATTTGCAAATGGCCAAGTACATATTTTCCAGTATCTACTTATTTATTTTTAAAGATTTTACTTATTTATTTGAGAGAGAGCATGAGAGAGGGGGAGGGTCAGAGGGAGAAGCAGACTCGCTGGTGAGCAGGGAGCCCGATATGGGACTTGGTCCTGAGACTCTGGGATCATAACCTGAGCTGAAGGCAATTGCTTAACCGGCTGAGCCACCCAGGTGCCCCTGTATTTTCTAGTATTAAAAAAAAGAAAAGAAAAATATGCAATTTAGGTAAAGACGTAGAACATTTTTTAAGCACCTTCTGCTAGTCAGAATTCCTCCAGCTGCTTTCAGATAGTGCCTTAATCTTCAAAACATGAGTCAATACTTCCTGTGGTTCACACCTCAGTTTGAAATACCATTATGAGCCAATCATTCTGAGGGAGATATTTCTGGAACACATGGGATTTTTGCCTGAAGGTGATGTTTTATTTTGGAGTCTTTGGGCAGCAAGTGTCAAAAACCTAATTTAATCTCATTTAAGCATAAAGGGGTCTTTATTTTCTTTCATACAATAGAAGTTTAAGTGATAATCCTACCTTCAGGTAAGGCTGGATCCAGCAGTGCCAAGATTTCATCAAGACCCTTTATTGATTCCTCATCTCTGTTTCCCTTAATACTGGCTGTGTTCTCTGGGTGACTCTCCCCTCATAGTAACAAAGCACCAGGCTTCCATCCTACAGATTTTGTGGTCCTGGTGAAAAGATGGCTTCTTGTTCCCAAAAGAGCCCATTAAATTGTCTGGCATCGCTATCATTGGCCGTCACACCCGGAACAGGAAGAGGAGTCATACCTCTCCAGACTTCATGGATCGAGATGAGGGCAGCTTGAGTCCCCAGAAGGAAATCTGAGGACGAGACTTGGGACAAGCAATATAACAGATGTTCTATTTCAGAGGACACAGAGAAGGAGGGATTCAGGCCATGGAATCCCCCAGACTCTCAGGTGTCATCTTAGGGCACAAAGCCTACCATGTGGAGAATATTAAAATAAATGAGAAATCAAGGAACGCTAGGAAGCCAGGCGGTCACACAAGGATAGTGGAAACATCTGACCCGCCAATTCAGAACGACTGGTGAGGCTTGCACGTGTTAGCACTGGTGAGCCCTGGGATCCAAACTCGGTTACAAAGAACACTGAGCTACCACTGTCCATAAACCTGAGGGCTGTGTGACTGGGCGGGGTGCCTAACTTCTCTATACTTCATTTCCTCAGATCAGGAAAATGGAGCTGAGTCCAGGACCAACCCCCCAGACTTCTGGCCAGCGTTAAATAAGATTACATTTTTTTCAACAGTTGCGTAATGGAGCGGTTAAGGAGGTGTGGGGGAATGGAATCTGACTGTCTGAGAGGAGTCTCTATTCTCCTGCTGCCTGTCTAAGGGAACTTGGGCAATTTATTTAGCCACTCTGAAATTGTTTCCTTGACAGAAAAAAGTAAAATTAATAATTGTACTTGCTTCCTATATTTTTTTGTGGGATTGACAATACAGGGGTCGCACACCATTCCTGGCATTACTGAAGACTCAGTGTACAGTACGTGTCAGTCTTATGGGTATCTACTCCCATGAGGGAGTCCTTGTTGGTCTCTCTCCCATGAGAACAAGGGTTTTCCTCCATCTTAGCTGCTGCTCTAAGTTAGAACAGAGCCTGGCACATAATAGATGTTCACTAAAGCCCTCCTTCTCATGTATAGCTTCCCACACTCTCTACATTTTCTGATTGGGATTCATAGTCAACAAATAGTTATCAAACACCTGTTTTATTTCAGATACTGCCCTACACTCTGGGAATAGAGCAGTAACTAAGACATGCCTACTGACTTCTCCCAGGAGCTTACATTCCCACAGAGAGAGGAAGGGGGGCTATACTTCAGAAAGAAATAAGGTCTATGAAAGACGCGAGCACTCCCAGTGATAACGAGGAACTGGGTTGAGGGGCGGGTAATTCAGAGGGTAGGAAGGCTCCTGAGAAGGTAGCTTTTGAGCTGACCCCTAAAGATGGAAAGGAGCCAGCCATGAAAAGAACTAATCGAAGAGAGTCTGAAGTGGAAATCTGGGCACCGGGGAGTGTTATGGGTTGAGATATGCTGAAATCCTAACCCCTTGTACCCGTGAACATGACTTTATTTGGAAATCGGATCTTTGAAGATGAAATCAAGTAAGATGAGGTCAGACTCAATTAGTGTGGACCTTAACCCAATGAGTAGTGTTCTTCTAAAAAGAGAGAGACGCAGAGAGGGAGGCGGCCATGTGACAACAGAGACAGGGAATGCAGGGCTGTGTCTACAAGCCAAGGAGGGCCAAGGATTTCTGGCACACCAGAAGCTTGGAGAAAGGCATGGAACAGATTCTCCCCCAAAGCCTTCAGAGGGAGCACGGCCCTGCCGACACCTTGATCTCGGACTCCTAGCCTCCGGAAATATAAGAGAACAGATGTCTGTTGTTTCCACCCACCCTACTATTTGTGGGGCTCAGTAATGCATACGATGGTAATGAAAGGTAGGCTCCGAGGACCGAAAGGAAGAGGAGGGATGCTGGTCTGTTGGGGGAGAGATTAAGAGAGGAGCTCGTAGGAGAGGCAGGCTCAGGTAGGACCTTATGGACCGCAGTGGGAACAGCGCTGGCTCCTCAGCCTGGGACTGGAAACCAGGGAAGGACCGGATCTGATCTGTGTTTTTCAAAAATCACTCCAGCATCGAGACAGGGGACTAGTTCAGCCTGTGATAGTGATCCCTGTTAAGAGCCTGGGGTGGGTTTTAATGCCTTAATCAGCAGCATCATTTGCTAAAAGAGGGACTCTTCCCTGAGTTCAGTGAGCCCAGAAGCATCCGGCAGAACTAGGAGAGGCTCAGAAAATGTGACAGATGCTACATTTTTGCTTGCAGCCTCGGATGTTTCTACTTCAAACCATGATCTGCCATCAGGCTTCCACAGTGAATTCGCTAATACTGTTCCAGAAGTGAGGCACATCTCTTCTATGAATATACATGCATACCTATATGTAAATACACACATTGTGCACAGGGTCCTACCTCCATGGGCGGGGAGTCTTAGGAGACACACAGGTAGCGGTTCCTGCTACCTATGGTCCAACCTCGGTGGTTGTTTTTTTTTTTCCCCTCTCTCTCTAAGCATAAAAATACTGCGTTTTGTATGTTTTTCCCCACTGTGATCATTCGGGTTTTGTGACTGTGTATTAGTTCTGTGTATTAGTTACCCTGGCAACATGGTAGACTTGGATCTGATTGGCCAGGGTGTCAGTTCATTGTCAGAGCTGTGGGCCCAGTTTTGAGCAGTGGGAGTGTGTGTGTATGAACCTGAGCTCTCCAGGCAAGCTTGGCAGGGGAAACCTGATCCAAGAGAACCTCGGCGTCCTCTCCAGCTGCCCAAAGGACCTTTCCTCCACCTGCTGTGAACGTCCTCCCCCTTGCTTTCGGAAAGACGCGAGTGCTCCTCTGTATCTTTGAAATATCTGTTAGGAAATGTGCTCAGCCTTGCTACCTTCACTCCTCGGTGCAGAACATATTTATTTATAACAAGAAATTAATTCTCGGGAAGCTAAGGGAGAATAATCCCATTACTGGACGAGAGCCCAGTACACAGCCTGAATTCAGGTGTGCCGGGCAAAAGGGAGCAGGCACAGATTCAGCCAGATGCTTGCTTTCCTGTCAATACTTTTCATTCATAAAGACCCTTACCTTAAGAATGAGGTCCTAGCATCCCAGGAAGTGAAAGATTTTAACTGGGACCAAAAAATAGCCCAGTTTATGCCAACGCTATTGAATCATATACTTATTCAATGTACCAGATTGTCATTTACTCATTAGAGACTGGCTCTTTCACTGACCAATTATGTAGCAGAAAAAGCAAAGCCCTACCTCTAGCTGAAATTCTTTATCAGCCAATGAACAAAGAATCCCAATACAAAGTTATACAGAATGATGCCTTAAAAAGCAGTAACTGTATTTTTCTTATTTGCACAAATTTCTAAGTAGCTCTACCCGGCTCACGTTCCAAAAACCCTTGTGTTTTCAAAGGAAGGATATCATTGATGCCTGGACCCACCACGCTCTCTGCATTTGAACATATTATATTTAACTAGGCTACATAGCCAGCCTAGTCTTAATATAGATGTAAAAGTCATTGGCAAGCAGTCATTTTTCACCTGGGTTAAGTGTTACAGTATGTTCAGTAAAGTTAACATTTAGGCTGTCCAATTTCAAAGGAAAAAAAGAATCTGAAGGGAAAAGAGACAAGAAGCACATTCCAAATAGACTTCCAAAAAGATGATTGCACAGTAATAATTAATTCTTCTGCTAAAGTTACCAGGGGGAGGGAAAGTGCCTTCTAGAACTTACAGTTTTCCCCCATGGAGAACAAATGCCTTCTTCATCGTGCACAGAGCAATGAGAGAATCAGAACGCGGTCGGGGAACCAACCACCTCCTTCAGGACTGAGGCAACAAATGAAGTGACATCAGCTTTCAAATTCTGCATGCCTTCTAAGGTATCACCTTGGGCAGTCGGATTTTGTCAGCCAGTCTTGTTTGCAAGGCTATCAGTGGCCCATCCGAACAAACAGGGTTTATAAATCCGCCAGTAACACAATCACACAGTCTTAGATTTGTACAGGGAGTGTTAATTTGTTAAGAGTACATAGTAGAAATATATCACAATTTTTTTTATAATCCTTCTTTGGTAAGTTTTTAATTGTCTGAGAAATAAAATGGAAATCCACCCAAAAGGTACTGGTCCAGGCCTCTCTATCCCCAGAGAGGCCTGCTTGCTTCGGGATTTGTGCCCTGGGAAAGTTCCCCGGGAATGATCCTCTCTTGGTTGCGGGGGTAGGAGGGATGGTTTGGATAAGCAGAAGCTTCCCCATCCAGCCCCAGCCTTTACTGTCTGAAAGCTACCCTCCCCGACCTCTTGCTTCCTACAACTCTAGACCACAGACAAATGCCCAGGATCTCCGCATCATCCGGATTTTCGGAGAAGACACGGCAGAGCAAGGAAATAAAAAAGATGCTGTAAGTCTGTGCAGCTAGCAGCAGTTGAAAGGAAAAAAAAAAAAATAGTAAGGAGCGGGTGGGGAAGGGAGGTGGGAAACAACAGAACCTCATCTGGAGCCAACAGAGCTAATTTGAAGGACAGCAAAGAATGGACCCCGAAAGAAAGATTCTGCAAAAATCCAGGCAGAAGACACGGTGACAAGTGAGGAGACAAAAAGACGCAGGCATTCATAAAACAGAGGGAAAAAGAAAACGCAACACAAAGCCCCACGGTTCTACGTACAAGCCAAGGTACATACACACGCCAATAAAAGCAGGCAAGTGGGGAACAAAGGATGTCATAGCAACCTCAACGAGCCCGTTGTGCTACCAACTGCGGTGCTCCTGGTCATCCATCAAGGAGCCTCCGGGATCCGAATACGACATTCAAGGGCGGGCTGTGGCCACCCCAGCCAGAGGGGTCGCGTCCCTGCAAGGCACCCTGGCCTCCTTTTCTTCCTTCCTCCCCACCTAAAATCCAAGCGAGGTCTGTTCCAAGCCTCTCCCTTTCTTCCCTCAACAGCTGCTTTTCTGAAATGCAGGGAAACATAATATGGCCACAGCTTCCCCTCACACTCGTGTTCCCCAGTTACGTTTCCCTGACTGTTTCAGATCGGGGTAACACGGCCCTCCCCTGTGTTCTCAAAAGCTCTCCTGACCCTTTGAAAACAAAGGCAAGATAATAACCGAAGAAGGGGGAGGGATGCACATAAATGCATTTTGCTTGATCTTGCAAAATCAAGCAACCCACCATTGGGATTCATTTGGGATTGTGGATTTCCAGTGGGATATAAAGCTCATTTACCTGTGCCTAATTCAAAAGAGAAATGCTCATTTCCTTCCACCTCAATCTTCTACTTAAATTATAGGTCTCTTCTTTATTAATAGACAGTCATTTCTTTCTACTTTCTTCTGGTTTAAGAGGGGGAAATACTGCGACTCCGGAAGAAAAAAAAAGGAAAGGAAAGATAAGTGTTTCTCCAGCAAGACTTGGAAGGCTGTAGAAAATAAGAGAACTTTTACAAGAACCTAATGGAGATATTGACATGTGTGTCTGGAAATCTAAACTTAGCAAAGTGTAAGGCAAGAACAGGGCTTTCTCACTTTATTTCTGTATCTGGAAAGTTTCAGCGGCTGCTACCACATGAATATTTATTAATGCATTGTGAATCAGAACCTGTGATTATTACTCAAACTATCTTTTTACCTTACAAGCTTCAACTCAGAAGAATAAAAACACATCTGCTTTTGCTCTTCCCATATTTTATTCAATGTTTTAACAGCTTTGCTGTAAATATCTCATCCATTACGATTCAGCTGTGACTATACTGGCTTCACATCTCCTGTCTTATTACTGTCATCACGGTTAAACAACACACGGTTAATTCTGTTAACTAACAAGTTCATTGTTCTAGCTAGTCAGCGATCTCCCATTTGTTGGGTCCACATGTTGAGACAATTGGATATGAACCAAAGAAGGGCCTGAGTGAGGTGTGTTCCCTTTGTTCAGACGACTGGGTCGTTATTTGAGACGGTCACTCAACGGGCTGTCATGGAAGAAGTGCGTCAGTCTGAGGATAGGGCCAAATCCAGCCCTATTGGATGAAGAGATTGCGCAACCTTCAAAGAATTTGGTTCTGCAATATGTAAGTACCGTGAGAGCCTTCGATTCTCTGTGTGATGCCTGCACTTCTTGATCGACCTTATAAACCTGTCTTCTTCCAGAGTCTTCCCAGAAGAAACATGCTATTTTTTTTCCCCTCTAGCTATGATTTAGTTTGTCTGTCAGTGTGGTCTGACAGTCCGGAATGCGGGATTGGAGGTCCAGCAGACCCGGTTTGCTTCCCGGCTCTTGACATTTGCCAGCTGTAGGGACTTGGATGATTTACTCAGCATCGGGGACCCTCGTCTATTAAAATGGGAGCAGCGACCACACCTACTCATCAGGTGGTTCTGACGCGGGCAGGAGAAAATGTGTATCAAGTTTGGTATCAGTGAAGATTCGGTGCAGGAAATAGAAATCACTACAACTATTTCAAGCATGAAATGAGTTAATTTGGGTATTAGGTATGCTATCTATTATTATGATAATGTCATAACACACTCATTGGCTTAAGACTATGAGCATTTATTCCAATCATGGGTCTGTGGGTCAGAGATTTGGGCTTGGCTTGGCTGAGTTCTTTTGGTCATGGTGAACTCATTCCATGTCTTACTGTTGACTGGTGCATCTGGGTTCGATGTGTACTTCTCCAGCAGGATGGCCCGGGCACTCTCCTGGCAGAGGCAGAGAAGCCAAAGGACTTCTTCTTGGGTGGTTTGCTGGCATCCCATTGGTCGAAGCAGGTTACACATTGAGCCCATAGGCAAGAGTGGAAATAGAAAGTCCCACCCAGGGTAGCTGGATGTGAGGGTGAAAACCATTTTGGTTTTCCAGAGCCTGAGGGGTTTTGCAGGATACAGGAATTTAGTGCTAAAACTGGGAGAGTCCTGGACAAAGCAGGATGCACTGGTCACTGTGTTAGAGCATTTATTGGGCAAGAACATGGACACAAGGAAGGTTAAGAATTGTAGCCTTGGAGCTCCTGGGTGGCCCAGTTGGCTAAGTGTTTGCTTTTGATTCGTGTCATGGTCCCAGCATCCTGTGATCAAGCCCCACGGGGGCTCCCTGCTCAGCCGGGATCCTCCTCCTCCTTCTGCCTCTGCCTTTCTGCCCTCCTCATGCTCGTTCTCGCTCTCTCTCAAGTAATAATAATAAAAAATAATAAATAAAATCTTAAAAAAAAAGAATTGTATCCTTATGTCTTATGAAAGGGACTTTGGAGCTGCCTATCAAATTGTTGGACGGATTGGGGCAAAAAAAAACAAAAAAACAAAAAAAACAAAAAAAACCTATTGGTCTGAAGGTCATGGCACTGTTTTTGCTGCTGTTATAGCTTTGCCTATTAGCCCTGACAGTCTAGCAACCAGACGCTAGAATGTGGCAACGGACTACCAAGGAATCCCCATGTAGTGCCTGCTGGTCAACCATCACTGTCACAGGAGGGATATGCCCCACTCCCACCCTCCAGATCTCCATGAGGGCAACTGATGAACAGAGCCTAACTCTAACCCAGAGCTCTGATGACAGAAAAATATGTCCTTGAACTTTCCAGCCTCCTAGAAGAGGAAAATTGAAACAGAGCATGAGGGGCTCGGTCCACAAAGGTTCACATGAACGTCAGGCTCATGGGGAATGTTATCTGTTGTGATGCTGGTCAGATTCATTCAGATTGAGTCACTGATATGACCTGCTATGAATCCCTGGGTCTGTAACCCTCTCTCTGGCTCAGCTAAAATTATAGGCAAACAGGTTACCTTCTAAGATACCTGATTCCCAGAAGGCTACTCTCGAAAAGACAGAATCATTATAAAGAAAATGGGTTTTATAGCATTTCAGCTCCCAAGGATAACTGGAGAATTTTTAAGAAGCCACATGCCTTTTTTCACCTTGTTTTGCTTTAGGTATTATTGGGGTTTCTTTCCTTTTCTTTTCTTCTTTTTTTTCCTCCCCTCTTCTTCTGAAAATTATCTGGGTATTCTCAGAATCTGAAAGGTTTTGTTCAGAATCTGGGAGAAGATTTTAATCAGTTCTCATCACTTTAGTCCTGTTGACTTCTTTGTCATCACACATAGTTACAAAAAAAAAAAAAAAAATAAGAAGAATGAATTCTGAAGGCATCTGAAATGAGCATCATAGATCTTGGCCTATATCTGACCTATTCTAAAGAAAGCAGGAAACAACACACCTATCTTAAGAAGGTCACTTGAGTCTACTGATTTCAAAACACAAATGAGCTGAGTTTATTAGAGAAAATTCTGGTTCATTAGAGATAATTTTTCTAAGACACAGCTCCTTAAGGAAAACATACCTTCGCTGTGATTCTAAATCTGTCTCCTGAGAAATCTCAGATGCCTGCTGCTCAGTTTGAATTCTTTGCTGCCCTTAACTTTCTGGCTGCATGTTAGAAATCATTTTAAATGAATTGAATAAAATTCACAAGTGTTATATGCCAGCAAATGATGAACTCACAGGAAATATGACTCAAATCCACTTTTTTCATTTTGGTTTTTTTCCCCTCATAATAAATAGAAATGAACAAATGTGGCTTTAATGACATCTTGGAGTGAGAGCTTTTATTGATATATTATCAGTCGGAAGTGTGTAATGCTTCGGTGAAGTAAACTCCATTCCGCATATTTATAACCAGATTGAAAAAGGTGTGTTTGTTATTTTGTGTGACACTTCCTAATGATAGTGAAGTTTTGTATATGAAGATATACACGCATGATCATAAAAATGAACAATATTTCAGCTTACAAAATGTTTCTTTGATTGAAGATGTTTTTGTACTTACTTAGTTTCCAATTACTTTTTTAACCTGTGCTCACAAACTTACAAATGGCTTTTCCTCGTTTCTGTAAAGTTGTAAACAGATGCTTCAAACCCTGTCAGCTGAAACAAAATGGGGATCGCCCGTTTTAGAAGGACAAGTCCTCCTCTGGGCAGCTGAGGGTCTGGTCATGAGCTGATTATGGTCTGTATCAGGTCCGACTGTTTGGGTTACAAAACACAGAGTAGGCTTAAGGAAGGAGGGGGCCTCTTGGCTCCAGCTAGAGGACTGGCTTCAGACACCGGGGGATGAAGGTCCTCATTGATGTCACAGGAACCCAGTGACCCGCCATCCCTCAGATTTGCTTTCTGATTTATGTTACATTTCTTTTAAGCCAGGGTATCTCCACAAAGTCACAAGATGATCATAGCCCCAGAACACACACTCTGTCTCTGTCTCTGTCTCTGCGTCTGTCTCTGTCTCTCTCCCTTCTCATCCCCAACCAACTGAAGAAAACACAAGAGTCTGCCTACCGTTGCCTCAAACTGCTCCCATGCATTCTCCTGAGCCGCTGTGTGAACCAGGGGTGTCATTAAGTACCTGGTGCTGTGGGACAAGGCATATTTGGAAGCCCAGCAGCTTAAAACAACATTCATTTATTACATCAAAGTTTCTGTGGGTGAAGGATCCAAGGGTGGCCTAAGCAGGTCCTCTAACTCAGCATCCCCAGGAGGGCCGCCGTCAAGGTGTCGTCGGCCTGCCTCGAGGTTCAGCTGGGGCTGGACCCACCTCCAAGTCTACTCAGTGTGTGTGCAGGATGCACTTCTTCATGGGCTGTTGGACCAAGGGACTTCGTTCTTCCTTGGCTGTTGGGCAAAGGCCATTGTCTACTCTTTGCAAAGACAGAGAGATAGAATTCAGTTTTCAATCCTCGTCCTGGAAGAAACTTCCCATCACTTTTGCCAATTATATTCATCAGGAACAAATAAATTAGGAACCAGCCCGTACTCCAGAGGAAGGAGTTACACCAGGGAGGGAACATCAGGAGATGAGATCGTGATAGCCATTCCAGAAGCTGCCCACCACAAAGGATAACTAAATGTGCTGGGTTTATGAACAATTCTTTTTGTCTGTATAATAATTTATTGAGTGGATATAGCAAAACTTAACTTTTTTTAATTTAGTAAATTGACTTGTTTAAAATAGGTTTTAAAATTTTCTCCGGTAGCACCGATAAAACTGTGGTGCATCTTTCTTTAAAAGTCCTTTGGTAGGGCGCCTGGGTGATTCAGTGGGTTAAGCCTCTGCCTTCGGCTCAGGTCATGATCTCAGGGTTCTGGGATCAAGTCCCACATCAGGCTCTCTGCTCAGCAGGGAGCCTGCTTCCTCCTCTCTCTCTCTCTCTCTGCCTGCCTCTCTGCCTATTTGTGATCTCTCTCTGTCAAATAAATAAATAAATTCTTATTTTTAAAAAAAAAGTCCTTTGGTAATCGTATCCAGGAAATCCAGACTCAAATGCTCACAGGGACTTGTGAATGCTGTCCCTCTAATGGGACAGTGGTCACTCATATCCAGCTTCCTGCCAACATGTGGGGACATGAACCCTCACCTCCTGCTTCTTCAAGAAAAATAAGAAATTCCTATTTGTATGTGAACTGTCCTTTTGGCTCCACTGAAAACAAAATGTACTTAAATGAGTGTGCTGGCCAAAGAAGACTGGTCTGCGGGCTGGATCTGATACACTGACTACCATTTGAGACGGACAACCTAAGGGCTGTATTTCTGAAATCAACCTTAAGGGGGAAAAGAAACAGGAAATGGCAAAACTATGGAAACAATAAAAGATGAATGGTCCAGGGGTTAGGGAAAAGGGAGTGAGGAACAAGCAGAGCCCTGAGGATTTGCAGGGAGTGAAACTATCTGTATGATACTCTAATGATGGGAATATGTCATCGTACATTTGTCAAAATATGGAGCGTGTCCCACAACAAGAGTGGACCCTGATGTACACCGTGCACTCGGGGTGACAATGATGTGTCCACATAGGCTCATCGTTTTAACAGATGTACATTCTGGTGGGGGAGGTGGATAATGGGGAGAGGCTATGGATGTGGGGGGGGCACGAAGGGGTATATGGGAACTCTCTGTACCTTCTGCCTAATTTTGTTGTAAACCAAAAAGTGCTCTAAAAATAAAGTATATTTTAAAAAACTGGATATAAAGGAGTGAGGTTATGTATAAATTTTTTCTCTTTGATTTTCTAAACATCCTTCAACAAGCAAATAGTACAGGCAGCCTTCATGTCACACACCAATGCGGAACTATAAAAATGACTTTGCAAGCCGAAACTGTGCAAAGCGATATTAATAATCAGTGGTAAAATTCCAGTCGCTCCATGACCTTTAAAAATGTTTGCCAAAACATTAAAACTGCCTTCCTGTTGCTTATAAATACATACAAAAATGAAAAAAAAATAGTACAAGTAAAATGTATTTCATACACTATATTTTAATCATTAGAAACATGAGCATGAATGTGTCTATGTATTTGTGAGAGCTTATCAAGTAGTTTGAATACTGCCGATGGGTCTTCTTCTCATTATATAACTTAGGAAACAAAAAGAGCATCTTTCCCAGGCCTTGGTGAATTGGCATACTGAATTTTAAGTCCAGTTCAGCTTCCAACACTCTGATCCTAGTGCTTCCAATGTCATGAACGATCTTTAAGAGTTCATTTCTAAATGTGAAGTTTTTGCAGGCATCACTTCCTCTGGGACACCTTCCTCCTTCTTGTCACAAAGTTTAAGGTCAACTCCCTCCCCAGGAAGTTTCTCTGGCTGCACATCTAGAACCTCTCAGGCAATACGGTCATCCACATCCCCACACACAGCTGTTTCTCCAATAACTCCATTTACGTTCAATGCCCACGTCATTCCCAGAGTCAATTTTCATTTCTGTGCTGTACTTGAATCTTAGTTGGTCAATCTCCTCCTCTGATTTCTCGCATTTGTGAGATGTCACATGGGTTTTCCACTGGGAGACAAGGAGGCAACACCACCACACGCTTTGCTGTCTGAGTGTGGACGGCACAGAAGTGTATAGAAACCAGTCACCAACGGGCTGAGGAAGGGACAAGATGGGGCCTGGAGGGCTGCACCTCTCCTACCAGCGTGCCAATCTGTGTCCAGAAGAGCTAACAGTGAAGTTGGTACTTTGTGCCGTCACTCCCAGTTCATATACCGTGGTAACTCAAAATTGAATCATGTTGTGGGGTGGGGGGCTGATGTTAGTTAATGAAAACATGGTCACTGAAATTTGTGCAAAGAAAGGTCTGCCAGTACTTCCATATTGGAAAAACAAACTTTATTATAAAAAAAAAAAAAAAGATTCTTTGCTCCTTTTTTGGTCACAGACTCAAGGACTAAAGATAGACTATTGAAGAAGACACACTGCTGGTTGAGTTCAGTTGATTTATGACCCTGGAGACCTCATGGAACATTTTGTAATGTTATTTTGTTCAGGCTCCCTGTGAATATGTACATCTGGAGACATATATATTTATGGAAAATGATAAATATTTTTTTCTCCCCTACCTTATGTCTAAGTAGGTCATGTTGGCAATATTTTCAGTACTTATTACATTTCAGCCAATGTATTTCCAAGAGCATGTAGAATGTAGCTGTAGGATACACATGGGTGGTAACAGTGTGTACAAGACTTCAAAGTCCTATAAATATGATTGTTCTCTGAAAGCTAATCTGGGAAACTAGAACATCATGGATCAAAGCAGAGAAATGCAAAGTCAACTTAGAAATATCATTTTAAAAGCTGTACGATGCCCTTAATAGATGCAAAATGGATAAAGGTTAACTTTTTAAAAAGTCATGCCTTTTTTTTAAATAAGAGGAACTAAGCAAAATAGCAGTCAAGGGGAAATTCCTTAATGGGGTAAATACCTATCGCAAACATTCCTCCTAATGTTGAAAATGAGAAGAGTTGCTATTAAATCTAGCAACACAACAACATGACAAGTATGCCCCATCGCGCTTACTGGACAACAGTGTTCTGAAGGTCCCAGCCAATGCATTAAGAAAAGAAGAGCAAATGTAGGAATAAGGACTAGAAAGGAAGGAATCACTATCATCATTTGCAGCAGACAAGGTCATCAATAAGGAACACAGAGATTCAACAAATGATCACATCTAAGAGAAAAGTAGACCAAATTTGCTAAATATCAGATGCTAAATATCAATGTCCTAGACACTGGAAATAACCCATTAGAAAATTTTAGGGCAGCATCAAGGGGATCCCTAAGCTATCAAACCTGTAGGAAACCAGGTTGAAGGTTATTAACACAGATAAGCAATCCTGTGGATATACCAGGGACTAAGTCAGTCATAATTCAGGGATGATTAGAATCAAAGAGGACAACATGAGTGAGGCCCCAGTAAACCCTATCTTAACATGCACATTCCTGATATAATTGCCAAATATGCCAATACTGTGAAACCAGTCAGTACCTGACTGGTTATATAACTAAATCACCTGAGGCCAACCCAATTTTCAAGATTTCAAAAAATTTGCATTGTGCCCATTGTTTAACAGTCCTTGGGAGTCCAACGCTGCCCAGCGATTTATCAAGTTCAGCCAATGGTGGTTCACAGGCTGATTCAGAGTTTTCTGAGCCCATTAACGAAGAATTATACCTTCCCAGGAAGATAGCCTTACCCAGGGCCCAAATCCTCTCGTTTTCCTGAAATTCAAGAACAAGATGTTCATGGATATCCTATGTGTTGCTTGCTACAAATGCCGTTGAGATCATTTGACAATTTTAGCCATATCTCCTCATCCCAGAAAAAAAGAAAAATCCATATTCATGAAATTATGGTATGTATCTCCAGGGGGTACCCAGACCTTCTGAAGCCTGTTCAAGAGACTACAGATTAAGCACCCCACTCTGTGTTATGCAGTCCATCCCCTCCAACACACATCAATGTTCATCACAGTGGTTCAAAATAAAGAAGCCCTTCCTATCGATGGCCTGGGCTTATATCTCTGCTTTGTCCTTAGTAACCTGTGTAACCTTAGTTACATTACATAAACTCTCTGGGCCTCAGTGTTATTATTTGCAAGGGGAATCATCATCGTCCTTACCTCACTGGGTAGTCATGAGGATGTAAGACAAGAGGGAAAGCTGTTGACACACTGTCTCATGTAATGAATGATCAACAAATGTCAGTTATTACCATTTTACTACTATCCTGCGAGACTGCTTTGTTTTAGCTTTTTAAGATAAATACACTTTATGATCCATACCAGAGTTTTTAACCTTGGCACTATTGATATTTGGGGCCAGATAATTCTTTGTTGTGGGAACTGTCCTGCACATTGAAGGATGTTTACCCATATCCCTGGCCTCTACCCACTAGATGCCACAAACATGCCCACATTTTTGACAGACAAAAATGTCTCCAGTCACCTATGTCTCTTGACAGGTAAAATCACCCCTAATGGAGAATCACTGCTCTACACTGATGAAATGGATATTTCGAGACTTTGTTCTTATGGCAGAAACAAAAGTAGTATAATATTGAAAATGTTACTGTTGCTCATGAAAAGACACTAAGTCCAAAGAATTGTACTCAAAATGGAGAAGAAAGGGCTCTGAGTTTAAGGAAGAGAAAGTAATTGTGTGAATGGGGATGGGAAGTTCCACGTCTCGGTACACACACATGGGCAAAGGGAATTAATGTGAAGCATAGGGGTTGTGAAAAATACAGAGGAAAAATAAATTTTGGCAGTGGAATGAATACATTGAAAACTCTTTCGGGAAAAAAATACATATATAGTTTAACCGAGAGAATACACAGCATGAGTAACACCTGGAAGGAGTCAACAGAGACTGGATATGAAAAACAGAGAGAGGAAATGAGCAAAAGGACCCTACGGATTCCATGAGAGGTCCACACCACTGATTCATGATAAGACAGGACCATTTGATATGGAATTAAAGAGCAGAGTCCAGGGTTAAGAAATCCTTGGAAAAGGACCAAGGGCAAGGATAGGCTGAGACCCCGAGTGTCAGCCTTTCAAGAGACTAACATGGTATACCCATTTCTGAAACAAACAAAGCTATTATCTTGGGTATATGTGGTCCCCAAAGTGTTGTCAAGTTGTCTTGCATTCCCAGTAAATAAATTTGTGGGCGCTCAAAGTCCCTCTGAAAAAAAAGAGTAGCTCAGAGAAGTTGAAAGTCAGCCCTGGTCATACATCAGGTGCACAATCTATGAATGAGATAGGTTCCCCCTTCCTTTGGGTGGTGGCAGCAAAAACTTAGTTGTCACTTCGATGTCAGTGTTTGGTGATGTGAATCCACTGAGAACTTCCAAGCATTTTGCACATGCCCAGCTTTTCCCAATTAATCCCCACAACCACCTTCCGAAGTAGCAACCATTATAATCCCCACTCCACAGATGAGGAAACCAAGGTTTTGAGAGGTTGAATGCTCCAAGGCTATACAGCTAGTAAGCAAGGACTTAATGCCCAGACGACAGTCCCTAACACTCTTCTCTTGGTTCCTGTCCTATATTCTCTTGAGCACTCATGGGGAGGGATGGGGTCCTGAAATCACTTCGACTCAGTGTGTTAAACAGACTAAGGCATAAACAGACTAAGTGTTTTACTTACGCTGACATCTGAAAAAAATTTCCAAGTTGGCATCACTATCCACATTGTTCAAAAATTAAGCCCAAGTAACCTGGCCATCAAAAGAGGGAGCTAAGACTCAAACCTAGCTCCAGCTGACTCGAGTCTAAGGTTTCCCCATCAGATAAAAACAGACACATTAAAATAAAAAATCTTACGCTCTGACATCTTTTCCGTGTCTCCCAATTTTTTGCCATGTGTGACTAATTAGCACAGTTGGCTAGAACATGGTGCTAATGAGGCCAAGGTCGGGGGTTAAATTCCTTCATGGGCTGAAACTTGATGTTTCCTTCCCAGAGTCATAGGCCGTGGCCTGCGCCACAGCTGGTCCCCTCCCAGAAGCATCACATTGGTCATAAGTGCAAATGAGAAACCTTCGATGAGTAACGGTCAGTCCATCCGCACTGTTGGATCAGCTCAGAACATGCTATACTGAGGCCTGACTATTCACAGAAATAAAGACCAATGTTGTTATTAGTTGCATAAATTAACAATTTTTGCCTACACACCAATAAAATTTAACTTTACTCTTTATGGATCGATGGAGCTGTGACTTAACTTTAAAAAACTCATGTACAGGGGCGTCTGGGTGACTCAGTGGGTTAAGCCTCTGCCTTCGGCTTAGGTCATGATCTCTGGGTCCTGGGATGGAGCCCTGCATCGGGCTCTCTGCTCAGCAGGGAGCCTGCTTCCCCCTCTCTTTCTGCCTGCCTCTCTGCCTACTTGTGATCTCTCTCTCAAATAAATAAATAAAAGCCTTAAAAAAAATTTAAAAAACTCATGTACATTAAGAAAGATGCTAAAATTTTGAGATATTGAATGACATGTGCAGTAATACCTCAATTACTTAAACTCATGAGGAAATGAGTTATTTTGTATGTGTAAATTATGTTAAGATAATGGAAGTGTCTCCTTAGTACCGAGACATTTTCGTATTACAAAGTTTGATGGAAATCTTTCTAAATGGAATTCACGTCTTCCTGCCTCCTCAAATTGGAGACATGGAACATGATTTATCCTACCTATTTGTTATTTACAAGAAACATGAGTTCAACGAAGTAATTCTTTTTAATTGAAAATGAAGAGATGGGGAAAAAGACAGCAACCAAGAAAGTCAATGTTAACGCCAGACAAGGTTAAAGTAATTTAACCTTGGAATTTAAGGTTAAAGTAAGAACAGGATAAAGAGGAATAAAAGGTAGTGATAGAAGACATTTCTCCAAAGAAAATGCAATAATCAATAACCTATGTGCACCAAGTAATACGACATCTTCATTGAGTCCCAATTTCCTGTGCCTTCTTCCTATTCCTCAAATAGGCGAAAGTGGTTTCTGAATCAGAGCCTTTGTGGCTTTGCAGCCAAAGTGAATTTCTGCCTGGGGTTGCCTTCCCACTTTATTGGAAGACCGATCCTGCTTATGTAAGGCCTGACGTTTATACAACTTGGAGACCCTAACAAATAATAATAATACAAGAATATAAAATTAGGTACAGAAGTAAATGTGAAACAAGAAACCATGAATTTTATTTTATTTTTTTAAAGATTTATTTATATATTTGAGAGAGAGAGAGCACGTGCGCGTGCAAGTAACGGGAGGGGCAGAGGGAGCAGGAGACAAAGCATACTCCTGCTGGGCAGAGAGCCTGTCAGTGGGCTCTATCCCAGGACCCTACGACCATGACCTGAACTGAAATCAAGATTTGGACACTTGACCAACGGAGCCACCCAAATGCTGCAATAAACCACGAATTTTAAAAAGCTGAAAATACCACAAGCATCACAAGATCCAGAAAAATCATAACAATTCTTACTAATTCACTGCCTGATGTACCTCTATAATAAATCTCTTTTCCACATTTTTAAGCTGCATACCATTTGACTCCCTTTTTCATAACAATAATTTTTAAACATTTTCCATTAAAAAGTTATGCAATTCAGACCTTTCTCCAGCATGGTTAATTGAAATTGGCTTCATGTTATTAGATAATTGGGATAATAACACATGTGACTCCGTATACAGGTGTACTTGCCTTCACAATACTGCTCCAGGTTTACGCCGTACAATTTGAAAACTACAGTAAATTTTATTTGGCATCATTTTTTAAAAATAATAAAAATCTCCAGTGCTTTTAAAATTATATACAGTATATTATCAAGTGTATTTCAGGTAGGGAAGAAATTCTGTTGTTTCGTGCATCCATGAGAAATTAATCCTTGGCTTCAAATTATACATTTGAGGTTGGAGAAATTTCACATGGACTGGCTTCTGGCTCCAAATGTTTTAAACCTTCAATCTCCTCCACTACCCACATACATCAAGTAATGGGTGCCTAGAAAATACTCATATCCCTATAGAACCTCTAGCTTATACCCTTGTATCACCATCCTGGGGAAGACAGCAAAGCTGGCATTGGAAATATTCTGCAAGCCGTTCCAGAATGTTGAGAAATAAGCAGTACCATGAGCAGTAATTTAACTATACCAATGGTGACCTAGAACCACATATGTATGTTCCACTAAACCCAAGTTAAATGAATTCCCAGGTCTTTTCCTCAGCCATATCCAAAAACTGCCAGTAGCCACCTACATGTGCAAGTTGGACAAAAACTCATGGTCATGTGGGGGTATTGCTATGGTGCCTTCCAGGTCCTTGGAAGAGCGGGTATAAGACAGAGCCTTAGCTCTGTCTAGGTTTGTATGAGATACCTTCAGAAGAAGGCTTCTCTACTCTGGCACTACTGATGTTTGAGTCTAGATCATTCTTTGCTGGGGAGTGAGGGGGGAGGTTCTGTACCCTGGTGGATGTGAGTTTAGAAGCATCTCTGACCTCTGCTCCCTCAGTACCAGTAGTACCTACCCCTGCCCCACTAGGGATACCCAAAATGTCTCCAGATATCGTTAGATACGCCCTGAGCGGCAACACTGCCCCCTGTTGAGAATCGCTGGTCCAGAGAAAAGAGTTCAGACAGTGATTCATTCATTTAATGGACGCTTGCTGGATACCTGCTATGTTTAAAGCCCAATGGAAAGTTGCTTTGCACGAGCCCACGGTACCGGTGGGAAGACAGATGATGAACAATAAATTTCACAGAATGCAGAAAGGGCCATAAGGAAGGTCTCGAAGACACTTTAAGAATCTAAGACAAAGCTCCTTTCTGTGTCCCCAGGCTGTTGGGGGATCGTGAGGATTGTAAAAGATGAGATTACCCTGCATCTACTCCATCAAAGTGTTCCTGGACGTTGGCGTGATAGAACCTGAACATGTATGGGGAATTACAGGAAACATTTCAATTAACCACAACAGTCAGTATTTACAAATCCTGGTCAGGGAACATTGAGAAAGTGTGTTAATCATAACCAGGTGGAAGAATCCATCTGCTTTTCTAGTATTCTGGCAATTACGTTCCTTATACTATCCCAGCCACACTCATATTTGCGGTCTACAAATCCTAAGAGATGTTGACAATTTTATTCACAGAAGATTTGCCACGAGGGTTTATCCCAGCCAAATGGAGGGAGGTGGGCGGAGAGGCTAAATCAATAAGAATTTAGATTGTGAACAACACTGTATATAAATTAAAAAAACAAAAACAAAAGCAAAAAAATAAAAAATAAAACCTCACCTGCTCTGACACAAATCATCCCTCCAGAACTCTTGAGATAACCCTGGTGTTGTTCTTACCCTATTGTATCTTTTCCCCCAATCAATTACAAAACCTATTGATAACAAAAATAAACGAACCCCAGGGTACATAAAAAATTGGCACCTGTTTCGCTCTAAGTGTTGTGTCCTTATCAAATGTATTTGTTCACGGAAAGCCCCGGAACAGACAATATGACCCTTTGCTGAGTTGTTGACGTCTCCGTAAAATTAGTAATTGGAGAGGGAATGTCACTAATTCCCATATTTCTGCTGGAAAGTTACTGCAGAGTCCTTTATCAACTGGAACACTATGTAACTGCTCGGCAGAAATGAGCTAACCCACTCCTCTCCTCTGATCGCACGTAATCACAGGAGCCACTCAAAAGCATGTTCCTTTAATCTTTTTCTTTATCATCACTCTATTTTGCTGAACTTACCTTAATTTGGCCATTCAGACCTCTTCTGGAGGGTGCTCCATGGCCCTTCCGTGGATTAATTAACCCATTATTGCAATAATTTCCACTTATATAGTGCTCGATCATTAAAAATTCATTTTGATATTGGCAAGAAGTAATTTAACATTGTGGTTTTAAAGTGGTGTTTCCTCAAAATTTACTAGAAAAATAACATATGCTAATGCATTGAACCCACAATTTCAGGAGCTCACTGCTAGGGGTGAGGTTAAACTTACTTTTTTTTTTAAATCAGGAAAATGACAATGCAAACGTCTCATGGCAGAGCAAAACTCATCGAGGAGGGCGTGGATTGATGACCTTCAGAGATCTCAACTAACAGCCAGGTCTTTGGGGCTGAAGAGCCTAGAATGACACCTTCTCCTCTTGCTGGGGCTCAGGGTTCTTGCCTCTGAAATGGGGCTAATCCCTCCCATAGTGTTGTAGTGAGGATCAAAGTGGACAATCTGTGTAGTGAGTCCAGCACTGTGCCTGATATAGCACCACGGTGGAAACTCGGTCAAGGAAAAAGCTATTCGTTTGCCATGTAATCTCACTCCCCTACACACACTTGCACACACCCCTAAGCATACCCATGCACACTGCCATTTTCATAGTAATTCAACAAAGAAGCTGGTTCTATAAGATAACCAAATTAACAGGCTTTCCCACCCACAAATTGACCAGTTATACACTGGAGGAAAAAGTCTGCATCAATTCAGTCAAAACAGGTCCACAGCATTAGCTGGTTGGTTAGTTAACAGATTGGTTATTTAGCTAATTGGCTAATTAGTTACTTATGTATAAGACTTGTTTCTCTATATCCTCTAAAAAAAAAAAAATCTCAGCATTGCTGACATTGGGGGGCGAGATAACTCTTTGCTGTGGGGCCTCTCCCATGAATTGCAAGATGTTAACAGAATTCCTAGCCTCCACCCACTCCCGCCAAGAGCACCCACCCACCCTAATTGTGACAATGAAAAGTTCTCCAGATATTGTCATGTATCTTCCAGGCTGAGAATTATTGCTCTAGCCCAAACCTCCAAGTGGGTTATATTCGCATTAATTGAGCCATCTTGGGGAAAGGGACCCTAAGGAACTTGGCGTATGGCACATTGAGGAAATTCAACTGTTGGACTAACCCCTTGGAGGCTACCTGCAGCAAGGATTTTCACAATTCTTTGAGGTCTGCAGTCATATTTATGTTCTGATTTGGTCTGTTAATGGCTATTAGGGCCTCAAGGTCTCCTTGCTGTATCCGGGCTTCACCAGAATCTAGAACTCTAAAAGCCATAATGGTGAGTTCCATGAGTGCATTCATCACTGAGCTCATGAGTTTAAGTTTCAGGACTCAGAGCCTGCACAGGTCCCTTCTGAGGTCCTTAACTTAATTTCGTATATGTGATTTAATGTTCTCTTCCAAAAGAGGGTCCTCCAATGGGAGGGGTTTGGTTCCCATGAAATCTGGCTCTCCCCTTAATAGACACCATGCCCCATCTGTTCTCCACTGTACCCTCAGCACCTCCACAGTGTCTGGAATATGATAGATCCACAGCGAAGTTTGCTGAGTGACTGAGTGACCAACTCGATGAATGAACAAAGGCAATAGAGATTTATACACTTTGGAAAGCATAAAAGTCCACAATAAATTCAGGGCCATGATCTATTGTCTGCGGATTTAGATAGACAGTGAAGGCCACTGGAGTTCAGAAGAGAGAGATCACTTCAGCTGTGATGGAAAGGAGATATTACAAGCCAATCATAGAATCACAGAGCTTAAAAACAGCATTATAATGAACCACAGTACGCTATTACCTATGGGACCGACTCAGAACTTATACTCTGAGCCTCAGTCCTAGCTCCACTGCTCACCAGGTGGAAATCAGCCAGCCACTCTCTAAAATGGGCACAAAAATAGTATTGATAATGTGCGATAGTTGCGAGGTTTAGAGGCATGCCACTGACAAAGTATGGGGCATGGGGTCCAGCATATGGCAGGCGCTCAGTACACGTTAGCTAATGTTACCGATTGGTCCCAATGGGCCAGGCATCATGCTAAACGCTTTCCAGACGTTAGTGGGGAAATGCTCATAAGTCACAAGGAAACGTGACCATTTTCTGAGTACCCCTGCAGTTCATCAATGTACAAGGTAATTCACCACGTTCTCCCTTTGATATTCGTTGCAACTCAGTAAGTTAAGTGTTATTCCAATTTTGTAAGTATGAACTCGAACTGAGAGGAGTTAGTTATGTGCAAAGAGGTTAAGCGAGAGAGTGGAGACAGACCACAAGCCACCAAACGCCAGGACTGATATTTCTGCCAGGTTGATTCTATCCTACCAGCTAAGAGCTCAGGGATCAGATAAAAGGGTTCAGATCCTGGCTCACCCCTGCTTGGACCTTAGCAACTGATCTAACCTGTTAAATCTCAGTTTCCTTATCTGCGAAACAGATACCTATGTCAAGAAGTTCTAGAAAATACTAAGAGACATGGTGCACATGAATGACAACTCGGGGCCTAGTGCATGAAAAATGCCCAAATCTTCTAAGTATTGCTCTTGTCCAAAAGTATGAAAAAGAAAACACTATATTTGCCCACTTTCAAATCCCAATTTAATTTTTTTTAAAAGAGAGAATAGAGGCAGAGGGAGAGGGAGAAGCAGGCCCCCCACTGAGCAGAGAGCCCGATGCGGGGCTCAATCCCAGGACCCTGAGATCATGACCTGAGTGGAAGGCAGATGTTTCACCAACTGAGTGCCCAGGTGCCCCTCAAATCCCAATTTTTTTTAAGATTTTTTATTTATTTGTGAAAGAGAGAGCAAGAGAGAGCATGAGCAGGGTGAGGGGTAGAGGGAGAAGAAGACTTCCCGCTGGGCAGGGAGCCCAGTGAGGGACTGGATCCTGGAACCACGGCTGATCCGCTAAGAGCAACATTCTGGGGGCAAAGTGGGAAAAAGTCATGAGGACCAACGTCAGGAGAGAGGTGAATCCCTTGAAGTTTAGAAGTACATGCCCCAATTCCTCTGCCGCAGAGTCACCTGACTCAGGGTGTTCCAGGCATAAATTTTCCTCTTCACATAGGTGACCTGTGATCACGTTGAGGACATGTGGCTTCCTAGGATAGCAACAGTGGCCACCAGAAAAATGGTAGCCCAATCTTTGGTTTTGAAAGTTATTAATCTTTACATGAAATTCCTAGCAGTGGCGAGGGGAATATTAGTTTTATTTAATTTCACTCAAATTACACTACAAAAAAAATTAAGGGGAATAATTATGAAAGTAAGGTCAACTCGATTTCCTATAATAATGTTTTTTGTTACCAGGCTCATTATTGCTAATTCTTTTCATAATCTTTGCCATCCAACCTCATTTGTTTCATTTATAAGTGGCAAGAAATGCACATCACCAAACAGCGATGAAATCAAGACAGCAAAACGTCACTCGGGTGATCTCTGGAGAAAGTAATTCTTGTCTCTAGTTAACCTTTTAGGGAAAAACGTGACTGCATATTCCCAATGTAGGTGTTACATTTGTCAAAGTGAAGTTTTCCTCTTCTGATCGTTCAGTCATGCATCCTGGCTGGAGACGGTAGGGGCTTTTGCCAAAAGTTGAAGTTTTATCCTGCTGTTCTGAATACTTATAAACCAAATGAAAAAGCACTCAAGGAGGTTTTAAACGGGCTTTTAGCGTAACCCAAAACACACACACACACACACACACACACACCCCACACATACACACATCCATGAATTTTTAAATATGCAAAAACTCCTCTCACTTAGACTACTGTTTAAAAAAAAAAAAAAAGATCTTGCATGTTCATTACCGAAGACACTCATATCTGAGATTTCATTTGCTCCCATTACTGTAGTTTGAACCTGTACTATTTGGCTTTATGAAGAATCCCAGAATTGTTAGTAAAGAAAAAAAAAATAAAAATAAAAGCTCTGATCTATTTTAAACATCTCATATCATAGAATTGGCATTCCACGGCTAGAAGTTTCCTCTAACCACAGGGTGGGCCAACGTTTGAATTATCCACACTTGGGCCATAGTGGCTTTAAATACTTTGAATATCTCTCGTTTTGCTGATCACTAAAGAAACTTTCAAGAACAAACACACATGGTCCCTGTGATCCTAGACTCCACAACATGTAATTGCATAAACACACAAACAAATGAAAGTATAATTACCAATTATGAGAAGCACATTCAAAGCAAGGGACAGTGCCCTCGCTAGCTGACGCTGCTATCACAAACAGCCACAGACTGGGGGTCTTAAATAACAGACATTCATTTCTCACAGTTCTGAGGCTGGAAATTCAAGAGCAGGGGGATGGCATGGCAGGTTCTGGTAAGAGCCCTCTTCCTGGATTCAGATGGCTGTTTCCTCCTATGAGGGAGAGAGAGGGCTCGTTTTCTTCCTCCTTTTCTAAAGATACTAATCCTGCCAGGGGGCTCTGCCCTCACGATCTCAGCTAAACCTCACCACCTCCTCAAGGCCTCACCTCTGAAGATCGTCACTTTGGGAATGAAAGCTTCAACATATGAATTTCGAGGGGACACAGACATTCAGACTACAGCAGACAGGTTAAAGAAATAGAGAAAAAGTGAGGAGTGGAAAGGCCAGTCAGATCCCCCATGTTCTCTTGGCCCGCTCACAACGCCACCTGTTGCCTGGGGGGGGGGGGGTGGCAGCCCCCCTCGCACACCAAGAATTTCCTCCCTCTAGGTCCTGCCTCTCTTTGTTGTAGGGTTTTCTCTAATATGACATCATACTCAGCCCATGGCAACAGAGGCCAGAAGTGCCAGATAATTAACACCCCCGGGAGTGACCCTCAATTGGGGGACGGGGGCAGGAATTGGTGAGTAACTACACCAGCTTTCCGTCTCGTTACCGGACCAGTTCTGAGGAGGTCCCACACAGTCCACCAGAGACTCCCCAGTGGGACCGAGTTGTCTACAGTGGTAAATTTCTCATTAACATCACGTGTAATTGACTCTCTTATTCCTTTCCTGGGACTGATTCCTGGAGTCACCTCCCAAATGAACTACTCAGCTCTGCCTTTGGGAAACCTACATGAAGATCAGTATCTACTGTGGGAAAGTAAACTTCCACCTGGTCCCCAAAGGAGGAGAAGCAGCTCTCCCTGAGAGCACCTGGGGGGAAAGGATTTCATGGAAGAGGAAGAAACAGCATAAGCAAAGGCCCTGAGGTAGGGAGGAGCTGTTACATTGGAGCGCCTGAAAGGAGCCAACAGGGTGGTATTACAGCGAGCAGTGTGACATGGGCTGAGGCCCAGGCACGGACCAAGCAGAACCCGGCAAGCCACAAGAAGGAGTTAGGGCTGTGTTCTTAATATGTCTCCATCCGGCAATGAGGAACCTGAGGATTAGAGGTGTTAGAGTAAAAAAGTGAATGGCGAGTATATTTGAGCGAGAATCTAAACGTGGGGAGATCTGAATACAGAGCCGATATTTTCAACCACTCTTCTACTAAACCTGCTGCTAAAATAGCTTAAACCAGTGTTTTCCTCTTGGTTTATACCAGGCTGGCGACTCTGTCTCTTTACCCACCTTCTTGACAACCGTCTCTGCTTAGTCCCACTACCAGTATGACAGATCAGAACTCTGTTTCTCAGAGCAGCTGGAAGAGTAGAGCACCTGCATTCCTAGCCAGTTTCTGGAACATCCTTCTGCAACATCAAGATATATAGCCTCTGTAAATTTTCAGAGACGTATTAACGTTCACCTCCATAATGCCTTAATTGTACAGAAACCATTAGACAAGAGTGTTAAGGTGACAAAGGGACCCATGCAAATGGTAAAGAAAGAGAGCAAGATGCCTAAATTAAAAGGGGTGAAGGGTCCAGGACAGTCTTTCATGGCGGAAAAGATTCATGGAGATTTGCTGTCTTAACAAGAATGGACTGCCTCATAAATTATCTCAATATGATGCCAGTGAGTCAAGGGGAACTTTTTTAAAGTAGGAATTTGCGAAAGGTTAAATTAAAATGAAGGCTGAACAATTATTTTTGTCCTCCTGCCTAGCAGGGCTTCTGCTAATGTTTGTGTACAGAAGTGATAACGGCGGGATACTTCAAAGCCTTTTCAGGGAAATCATATCATTGGTGAGAAAGGATTTGATTTTGTAAAAAGCTTATATTGTAAGTGATATTGAAAATAAAGAGACAAGATTGCATGAGCTAAGTGCTTTATTTTTGTTAGTGCTGGTGGGGTTCCGAAGATCCTCATCAGGCCTGTAATTGGGGTTTTAAAAGTGGAAATAGAGGAGTGTTTTCCATTGTCTTTGAAGATGGCAACCCTGACCCAACAGTGGAGGGCCATGCCCTGTAAATTTTGTTTCCAGCAAATAAAAACTATTCTCTCCAAAGGCTCCCAATCCTCTTGGCCAGGCCACAGCATTTTCCGAGGGAGGGGCAGGTCTGAGAGCAACCTGTGGAGATGGTCCTCACGCTTTTCTCAATCCACCCCTCACAGGGGTTTTGACTAACCTTACAGAGAGGAAGGAGTTGGAGAAACCAAGAAAAATAACAACATCTATTCAAGTAGATGGTGAGCAGCACCTGAGCAGAAAGCCTATCTCCTTTTTCTTTATATCCTGAAGGCCTGGCCCACGGCCCATAGCATGTAGGAGCTGCAGGCACTGTAAATAACATGAAACCCTACTATAATTTTGAATGTGGAAAGTAATTTTCCCATGCAACTGGAAATCTAGAGGCGGGTCCTTTTTGGAGTCATTAATTTCCTCCACAACATCTTCCAAGAACCCATGCAATTTCAACATGTCTTTCTCATGAGCTAGGTCCACGGGTTAGCTTCCTTAAGGTTTTTTTTTTTTTTTTCTTTTTAAGATTATTTATTTATTTGAGAGAGAGAGAAAGAGAGCGTGAGCAGGAGGAAGAGGAAGGGGGAGATAATTTCCAAAGCAGACTCTGAGCCAAACATGGGGCTCGATCCTACGACCACAAGCTCATAACCTGAGCTGAAACCAAGAGTCAGACGCTTAACTGACTGAGCCACCCAGGCACCCCAGCTTCCTTAAGGTTTTAAGATGTCTCCTAATTAGGGGCGCCTGGGTGGCTCAGTGGGTTAAGCCTCTGCCTTCGGCTCAGGTCATGATCCCAGAGTCCTGGGATCGAGCCCCGCATCGGGCTCTCTGCTCAGCGGGGAGCCTGCTTCCTCCTCTCTCTCTGCCTGCCTCTCTGCCTACTTGTGATCTCTCCCTCTCTGTCAAATAAATAAATAAAAAAAATTTAAGAAAAAAAAAAAAAAAGATGTCTCCTAATTATATATAATTTTTTTTCCAAGAGCAAGAATAGCCTTTCTGGAAGCTTCCTAGAGACTTCATTTCATATTTCAATGCCCAAAAAGTTGCTTATGTTTATGCCTTAGTGAATGCACAGCAAAAGGAACAGGGCTAATGTGAAAGGCTCAGATGATCAAGACCCACCCCAGGGTTTGGAGATGAAGCAAACTCCTTTCAAACTCATGGCCATTTAAAGGGCATGGGTCATTGGACAAAATTAATGACTCTGTTGGGAAGAAGAAACAGAAGGTAGGAAGTAGATATTGGCAACCAACAGTCTCTGCTAAAATAAAAAATTTTAGTAGACATCTATTAAAGAAATCATGGAATGAACCAATGAGCCTCTCTCATGTCTTTCATTATTTCCTTCCTTGGGGTGTGGACTTTATTGTTTCCAGGAAGTGTTAGGTCTTTTGGCCTTTCCAGCATTTCCTTTCGCCTCAAAGGTCCATAGACCCAATCATCAGTCTGTATGGTTTGACTGGCTTCCAAAACATATAGAGACACGTGTCCCAAATCTGTCCCGTCAGTAACTTTCATGGCTGCTGCCATGCCGATTGGTTCACATGGAAAATTGAACCACCGAGAGCTAATTCAAAGGGAGTATGAGGAAGGTGAATGTCTCTTCCCAGCGGAATGAAGTAGGAGTTTCATGTTTCCATAATGTAATCCTGGACGGTATTTGTCTGGACTGTGGGGACACACACGAGAGTGAATCTAACACAGAGGAAAGCAAAACCAGGAAATGGGGACAGACTAAATCTTGATACAGCTTTGACTCTGGATCTAGGCACAAATGGATGAGCTAAGTAAATATGTCTTTCTGAATTTTTTGGTCAAATAATCTAGTGCATTTCTTGTTTTCCTCTAAGTCAGTTTGAATTGAATTTCTGTCACTGACAACCAAAGGAGTCCAGTCTAATACATGCCTTTATCTCTATTATGCTGTGAGTTTCCTAAGACCTGAGGTTCAGATATAGTCATCTCATAATTTCTATAGTTCTGTACCATACGCCTCCATAGTCCCTACCTAGCAGAGAGTTCCTAAGGTTTGTATCATGTGAGAACTCCTTTTCTTAAAAAAGACTTATTTATTTATTTGCGAGAGAGCGTGCAGGAGTGGGGGGGAAGGGGCAGAAGGACAGGGCGAGAGAGAATCCTCAAGCAGACTCCCTACTGAGTGCAGGGTCCATCATGGGGCTCAATCCCAGGACCCCGATATCATGACCTGAGCAGAAATCAAGGGTTAGTCACTTAACCAACTGAGCCACCTAGGTGTCCTGAGAATTCCTTTTTGATATGAAAATATTAATAGATCTCAACACAACAGATGTTTTACTTTTAAATGTCTACGGAGTGAGAAAATATATAATAATACAAAGCTACTCTAAAACTAGGGATAGTTTGGTTACATGAATTTGTATTTTATGACTCACAAAGGCCTTTACCTACAATTTAAAAACAGTCATACATAATGTGCAAACATATTATCTATTTCCTTAGACAAATTTTAATCCACACATGGATTTGTGGTCTATGAATCTAATAACTGCCAAAGGAAATCCATAGACCACAAAACCCTTCTATGTCATCAAAAGTGCTTGGAGAGGTGTGGATGAAATAATGCTTACGCCCCCCAAAACTTAAAATGATCCATGACTCAATCATTCTGTCAAGGCTACTGAATCCATCTTCTCAGGGTTCTCTTTCGAAGGAGACGAAAGTAATACAAAATATCAGTTAAGAGCTAGAAGATGCGGAGCTGGCAGAATTACTCAGGTGACTGTTACAGTTTGTTAATGAGACGTCAATCTGAGTGGCCAGACTTCAGGTGCTGAGGACAGAGCCTCCAAAAAACCCCGTCGTAACTACTTTTTAATAATTCCCACTGTGTGTGCTGAGAAAATGCAGCATAATAATACAGATAGCCCAGAACAGCAAGACCTCTCAAAGATCCAGAAACCTAGGCATAAGGTCCCAAAACGTTGGCTTCGTACAAACTGTCCATCTGCTCCCTGTCTTCTAACTCTGCAGAATTGATTTGCAGGGGTGTTGCTGTTCCTTCCCCTGTCCCCACCACGTCGCTCTCACTTGCACAGAAGCCACGAGATGTGGACCCAGGGCTGTTCTCTCCTTGGTGCCAATCCCTGGTCACGTGATTGGCTCAGGTCTGCTCTTAGAAGCGTGACGCTCAGGACATTTGCTCGGGGGCCCTGAGAAGTGGTTCTCTCTCCCTCACTGGATATGAATAAGGAAACAGGCAGTTCCAGTTTCCAAGGGCAACCTTGAAGGAATCCAAGTTCAAGAGAAAGCCGACCTAGGTAGGAGGGCAGAAGGAAGATAACTCTCAAAGAAAAGAAACTGCAGTTTTGAATGAGCTCCGCTTGAAGCCTGCACTACCTCTAAATTTTTTTTGAACTACGTGAATCAATAAGTCCTCTTTTTGTTTAAGCCAGGGGTCAGCAAACTACAGTCTGCGGGTCAGATCCAGCCCGGGGAAAGTGTGTGCATGGGCTGTGAGCTAAGAATGGTTTGTAGAAATGAACATTTGCAATCACTTTGCGAACACTAACTTTAAATACCAATTGAAGAAAACATTATCCCCTGCAAAGTGAGAATTCTGTTTTTCTCATTAATAGACCTGTTTTACAAACACTTGAACTCAAGTATTATTACTGTATTTTCAATTTCATCAATAAAAATGTCGCGGAAATTTGTTTTCTCTCTTGCTACAGAAGTTCCCACATTATGTCCTCTACCTTGCCTCTTGGCCCATGAAACCTGATATATTTGGTCTGTTCCCTTTATAGGAACAGTGTGCTGACCCTTATGTGAAGCTATTACATTTCAGGATCTTTGCCATGTGCAAATAAAGCCACGTTAAGTGACACACTATTGTTTTATGGACAGAGATGAAAAATGACTATATTTGCTTCTCAAGTTTTCCCTTATGCGAAAACTCAATCAGTACAACCAAATACACTGGCTGAAAGGGGCTCTACCCAGCCTCTCCCAGTTCCCCTCATCCCTCCACATGTAAATATTACCTCCTATATTTTCTATCCTTTGAACCCTGGCCATGGGCTTCCCTGTCCTCTCCCCTAATCCTATTGGGAAACAACCAAAAACTGAACACGGGATGATTAATGCATTGTATAACACTTATTTCATGGTTCTTAGGAACTTCACTCCCTTTCTCTATCTCAGCACCACCCAATAGTTGTGAGGCATTCGTGACATATTTTTCTTGAAATTAACTGGAACGAGGAGATTATTTTTTTCTTGGAAGATAGCACTTGTTCTCAGAGGAAGGCATTTCGAGTCAGAAGGTGCGGGTGTGAGTCTGTATAGTTTTGATTCCCATCCCCCTTTTTTTGGTAAAAGAACACTAGCTGTCCTTGGAGGACAACCGCAACACACCCTCCCTCCCCACAACGCTGGGTGCAACTCCCCTGGGGCACTAGGGGGGCGGTGCAAAGCCTGACCAAATACAGCTGTCTTTGCACGGTGATTGGCTCAAACATGGGCACATGACCCAGACAGGGCCAATCAGATCACATCTCAGGACTTCGCAGGTGTTACCGGACAGGAGATGCTCCCTTTTCCTCTGGGCTTTTTTCCCTGCGACTGTAAACTCCTGGAAAGCTCACCTCTCCACAAAGGAGAGCGGGGCCGAGAGATGGAAAGAGAGAAATCAAGTGCTGGTAACAACATTTAAAGAAATAGATTCAATGGTGCCTGAAGCTAGAGCTATTAGCCTGGACTGTTCAATGACATGAGCCACTAAATTCTCTTTCTGCTGGAGCCAGTCTAAGTTGGGGCTCCTGTCGCTTGCCATGGAAATATACAACCACTCTCTAACGTGGTGGCCGTCTTGGGTTGGGTTCTCCCAAAAGCAAGCCCTAAGACAAAGATATGAGTGCAGGTGTCTCATTTTGGACACACTCCCAGGAAGCACTGGTAGCCGGGAAGGACGGAGGACGGGGAGGGAGGGCCCCTGGAAAGGTGTATTAGGCAGCATGCTGATGCCGAGGACACCCGGGGCTCTGGCCTGCTGGGGAACTAAGAGGGAAGAGGCAGCAAGGAAGCTGGAGTGCTTATCTGCCAGCTCACATCCATCATTGGCGGAGAAGCTGTTTTTAGGGGCACCAATGCCCCCTCCGTTTCCAGCTGGCCTCTTCCATGAGCGGGCTCTCCGGAGAGGAGTTGACAGGCTTGTAGGAGAACTCTGGGGCATGCACTGGAATGCTGACTGCTGAAGGGAAATGAGCGAGGCGCTCATCAAATCTGTCTCCCCGTGTCCCACCCCATGCCGGAGTAATTACAGAGAAGCTTTGGGGACTGCCGGTGTAGCTAGGAGTTCCCCCACCTCTGTCATTTAACTCTGGTGTAAAAATGCTGTGCAACCTCAAAGCTCAGCGACTTTGATCAACAAGGATATATTCTCTGAGGCTTCTGCAGGCTGACTGGGGTGGCTGTCATCGTGCTACAGGTCCTTGGGGCGGGCTGGGGGGGGGCACGTGTGTGAAAGGGTAAAGGGGCAGCAGGTCCCCTGAGGAAGCTCTCCTCACAGCCACGGAACCCAATCCATTCTGGAGTCAGGAACTGCTTGTAATGCGAGGATGCATGAAATATATCCCCCAGAAAGGTAATGGCACATGCACCAGACTCTAAATCAGCCATCAACGAGCTACTATCGTAGTATCTTCGATGGATTATAAAAACGATGGCTTTGAAGAATGACTTCGCCTTGCCAGAATTATGATTTGTTATTCATCTTGTGGATTTTTTAAACAGAACCTTGTACTTAGTATTCAAATTAATGACTCCAATGTATTTGCCCGGATTAAAAAAAAAGAACCATTTTGCACAATACACATAATAGTTACATTTCTATGATAAACTTACTTGGTAAAAGCTTTCTCGATTTTATCATTTAGACAAGTAGATATCAGTAAATCAAACTCAAAAGCCAGAATGGTGGGGGGGGGGGGGGGAGAGGCTTGAGGCAAACCTTCAGTTCACTAAGGACAGCGGCAGGAAAAACGGACAAGGGAAACGCTACACCAATATGGAGGAACATAAGACTATTCCCCAAAATCGCTTCCTATCAGCCATCCGTTGCCATTTCCTGATTCGATTCATTAAGATCTCAGCCAGCCAGGAACAGTTTTATAAGGTACAGTGTTATTAGTGGAAAGAGCAAAAACTTCTCACAGAGTTCAGGTTTAAATTCTGGATCCATCATTTTTCAATGGTGCCACCTGAAGAAAATGGACTAAAATTTCCGAAAATTCCATTTTGTCGCCACCAAAATGGGAGAAAAGGCCAGGGAGCATGAACAGGGTCCTACCTCATAAAGTTGTAAAGACAGAAAAAAGATCATACGTGTCATTCAATCCGCGTGCCAGTCCATAGGTCCATGTTGGTCTCTGGAAATGTTCTCATGGGTCCACCACAGAACGAGAGAAATACAGCGTGATAGGTTGAATTGTGTCCCTCAAAAGATTATGTTGAAGGCCTAACCACAGGTATCTGTGATAGTGACCTCATTCGGAAATGAGGACTTTACAGGGATAATCAAGTTAAAATGAGGTCCTTAGGGTGGGCCCTAATGCAATGTGATGGCGGCACAAGAGAAGGAGAAAACTACGTGAAGACAGAGTCAGAAAGAGAGCACCTGTGACAGAGCATTCGAGGGGGTGCGGCCCTGCCCCTCTGATTTCAGACTTCTGGCCTTCGGAACTAGGAGATAATTCCGTTCTATTGTTTTAAGCCACTTGGCTTGTGTTATCATCTTAGGGCAAACCCAGGAAATGAATGCATACAATAAAAGTGAATTTTTAGTTTAATCAAGTTAAAAGAATGGCCCCTTTCAAACTGTCTTTCCATGGCATTATTCGGAGCTTAGCGCAGAGCGGGGAGCTGGGCAGCTCGGGGCTGATTAGGCAGTTCCCTCTGCGTTCCCTTGGCACCCCTAGGTTCATCCCTGACTGCTCGTCCTCCGGGCCATGAGTTTACAAAATCGGCAGGAGAAAGGGAGAGAGGCAGATTGCAAAAGGCTCAGAGAGCCCCTTCTTTCTAAACTTCTAATATTTTAGAATAGTTGATTTATGGAAAAATTGAAAAAACATTACAGAGAATTCCCATGTGCCCTGCATTGAGTTTGCTCTCTTATTAACACCTCACATTTTTATGTTACATTTGTTATAATTAATGAACCAATACTGCTATGTTATTATAGGCTAGGGTCTGTACTTGATTCAAATTTTCTTTATTTGCTACTTAATATCCTCTCCGTGTTCCAAGGCCCCATTTGGATACCGCATTACAGTTCGTCCTAATGTCTCCTTCAGATTGTCTGTACTGTGACCATTTCTCGGACTTCCCTTGTTTTTGATGACTTTGACAATATTGAGGACCACAGGTCAACTCTTTTGTAGGATGTCTCTCTATTTTTAGTTTTAAGGTAAAATGTACATGATGTAAAGTTAATCACTGTTAAGTGTACAGGTTACGAGCATTTAGTGCATTCACAAATTTGTGCAGCCTTCCTCTCTCTCTCCTCCAAAAATTTCCATCATCCTCAAAGCCAACCCCGTACCCAGTAGCTACTCCCAGGGCCCCCTTCCCAGCCCCTGATCGCCACATATGTTTTCTGTTTCTACGGATTTGCCTATTGGGGGTACTTCATATAAACAGAACCCTACAACATGTGACCCATTATGTCTGGTTTCTTTCAGAAGACCATTATGAACGTTTGCATACAAGTATTTCTCTGAATACTTGTGTTCCATTTTTTAAAGTTTTGTTTGTTTTCTGTTTGAGAGAGAGAGAATGTGAGCAGGGTTGGTGGGGAGGAGCAGAGGGAGAGAGAGAATCCCCAGCAGACTCCACCATACCCAGTCACCCAGGTGTCTCCTGTTTCCGATTTTCTTTTTTTTGCACTGATACCTGGGAGTGGAATTATTAGGTCCTATGGTAATTCTCTCCTCAACATTCTGGGCATCTGTCAAACTGCTTTTACATAACAGCCACACCGTATTACAGCATTGTTTTAAACTAATAGGCTTGGGGCTCCTGGGTGGCTCTGTCCAACTCTTGGGTCACGATGGCAGGGTCATGAGATCGGCACACGTCCTGCTTCATGCTGGACATGGAGGCTGTGTAGGAGTCTCTCTCTCCATCTCCCTCTGCCCCTCCCCACCCCAATCAGTCCTGCTCTCTTTAAAAAAATAACAATAATAATTAAAAAACAAAAATAGGAGTAGCTGGCCGGTTAGCTCAGTTGGTTAGAGCGTGGTGCTAATAATAAAAAATAAAAATAGGGACACCTGGGTGGCTTAGTCAGTCAGTCAGTCTGTCTTCAGCTCAGATCATGATCCCAGGGCCCTGGAATCGAGTCACACATCTGGCTCTTTGCTCAGTGGGGAGCCTGCTTCTCCCTCTGCCTCTGCCTGCCACACTGCCTGCTTATGCGCGCTCTCTCTCTGTGTCACATAAATAAATAAAATCTTTAAAAATAAATAATAAAAATATTTAAATTAATAGGCTTTCTTTTTTTAGGCCATTTTTAGGTTTACAGAAAGATTGACAGGTATAGGGAATTCTCACATTCCTCTCTTTCCATGCGTACAATTTCCCTATTATTTACGTCTTGAATTAGTGCGATGCATTTGCAGAATGGCTTTTTTTCCCCCATACCCTTGTCAGAATTTTGTTTTTTCAGAATGGCTTTTTAAAATGAGCTATTTTTCCTACTTTTTTTGCAATGGTAAAAAGCCTTTCAAATGGAATCATGATGCTGTTTGGATAGCAAGGGTATGTACGTGCATGCATGCGTGTTTAAGGATCTTACATGACAACCCAACCTAGTACACTGTGTTTGTTCTAATAGTATATGAAAAAAATAATAATTTAAAAATCGGAGAATCACTGGTAAAGGGAAAACATGCAAATCCAAGTCTGATACCTGATACACAGTACTCTAAGTGGTGACACTGGGTTCTTTCTCTCTCTCTCTCTTTTTTTTTTTTTTTTTTTTTTTTTGAGAAGGAGAGAGAACAAGCTGTAGGGGAGGGAGAGGGAGAGAGGGAGAGAGAGAATCTTGGGCAGGTCCCACACCCAGCACAGAGTCCAACTCTGGGCTGGATCTCATGACCTGATTGGAAATCAAGAGCTGACACTTAATGGACTGAGCCACCCAGGAGCCCCAGTGACCTGGATTCTAGGACAATCCTGGCATACTTAGAATAGCATGAACCGCATGTTTATTTTGCCATGTTCCTGTGAGCTTTGGGAAGGGAGGGAAACTACATCCTCCAAGCCCCCGCCCCTGTTAGACTCCAAGTTCAGCCACCCCTGATAGTGCTCAGATGCCTCCTTCCCAGCACTTTCTCTTGCCTGGGGCACGTGTTGGAGTCAAAGGCAACAAGGAATTTTGAGATTTAGCAGCCCCGAGTCTGGTGAACTTCAGGGAAAGTTAATCAAGGCTTATCTCTCTTGTAGGGACGGAGAAAGCCCCGTATTTTAAAATGTGCTGTCTCCACCGTGCCAGAATGTTCAGAGGACATAAGAGATGGATGCGTGTGGAAAAGCAGGGTGACCTCTTGGAATTTGTTTGCACTTTTCATAGAGGGATGAAAGCGCTTAATGCTGGTACAAGTTCATTACCATTTTTCACTGAAACTCTCGCACTCTCATTTTTCTAATCTGAATCCTTCAAGAGCCAGAGGTTCATTCAGATCTCTCCCCTCCTTCGTAAAGTTCAGGGACCAGAATGAAGGTCCAACCAATTCTTCTTCACTGTGCTTCGAGAAGTATAAACTTTTGTGTTCCGGTAACTACTTTTTACACTACGGTCTCAGTCCTTCAGCAGATTAATCCCCACATACTATTCGACAGTGAAAACAGAAGTGTATATTTAAGTGGCACGAGGTTAGATTTATTTTCTCTTGGGAAGACCCTTTGCCACAACCTAAGCTATTTTGTTATTAATTTTTTAACTTTGCTTATTATTTCTGACTTAGTATAATCCCCGTGAAAACTCCACAACCAGCCAGTCATTTTGAAAATATCTTTCAACCATTTAGTTCATGCAGTCTAAATTTCCAAGCCGGCTGAGGGTTTTCAGATAAGGCCAGTGGTCACTTAAGAGGCTAGAACTGGGGGCACCTGTGTGGCTCACTGGGTTAAAGCCTCTGCCTTCGGCTCGCTCAGGTCATGATCCCAGGGTCCTGGGATCCAGCCCCGCATCGCATCGGGCTCTCTGCTCAGCAGGGAGCCTGCTTCCCCCTCTCTCTCTGCCTGCCTCTCTGCTTGCTTGTGATCTCTGTCTGTCAAATAAATAAAGTCTTTAAAAGAAAAAAAAAAAAGAGGCTCGAACTGCAGAAATAAACTTCCTCCCTTTTGCTTTACCTGCCTCTTCTAAAGTTTTCGTTTCTTCCCACCCCATAATGTCATTGTTTTAAAATTTCAGACAAGGCTAGAATCTGCCAGGACAGGCTGTTTCTATCTTTTGACTTAAGTGTTCTACTTGTTAATTCTCTCTCTCTTTTTCTCCCCTTCCGCGGGAACACGTATGTACCACTTCTGATAAACACAGGCAACTACGTAGGAGGAAATACCCAGGTACACCCTCTACGCATAATCCACGCACCCGCGAAACTATTCTTTCTTTGGTTTGCTGCAGATCGGTTTTTCTGCTTATTCGTGATTCTTTTCAAAATGTGCTAAACAACCTTTTAGTTACCTTGAAATCCACTGTTATGGGTGTTTAACTGAGTGCACAAGAGAGAAAATTAAAATAATCAATGAATGTAGTTTGCTGCCTGGTCAAAGTCATCAGCATTTAATTTACTCCTTCCCTCAAGCAATTGGAGTCAGTGTCACTCTTTCCACTACTAGTTAGATGTAATGAAATTATCTTCATAACCCTTCCTCCTGGAAGCTGGGGCTGCTCAGCTCTAGAAGGATCTTTACCTTTTCATTTCATTAAAAAACAACAACAAAGGGGCGCCTGAGTGGCTCAGTCAGTTGAGCGTCTGCCTTCGGCTCAGGTCATGATCCCAGGGTCCTGGGATCGAGCCCCACATCAGGCTCCCTGCACGGCAGGAAGCCTGCTTCTCCCCCTCTCACTGCCCCCGCTTGTATTCCTGCTCTCACTGTCTTTCTCTGTGTCAAATAAATAAAATCTTTAAAACGACAACAACAAGGAAGAAAGTTTGACTCTCAAGTGATCACATTTCCTTCCACGACAAATGACTAATTTTGAAAATGTTTCCATCGTTACCTTAAACCCGGTTCCAAAACATAAGTGGTTCTAAGTCGCAACAAAGGGAAGCAAAGCCAAAGCACGAAGTGTTCATGTCCATGGCTAGGCAGGTGCCAGGCCCACGCGTGCCTATGCAAGGGATTCCAACTACAAGACCCGAGCCTACTTGCAGGAGGGTTTTTGAAGCTGCTAGAGCCTATGAGCCCCTCCCATGGGGTGGATGGGACATGCTGGCAAGTTAATATTAGTCAGGAGCCACTCTCAACCAGTAACTAGTGGGACGTGGCAGATAATTCTCCAGTTCCGCTGCCCCTCTGTTGGAATAACTCTGTTCGATGCTGTCTCTGCGTTGTCCAGTGGAGGAGGCCTGGTTGCCCACCGTCATGACCTGTTCCATAGATAATCCCCTTTTATTTGTAGCCTACCGTTCCCTAACTTGCCTCTGCACTCCCCTGCGGGTGGCTTTTTGGGATCCCTTCCTTACCCTCGAATCTTCGTGTGAGTAGCTGCAGCTTTCCAAAACGTCCTTGCTTTGAGACTGAAAGCCATTTGCAGATGCAAACAGAAGACTTGTTCTGATAGACAGAAAGTTGGGTTTACTGCCCTGAGTGCCGGAGCTGCTCTCGCGGCAGAGGTCATGGTAAAGATGACTCTCATCGCCATCATGACTATCAACGGCATCGCAATTGACCCAGTGGCACCCAAGTAACAGAAAGACATTTTTATACATCAGTTCCTAACTTTCCATCAGAAAGTTAGGATGAATGAGGCTTAAAATACCTTTATTCTTTGAGGAGGTAGAAATTACCTTTAAGTCTGACTTCTTTCTAGGCTTGGCTAACATACAATCTACCACACATTGACCATGGGCCGGGCAAAGTGCCAGCTTCTAAGAATACCAAGAAGAAAGTCTCCTTGCCTGACCCAGTGGGAAGAGTTGTAGGTTTTAATCCCACATGACCAGGAAAGATTTTTAAATGGCTTCTATGTGAATTGCTAAATATAACCAGGAGACGGCAAGCCCTTTGATCCATTTTTCAGGTACTGAGGCTGTCAAGACATTAACCTTACCTTTGGTTTTAGATTTTAGTTTATTATAAACAACACTGGATCTTAGATTTCCTTTGACTAAGAAGGATATTATTGGGGGGATCTGAGAGAAGTCTGTATATTAGTAGCAGTATACCAATTTTACTTTTTTTTTTAAGATTTTATGTATTTATTTGACAGAGAGAGATCACAAGGAGGCAGAGAGGCAGGCAGAGAGAGAGGGGGAAGCAGGCTCCCTGCCAAGCAGAGAGCCCGATGCGGGACTCAATCACAGGACCCCGAGATCACGAACTGAGCCAAAGGCAGAGGCTTAATCCACTGAGCCACCCAGGCGCCCCAATTTTACTTTTCTAATTATGACATAGTAAGAGACTAAGAGAATGTGTTTTTTGTAAATACGTAAAGAAGTATTTAGAGTTAAAGGAAGGGGTAAAGTCTGCAACTTACTATCCAACAGTTCTGGAAAACATTATATACACATATATATATATATATATATGATTTATGTGTGATATATACACATATACACATATCTAGCTATACATTTGTCTAGACAGATAATACAGAGAATATACATGGGCTGTACGTCTAGGACATATAGATGGAGATTTGGATTCAGACACAGATAGAGCGATATAGTAGAGAGAACACATGAAAAGAAAGAAGGAAATATAGTAAAATATTAATATTTGGAGAATCATAATAACCTATACCTAGGGATCCTTTATACTACTCTTGCTTCTTTTCTTTAAGTCAGAAGTTATTTCTTTACATAGACACTCAGCCCTCCCTATTTCCCTTTTTAACTAGCAGTACCCATATGTATCTATGGCTCACATATTCCCGGTGACAGTTTTCAGGTCTGACTCACGACCATTTAAGCTCCTCTAACTAAACAATGTTACAGCTTACATTTTTGTTGGAAAAGACTCCCTTTATCTTATATCTCGGAGTCCACTCAACATTGGAACTGTGGCAGGAAGTACCCAGTTCCCCAAGTGTACTAAAAGTCAATGAGTTGTATATTTAAGTAGGTGAATTTTACAGTAGGTAAATTACACCTCAATGAAGCTCTGAAAATTAAAAAAAGAAAAAGCCCAGACACAAGGTCCCTGAGAAAGGATTATGTGTCTGACTCCCTGGTCAGCTAAGGCAGGGCCTCTGCCCCTCCTCCACCCTCACTGCAAAGAGAAACAGCTAATATTTAACCTGCCTTAAATTAAGATAGAAACCAGGAAAGATAGTCTCTGTGGGGGGAGGTACTACTCCCTGTTTATAGCCCCCCGGGATAGGTGGTCTCTATGCTTTGCCCCAGATAATCCTCATATCTAAACTGCAAAGCCTTAGATGCTCCTCTCTCTGGCAAATTTACAGATGAGAAAGTTGAGGCTCTTACAGACCAAAGAAGATGCCCAAGTTTACCCAGCAAGCAAGTGGCAGGGCTAAGATTCTAAACCGGCAAGAGCGGTGCCATCATTTTACTCCCTCTGTTAAAGACACCTTCTGAGGACTCGCCCTGGACGTATTTGTAGCCTCTGCTGATCTATAACGAGAACTTGTACATCACCTCACAACAAATCGGTAAACAGGAAAGAAATACAAGCACACTCATTTAATTGACAGAATTTAATCTATATTATAAAAGTGAACGTATATAATAGCTCTTACTGATTTAGGAGACAACCAAAAAGCTTCCTGTAGGTTGAATCTTTGTGAGTTATAAAAACAAAATCCATTTACCTATCTTTGACATTCTAATAAAAAGATAAGATTATGATTCTTGAGAATTATACAGATGATAAACAAAAAAAGCTGAAAGACAGGGAAAATGCAATAAATAAAACACCACATTGCAAAAAGCCAGGACAATCAGCATGTCTAACAAGAGGTAAATAAATTATGGTATATCCATAAAATCAAATATAATGTACCCTTGAAAAATCATGTTTTCAAAGAATACTTAATGACACAGGAAAATGTTTAGGATATAATTTAGTGAGAAAAGCAGGATATAAAACTCCATAAAAAATATAACACCAAATTTGTCAAAAATAATTCTAGTGTATACACACATATATATACAAATAAATATGTATATACACATACACACACCTGTGAGTGTGACTGGAAGAAAAAATGCACCAAAAACATATTAACAGTGGTTATCTCTGCGTGGTGGGATAATTCATAAATTTTATCGTTTTCATCTTTTTGCTTACACTTTTCTATATTTTATAAATAAACATGATTTAGGCTTAAAATTAGATAACACTATATAGAGGGAGAGAGAGAAAGAGAGAGAAATTGAGAGAGATTTTTAAGGAAAACATCATCATTAGAAAAACAGACTTTACTTCTACCCAAACTATTACCTAACTATGGTATTGATGGGTGTTACATGGGACACTTTATGTGGAGAATTGATATCTAACTTCTAGAATGAATTTTTTCTTCTGTTCCACTTGAAACCAATTTGCGAGGTGTTCCCAGGATGCCAGCTCTCCCATCCCAGCAGGATTCCCACCACCAGCCCCGGATAACTCTGTTCAAATGAAATGGGGACCTTTTTGGTGTCCATTCCCTGACAACTTTGAAAATTATTTAGCTTCTCTCATGATGGATACTCCCTGCCTAAAATGATGGATGGGCAGCATCTAAAAAAGGATGACATGAAATTTGAAAAATGATATGAGTGCTGGTGGACAGACATTTTTTTTTAAAAAAAAAGTTGACATAAGTTTGAAATATAGCATGGAGGCCGGTTCTATCATTTTTCTCTCGCAGAAGAAATCAGTAGCTGTTCTTTATCAATATGCTCTTTGGGGAAGAAAACCTATATTCAAGTTAAAATGAATTCTTTCCCCCTCCTTAAAAAGTACACAGGGAAAGCCTTAGGAGTGAATGCCTTCATTCACTCACTCAACAATTTATTGAGCGTCTATTATAGGGAGGTTATTGGTTAGAGGCTGGGGATATAAAGATGAATTAGACACAGGCCCTGCCTCCGGGGATCCTAGAGCCCAGCCAAGTGACAGATGGGTAAACAGATCATTATAATCCAATGCAGTGTGAAGGAGGATAGAAGTTTCTAGAGGAGGGTGAGGGACGAAAGTCAGTCTTGGATGGGGAGGAAGGGTGCCTGAGCAGCCTTCCCTGAGAAGATGATGTCTGAAATGAGTCCTTTTCAAAGCTCGAATATTTTTCTTATTGTCTTGGCTAGATCTTGATTATCTGCCCATGAATCATCCTCTTACTGAGAGGCAAACATTTTCCCACGAACCATTTTACTTCCTAAGCAATTCGAGACCACTTCTCGGTTGTGGGTTGGCTTGGGCCCCGAGAATTCCGGTTCCTTCAAACGGATTAACTTTCAAATGCTTCGTCAACTTCAACAAAGCAAAGATTTCCCCCCAAAAGTGAGCTAGTGTCTCTCCTCTTTCCTCTCTCCCCTCCCCCGCAGTTATATAACACAAACTGATGTCATCGGGATATCTGTTGTCCTGGTTGGGAGGGGCAGGCTTGTGCTCATGTTACCTCAGGTGTTAGGGCTTATGGTAAGATGACAAAGGGAATTAAGGAAAACAGGACTTGCGTCACAGCCAGTCCCCAGGGACGTGCAACGGCGTCCAACAGGAGCCTTGCCGGGGCCGTGGTGGCTCTGGGACCTGTGCCCTCTGAAGCCGGCATCCTTTTTGCTCTCCCCTGCGCTCTGACACTGTAAGGCCTCAGCTGCTCTCAGCTTCTTCAGAGGACGCCGCACTTTCTACCCTTCTAGCCTCAGAGCACCTGTTGGCTCCCCTCTCCCGGCACCCGCTCATTTACCAGCCTAATTCAAGTTCAGGGTTCCTCTAGTCTTTACAGCTATAAGAGCTTGCCCAGATGAACATGCGAACACAATACAACCCATCTTTTCATACCGATGCTTAAGGTATTTTTATATTATAAAGAATGTGTAGGGCGCCTGGGTTGTTCAGTCGTTTAAGCATCTGCCTTCAGCTCGGGTCATGTTCCCAGGGTCCTGGGATTGAGTCCTACATCAGGCTCCTTCCTCCACAGGGAGCCTGCTTCTCCCTCTGCCTCTCTCTCTCTCTTTTTTTCAGTCTCTTATGAATAAAGAAAGAAAATCTTTAAAAAAAGAATGTGTACATGTACACAATATAAAGGTTTTGAAATTCTAACAGCCTATTGGACCAAAACAGAAATATTCTTAGGGAGGTAACTGCCTTTGTTTAAGAAAATGCTTTGACTCAACAGTGTGGGTGGCCATATTGGATCCAACAAAAGATAGAGCCAAACTTTACATCTGAGAAAAGAGAGCTCCCACTGAATCCAGAATTATCTGACCCCACATGTTAGTGTTGAGGTTGGGAAATCTTGCTCTGTTATAACGGGCATGACACTATTTGTGACTGGATTTGCTCCCCAGGCTGTGAACTCGTGGAGAGCTGGGGTTGTGTCCTACTCACCCTTACACCCCGTTCCTCAGCATGGAGTGGGTCTCAATACACAACCGCACAGAGGAGTCCTGACACATCAGTGAATAAAGAAACTCCCGCTGCCTTCACCTGAGGACACCCCACGGAGCCGTCCATGGAGAAGCAGCTCAATGGCTGGTCACCTCCGGATTCCAAACCTCCGCCCTCGCACACTGAAAGCCTGTGGTCACTCCGACCAAGTCATCCTGACATGACCCATCTCTCGTCTGGCTGACAGTCACAGGCGCCTCCTGTTGAATCGACCTGGGCTCCCCAGAAACATCTCCACGCTTCTGCTTGAGGTCCTCCTCCCTGCCACCACCACCACCACCACCACCACCACCATCACCACCACCACCATGCAAAAGTCACCGACTCAGCAGACACCACAGGTCTAAGTATCCCAAACTCTACTATCTCTTGTGACTATCAGTCTCTTATTATTCAATGCTGTCACCAGCAGAGAGAACATCCAGTGTATTTCTCTAGATTAAGTAATTTTGGAAGGGGAGCAAGAAGGCATTAAGGAAGAACCGTTTTTTAAATACTACAGGGAAGGAAGGATAAAGAGAAAAGAGAGGCAGGCACGGGTCAGACAACACAGAATCCTCTGCCATGATCTCAGTGATGTCCAGTCTTTGTGGATCCCGGGGCAACCCTGAGTGGGCCTTTGGACACATGTGGGTCTGTTAAATAGATCTTACTGTACCACTGCTGTCTACTTCATGGAGGGTCCAGTGCGGAAATGCATACAACGTGCTCCGATGACACCTAGCACATACTAAATGCTCCAAAGGTATTCATTACTGTTCTTCTTACTACCTCTTAAGAACATCCAAGGATTTGTGATTGACAGTTTTTTTCATGATCACAAATACAGGACCTTTGTCTTGAGATGACTGAAGAAAGTCTTCAAATCCTCTTGGCACTTCTCTGCCAAACCAGTAGGATCCCCCAGAGGTGAGTATTTTATTTGTCACTGTGACTTAGAGGCATCTATTGGCACGCAACGCAATGCTGGGGCCCGGGGATGCTGAACATCTTGCCTCACGCGGGATGGTCCCCCACAGTAAAGAGCTGGCCTGCTCCCCGTGCCAAGAGTGCTCCCACCATGAGAAAACCCTGAGCCAAATGTCCCTCAAAACCCATCTGAAGTCCTCCATATGCTCTGTGAGTTGCCAGCCTTCCAAATGGTGTCACGTCGAATGTTAGCTGTTGGGTGTAGCAGGCTTTCCTGTGGGTGGCAATCTACTTAGCTAGGAGTGCCAGGGTGAAGAGAAATGTGCAAGGAGAGGAAGGGGACTGAAAGTGAGTACAATTAAAAATAGCCTCCCATTTTTCTAGGACCCTGATTGGATTTCTCCCCTGTAGTACGACAGGCGCTATAAATTAGGATCGCCAAGACTGGCCCGAGTTTGGAGGCACTCCTGTTTCCCAGTCCGTTTTCGGCTGGGTGTAGCACCATTTAGAAATAAAAGCAACAGGATTTATGTCTCGTCGCATTTTGTAAAGACAAAAAATAGTTCCCAGCATGAAGAGGCAAAGGGATGCCAAATTTCAGTCTCAAATAAAATTTCTTCCCTTGCTAAAATTCACTGAAAATGGCCATCTATCTTGGAAACTGTAATTTACACTTCACTATGGATGTGACAGAAGAAACCTAAAATGATTTTTGGAAAAGACAGCAGATGAGGGGGCGAAAAAAAAAGAAAAGAGAGAGAGAGAGAGAGAGAGAAACCACACTGATTCTATTTTTCCTCCTGGCCCTCATTTGTCTTCTTTTTTCCCTTTCCTTCTATAGCCAAAATGCTCAAATATTTCTTTTAATGAATTGAATGGATCAGAGACACCGTCATCCTAATTTGTCTTATGATCCATACCTGACTTTTCTTCCCCCTCCATCCGCAACCCAGTGCAAGGCACCCACTTAATCCTCCATGCCAAGGCTTGTGAGGGTTGTCATACATCAGCCCAACCTCTGCGTATTAAATTAACATATATGTTATGCCAACAGTGTGAACGCTCCTGCTAACACATATTTTAACAGAAACAGGGAATACGCAACTGTCCTTCCAGCCTTTGCAATCCTCTATGAGAATGAAGACCTACCTACAAGGCACACAAACCCACTCAGCAAAGACCCACCATGCTGTCTTGCTGGACCCTGAGCCTAATGTGTTAGGAAGACTTCTGTGGATCTACTAGGCATTTTGTCTTCTCCTCATGGAGCTTACAATCTAGATGGGGAAACAGATCGCCAGGAAGTCGACAAACCACTAAGCAATACAATCAGAGACATGAAGGAAACAGTCGCAGTGACAGAGAGTGAAAGAAAGATGGCGGATGAATTCCCATGAGGCGTCAGCAATGAAGACCAGATTTGCTACATAAAGACAAAGACAGGTAAGAGTTGGGGGGCTGGGAATTCTAGGCGGAGAAGAAAGCTTGTGTGAAGGTTCTAAATTAGGAGGGAATTCTCCTGGTTCAGAGCGAGGCCAGTGAGGCAGATAAGGGCATGAGGCAAGGTCACAAGGGAGGCGAGAGCCAGACAGAGTGCAGAAGGAAGCCAATGACAGCGACGAGTGGGGCTAACAGCCCACAGTCGCGGTGTGTGGTTTCTGAGCACTTCTGCTCCCGTGGAGAACACAGAACAAAGGGTGTTGGGAGTGTTTGCAGAAATTGGTTCTCTGGGGGCGTCTGGGTGGCTCAGTGGCTTAAGCCTCTGCCTGTAGCTCGGGTCATGATCTCAGGGTCCTGGGATCGAGCCCCACATCGGGCTCTCTGCTCAGCAAAGAGCCTGCTTCCCCCCTCTCTCTCTGCCTGCCTCTCTGCCTACTTGTGACCTCTCTCTCTCTCTGTCAAATAAATAAATAAAAATCTTAAAAAAAAAAAAAAAAGAAATTGGTTCTCTAGCACTTCGGGACAGAGATGATAACAGCTTCCAGGACCCTACTTCTAGAAGGTAAAACAACAAAGTGTGGACCTGTAGGAGATGCATCTGCCCCCAGGTAGCAAAGATAGGACTTGGTTGGGAAGAGGAGGAATCAAAGGGAACTCTCCGGCTTCCATCTCCAGGAAGTGCTGGCAAAGTCTAGACCCGGAGGACAACAAGCTCAGGGGTTCACAATGGGAAGGCAACAGTGTTGCAAATATGTGGGGACTGGAGAATGTGGCAAGGTCAGGGAAGGCAGGCAGTGCCATGGGACTCCATTACTGGGTGCTGGAGGGGCTCGTCATGAGCTGGGCATGGAGGACAGTAGGAAGTAACAAGCACTTACAGAGCATGGAGACCACCTACCAAAGGTTGCACCCCACACGTCAATCAGCTCCAAGGGCTGCCCCCCCACCCTGGGGTCAGTACCAGGATCCAACACTCGTCACAGTGAAGAGCGCGGGCTCTGGGGTACAGTGTGGACTTACAGAAGTCCTGTCATCTCCTGGCTGTGCTGAGCCCCTCCCTACCTCAGTTTCTCTGTCTGCACAGTACAGGTGATGATACAATGATCATCTCATATAGAAAAGGAAGGAGGGTTATAGGTGATAAGGTATGAAGAGAGCTTAGCCCGGTGATTAGCACACAGAAAGAATTCAGTAAACCCCAGTGACCGTTATTATTACTTTTTATTATTTTTTACAAATGCTGCCCCTTCCAAATGGCCAAATCTGTTTTTCCATGGTTGGAACCTGTCAGGGCTTATTCTGAAGAACCTTGAGTATCAGGGACTCACTAATGTTTTACGATATTTTACCTCACTTTATGGTAGTCATTTATGACAAGACCAGTATGACATAAACTGCCATAAAGCAAAGCAGAGCAATCCCACAAATGACCATAAATCAAGGGACACAACTGAAAAGGGTCATAAAGGGAAGGAAATTGAGGGAAACAGGAGCGAGAAAGAGTGTGAAGTTGGGAGGCAGCGGCACAAACTTTGAGAGAGTAGAATTTCAATTGAGAACAAACTCCACAAAAAAAAAAAAAAAAATAGATGGATGACTTCAGGGGTTGTTTAAATTTCCCACACACATTTCCAGACAAATATGCTGTACTTTCATGGTTTCAAAGAGAAATACATTATTTCATGTCCTACTCTGTTATGCATTTTTTATTGAGAACGCTATTTCTAATCCTATCAGTGTGTTTGGGATCCCTATTGGACTTTAGAGACTTCCTTTAGAATTCACAAGACTAGGAAATATTTTTGCAGTTGAGGAACTATTGAGGTCCCCAGATCCTCTGGGAGCCCCACTGGCTAAAAGGGATTTCTTTATAAATGCAACTTTTGCTTTTCCCTTTTCTTTAATATTTCTCTTATATATGTATTTTTTTTCTGGAGCTTACAATAATGACTTGAGACTCAGAGAAAGAATATAGGTTCAGCACGCCTAGACTAATTCTGCCGTAGTACATGAGGTGAGCAGGAGGGACAGACTGATGCATAGAAAGATCCAGTGACACTGTTTTCAACCCTTGTTGATTAGACTTTCCTCAATTTTTTTTTTTAGGATTTTATTTATTTATTTGACAGACAGAGATCACAAGTAGGCAGAGAGGCAGGCAGAGAGAGAGGAGGAAGCAGGCTCCCCGCTGAGCAGAGAGCCCGATGTGGGGCTCGATCCCAGGACCCCGGGATCACGACCTGAGCTGAAGGCAGAGGCTTTAACCCACTGAGCCACCCAGGTGCCCCTTTCCTCGACTTTTAAACAAAGTCACAGCTTCAAACTAGGACAATGGGTTTGGACCAATTTCTCATTATAACTTCCTTCACTGTTTTAAGAAAACCTGGGCAGTGAAGAGAAACCAGATGGGAAAGTGACACAGACATACAAAATTTTACCTTCCATCTTGGTGACAGACAAAATACGTGTGTCCAAAAGCCACTGCCATCCCAAGTGAGGCATTCAGAAGTACATGCGATAAAGGAGTCAAGTGATTTTAAAATCAAACCTTCTTTCAGACGTGTCAAAGTTTTGTCTCTCTAAAAGAATGCCTCCCTTTAAACACCCTAAAAATGGAATGATTCTTTATAACGTGATCAGTCTGCTTTCCAACGTGCGTGCTTTATTCAAGGGACAATGTTATCTGTTTGGAGTTTTCACAAAGTGGAGCCCCTCGGCTTTTCAAAGTGCACTGACCTTCCTGAGTGGGATTTGTCCTGCCCTCCGGTGTAGACTTACACAAGGGAGGAAGCCCACCTCTGCCAGTGTGCAGGCTGGTGCACAGACAACGAACTAGCATCAGAAAGTCTAGCAAATTCTGTGTCTGCCTCCGGATGTCAGAAACCTGGAGAAAACAGACTAGTCTGCCACCAGCTTTCACTTCTGCATTTTGAGATGCCCCTTTTAAAAGAAGTGGTGGTTTTTGGTTGTGTGTATGTGTGTGTTTGTGTGTGCTGGGTTTTTTTTTTTTTTACTTTTACTTTTACTTTTACCATCTTCAGGTATTGAGCCTTAAATTTGTTATTCTAATTCTCGCCTAAGAACTTTTTTTTTGTTTGCTTATTTTATTTGGTTTATCTCTTCGATCTTTAATTTTACCCATAATGGCCTCTCTTCTATTTGGTTAAAAATGGCATCTCTTGGCTCAGATACAACAATATGTCTTGGGAAATATTCGGACAACTTATGCAAAATTGATTAATAATTACCCCACAAATGCAAACATCCCAAATGTCTACTGAAAGGGAATTTTAATTTAATTGTGGTATATCCATTTGATAGAATACTACACTGAAGTTTAAAGGATATTAAAGTATGGCATGTACTGATATTTGTATAGAAAAACAACTAGCCACAGGTACATAGCTTCAAAATCGAGTAATATATATACCAACTCATTATCAATGGTTATCTCTGAAAGGTGGGTATTTCTGAGGAAACTTTCATTTTCCATTCTTTATACTCCTTCACACAATGGATATATATCATACGGATATTGGGGGTCTTAAAAGATACTATTATTTTGGAAAACACGTTGAGTGAGGTCTCATTTTTATTTGCACACACAGTCATAGACCTAAAATATTAATGGCAATTGTCTCTAAGAGGTGAGAATATTAGGGATTTTTTTCATGATTTTTTTTCGATTTTCAAGTTCCCTACAGTGAACATATTATTAGTTTTATAATAAGGGGAATTCAAAATATTTTTTAGAAGTGCCCTTAAAACAAAATGCCCTTAAAGAAGGAAAACCAGGTTTCTCATCTCTCTCTTCCCGGAAACCAGGGAACCAGAGACTTAGAACGTCTGTTTTCCGTAACATTCATAACAATCTAAACAACTGTGACAAGAAGGAAGAATGAGCATGAGCCTGTACAATTCATTTAGAGTTGCTGGTGAACAGTCATCTTGACTGGAGACACATTTGGGGGTGCTTCCCAGGCCCCCTGCCCTGCAGACATGCTCTAGCCCTCCCTCCCGGCTGAGGTGAAGAGGCAGAGCCCAGGCAGCCATGGCGGGGCATGAGGGGTGTGCCGCCATCTTCCCCAGCTCTGGGACATGGCGCCCAGAATGGACGGCCGGCGGACTGGAGCAGGCATGCTGAAGAAAGGGAACCTAGACACCACGTGGCCCCAGAGACAGTAAAACAGTGGTTTCGCATCTAACAGAACAGCAGTTTCTAGCTCCAAATACCATGGGGGGGGGGGGTCATTTCTAATGATGGGCTCCTTTAAGCTTTCTGTAAAATACCCTCACTTGCATAGGCTTTTCGGAGAGTTTCTGTTCTAGAAACTGCCTCTAACATGCCAGTTCCCGTAGTATCTTGTCCACCTTGGTGATCACTGTGTCCCCAGTTGCCAGAACGGCCCCTAATCCCTGATGTGCATTTGTTGAATGAACTAACAAACCAAAGGACACAATGAAAATTAAGTGGGGTCTGGCCTTGGGCAGAGAAAGAGGCTGCATTTTTGAAAATCCACCAGAGGACAAGACACAATGCCTGATGCCTCGCAAACTCGGGTATGTGTGATCGCAATGCAAAACATTCTTGAAAAATTTAAATACACTTTCAAACCTTCATGACCAACATCACCTAGGCCTGAATGACATCCTTGCATAAGCATCTGGGGAGCTGGGGATGGGATGTCTGAATGAGTTGGTCCTGCCCAGTGCTGAAAGGTAAAAGGAGGCTTTGAATTGAGCGTGTGATATACAAACACGTAAGCACTCCGGAAGCCCACGTATATGCAACGAAGCTGAGAGCTATTCTTTTTCTGATGAAGTAGGTTACATTACCCAAGAAGCAGAGCCTCAAATGATTTCTTGGAGGAACAAAAAAATAAAAATAAAAATAAGTAAATAAATACGTAAAATGTGTTGAAAGAGGACAGTGATTTAACCCACTCCAGCAGATAAAACATCTTTAAAAAAAAAAAAATCTGACTTATCTTTCCTTCTATATCCTGGTAGGTATTTTTGAGATGATCCAATTTTATGTGGAACAACCATAATTGAGAGGAAACATAAAGATTTGAATCCAGGGCAGAATTCCATCAATTGCCTTGACAGGCAAGAAAGTAAGTTTCCACAGGAGGATGCTAGATTATAGGAACTGTTTTACATCTGTTTTGCATAACGCTCTTCCGTCCTTTCTTCCCTGTCCACGAAGACTTTTTTTTTTTAATCTTTCAAAATTCTAGGGAAGAAAGGAGAGGTGTGGACAATTAAAAAAAAAAAAAAAAAAAGCACCTATACCCTACAATGTTTTTTTGGCTCAACTAATAAGACAATTTTCTGAGGTAAAAGGAACATTTATTATGATGATGCGTTTGTGGCTGCATTGCTTAAGAAAGTAAAATAAATTAACGGAAGGATGGCAGAGGGAAGGAGAAGCTGATACCTGAATTTCTGATGCAGTCTTTGCATGCTTATTATTACATTGTCTTTTTGTATTACTTTTGATTTATAATGTAATTGAAGAACTATAGAAATGTTAATGGCAACGGTACAGCTTCGAGGATGACAAAATTGTTTACTAATTGTTGTCTTTAAATTTGGTTGGTTATTGAAGTATTAATTCTCGGGGTTCCTTCCAGAGGCGACCACCATCGGAGGGGGTCAGGGTGAAAAGTACTGTTTAGTTAGAAAGGCAACTTTTATCATGTGGTTGTGTGTCCCCCTTGGTTGACCTTTTAAAAGAAGGGACAGACTGTAAATTAAAACTCTCCGCACTCGGGCTCAGTAGTAAACCTTAAAGGTGAGTCACTGCATTTTGTTTTGTATTTAGATGAGAAATTGTTGCTCGTGTTTACACTTTTTTTTTCCAGCGTGTGCTGCTCATTATCTTACGGGAAAGACAGAACACAGCAAACTGCAATGGTGATTAGTGAGGCTGGTGATGAGGTTACTGAACCATTTGGAGTTGACTTTCCTTTTGTAATGCATAATTTCAGGGGTTTATTTACAGTCTTTTGTGGTTTTTTTCTGCTTTTTAATGATTCGCATTTTTATTCTTTGTTCTCTCCCCTGTGAAGGGGAGGATTTCTCCATGTTTGGTATGAATTATTATTTGGAGGGCTACATTATTCCCTGGAATGCTAGAATTAAAGAAAAATTTTCAAAACTAAATAAATAAAGAGCTAACCTCACTACAGTCGTGTTCTGGAGATCTGGAAAAAGCAGACCAAAGAAAGGAAGGCACAGAGCCATTATTCAAGGAACACGTTTCCCACTTGTATGGCAGTCCTGGGGCATATTATGTTGTAAAACATCTTATTCCCTTTCTAACTTCTTAAATTGCTCCAGATGCTCTTTAACCATAAAGAAATGTAATGATAATTTTTTTTAAAGCAGCATCATCTGTTTCCATATCTGACTTCCCTGAGATGTGTCAGTTAGTCTGGGAAGTTCGAATCAGAAGCAAGTTTATGTATATGGTTCATTTGCACATAAATAGGGATGAACCGCCATAGAGAGCCTCACAGTGGCGAAGAGCTCCTAACTATCTCACTTTAGCAGAGAACTATTTAAATGTTCTGTGACATAATTGCCCCATCCACAAAATGGCAATGATGATAACGCCTACCTGATGGGTTTTCGTAAGGATTAAATTCGTTCATACATATAAAATATTTAGAATCCAATTCTGGGCACATAATAAGTGCTTAATGAATGTAAACTACTATTTCCTGAAGTTTGCTAATCATCCCTTTGGTGGACATAAGATGGTTTGGGGTGACTCATAGAGAAATTTTTATTTTAATACTTAATGGGTATCAATTAGGATGCCTTTGGCTATGAAGAGTAGAGATTATTTGTGAATAATAATTTTCAGCCAAAAATATTTTAAAATAAAAATTGCCTTAAAACAAGGGGTTGGTCAAATGGTAGCCCACAAGTCAAATAGGAGTCATTGTCTTTTGTATGGTCTGCAAACCAAGAATGGTTTTTGTAGATGATTACTTGCAAACCATTTGGTGATGGTGAGTACTGAAAAGGAAAATAAAAATCTTTACTAAAAAAATTATACCTTATTAATTACATTTTGAATTTCATCAATAAATAATCGGTGAGAATTTGTTTTGCCTCTTGTTCTATAAATACCTAATGTAATCCTTGATTTCTAATGTAATCCTACCTAATCCTACCTATCCTTGATTTCTGCCTCTTGGTCCGTAAAGCCTAAAATATTTACTATCTGACCCTTGGCTCTTCACCCATACTGCAAGAGGCCCACACAGAGAGCAACTCTCAGCTGGTCAAGAGAGCAGTTCTAGGTTTCATAATACCAAGATTCTTTCCATCTATCCCGTCTGCCATCCTTATCGTGTAAACGTTACCCGCAGGCTAGCTTCTTTCATGGTCATGAGTTTCTATAGTTCCACGAATGCAGAAATATCCTCTTCTGAATAAGAAAAGCTTTCCTTAAGAAAAATAAGAAAATCTTCCCCAGAAATACTCCGGCGGACCTCTGCTGACCTCTGATTGGTCAGAACTGGATCATATGAATGCTCCCAAACCAATCGCTGGAGAAGGGCATGATTTTGATGCCTGGCCTAGACTAGTCAGGTTCTACCTGGAGATGGGATCAGCTTTCTTTGAAGAGCATTATTGCATGGAGAGAGAAGGGTTGGATAACCCATCACCCTGGGGTTCTACTAAAGAGAGGGAAGAAGGGAAATGGGCTTCGGCTAGCAATCTATGGCATGTTTCTTTCCTCAAATATGTATTAGGAAAACCGAAATTAACACACTGGATCATGCTCTCATAGCTCTTATTACTCAGGGTAAGACTAAATCTTTTCAAGTCTAGTTAATTAAAAATATTAATTAAATAATAGCATAGTAAGAAAAGGTAGGGCTACATTTTTTTAAGTCGATTTAATTAAAATATTAAGTAAGTAAGAGTATAGTAAGAAAAGGTCAAGGCAAAAATTAGGAATCTGGGGGTGCTTGGGTGGCTCAGTGGGTTAAGTGTCTGCCTTCAGGTCAGGTCATGGTCTCAGGGTCCTGGGATCAAGGCCCACATCAGGACCTCTGCTCAGCGGGGATCCTGCTTCCCCCCACCCCCGCCACCATGCCTGCCTCTCTGCCTACTTGTGCGCACGCGTGCTCTCTGTCAAATAAATAAATGAATAAATAAAAAATTTTTTAAATTAGGAATCTGGCACACAAAAGATTAAGTCACAAAATGGTGAAGATTTAGACAATTTTGCATGCTGGCCATTGTTTATGTTATGCTTTGCTGTTTGCTTGGAAACTCCTATTGATTCTTCAAAGCCCAAATCTAATATCAGCTCAAGGAGTCTTCCCTAATCTCTTATTTTTTTGTTATGCTCCTGTAGGATTAGTTTTTCCCAGAGCACAATTTCTTTCTTGTATCTCTTTTAACAAGGAGCAGGTTGTGTTATTTATGTTATTTACGCACTCCTGACTGGGAATACCCAATTTATCCTTCCACCATTCAGCCATACCTGTTGAGCTCCACCTACATGACTCACGGAGAACATTTTCATGTCCATTTCTAACCCTGGCAACTCAGGCAAGACACGTGCGAGCTGCTTCTAGTATGCTTGTTGTACAAATGAAGAATGATTAAATAAGTTTTTGAATTAACAGTGCCGTTGCAAGTTTAGCAAAAGGAGAAAATGCATTTGAGCACTTTTCACTCTAACAAATGCTTATTTAATCCAAAATGAAGCTACCCAATCTCATTAAATCTCTGAAATTTGAGTCATTTTTAGAAATAGGCTCAGACTAAAATGTCCCTGGAGTAGGACTGGATTAATGCATGGGTATTTGGAGGTAAAGCCATTAGCTCTTTATTATTTTACTCTACCTAAGAGTGTCTATTACTTTCCTTCTTGTAAGGGAGCACCCCCCACCAAGAAAAAAACTAAACTAAAATTGGACTCCTCTCACCATTTAAAAATTACTTTATTTCTTAAAAAAAAAAATTTACTTTATTTCTAATTTCTAATTTACTACCTTACTCGGAATGCTTTGATGGCATCTCATTTCTCTCAGGATAAATGCAGAAGCCTTCAGTATCCTTCACAGACCCCGTAACTTCACCCAAGACTTTCTTTTGTTCCAAACTCACATAGTTCATGCTCTACCTTTCTCTGCCACAATCATGCTGGTCTGCTTGTTATGTTTTAAACATGAAGCTTCTCCTACCTCAGGACCTTTGCTCATGCTCTCCCTCAGTTCCAAGTACTCTCCAATTCCTATTTACCCTGAGGTCTCAGGTTATGGGTTACTTCCCCAAGGGAGCCTTCCTGGTCCCTCCAAACTAGGCTAAGCTCCCATATCACATGTTCTCATGGTCCTTGTATTTTTATTCTTCAAAATACTTATCTAACTTTTAATTAAATCATCCCTTGTGTAATTTCCTGTTTGATTTCTGTTTTCCCCATGAAAGGGGGTTCCATGAGGTTAGGGAACTATGCATTGTCAACCACTGTGTCTGTAGCACTTAGAATAGGGACTGGCACTTAGTAGGTCTTCAACTAAGATTGGTTGAATACACAACTAAATGAGCCTTTCCACAGAGCAACAGGGCCACTGCCTGAACCAGTTTCTATTGGCCAAGCCTCCAGGATCACAGAAATTCCAAACTCATTTTTCTCTTGACAACAAATACTCATTTCTGCATTCATCCAACAAATGACTATTGAGTGCCTGCTAGGGCCAAGACTCTTGTAGTCCGTGAAGAGAGAACCATGAACAAGATGACCAAGACCCAGGCCTCATGGAGTTCATGGTCCAGTGGTGAGACCAAAAATGAACAAAGAAGCGTATCAATGCATAACAAAATGTCAAACGACAACACAAACTATAAAGAAAGCCCCAGAACTCTCTTTGAAAATATGTTTTCATGGTGGTGGTGGTGTCCTTTCCCAAAAATTGACTTTCTGTACTATGAAAAAGAACAGCCACCATCCATTTACCCAGTATCTAAGCTTAGCTCACTCTTCACGCCAGCTAGTAAGGGTCTGTTTACAGGACGATCGCCTTCCTGTGTAGGAAACAGACAACAAATAATATATTTCAGGGTTAATTTAACTTTTCAAATTACAAATTCATCTAAGGCGCCATCCGCCACCGGGCGATAACTCAGGGCCTGCCAGGTTTTAAGTACTGTAACGGCGGGCTGGTGTTCAACTCCTAGCACACTTCTTAAAAGATGGCTACCCTGGGGTTTAGATCAAGCCTACATAATCATATATTGAAGCTTGGCTTATTTATTTCCATGTTTCTGAAGCACCATTAATCATTTTTCTAAGATGGCCTATGTGTTACATAATTAATAAAACACAAGAGCTTAGGAGGAAAGCCCAGAGAGAGACATCCGGGCAAACACTGAGAAATGGTGTCACTTTTCGGTACCAGAGAAAATCTCAGTCTTCAGAAGATCAAGTCTTCACTGGAGGAACATGAAACAACCATTTTTCTTTCATTTTCCTTTCCAGCCTTCCCCTCTTCTTCTGTGTTTGCCCCACCTAGACACTGGTCCCTGCTATTTTTTTTTTAATTAAAAAAAAAAAAAAAAAGCATTGGGAGGGAAGGATGAGGGACAGTGAATAAAATCATTAATTCAATTTCGCACTGTTTTGCCTCTGGTGATGGCCGTGCCTGCAGATAATAGCTTGTCTGTGGTTCTGACCCAATTCTTAAACCCTTCTTACGGTACTCCACCAATGAATCTAATGGGTCATTAATTGCAAACATCTGAAATCATTAGAACCTGATTGAGCACAGAAGCATCAAACCTTCCAAAGCTGTAACTGCTTAACCAGCAAATGGGCTCACAGCAAAGGAATGTCGATGTTTATAGTAGATGTAACCCAAACTCGGGTGTTCATTGACACATTGTTTCATTTGTATACAACCACCCTGGCATCTATCTGTTCAAGAGAGCATGATTTATCCAGTGCTATATCCCGCAACTGACAGGCCAAAGATTAGAGCCTAACCCAGATGAAAGCCGGGGCTGTGTGTATTCCTAAAACAAATATTTAGTATCTGACAAGCTCTGGTTAATATTAATTCATGATAGAAAGCAGTCAGTTTAAGTTGAGTTCATGCCAAAATCTATTTGGGTTTTGTAAATCATTTTTCAGGATTATAGAGTAGAAAATCAGACCAGAGAGAATGAGAGAGAGAGAAAGACTTCCCTAAAATTAGAAATGTACAGATTTGGACAGAGCTTTCAGAAAAGGCCAGAGATTCAAATGGGCAGCAGCCCACAAGCATAAAATCCTCATAGAGATGGTTTTCTTTGACTAGCAGAGTGCTTTAAAAGAATCATTTTTAATTATTTGCCAAGTCTGAATTTCTGACTTTTCTTGCAGGTCTGGCAATACTTGGTCCAGATTCCCGCAAGGCAGCCGTCAGCTGGAGCTGAACAGAGGCTAACCTCGAGGAAGACACACAGGCTTGCCATTTGGCCAGAGCCCCACCTCCCCCCTACTATTTATACAATCCCACTTACACCTGCCTACTGCTCATCTGACAAGTGAGGACACTGATGTCCAGAAAGGGAGAAGGACTGTCCAACGACATGCCTTTGGTTAGTGTCAGCACTGGGACGAGAACCCAAAACTCCGCATTCTACTTTATTGCTTATTTAGTTAGAATCACTCAGTGCCATTCTACATTGATATACACATGGTTTTTGGAAGAAAAACTTAAACCTGGTGTCTATGGAGTTTTTGAAGGCTACAGAGTATGCCTGGGTCACGAGCACTATCATTAATCAGTCTTCATAAGGCACATGCCTCTTCTTACTACCAGGAGATCTGAATGTCATTTTGCAAAACTATAAGCATCCATGAAGATGTTCCCATCTGTATGCATATCTAGCCCGGGTGGGCTGTGCCTTTACTGCAGTAGGATCCTGACATCCTTAACCTAACCTCACACCAATTCTATAATGGTTAAGTACTGCTACCATTTGTTAGATATATCCTGTGTTCCAAACTGTGTCTATACCCTTTCCTCCTTAGTGTTCAGCGCAATCCTCAAAGATCTGTTTATTGTTCTCATTTTACAGATGCAAAACTGGGGGCTCGGTTAGCCTAATCAGCTCGATCAGGATGACACAGCTCATGAAGGACAGAGCTGTGATTTGAACCCAATAGTTTGGGTTCAAGCCCCTCAACTTGCAGCTGTATCCTGTACTGGCTGACCGCTGTTAAGATTTGCCCTCTTGGAATATGCAAAAATGACGCTATCTGTTCAATGTAGCTCAAAGTAAGGAGGCAAACAAATACAGGAGATACTGCATAGTCAAGAATGGGTTAAACTTCCCGATAGCATCAGTTTAAAAAATGAATTCTTCGCCTTTTTAAAATGTGTGTTAGAAGCGTATTTCTCTGTGTGCAACAAAAACATTTAGGCTCCCCTGTCATTTAGGTGAATTTTGTTTGCATGCTCTCTTCATGGAATACTGATGTTAATTTTTGGTTAAGTTTAATCTTACCAAGTATAAAGCAATTTGATAGAATAAGTAACCTTTCATTAAAGTTCAATACCGTACTTAAGGAAAATGGGACCGTGTGCATTAATTGATAGTTGACAGCTATTATTTCCATGAAAACCTTTTATAGTAAAATTTCTATTTGATGGATTGGAATTTATAAAATTTGCATTTAACTGAGCTGGATTCAACTGGAAGTACTGGGGATGTATTCCTTCTTCAAACAATATCCTATCTTTACATTTTTATTAAACATTTATTAATGGATGGAATCTTAATTTAAAGAGTAGAGCACAGATTTTATTTAATAACTCAGGTTTATTCGTGCGTGAACACAAGTATTTGCACCATATTTGACTTTGATAAAACATGACTATTTATGAGTATATTTATCCATGGAGACTTAATTAGCACAGTTGAGTTTGGGACAAATTGCTTAATAAAGAATTTTATTTTATTTTACTTTATTTTTATTTTTCAACTCACAATAAACCAATGAATATTCTTGGGAATTTTTCTTCCAGTCAGCAGCTTAGAAGGAAGTCATATTATCTTGGATTTGGCATATTTGACTGGAATTACAAAAATGTGGAATGGAACTCTAATTCTATTCAGATTCTGCCCCGCCCTCCCCCATCACAAATCTAAGGGCGCTTGAGTGAACATCAAGATGCTTCTGGCATGGGGCGCCTGGGTGGCTCAGTGGGTTAAGCCTCTGCCTTCAGCTCAGGTCATGATCCCAGACTCCTGGGATCGAGCCCCACATCGGGATCTCTGCTCAGCAGGGAGCCTGCTTCCCCCTTGCTCTCTCTCTGTGTGCTGCCCTGCCTACTTGTGATCCCTCTCTCTGTCAAATAAATAAAAATATTTTAAAAAAATGCTTCTGGAATCATTACGCAAGATTTCCATAAATGAGATGATATTAACGTGAAAGCTATTTTTCTCCCATTAATGCTGATCGAAAATAGGAAGAGGATTTCCCAGGTATTTCTATAAAGCGTTCGTAGTCAAAATCGCTCTTGCCACTTAAGAGATGGAAAGGTTGAGTCCAAGAACAATGAAATCACTTGAAATTCAACCCACTCGGGAATACGACAACATCAGAATCCAGGGTTTGCAATCTATTTCCAAAACAGAGTGACCAGATTAAAAGCCTTCCCCTCACACTGCTCCCTCTACCTGGAATGTCCTCCTTTTTCCCAGGTAGACCCCGTTCCCTGGTGTCCTTCGGGGTTTAGGTGAAGTTCTCAGACACAGCATCCAGGACCACCCTGCAGACCCCCTATCCCTCCTGTTACCCACCACTGCGGAGCATATATCAAAGGTGACAGTTATGTTTACTTCTGTAGTATACCTCCCCCATTAGACTGCATCCCCACACGGGCAAGAATGTTGTCGAATTTGCCCACCTCCCTACACGCTCCATGTGTGGTACGGACAAGGTTCTCAGTGAGTTGCTGAGCGAATGGTTGGACCAAAAGTCTTAAAACTCAGAGCTCAAAACTCATTTCCGCAACCACAATGTAAACTTTCTGTGAGGTCAGGGATTCCTTGTTTGTATGATAAGGCACAGTTTCTTCCTGTCTTCCAAAAACTGGAAAAGAGAAAATGTAGCCAAATATGTCTATGAGCTGCTTAAAAGTCCTTATAATACGATACAAATCAGGAACTTGGGTGGCTCTGCTCAGAAGACTCATTCAGTTCCCTGACAGCCCCCAATGGGGTACTGACCACGAATACAGACCTACGGGGCCAAAAGCACATTGCTTACCACTTCGGTCAAGAAACCCTGTTTATTTCCCCCTCCCAGTGACGCTGCTACCCCCGGATGGATTCAACAGTGCAACTTACTAGACATGACAAAAGGTACAGTAATATCCCACAATGTGACCTTGATTCCTAAGACAACTTGATACTACACGAAGAGGACATGACAAAACTTTCACAAGAAAATGGGGCAGCTACGTAGTTCCTATGAGAACTTCTCTGTGTTCGGATTTAAGGGCCCTGGAAGGCTGAGGGGTGATTAAATTTCTGTGCGCTACAAATTCCTCTACTTTCAGGAGGTTTCCTTCTTCTGCTGCTCCCTTTGAGTAAAAGAGTTGTTGAGTTCTTTCGGCACCATTTCTGAAGTTAGGATTATTGATATAAAAGATATGGCATGTCACCTTATGAATTGGGAAAAACAAGAACTTACTAAGACGGACAAAAAAAAAATCTACTCAAGAGTTCATGTAGTGCTTACAGATGTAATCTTGTCATCAGGCCAGGGGTCAACACATTTTTTTTTAAAAAGCCAGATAGTAAATATTTCAGGCTTTGCAGACCATTCGCTGTGTATCAGAAGCACTCAGTTCTGCCCTTGTAACACTGAAGCAACTACAGACAACGCATACACAGACAGACACAACTAGGTGCTAATAAAGCTTTATTTCTAAAAACAGGTAGCTAGCCCAGGAGTCCTAGTTTGCGGACGTGTGGTGTAGCCTACATTTTTGGATAAAGCCCTGTTCTCTGGTAAGAAATAAGAACTCACACCTGAAAACATTAAAAATAGAAATAAACCACACAATCCAGTATTCCGACTAGGTATTTATGGAAAGAAAAGGAGAACACTAATTTGAAAATACATGTGCACCCTTATGTTTACTGCAACGTTATTTACAAGCCAAGGTATGGAAACAGCCCAAGTGCCCATCCATAGATGAAGGATTAAGGAGATGTTGTATGTATACAAAACAGAATATGATTCAGCCATTAAAAAAAATGAAATCTTGCCATTTACAACAATATGGATGGACCTAGAGGACATTATGCTAAGTAAGATAAGTCAGAGCAAGACAACTACTATATGATTTCTCTTATATGTAGAATCTAAAAACAACAAGACAGATGAACAAACAAAAAACCAGGTTTAAATATCGAGAACTTGTAGTTGCCAGAAACAAGTGTTGGGGAGACGGATGGATGAAACAGGTGAAGGGGATTAAGAGGTACAAACTTAAAGTATAAAGTAAATTGCAGAGATGAAAAGGACAGTGTAAGGAAAATAGGTGACAATACTGTAATAGCGTTATAGGGTGACAGATGGGGACCTCCCTTAGTGTGGTGAACACTGAGTCATGTACAGAATTATGAAATCACTATGTTGTACACCAGAAAATAATATGAGATTATACGTCAACTACACTTCAATAATCAATTTAAAAAGAATTCACATCTGGAAAGGCCTAGAATCTCCAAAAAATCCTCCTTTCCACTGCTCCCACCCATTGATGGATGCCTGAAATCACACCTTAACGGTTTCAACTCTTTTCTTGCTAATATATGTTAATGGGTATGCACCTGTGAAGGGGAAAAGTGTTGTGTAGTCAAATATGTTTGAGATGCTGGATCAACAGATTTAAGCAGATTTATTTATTGAAGAACTTTTTAGAGCTTTTAATATGCTAATATGCCTTGAAAACAGGGGAAAGCAGAGCATAAGCATTTCCTAAATGTATTTGACGACAAAATCTTTTTGTGAGGGCATTTGCAGGACTGTTTCTCACCAAACACATCTTGGGAAATTCTTTTTTAGGTAAGGATGGTGTTGAGCAAGAGTAATAAATAATAATAGTTATCATTTATTGAGTCCTTACCTTACATGATTGCACATGTATCATTTCATTTAATCTTTGCAGCCACCTTGTGAATTACATCCCCCTTTATAATTAGGAATATTGAAATACAAAGAGATTAAGAAATCTGCTTTTGGTTATATAACTAGTCAGTGGTGGAGCCAGCCTTCGAATGTGTGTCTGTGTCTGACATTAAAAGTCAGTCTCTTAACCTCTATTAAATCTTAAAGTCAGTAAAACTTTAGTTTGAAATAGAACTTTCCAGAATCAGAGAGTTTTAGACCAAGAGAGGCCATTGGAGATACAGTTTAATCCACTTACAGAGAAATGAATTTATTCCTTAAAAGAGAAACTCAAAGCCCAATAAAAGGACAGGACTGGTCTAATTACACTTAGCCCTCAAACTAGGAGATCGAAAAATTTAAAGAATATTGCACTGTATCAAAAACTAATGATGTACTATATGTGCATGTACCAGCAAATACTATATGTACATGCTAACTGAACATAATAAAAAATAATAAAGAATATTGTTTTTATTCTAGTCTAATTTCTTTCCAAAGAAGCCTTTGCTGAGGTTTGCTCAGGAAAGAGAAACAGGTTATATCAGTCAGGGCTATTTTATTTGCAACTGTCAGAAAACCTCTATTCATACCAATTTAAGCAAAATGAGAATTTGTTGGTTCATGTAACTAAAAGGCAGATATTGTACCTGGCCTCAGGTATGGGTTAACCTAAGAGTTAAACAATTTCACCCAGTCCTGATTCTTCCCATTTGCCTGGGCTCTCAGCCAGCCATGTTTTCTTCCTCTGGCTTTGTGTGGTAGCAAGTTGGCTGCCAGCAGCCATATGGCTAAATTCTCCCATGTTCAAGTCCAGCAGGAAAATAAAATTTCTCTTCCTCCTACAGTTGAGACAAAAGTTCTGCCTCTGACACTCATCTGCTCAAACTAGGTCATGTGACCACTACTGACAAAAGCTGTAGCCAGAGGAATACAGATACTTAGGGTTCAAACATAAGAAAACCTTTGCATTGCCAAATATGCCTTTACTGAAGAAGCTACCATCAGTTGCATAGAAAAAAAAAAAAAAAGAAAAAAATTAACTTCTATGAGAATAATTAATGCTGGGCATATTACACTGAAGGATTGTTATAAGGATTAAAAAAGAAAGTATGTGAAGTGTCTACTGTGCCATCTGACAGATGGTAGGTGGTCAATCAATACCAACTATCTTTCTTTATGTCTTCTACCATCAGCGATTAATATTAATAGAATCCTCATGCTATCCAATTCGGTTGCCATGAAAATTGTGTGTTGTTTGTGATATCTTCGTTCTTGGAGCCAATAAATGTTGTAACAAGAAAATCACAACAATGGGTTTGAATTGGCAACAAGATGAATCTCAGAACTGTTTCATCAAAATAAGAAAGTCTTTGCCCCCCGCACATAATAATTTTTACATGGCGCTAATGTCTTCTGGAAATGTCAAGGCTTCTAAGAGCCCAAAAACCAGACCCTGAAATGAAAGTTTGACCAAGCTTCTGCAAAATGCCAACAGGATTACTTAGGAAATGGAGGGAGAAAGGAGGGATTCTGGAGGTATGTGAACCCAAATTTGCCCATAGCAATTTCACCAATTTTTTAGCTAAAAGTTCAAGAGAAGTCAACTCAATCAATAAGTGGCCAAATTAAACCACAACATCATTTGTGACTGTCATGTCTTAGTGATATCTCCAAATGTGATGTAGAGAATATGACATCACTGTCATCATCGTCATTCCGTAGCATGATTGGGACAGGGACTTGAGTTTCTGGAAGAACTAACACACTTTTCCTACTTAACAAAAACAGCTCACTGAAAACTGTAAGGAAATCTTGAAAGTGCCAGAGAAAAACATATTACATACAAGGGAACAAAAATGAAACCAACTGCCAGTTTCCCATCAGAAATATAAAGGTCAAAAGATATTGGAAAGATACATCTAAGATATTGGGGGAAAAAAATCAGTTAACCAAGAATTCTATATCCAGCAAATCTAGATTCCCCACTCCTGAGGTACAGGCTATGCCTAATGACTCACTTCTAAAGTGTACAGTATGGAGTAGGGGGAGTACCTTTATGGGGAAGAAACCTGACAAACACCACCTCAGCCAGGTGATCAAGATGAACAATAGTAGTTGTCAGTCATGTGGGTATTACATCAACAGTACTTGATATATTGAGAAAATGACACTTTGTCACTGTCATCTTTCTGAATTATTTCCCATAATCCTAGTCTTATCATGAGAAAAACACAAGATGAATTCCAATAAAGGGGCATCCTATAAATACATAACCAGTACTCTTCAAAATTCTCAAGGTCATTAAAAATAAGGAAAGCTTGGAGCACCTGGGTAGCTCAGTCAGTTCAGCATCTGCCTTCAGCTCAGGTCATGATCTCAGGGTGCTGGGATGGAGCCCCAAGTCGGGCTCCCTGCTAGCAGGGAGTCTGCTTCTCCCTCTGCCCCTGCCCCTGCTCATTATCTCTATCTATCTATCTATCTATCTATCTATCTTTAATAAATAAATAAAACCTTTTAAAAAAAGACCAGGGAAGCCTGAGAAACCAGCACAGCCAAGAGGACTCTAGCAGACATGACAACTAAATGTAATGTGACATCTTGAATGGGACTGGGAACGGAAAACGAACCACAGATTAAAAACAAAGGGAATCTGAGTAAACTACAGACTTTAGTTAAGAAAAATGCATTAATAATTGTTCATTAACTGTAACAATTATACCATATTAACATCCGCTGGTAATAATAGGGGTAAATGGGTGTTATGTATATGAGAAGTCTCTGAATTATCTTAATTTTTCTGTAAATCTAAAACTACTATAAAAAATAAAGCCAATTTTTTAAAGTCCCAATTAACTTTAGGAACTAAATCCACACAAAATATATATTCTGACCATAACAGAATTAAATCAGAAATTAATAATGAAAACACAACATATTAAAATTTGTGGGATGTTGCTACAGCAGAGCTCAAAGGAAAATTTATAGTCTTACCTGCTGACATCAAAAAAGAAGAAAGGTCTAACATCCGTGATCTGAGCTTTTACCTCCAGAAGCTAGAAAAAGCAGAGCAAATTAAATTCCAGATAAGTGAATAAGCAAATATGGGGTAAATAAATAAGTAAATATTAGATAATAATACTTGCAAAACATATATCTTGTAAAGGACTGGTGTTGAGAATATACAAATAATAGCTCAATAATTTAAAAAATTAAAAATAATTTAAAAAGGTGAAAGAGTTGAGCAGACCCTTCATGAAAACAATACATAGAAATAATCAAGAAATAGGGGCACCTGGGTGGCTCAGTGGGTTAAGGCCTCTGCCTTCGGCTCGGGTCATCATCCCAGGGTCCTGGGATCGAGCCCCGCATCGGGCTCTCTGCTCAGCGGGGAGCCTGCTTCCCCCTCTCTCTCTGCCTGCCTCTCTGCCTACTTGTGATCTCTGTCTGTCAAGTAAATAAATACAATCTTTAAAAAAAAAAAAAAGAAAAGAAAAGAAATAATCAAGAAATACATGAAAATATATGTAACATCATTGATCATTACAAAAAATGCACATTAAAATCACAAAGAGCTATATACTCCTATAAATCCACTAAAATAGCTAAAATATAAATGACTGACAATACCAAGAGTTGGTAAGAATGTAGAAAACCTGGAGCCCTCAAATATCACTGGATAACTATAAAATGATAGAGTCCCTTTGGAAAACAGAGCTACGGTTTCTCAAAAAGTTAAAATACACACACTTATCCAGTAGATCCACTCTAAGGAAAAATGAAAACATATGGCTCTATGATTTATAATAGCCAAAAAATGAAAACAACCCAAATGCATATCAACTGGTGAGTGGAAAAACAAAATATTATCCATATAATGGAATAAATATGGTAAAAAGGAATGAACTATTTGTGATACATACACTGCCAGCTTGAGGGCGGGGGGGAAACCTTGGCACAAAGGATTCAAATTGAAATATATTTTAACAGAAAGACAATAAATATTATTGGAAAATAAGCACTGACTATGATCACTTCTGGTTTCAAGAGATGTGATGTAATTCATCCCTAAGGAAGTCCCTCCCCTTCTTTTTTTTTTTTTTTTTAGATTTTATTCATTTATTTGAGAGAGAGAGAGAGAGAGAGCATGAGCTGGGGGAGAGGGCAGAGGGAGAGGGAGAAGCAGACTCCCTGCTGAGCAGGAAGCCCAATACAGGGCTCAATCCCAGGACCCTGAGATCACGACCTGAGCCCAAGGCAGACACTTAACTGACTGAGCCACCCAAGTACCCCTTCCCTCTCTATTTTTAGCCTAGGAAACTTCTTTGATAGGGTCCTTTGAACATAAAACTGGGACCTTTCAGGTCATAGTATGGAAGTCAGAAGTAAAAACATAGAGAGGGCCAAATACTTCCATATAGAAAAAGAAAAGAGATGGTCCTTTGCTCTCAAATCTAGAGTCAAATCTAGGTGAGGAGCCTGGTATGAAAAAAAAAGATCTCATGTAAAGGAAAGGAGGTTGGAGGGAGGTCCCGAGAAACATGGAAGGTATTCAGAGGGTGTCCACCTGCAGGAGGTTCCATGCGGCAGAAAAAGATCTAAAAATGTCTCCGACCTGTGATGACTTATACTGAAATGCTTTCATTCATGAAATAGTTATCAAGCCCCTTTTCTGTGCCAAGCTCTGTGCTGGGCACCAGAGACACAACACTTAGTCAATAAAATCACAAATTACCCAAAGTATACACTCGACAATTTGAGGCCATTTGCTACCCTAGGTTCTAATGTCCCTTCACTGTCCTTCCAAACCAGCAATAAAATTCTGCTACAAACAAAAACATTGTTTTAATGGCACATTGAGGGACGACGTGACCACAGATGTTGTCCAATGTGAGTCAACATACCACCCCCAAGATTGGATGACAATCACAAGAAGGAAGAATCATGGCCTCAAAAACAGGTCATGTCAGACAAACGGACGGGAGCAGAGGCTGACTCAGAAAGCCAGAGAGATATCAAGAGGTGACAGTAGATCTACGTCATGAAGGATGGCAGTGAGGGACGATTTAGGGCCATTCATCAACGTTATCAGTGCCCCTCCTTCCAGGAAAATGGTAGAATTACATGTTTTTGCCTCCTGCAAGTTCGGTCTGGTCGTAACAGTTGCTTTAGCCCGTGAAATATGAGCAGAAATGGAATATGTCCCTTTCATGGTGACACTTTTTGAGGAAGATGAATAAACAGCCATGTTCTTTTGTTTCCCCTGTCATGACAACCAAAAGGCGTGCAGGTCATGAAGCCTCTGTCAGGGGCTTCTCCCAGGGAGGAGATTTAAGAACGAGCCCCCAGCAAACTTGAAATAGACATGGAGCTTGAGCAAGAAATCAACCCTGCTTGCTTTTAAGTCACTAAACTTTGGGGGTGGTTTATTACCGCAGCGTAACCTTGCCGATTCCGGCTGATGCAGGCAGACTGAGCCAGTCCGTGTGGACAGGGGAGCTGTAGGATGCAGGGATATCAGAGATTTTTAAAGATCTTTTTAAGTAACCGAGTCTTCTGAAGGAGCCAGGGAAAGAGTGTGCTTTCAGATGCCAGATTGGAACAGATGAGAACATAAAAGCAGTAAATTCAGCCCTAAGCATTCTAGAAGGTAAGGCAAGCATCCTGACAGGTATACTTGTCTTTTTCTGACAGGAAAAAGTATACACCTTCGTTCAGAGACAATACTTTTTATCCCCCTAGAACTAAATTCAAGCTGGATTTGTCCTCTGGGGATTTGTCTAAAGGATGAGTAGAAGAGTGAACAACATCTCCAGCCACAAAATCACAGAAACGTTGTAAAACTGGACAGTCCTTTCAGTGACCCCATGGAGACAGAAAAGGCATCATTTAAAATGGCAAGGCAGGGAAGGCATTTGCAACGAAAAGTTGAGATAACATGGACCAAGCACGCTGTTTTCAGATGACCTAAGTCAGGGCTACCCAAACTGCAGGCACTCCTAAAACATTTCACCAATTTTGTCTTTTACCCCCATGGCCACCTGCTCGCCACACTTTAGTGCATATTCTATTTAAATCAATTACCATTTATTTACTTAGATGTGTTTTTAAAGAAAAAGAATGTATTTCAATAGTATATATATTAAAAACCAGTATCATGAGCCACAAATGGAAACACACTGAAAGCCCTCTTGATCACAAACACCCATAAAAACAAAACAGTGAATACAACTGCTCAGTGTTATCTGGATATCGTAATCTGCTAAAGTTTATAAGCCTGGGGCTTGCCTATTATTAAAAGGGGGGATTACAAAATGATAGCCCCCACCTGAGTCTTTCGGCTTCATGCACCAGAATTAAAGAGAATTACAAAGAGAATAATTTGAATACGAAACAATTCAATGCACTACCTAAAATCATTTCAAGTGCTCTCTGTGGAATGGGTCCCACCTTTGGGGAAACACGGTGGCCTTGAAATTGGACCTCTGCGATTTCAGACAATGGGGCAGAACTGACCAACACGCCCAGATGCTCTGTTCTGACCCACCACCGTGCTCTCACAGAGGCTGTGCTTCCTACAGGCTGCCCCCAGCCAGTGACAGAGACAGCAGGGTACCAAGGCCGGGAGACCAGGCCTCCTGCGACAGGCCACTATGGCTCATCAGCCTTGTCGAACATCCTCAGAACTGCCCTGTGCACGAGAGGCCCCCATCCAAACCCTCTGCTCCCAAGTCGGACTCTCCCCACCTTCTGGCGGCCCTCCTGGCTTCTCTCCAGGACCCTCCCACAATCCTTCGTTAGCTCTTCCCCTAATAAGCTCACGTGTGTCTACCTGCCTCAAGTCTGCCGCTCAGAGAACCTAGGCTCACAGGTTGACACGCCTAACACATCTTTTGGAGACAAAACAGGCGGGAAAACGTCCCACTAAGTCATGCATCCATGCATCGGAAATGAATCTCAGATTGGGGGAATCTGTCTCCTCGTCCCCAAAGCACAGACCACAGGCCATCTCTATCGCTGACTGAAAAGAAAGCCACAAGGTCCGGGCAGAGGGATTAAGGAAGGCAAAGCTGACATTGTGCGGTAGACGTTTAAGAGCTGCATTCTATTCTTCGGCCAAACATCAGCAAACATCTACTTAGCTTTTAAGACTCGGTTCAAACTCTACCTGTGCTGAGAAGTCTACACCCATCTGACCGGCCATCATGGGTCCTGGCTACATCCACGTCCCTTACGAGAATCAGGAGTAAAGACTATGTACAGAGAAAATATGTCCCACGTTGCATATGGGCATAGAGTCTCACTGAGTCCCTCCCAGCTAGTTTTTCCTCCAGTGTTAGAAAAATCACTGTTACTTTGGTTACACACCTCATAAGGGAGTTGGCTTGTGTCTAAAGACCACATTGCAAGAAAAATAGAAGCATGTTGGATCCTTAAATGCGAGAATCACACTTAACAGGAGACGTTCCATGAGAGGGACACACAACGTGAGGCTCCGCTTCCTACTCCCACCTCGTCTTCCAGCGGGGGGTGTGCATTCGGTGAGCAGAACAGCAGTCCTGGCCATCAAAGTAATTATTTCTCTCTTACTTCTCATACTTCATGTAGAGCTGAATTCCCAAAGGTCGAACTCAGTATCTACTCTAACGTCTGCCTCTCTCACCAGAGGCCACCTGACTGGAAGCTTCTAGCACCCACCACAGTGCACACACAGCTGATATGAAAAATATGAGGGTCGATGCAAGAAATGGTCACCAAACAAATACATTCCCAGAAATTGTCTTAGGTTGGCTTCCCCCAGAAAGAGACCCTGTGATAAGGATTGGCATGGAAGGTGATCCCAGGATCACGATGAGGGGGAGTATGAGGTCATGGACAAAGGATAGGAATCCTTCCAGAAGGGGTGAATGAATGAGCTGGTGAGGGCCAGGAGCAACTGGGGCTCACTCTTACTGAGGGCTCCTGGGAGACCAAGAGAGCACAACCCAGAAGTCTCCTATGTGAGGGCAAGGAACCTCGAATATTTATCTATCAACTCCGCCCACAAGCACAGGCCCACATTCCTGGTGAGAGAGAACCCTCAGGCTGAGACTTGCAGGCTTTGTAGAGGAAACCACCTGCATGTATGAGATGGGTGAAAACTGAGGGAACAGGGGTGGGACAGAGACATCCAATGTCACGAGTCAATGCCATTCTGTTACTTTTGTTTCTGCCGAAGTCCGTTCTCCTTCCACTTAAACAACAACAACAACAACAACAACAACAACAAAGACCTCTAATTTTGTCTCCCCAATGAGCACCATCAATTACAGCAAAGATATCAGAATTTGAACATCTTGGGATTCTGATTTTTTTTTTCACCAAATACTTCTTTGTTATGATTATAATTTAACCATGAACCTATACTACGTCACCTGTGTCTCTCTCATGAACAATCTCTCTGTAAGTTTTGTATAAATGAGTGCTTTGGTTTGAAAGCAAGTTTTGAAATCTACTTGTACCACGCTAACTTCATTCGTGTTTTAAATGTGCATAAATAATATACTAAATCTATAAATCTGTATAATATTTCTAGCAACTAGCTGCACAGTCTTCTTGACTGTTAAGATCATTCATATTTAAATGTTTATACTAAGCAGAATTTTTTATTAGTTAACACAAATCTATAGGGTGAAATTAAGATTTTTACGGTCTTGGAAAGAATTCTCCCTCATTGTCCATTGGGAAGTTTTCAGGATGAAATGTTTGTTAAATTAAAGGTAAAAATTAAAGATCGCAGGATCACGAGGCAAGCAGCCTTTCCTTTAAATTTTCACATACATGCCAACACTTGACTGGAGAGGTGAGGACATAAGTTATATAATTCTGATCCGATGCCCTGGATTTGGGCAGCCTGTTCTGAAACTGTGAAAACCAAAATGGAGATTCTTTTTTTTTACAAACAATGGAATATGAATTTAGAACACCTAAGGTCTTGTTACATTCTGAGTATCAGTATTTCTACCCTGTTCATTGGCCTGAGCCCCAAATAAATTTCTTTCCTCTAAGTTTCAATGCAGATTGTGCCCTGGCATACTAATTCTCCTCACTGAAACCCCAGTCCATGTCAGTGTCCAATGGGTTGTAAAAGGTTCAAAAAAGGTATACTTTCCGTGAAGCAAAAGCTCTGTATGAAGCCCAGATCTGTTTATTCTTCCTGATGAGAAGGGAATGGTGAGCTCACCCTCCTTGGATCGATGCCCCGACCTTCAGCAGCCCTCCATGACTCATCCCTTCGGTCTCTGCCATTGAGCTCCAGACCCCTGCCCTGAACCCTCACCACTGCCCCCATGAGCCCCTCCTTAAATAAATAACACCAATGTTGAAAACTCTCAGATGCTTTTGTAATCTTAGCAAGCGCTATGGTGCATTTTGTGGTAAAGACTAGATTGGCTTCTATTGTGACCAGTCCACAGAAACAGGTTGGACCTTGCTCCAAATCTGGTTCAAGTGTCAGGACAGAAGACACTACACACATATCAAGCAAGCATGAGAAGGTTTTTCTACTTGCACAATAAGGCTTCCTGGGAGAGCAGGGGAGGTTTCCAAGCAGGTCCAGAATACCTTGAGAGAACAAAGAAAGAAGACTGACTTGGGGTTTTTACGGTGGGTAAGCTGTGGTCTCCATGAGGGTTTCCATGCGTGACTTAAGCTTCCTTATCAGCTTGCCCAGATGTGGGGCAGAGGGAGAAGAAGGATAAATGAATTTTTAAAGTTATCAGCAGTCAAGCATTCGAAAGATAGAGTCAGACTTTTTATGACATCTTCCCAATTAAGCCAGATTTTCAGATTGAAATAACAACAGATACATAATAAAGCGTACATTTACGGGGCACCTACAACATGCCAGGTGTGCACTATTTACACACATTATTTCATTGAATTTTCATAACCAGCCTAAAAGTTGGTGCCTTTGTGCAGCTTCTCGCCAAAGGAGAACTTGAAAGACTTGAAAAGAAATCATTTATTTGAGAAGTTAGGGCAGGAACATATTGAAGGCTTGGGAGAGGGACTTGGGGAAGGGAGGAAAGCCATAAAGGATGCTGTCTCTAGTCAGCCGGTCGCCACTGGCCGAATAGGGAACCCAACCCAACTCAGGATCCTCTGAGAGATGTGCGGGATGTGGTGTTGCCCCCCAGGGGGATAAGGACGCAGGAATGTTTATCCCCCAATTTCCACCCTCATGATTTGGAGGTCACCCCTGGGAGCATCACCTCCAGCACTCCCAGCTGTGGAGAGGGATTTCAAGCAGAGAGACGCTGATGCTCGAAGAAGCAATCAGCAGGTATGAGAACTAGCCTCTGAACAGCAAAGTACTTGCACAGTGAGCCACGGAGACACGAGCTAGACAGCCACTACCCACCTGCAGACGGTCGCTCTCCCTACCCTCATTTTACAGATGAAGACATGAAAGCTCAGAGAGGATGAGTAATGTTTCCCAAGATCACACATGTAAGAATTAAAGAGATGGAACTAACACCCAAGGCCATCTGACTCCTGAGACACATTCGGACACAAGGCAACACGGACAGAAGAGGGTTTTGCCACTTTCACAAAGTGGAATTGAAACAGGCAGCGTGGCAGAGTGGTAACAAGGTGTGCTCTGAGGTTAGACCATATCATTTCAAATCCTAGCCGCTTACTAGCTTGGGAACCTCGGGCAAGTCTTTAACCTCTGTGTCTTGGTTTAACCATCTACACAATGGGATAATAGTAGCCCCTTCACCACATGGATGGCAGAGTTCCCATAGTGCCCAGTAATGCTGTCATTTATTTTAAAGGTCTGGCCAAGCGTCAAGTTAGCAGGTTTCCTAATAACTGGCTTTCATCCCAAACCTATAGTTTTAGAAAATAATGCATCTGACCTGGTTTATTTTTTGCAAAGCATTTCATAGGCTTCCCTCCCTTTTCTGTATCTCTTTCTCAACCGTTCCCTAAGTTTCCTGCCCTAATATTGAAAATAAATGACTTTTTTCAAATTCTTCCAATTTTTAGGGGAATCCAACAAGTTATAAAATATAACGATGTATTTTTTAAATATGTGACTACCTATGTGCCCTATGTAAATATGGGGTAAGAAAATCAGGCCAATCATGTCAACGTTCTGGTTTACCATTTATTTCTGAGTCCGCTACAGATTGAATACACAAGACTTGTTTTTCTAACTATCAAACTTTATACCAGCATCCACGGGTTCTACGCCAGCATACCTCTCCACCCCAGGCTTGAATTAGGCAAGTCATTGGGTTAGACGAGAGTGGATTAAAAGACAAGTCAAAGAAAACCCAGGCTTCCTGGCTATTCAGTGTCTGGAGATTCCTTGGCCCCTTCAAGTGGACACGGCACCCCAAAAAGCCTGTCTGGGAGGCGACGTGCTGAGCAAATATTCTGGCTGGCTTTGCCTCTGGACCAAGCTCCATCCATGTCTACCCTCCTTTCTCTACACTCAGTAATAATCAGTCAGCACACAAACAATGAATCATGGCACCCTACATCAAAAACTAATGATGCACTATATGGTGACTAGCATAACATAATAAAAAAATTTTTTTAAAAAGAAATCAGCAATTCAAGAGTTTATAAAAAATAATAATAATAATAACAATAATCGGGGGCACCTGGGTGACTCAGTCATTAAGTGTCTGCCTTCAGCTCAGGTCATGATCCCAGGGTCGTGGGACCAAGCCCCACCTCGGGCTCCCTGCTCAGCAGGAAGCCTGCTTCTCCCTCCCCCACTCCCCCTGCTTGTATTCCGTCTCTCGCTGTTTCTGTCAAATAAATAAATAAAAATATTTTTAAAAAAATAATAATAATCAGAGTTGATGCTGGGAACTTAAGTGTGCCTGATGCTATTCTAGCACTTTACATATATTCACATATTTAACCCTTACGACCACACGAGGAGGTAGTTCTTTATTATTATCATTGTTACCGTATATTTGTGGAAACTAAGACATACCAGGAAGTGGGCTGACTTCCATCAAATTTCAGAAACTTCTTCCAAATGGTTTCTCTGGCCATTTGTGTCACGGGTAGCCAACATGATGAAAACTGGCATTTCAAGACCAGCCTTGAAACGGCAAATTTGAGATGTTTTCCTAAGTTTGCCCCATCCATTCACCCATGAAATCTCACCGCAACCCTGTTTTAAAGCCCCTTACTTAAGCACAGCCCCCCAAAGAAACTTTAGAAAAAGTCCCATCTGACCCCACAGAGATAATCTTTGAATATTCAAGCAAAGAGAAGGCAAAATATACAAGAAGAAGAAAAGCCTTTATTCTGCCCGTTAAAACTTACAAACTGCTGATCAGGTGTTTGGTGCCTTGTTTTTTTTAATCAAGAAAATCTTGAGAGATTTCACCATAAAAATAAAATTCTTTCATTGGAGGCTATTTTCATATTCCTTTCACACCAAGTAACACTCTCACCTTCTAGCTCTTGATTTTTTTTTTTTAACAGATTCTGCCATAAGTCAGTCTACGATGAGCGTTATCCCTCTACCCTGGATAAGGCACTCTGAGCTGAGCCTGCATTTGTTCTGCGTCTTGAGGAACGGAGGTATGCCCCGGAGGAACGCGCTGGATGCTATGGTTAATTAACTAATTTACTCAATCAAGTTTAACAGTGGTTTTAACTTTAATGAGACCATTACATTTTAATATGGAAATAACAGCCTTGTATCCTTAACAATCCCCACAGCCCAAAGATCCGCCTCCCTCTTCCACCCCCTTCGCACCAGCCTTGGTGTGGATGTTTGAACCTGAACGCCCGAGTGTAATGTCCAGAACTTGTAATACACAAGGGCAGGGCCCATCACTGATACGGCCCACGTGAACCACGGTGCCGCCTTCTCGTGGCCGGCAACGTACACTCTGAACACACACAGCGGCTGTCGCTCCGGGTAAGAGCCAAAGTTGTATCGTGGGCAGGGTCCTTCCTAGATGATCACACGGGGGAGCTTTTGAGTCTGAACACTGGCTCGAGAGATCGAGGAAAGCAGACTGATGTCAGGAGGTCCAAAAGGAGAGAAACGGAAGGAAGTGCCCACGCCTACAACCTGGGTCTCAGTTGTCCTCAGGAGACCTACCCTGGGGCTGCCGTCCCCAAACTGAGTCGCGTTGATTGGGCTCCTCTAAAGGCCAGCAAATCATTAACAGAACGGCATTCCACGCTCTCATTGAGAACTTTCATTATTCCAGTTAGAGGACTTCGGAGATTAACTACGAAAAGTTTTACAAGGCGGTGAAGGTAATGAATCATGAATCCTGTAAGGGTGAACCCAACACGCTGAAACCTAGTACAGCTGTCTTATATTTGCGCTGTGTGCATTTTGCTACCCGTAATTTTGTCATCAATTTTCATCTTTTGTTTAAACATATTTGTCTTTTGGACAAGATAGGTCATATTTCATAGGTTTGATGAATTTTCTCCTTGGTCCGGTTTTACAGAATTTGCACTTAATTAATTGCCCAACCTTTAATTCGACAGACTGTTTTTAATGGCTATGTAGTTTCAAAAGCATATACACAGTGGAATTTCGAAAAAGTAATTGTTTTTGTGTCACTTCCAAAGAAAGTCGCAATTATTAAAATGTGTAAAGAATTTGTCAAATGCGCAATGGGCAATAATTAGGAAGATATCAAATAAACCTTTAATGGATATTTTTAATTTGGTGTTCAGCAGGAATATTTAAATAATGCAACAAAATATGTCATTTCTCGCCTCAGGACTATAGAAGCCAAATCCCAATGTGAAAATGCACCTTTCAATTGCATCGACTGGGTCGTTCTGGAGGTGACACTCAAAAGATTTTCTAGGTCTTAGCAGAGCTGTAAAGCGGGACCCCCCTCATCCAGCAGACAGCACAGAATCCAAAAATCTGCCTATCAAAAGCATCATTCAAGCCACAGGGCTCTTCTGTGCCTTGTAAAAAAGCAGGCAGAAAAAGAGAAGACAAAGGTCAGCCGTTGTCAATTCTTTATAAATGTGATGGTGCTGGCAGTTTGCAAGGAACTGCTATGTTTCCCTAGCAACTTTGTGTGTGTGCAGATGCGTTTAGTACATTTTTTCCCCTTGTTATTTTCAGACCGTCTTTTTGTACTGCGGACGATTTTGAATGTATCCTCTCGGTTACAGGGGCCTTTTTATTAAGAGGATTAAGAGCTGACATTTTTTGGAAGGGAAGTTTGCTGGATTGGGGGCAGTAAAAACCAGAGTTCAATCTTTAGTCAGATGGCAGATAAAAAGCAGGAGGGAAAGGCTAGGAGAGAAAAGGCATTAGACGGGGAGAAAGCAGAGAGTATCCAGTTTCCAGAAATTGGAACCTGAGATGCCATGACTTTCCTGAATTGGTCCTCCTGTCATCCTTTTCAAGAAATGTTCAGCAAAGCTTCTAAGCCGACTCCGCCCGCCTTTCAGGTCCCCCCGCCCCCCTTGGCTTTTCTGATGGTTCCAAGAGCCTGGAGTCAATATTTAATTTTGATTCATCTGTTTCTTTTTCTTGTTTATTAGTGGTAGGGAAGGGACATCTGCAAATAACCTTCACCAAGCTCTGTTCTTTATTAATTCACCTGCTGCCTTTATGGGGTGCTTATGGTTTACCGGGCGCTGCGCTGGGCATAGAGCAAGGGTCTACAAACTTTGTCTGCAAAGCTCCAGATAGTAAATCTGGGGCAGCCATCCCGTCTCTGTGACAACTCCTCACCTCTGCGTCTGTACGTTGCAGCAGCTGCAGACAATCCATAATGAATGGGCGTGGCAGCACGCCAGTAAAGCTTTCCATATGGACACTGAAACCTAAATTTCCCATCATTTTCACAGGTCACGAGATATTATCCTTTTGATTTTTTTTTTCCACCATTTAAAAATACAAAAAGCATTCTTAGCTTCTGGGCCACACAAAAACAGGCAGCAGCAGGCTGGATATGGCCCGTGGGCCATGGTGGGCTGACCCTGCGTGCAGAGCCAGGGGTTGTGTTCTCACGGGAGTGACAATACGGACACGGACAGCGGAGAATGCATCAACAAGATGACATCAGATTCCTCTAAGGAACATGAAGGAAATAAAACAGGAAGATGTAGTAAAGAGTACCCGAGAGGTAGAGGTCACTTTAGATGGAGCTGGCAGGGGGACCTCGCTGAGATCTGCCTAACAAAGCATGCTGATCACCTACGCATCTCTAAGCAAACCACTCACTCTGTAAGTCAGCTGCACTTAGGCCTAACTTGAATTCATAGACTCTGCAAAACACGAGAAAACAAAGCAAGCCACTTACCTGGCCCCGTTATCAAAATCGTGGAAGATGAGCATATGCTGGCAAGAATAACCATACCTATTAATACCACAGATTTCCAGGTGCTGTGTGGAACACCTAATCCCCAGCCCCTAGGAGATAGGAGTTTTAAAGCCGCAGCACACTTTTTCAAAGCAGGGTTGTTTTTGTTTTTTTGCTTAACTGGAAATGGTGCCATGACCTTAGATCATTTCTCTCCTCCTTTCACTACTCGCAGAGTTGAAATAATAGCATGCTCTTAAATTCCAAATTCGAATGGACGGGGCCTCTTTTACTTACATCCTCTTGAGCTATGCAAACTTTATTTTTCATGGCTGCTAAAATATTTTTTTAAAGAGAAACCAAATTATCTTCATGAACGTTCTCTTGGAGAAAGAATCATAAAGGGACTCGGTGCTTCATTTGTCTTTGGGGGACGGGCCAAAGGTGAACAATATTTCTACTTGTTTCATAATTTTCTGGTTAATATCAAACATAATGTCAAAAGATTGGATGGTAGTTTTTATGTTATTTGAATGCTCTTTCACTGGACCTTCCTACCATTGTAAAACAGGAGGCTGGTGCCCAGGTGGTTGTTAGGAGGTGAATTTTTTTTTTAAAGGTTTTATTTATTTATTTGACAGAGAGAGAGAGAGATCACAAGTAGGCAGAGAGGCAGGCCCAGAGAGAGAGAGGGAAGCAGGCTCCCCGCTGAGCAGAGAGCCTGATGCGGGGCTCGATCCCAGGACCCTGAGATCATGACCTGAGCCGAAGGCAGAGGCTTAGTACACTGAGCCACCCAAGGCTCAGGGCACCTCTAGGCGTCCTAGAGGTGAATTTTGACTCCAGAATTCTCACTTGGAATTGTGTTTTGCAGTGCTAGGGCTTGAATGGTTATTGTGTGGGTTGGTTGGTTGGTTTTAATTCAGCAACGACTGGTGGTTCTTTTCAAAGGCTTTGCTCTCTCTCACACCGAACTTGTATTTGTACTTCTGTGGCATTTTCCAAAATCAACAGAGTATGGACTAATACACGCACACCCCCTCCAGATTCTCTTGAGAATAGATGGCCAGGAGCCCTTTCTAAAACGCACTCAAAATTTTCCTCCTTTTTAAAGTATTTCCACTACTTTCAGTGGAAGCTCTAAGAATTCTAAGACCTGGCTCTTCAGCTGGGCATCTCACTCAAGGTATAGCCTCCAAGAAGCTGCTCTCTTTTCCTGCCTATGAAATGGACTCTCGATCCACGGTCCCTCCATCCCACAGCTATTGTTAGAATCAAATGAAGCGACTTACGCAAAAACAACAGGAAAACTATAAAACGATGAAATGCCTGTAGGTATTATCATGACTCCCCCTGTTGTGATATTAGCAACACTGAAGTCTTGCGTCTGAATGAGACCGTGTTACTTGGTAATTGTTGACATGTCGCCTATAACCAAGTTCAAATTCAACTACAAACCCCACAGGAATACAGAATTAGGTTCATCCCCTCTTCCATGTGCCTTATGGAGGACTGTGCACACAGCGGGCTCGCAGATGTGCTCCTTAACTGAGAGACTGAAGAACGTTCTCACTTGCCGGTGCTGTGCGTCCCTACACATAATGCTCACCACCACTGAAAGAGGGTGAGTCCCCAGATTCATGCTTTGAAATATGGTTCCAAGTATGTTACTCAGTACTCAAGTCCCAGAGATGTTGTGCAAACTAACTCAGCAGTCAAGACAGTTGGAGGCGGCAGCCATATTGTACCCCTTTTACACAGTCCCGGAGTTTGAGGTAGGCCATAGGGTCACAGAATTTCTGCTAAAAGGCAGACCTCTTTGTTCACTCTGGGATCTCACAAATCCACCTGAAGGACAATGGTTGCTTCCCATTAGCAACTATTTGCACCCCTGCCAAACAACCACCATCTTCCAAGTCACTTTGGAAAACACTCAGGAGGAGTGCTTTGCAAATTACCGTTCAGAAAGTCCATTCAGTGGTCTAGAACGGGGATCAATAAACCATGGCCCAGAGACCAAACCCAGCCCACTGTCTGTTTTCTAGGGTCTGCAAGCTAAGAACGGTGGTTCCATTTTTTGTCACTTGTAACTTGATTGACATACATACTAAGATTTATGTCCATTCAAAAAGTTAAATAAAATGTTTAATACTCCTTAGTTTTTTGTATGGGCTTTATAATTTTACTAGCTAAGGTTGACTATTTCAGGAAAAATGCTTTGAAAACATAGAAAATAATTTTCATATTTGAGAATTCTCCATAAAAATATTTCACAATTTTTACATTAATTTTTTTTTCCCATTGGAACGTGACTGACACACAGTGATACCTACCTTAGTTTCAGGTACGCAACACACCACAAGTGTAGCTGCCATCCATCACCATATAATACTATTACACTGCCAAGGACTCAAATCCCCATATTCTACCTCTCATCCCCATGACTTATTCATTCCATGACTGGAAGTCTCTACCTCCCATTCTACTTCACCCATTTTGCCCATCTCCCCACCCAAGAATGATTGTTATATTTGTAAATGGTTGAAAAAAATCAAAAGGAGTATATTTTGTGACATAAAAAAATTTACATGAAATTCAAATTTTAATGTCCATAAGTAAAGCTTCCTGGGGACGTGACCCGTCGATTTAATTGTGTCACCTATGTTCCTGTCATACTACACAGTAGAGTCGAGTAGTTTTGAGTTGGCCCTCAAAGCTAAAAATATTTACTATCTGGCCTTTCACAGAAAAGACTTTGCCAACTCCTGATCTAGAGCAGCCCTTTTTTAAAATGACATAGAAAGGAGCAGAAAATTCCAGAAGGTATCTCATGTGGGAAGGAACACTAAGTAGTGTCTCGTGAAACATTCGCTTCAACAAAATGTATGTATGTGATGTATGTGGGCACAGACTGGGTCACAATAATTGTGTTCCTCACTGAATCACAGTTCAAAAAAATTTTTTTCAGTGATTCTAGAAGCAGATTAAAACCTGCCTATGTCTTGTGCTTACAACTCAAGAGATCTTTGGTACCATTACATAAGATAGCTGGATGGTGAGCAGGGAAGAAGAAAAACAAGGCTGATTAACAAATTCAGTATTCGACTAGCTACGTCCACATAAAGTATCTCATGGAAAGTTCTTTCCTAATGAAGAAGAGATGAAATTTACCCAAAAAGCATTATCAGTGATCCATAGAATATCCTCCCTCATGCTCAAGGGTTTATCGAAGACTACACAGAATCAAGGAACATTGTTAGGGTTTCTTGAAGCTCAGAGAGGGCTCCATTCCTAAAGTAACAGTCCAACACACAGTCATCAAATCCAAAAAGACTAGGAGTAGAGAGATTCAGGTAACCTGAGTAAACCGCCCCCCACCCCAAGTAATGACCATACTATACAATAATTATTATGATAACTAAAATAATACTTACTCAGCACCACTTGTCAGGGATTGTACCAAGACAATTCATGTCACTCACTCCTCAGAACAACTGTATTATTTGGGGTCATTATCCCCCCATTCTCCAGATAAAGACAGTGAGGGACAGAGAGGCTAGATAACTTGCTAAGGTCACCCAGGAAGTCAGAAAATGACATGGAATTGGAAACCAGGCAACAGGATCCCAAACCTGCCCTTTTGACCATTTCATTATATTTTCATGCCACACTTATATCTCATCAAGTCATATCTGCTGGGGGAAAAAAATGAACCAAATGAGTGATAGAGCCATAGAATATACATTTTACTACGGAAATTGTTCTATAGAGATAATGCTACAACAATCAAAATAATAAACACCTCCCAATAACACATGTATAACCTGATATTGCTAGAAATGCAACTGCCCCCGTATTGAATGATCAGAGGCAAATGAGTTGAATTATAGAGGCATAGCACGCATTATCCCTTTTGCCCGGGACCTAGCCCGAATGACATATTTTTTAAAGAAACATTTTGTGCTACCTTGCTTCCTCATGCCACACGCTGCCAGGTGAGAGCTACAGCCTTCCGAACGTGATTCATCAGAAAAATCAAGGGGGAAAGTAGTCATGATCTGATATACTGAGCACTCTTAAATTACACAGCAGCCCCTTCCTGCATAGCGCAGGGGGAAGAGAGAAACGCGGTGACTAAGTACATCACAGCCTGTCTCGTCGGTGACCTGGGGAGTGGGGCAGGTCCCTGAATCATGGTCCAGCACCTCCGCACATCCATCGAGACACAAGGTAGCCAAGCCAGCTTGCCCGAGATGAAAGTCTGAGTAATTCAAAGGAGGCTGTAATTCTTTATAAAACATACACTAAGGAGTTTTGTTGACGCTTACATGACATTTCCAAGGTGGTTGGGAGACCAGACCATTTGTTACACAGAATCTAGATCAGTAGAGCATGAGGAGGAAGATGAGCAGTGTTTAAAGAAAATAATTTAATTGCACAAGCGTTGAATAATTCCAGACTCACAGAGTCTCCAATGTTATGGCTGAAATTCAAAATCGAGAAGAATGAAAAAAAATCACAGCAATATGGCACAACACCAGGAGCCCATCTCTCTTCTTAGACACCATTTAAAGAAGAAAGGAAGATATTTTTGTCCCATTAGACAAAAATATATATATATACACACAATACGGAAATGGTCAATTGGTTTTATCCCTGCTCTTTTTTTTTTCTTTTTTCTTTTTTTTTTTTTTTTAAGTGGCTGTCGTCAGCGTCACTCTGACAGGATCCTGAAAAATTAACACATCACTAGGACTTACCATGTAAGATTTAACTTTTGATAAACAACAAAGTGGGTTACTGCTGTGCTAGCTATTTTTAATCTACCTTGTGAGTGTGCTTTTTTTATTGCTTTATACAGCATATCTGATTCCCTCTAAAGCACCAACTGAAAAATCTATCCAGCTGTCATTTGCTGCCCGGTTACATCTATCATCGCACAGCCTGGCAGGTCTAGTCTATGAGGCAGAGGGGAGAGGCGACAGGAGGCAGAGTCAAGGACTGTCACATGGGATGGGAAAAAAACCTTGTCACAATTATTTATGACTCTTGCTGGGGTACATCATAGGACATATAAGCCTGTTTCAGTTTCAAGCACCCTTGCACGGCTGTTCCCTTGTCGAAGTTGGACGCAGGCGGGTTTGCTTTACACATACAATTTCCTGAACAATGCCAAGCACTTGGGAAGTGACAGTGACAAATACTGGGGTTGGTGGCTGGAGCTCTGCGGGCTGCTACGAGCGTGCGGGTGTCAGTAATCAGGAGAAGCGCCACGGGAAGCCTCTACGTTCCTCCTCCTCTCTTCCTGGCAAGAGACGTCCTTCCTCCTCATTGCTTTTTAACTGCTGGGGGCACGTGTTTCCAGAAACGGGAAATGGTGCGTTCCAGCCGTATTTTATGATTCTAAGCCGTGTTCTTCCTACCCGAGGAGGAGGAGTGGGCTTCGGTTCCCTCCCTGAACCATCTCTACGCCCACAGAGGGAGAAGCCAGTTCCCAGGCTTCATCACCAAGTGTCCTTTGGTTTCACATCCGCTCAGGATCAGGCTTCTGAGCACTTGGTTCCATGAATGTTCGGCCTTGGAGGAATTCTCAAGAGCAAGTGCCGAATGAGATGGTAATTTTCTCCAGTTCTGTCACCTAAGTCCTGCCGCAAAGCCCTCTGGTCTTCGTAGCCTCATACAGGTCTAACCCTTTGGCCCTTTGGAGAGACCCGGAGGAAACTCCATCAACATTCTCTCTACCCGACAGACCATAGCACACCAAAGAGCTGAGCTTGCAACGTTTAAGATAATTGCACATAAAATGGGGGTCTGGTCCAATCAGGGACTCTTGCACACTTCCTGACTCTAGCACAGCCTGGCATTAACCCAGGCGCCCACACAGAGCCCTCGGGCACCTTGGCATCGCCTGCCCTGGCCCCTGCAGAGGAAAAATGGCAAAGACCCATATTAAAGATAATAGGGGCACAATGGCTTCTATGTACCCTGGCAGCCAAAGCAGAAATTAGTATGGGGAAGGAGAAAGCCTATGAATAGAAGTACCCAGGAACATTGGAATTGCTCCAAATATCTGTTCAGACATCGCTAAGCCCAAAGTCAGCCACCTCGAGTTAGCAAATTCATAGGAGGCTGTGATGGAAAGGAGAAGATGCCAGTGTCTCTGGGTGAGCCCCAACCTGTCAGGCCAAGTGCACAGAAACCAAAATTTTATGATGCGGCTACTATCAAACAGCATCGCGCGGTTGGTGGAAGTCTGCCTCCGACTGTCTTCAGCCACAAAGGCATCTATACTCCTGTAAAGAATGACGAAGCTGATAGCAAGCCCCCAGACCCGCCATCTGCCCAGGGACCCCCCTTTCTGTGCCACATCCTTCCCTCCCTGCTTCTTCACTCGCTCCCCATCTCCGTCTTCTGGAGAATTGCAAAGTTGAGTTCTACGGGCATCCCTGAGCTTGCCTATGTCCTGTTTGTCTGCAAAGTGATTTTTTTTAAACATGTCGAATTCTAATATCTTTAGGCTAAATAGAGACCCAGGTCACCAGAGACCTCCTCGGCCCGTTACACGCAGCCCTTCATACATACACATCCCATGTCTGACCTGATGACGGTTCAGTTGGCAACACCTGTTTCCCTTCCTCTCTGATTGTTTTCCCGTGGTCCTTCCATAAGCAGTATTAGGCAGCAACCTTCACCCACACACCCACACGCTTCTCAGATGGGAGAGGAACGACCTCTCCCCTCTCCAGGCAGGAGCACACAGCACTCCTCCCCCTCACTCCCTCCACTGCCTCCCCATCTAACCAGTGACTCAGTGATCAGGGGAAGACCTGAGATCTATGAGACCACACACACCCCCACCCCACCCCCCAGCATAGATTCACCGCACTGGAATTCCTAACAGGCTCCCTGCAAGAAGTTTCCCACAATCAAGTCAATTATAGGGCCGCACGTATCGTTACGATGCAGACTTCGCTCAAACATGCAGTTTCCATTTCCATCATTTTTAGGGAAAAAAAAAAACACTTATTCAATAGATATTTTTTTGAGCACCTAGGGGCCGGGGAGACAATAGAGTGGGGAAAAGGTACATCATTTCTGTTTTCATGCAGTTTTCCCCATGACGCCCTCTTAGTTGCAGAAGTGAGCCGGGCGTGGCAAAGCAGATACAGGTGTAACAGAAAACACACTTCACGCAGGGACCTGCCCCCACTCTGGAGGAATAAGGGGTTCTCTCAGGGGAAGTGGCAGTGACATAGTTCTTTGAGGATAAGGAGAGGGTGTTCAGGGTGGTGACTTAGGTGAGTTACTTAGCATCACCGCTGGGAGAACGAAATGAGCTCATGCAGGTAGGTAAACCCCACGTAAACTATGAAAGGGTCAGTTGGTGATGTTGTGAAAAGGAGAAAGCTGACAGCATACCCTAAATGTCACTAGAGGTACAGATCAGAGGCTATGGAGTCAGACGGTTCAAGGCCTGACTCTGCCGCTCACTCCCAGGGTTGGGGGTGGGTCGCTAGACCGTGATTGAAATCCTGTCCATCTCGGTTTCTTTGCCATTAAAAGTGAGATCATAACACCTGATGAACCAAAGAGGAGGACACACGTAAATCCTGCTACAACTGTCCCTGGAATATATGTGAGTGAGTGTCAGTTCGCTTTTCATTGTTGTATCTCTGGCAACCAGAAAAATGGGAGGGAGGGGATAACAATGTAATTGAGAATCACTGACAGAGAACCATCCAGAATTGCAACATAAAATGGATAATCAGTCCTTGTATTTGAGCAGCACCTAGAGCTCCGTAAGCGCTCCCACATCCATGATCTCATTCAGTCCGGCTGCAACCTCTTTAAGCAAGAAGAACAGGTGCCTCTATTTTCGTCTAATAAATGAGAAACCATGAATCAAAAAGTCACCTATTCAAGATCTTCAAAATGCTCAAGATAAGTCTGGTTCTGGTTTCTAATGCCTGGTCTTCAACCACAACACACTCTAGTCTCCAAGGTACTACGGACCACAGGGTTTGCAGACCCTCTTTGGATAGGCATTGGATTGCTTTCTCTATAGCCAGGGTCAGCAACCTATGTCCCAAGGGTCAAATCCAAGCCCCTGCCTTTTGTTATAAATAAAGTTTTATTGGAACATAGTCATGCTCATTCATTTATGTATTATCTTTGGCTGCTCTTACTTACAATGGTAGATTTGATTAGTCGTAACAAAGATCAGATGGGCAGCACAACTGAAAATATTATCTGGTCCTTGAAAGAAACATCTTGCTAGTATTGATCAATACCACTGGTATTATGACAACTCCAAAACATGTTGCAAAACTCGGGTTGGAATGGGGTACTTAATATGAATTTCCAGTACAACAATTCACTGAAATAGTTACTTACCAAAGGCAAGATTTTCTGAATGTTTTAAATGCCTCTACTATTTAAAAAGGGTCTTATAACTGATCTTTTGTGGTATTTCTGATTTGGGGTTACATTTTTTAAAGTCTTCCTCTATAAATATATGTGTGTGTGTGTGTGTGTGTGTGTGTGTGTGTGTGTGTGTGTGTGTGTATATATATATATATAAATAAAATTTACAATGAAAATATACATGACTGGTATTTGCTTTAAAGTACACCAGAAAAAAAAGGCAGATGGGGGTGGGGATTAATGAGGCAAAGATAAAATAAAAGTGGCAAAATGTCAATAATTGTTGAAGCTGGTTGATGAGGTACAAAGAAGATCATTATACTTTTCTCCTTATTTAATACATGTTTGATAATTTCCATAATAAAAAGTTATATTTAAACAGGGAATTTCAAAAGGCTAGATGAACTCTTTAAAAAAAAAAAAACCTCATCTGACTATAACAATGCATATTTCTTTTTTTTGCTGCAGAATAATGTTTATTATCTGAAGATATGGCCCAAATAAGCAACCACGTGATTTGCTTTCTCAGCAAAGGGAGACCTAGTGCAACATTCTACAAAGAGCCCATTGTTCGTCCTTCATCTCTGATGTTCTCTCCTCCCAGCTTCCAACCTGCTCTCTGCTCTTGCATTTGTACATTTTTTAACATGATATTAAATATTTAAAGATTCATTTAGGGAACTAAAGTTCACTGTAGTTTGATGTCTTATAACCACAAAATAATGTTGTTCTACCTGATCTTTCACATCAAAAGAGACCAAATTACTTTGGTCTGTACACGGAAGGTGTAACCCGATCTATGTCACGTGGTTCAGAGGAGAGTGCATTGGGCTTGCGAGCCATCAAGTAGAATGAAATTGAAGTTGGAGTTGCAGTTTTCTGTATACTATTAGAGTCTGTACACAGATTAATTCTGTTGACTGGTGGAAAGGATGTCTTACACTTGAAATTCTCCCCCTCTTTGTCCGTGTGGAGAATCCTACAATAATCAACATTAGTCTGAAGAAACTGATGATGGTTAAAATCTTCAAATCACCTTCTTCTTCTCCATCTTCCTCTTCATCTTCATCTTTACTATCATCTCCTCTATCATTTGTACAGGATTAGCAATTTGCCAATCATACATAATTCCTTTTACTCCTCACAACTCCAGGAGATAGATAAAATGGAGTTGCATCATATGTGAATGGGGCAAAAAAAAAAAAAAGGCAAGAAATATAAATAGCCATCTGATGGCATATCTAATATACTATAAGATTATATTTTGCAAATGTGCTATCTTATAGTGAACTTTATTGTATGCCTTATTATACATTTACAAACACCTAGGCTGCATAATTGTGTATAATTGCATGTATGTACATAAAACCAAGAGTAGTCTTTTTAATGGGTGATCAGAGTTCTCAAACAACAACATTAACTACATCCAATTAATGGCTTATGAGTTCATTTAAAATCTGAACTCTGGGTAAGCTGTGACTTCACTGTTTTATTACACCTATTGTATGGACAAGGAAAGTAGACTAAACAGCTAAGTATCTCATGTGAATATTTAGACACAATCACAGAAAGATTGCGAAGTGGTCCTAAAGCTGTGTGAGAACAAACGTACCATGTCAACCACTACCCTCTACTGTCTTCTGAGAGCGGTTCATACTGATCGAGTACAGAACAAGAGAGTGAAATAAAACAGGACTTTAACATCTTATTTTTTGTTTTCAACTGGCAAACAATAAGATAGGGACAGGATTAGGGACAAAATCAACCAAACTAAAATAGGAATAGTAACCTTTCTTGGGTGACACATCTCAATTTGCTTTTCCACACTGGCAGAGAGATGTTCAGTGATGAGGTAGTCCTTCTAAAGGAGTTCTGAACCTCTGATCAGTAGCAAAGCAGAATTGATTAAGACAATAGTTGAGTAGCTCTCCTAGCCATCTTCAATTTCTGCCCAGAAGCCACCTTCCTTGTTTTTTCCAATTTCTAGGTTGCCATCTGCTTCTCTTCCTGTTGTAGCAGAGCACAAAACTGCCATATGAACTAGGTGAAAAATGGAGATAATGAAACCTAATCAACAGAACAGTCTGCCTAGAATTGTAATGTTCCTTTAGAAGAGAAATCGTGCCCAGGCAGCACTTCATGTAGCATGTGGAACTTTCCTGAGGTCTGTGATCTCCCAGTGTCATAAACCCAGGAGAAGTATTCACGGAATTGGTATTTCCAGAATTGGTCAATTAAAAAAGTTGTCTGCAGAAAGTTCCTCCACCACATCAATGAAAGGGACAGTTCTGGAAGGAAACAAGTTGTAGATTTGGGAGTAAACAAGCTTTGGTCCTCAAATAGAGCTTGGATCGTGTCTTCCCAAACAGTCCTCTTGGGGCTTTGGTGTTTGAATAACAGTTAACTCCACTCCTTTTCAAAGTTCCAATGAAGCTCCCAGGCCCATGATACCTCTTTTGAAATAGTGCACCAAATACAGACACGTGTGAATTATTCACGCTCTTCAGGCCCCAATATTGATGCCATTTTTATTTAGAAAAAGAAAAAACAGAGCTCAAATAAAATGAGAAGAGGTAATACAAGGAGAGAAGTAAAATTTATCATTAAGGAAAGAACAGACAAGGCTCCAAGTTTCCAAAGGACAAAAAACACTCATACTGTTATTTACTCATCAGGCACTTATTTCCTTAGTGTCTACAAGGCCTGGGACCTCAGATACATATGAAAATAGCTTCTTGAATGCTTTTAATTTCCTTAAATCCATCTGTGGGTGCTCAGAAAAAAAAAAGTGCAAATGAGCACAATTTAAATAGTTTGGAATATTCCACCAATATGATACCAAATAAGCATATGTCCCCAGAGGTATGAGATGAACGATAGGAATTTGCTATATATTTGGAGAGAAAGGGTCTCTATTTTGCTCTTGGTATGAGCAATCCTCTATTTCATTGAATAAAGATGCCTATCTGTCATTCCAATAATGACACAGCAATTGTTTTCATTGCCAGAGGTAAAACTTACTATGCTAGACTTATTTAGGGTTGATAAAGGATGGAAATCTATGGGAGATTTCAGGAATTCTCAGGTGTCACTGGAAACAAGTTAGGTTTTACTATAAGCATCCTTCACCTTAGAGATTAACTTCATATTTTACTGTAGAGTGACCAATCCCCTGCATCATAAAATTCAGAGCTAAATGGATGAAATAAGAATTAAAAAAAAAAAAAGAAGTAAATCTATTTACAATTTTTAAGGGCTAAGAATAAAAGAGAACTGTGCATACATCTCCTAACCCTGCCCATTGAGAGGACCAAAAGACAAAGAATACTCAGTAGCAATGAGCTCACCAAGTGCCCAATCTTAGTCTCTAAATGCCGTTCTCTGGTAAAAGAAACCATGAACCCTTGGAGAAATGGCTGATTCCAGAGCCACGGCAGGCGAAGTAAAAGATATCCCAGAACATCTCTTGGTACCAAAATAATGATGGGAACACATCAAAAGGACACAGAAGCTAACCTTAACAGACTTCCATGTACCCAATCTCAAGTAATCTGAGCATCAAAATACTAGTATTAACAGACTGAGATCCGTTGAATAAAATAGAAAACCGATGAGCCCATAATGATAAAAAGTAGAATCATAAGCTGAAATTTTGATGAAGAATGGAATTGTGGGAAGCAGAAAAATTGACCCCAAGGCTATCTATGGAATCTGGGAATATGTTATGTTACTTAGCAAGGGGAATTTAAATTACCGATGGAATTAAATCGCTAAACAGCTGACCTTAAAATAGGGAGATGACCCCAGATTACATGGTAGAAGCCAGTGTAATCACAAGGTTCCCTAAAGTGGAATGAGGGAGGCAGAACAGTTAGTGTCAGTGTGATACAGTGGAAGAAAAACTTGACTGGCCATCGCTGACTTTGAAAATGGAAGGGATCCACAAGCCAAGGATATGTGGCAGTGTCTAGAAACTAGAAAAGGCAAGAGAAACACATTCTCCCCTAGAACTTCCAGAAAGAAACACTGGCCTACCAACATCCTGGTTTTAGCCCAGTGACACCCATTTCAGACACCCATTCAGACCTAAAGTACGGTATTGTATAAATTCGTGTTGTTTGAAGTCGCTACATTTGTGGTCATTTGTTATAGCGGGAGTAGGACGCTAATACAGAATACTTCTAAAGTTTCAGAATACTTCCCTATGAGATGCTTGTTAACTATGAACAGACCAATAGCGACATTATGGGGGAGAAACCTGGCAGACACCACTTTAGCTGAGGGATCAAAGGGAACGTCTCTTCTCGTAAGACATGTTGGCGTCATGAACCTCCAGAAGTGAGGCCCTGAGACAGACCCAGCTCCAGTCCTGTGGGATCCTCCCTGGTGCTGCTCAACACTGGTCTGATCAGGAGAAATCTTCAGACAAACCCAAATTGAGGGGCATTCTACATAGTAAGCATCGGGTGCTCTTCAAAAATGAAAGACATGAAAAATTAAAAAAGAAAGACAGGAAAACTGCCCCAAATCAGAAGAATCGAGGAGACAGAACAAGTAAATGCAATGTGGGATCTTGGATTAGATCCTAAACCAGAAAAGGGGCATGAGTAAGACAGTTTGGAATTTCAAATAAGACCGGTAGGTTAGGACTAAATCCATTTTAATTTTTGGTTTAGGATATTAGACTATGTTTATGTAAGACGCTAGCATTTGGAGAATCTGGGTAAAGGTGTACCCTGGGAAATCTGTGTGCTATTTTTGTAATATTTTAAGTCAGGCTTTTTCTAAATAAAAAGTTTTTTAAAAATGTGACAGCGATCTTATGCTAAAAAGGTCTGGGTATTCCAACTACCTTTTAAAGAGCCCATTCATTTCTTTCGTTAGAGAAGTCACCTCAGTGGGATCTATGTGTCTACCTGACTTTAAGTTTTGGTGATCTCTTTCAACAAGTCATGCAGGACTCAGCAAAGGCTTCACAGGTTTTATGATATTAAAAAAAAATTTGTAATATCTAGGTACTTCGCAGGTATCAAAGAAAAAAGCAAATATTTGTAACATTGAAATGGAAGTCTTGGTTCTGGAGGGATTTTCCCTAAAGAACAAATAAATAAGAAACACTCAACGCAGGTTAAAAAAAAAAAAAATTGTTCTCCTACTCCTGCCCCCTTCTAGGTCATTCTTCATATAAATTTTGAACACTCAAAATTTGTCCTATCACTCCCTTGGTTTAAAGCTTCGAGATTTTTCCCATGGAGCACAAGGCCTGCGTGGCCCCCTCCGGTTGCTTCTCTGTCTCATCGTCTTGTCTTCTACATCCTCACGCACTAGTCCCAACACATCAGCCTTTGTTCCATCCGTTCGGTGGGCCAAGGTCTTTTCCACCTTCGTACTCCACACATAGATTTCTTCTGCCTAGACTGTTCTTCTTCTTCTCTTAACCTAAGTCAATAAATTGCCTAAGGGCAGACAGCTAATAAACAGCAAAGTCAAGATTCCAATGTCCCATTAATAAACCATGGCCTTTCCAAAGAAGGAAATATTCACTTTAAAAAGTATCAGGTAGGGGCACCTGAGTGGCTCAGTTGGTGAAGCGTCTGCCTTCAGCTCAGGTCATGATCCCAGGTCCTGAAATCAAGCCCCAGGTAGGGCTCTCTTCTCAGCAGGGAGCCTGCTTCGCCCTCTCCCTCTGCCTGCCACTCCCCCTGCTTGTGCTCTCTCTGTCAAATAAATATAGAAAATCTTGTGAAATAAACAAATAAAATCGGGTAGATCTGTAAGTACTGATAAGGAACACAGTCTTCCAAAAAGATTACATAATACATGCACATACAATCAAAACTTGTTTTTCACATATTGATTATATATTCACCTATTATATACCAAAAAATAAAAATAAAAGAAAGAAAGAAAGAAAGAAAGAAAGAAAGAAAGAAAGAAAACATCTGGGAAGATATATTCGATGGCATTAACCATGATTAATTTGGGGTGATTTTTAAATTTCAACTTAAGAAATATTATGGCGATGATTTTAAATGTGGCTAAAATGCCTTGTAAATTTTGAACTCAACCTGCCGTTGGATTTGACCTCCCATCACCGGCAACAGCAGACTGCTCTCTGCGGAAGTGCTGCGATGCTGTTTTCATTTTGCGTTTCCATAGCAATGAGGAATCCAGTCCATCAACCTGTCCTACTGAGGGACAACCCAGAATGCCGCATGGACACTTCAGAGAAGCTCGGTACGGGGTAGAGTGGATGGGATCCCCTTGAGGAAGGGCATCAGACTCATCTGAGGGTGAGATCTCAGGGCCATCATGAATGTCCATTTTTCCCCCTAACACAGTGAGCTCCTCCTCACCAGTCTTTGCAGTGGTTGCTCCGACCAAACTGTCTCGAACTTTACCTACCTCTGCAGAGATGACGTCTCATCCTGCATCTTGCAGGTGAAATACTGCCCCCCAAGAAGATACAGTCCCCCACGAATCACATTCATTTCCTCTGGGAGCCCTCGGTTGGTACCTGCCTTCAACTTTCACCCAAATGAAAGTTCATCTCTCAAAATGTAACTACTTAGCCCATTTTATTTGAGTATGATTCTTAGACTTCATGCCAGACACCAGTCAATACTTTGTCTGCTGTATAAGAAGCTATAACGATACATAACATAACTAACTACACATAAGACCCTTTTTTTATTCCGAAATTGTACCTCAGAGGGAGGAGTGCCATGGAAGAGAGCCTCTCATATTACGGGGCTCACTTTCAGGGGCTTGCGCCAAACTTTTTTGTTCAAAATAAAGTAACCTTCCAAAATAGACTCTACCATCTTCTGCCCGGGAACTATCAGATCATTCCGTGAAATTCCTCCTCAGCATTTATCATTGTTTGAAATTATCTTGTTTTTGTATTTGTTTCTCTTTTTAAAATTTGCCGATCAGTAAATGTGTCCTGGAGGGACCGAAGGAGAAGGAGGGAAAGGGAAGGGAAGGGAAAGTGGAAGGAAGGGAGGGGAGGGGAGGGGAGGGGAAGGGAGGGAAGGAAGGGGAGCGGAGGGGAGGGAAGAGGAGGGGAGGGAAGGGGAAGGGAAGGGGAGGGAAAGGGAAGAAAAGGGGAGGGGAGGGGAGGGGAGGGAAGAAAAGAAAGGGAGAGGAAAAGGAAGGAAAGACTGAGGGAGGGAAGGATAGAAAGGGAATTACAAACTGTGTATACATCCCAGTTAACAGCTCCTGAAATTCAGCAGACCACCAGACCAGGTGAAAGAGGACAGTACATACCGCCTTTCTTCTTTCATCTAGGAGCTCAAAATCTTTTCTTTTGCTCTTAAATGTGAATCATTTACATCATCTTACCTACATTTTAAAAACAGCTCTTTCACCTGGGAACCTTCAACAACAATTAATCCAACAGTTTCCCAAATCTTTTTAGCCACAGATTCCAATCTTAACACAAAAAACCATAGAAATCCAATCAATAGAACAGATGACCCACAGCTGTTTCAGATGAAGCCTGGGGTGCAGGGCTGGTGGGCAAAGCCAGCCTGAACACCCAACCACTCACCAGTCCCTGGCATCCTGAGTCCCACCAGCACCCAGACCCACCACTTGCATCCAGAGCACAGCCTGGAAATCACTGAAAACTGAAATTTAGAACTTTCCTTTCAAAATACAAAAGAGCTTTCATTAAAATCACTGTATCAGCAGTTCTACGTTAAGCTTCCATTTTATTCCAAATGGTTATGATTTGATTATGAGCCCACTCAATCGGGTGGGGAAGCTATGCTTTTTTATAATTAGATAACAGAAGGTCTGAACACCAACAATATTCATCTTCGCCATCGGTTTCGTGCAATCTTTCTAGGCGGCACCCTGATACCACTGGTGTACTGACATTTTTTAAACTTTTATGCAAATTGCATGTATAATAAATCCATGATATACTTTAGCATGAGTTGTTCTTCAATTAGAGGAAACGCTGATTTAAAACACAATTTAACAAATTATTCCGTTGAGCATAATAAGGACAAAATTCTTCCCCCCATAAAATTTTCAGACATTTGGACAAAGACAGCAATAGTTTAGTGAGAGTTGCTAAAAAACCTCTAGCTCGCATATTGGTTTTTTCTTCCCCAAATAGACGATTACAAAGTACAGATGCCCAAGCAGAGACTGCCCATTAAAAAGCATCCATCTAATGCAATCTTTAACAAACTTCTCTGGAGCTACAATGATGACCTCAAAACCCACAGCATGAATTTTTTAAGACAAATTTGATGCTATTTAAAAGGGACGGATTGACAGCCCTGGAGACTGAAGTCTTCTGTTCAACCACAACCCCGGGTGAAACACAGACAGAGGCGATGAAAATCTTCCCCGCTTCTCCACTTCTGCTCCTCGAACTTCTAGAAGAGAGAGACCCTTGTAAGGAAGAAAGGGGAGCTGTGTGGCTTGAGCTGTGTTTAACCACGGCCATTTCACAGGCCATCTTTGCAAGGATGGACGTTCTAATCCACATGAGGGAAAAGGACCGGAGATTTCCTCACACTGACACCCTTTTGTGGGCCAAATCAGAGCCAGCTGCTCAGAGGTCCGGGCCACCGGCCTCTCACCAAACACAAAGAAAGAACCTAGAACAGATGAGGATATGATGCGTTGATGTCATTCCTGAGGAAGGCAATGCTAGAAATGAACCCTCACAGTGACAGCGGGGCCCGGGGCTCCCCACAGAAACACCTGTGGTAATCCCAAGGACTCCAGATGATGAAGTCCTGTGAGTAAAGTCTCAAACTTACCCAACAGTTCGAGGTGCAACCTCCCCCACAAGATTTCTCCATCTCGGCACCCATCGACATTGGGGGCTGGGTCGTTCCCTGCTGGGGCAGACAGACCATGTGTATGGAGGATGCTTGGGTGTGTTGTAGGATGCCTGGCGGCATTCCCTGGCCTCCTTCCCCCAGACGCCAACAGCACCTGCCCCCACTGGGACCACCACAAGCATCTTCAGACATTGCCAGGGATCCTCTAGCGGTCGAAACCACCCCCCCCAGTCGAAACGCTGCTCTGTACGTTTGGTATCCGTTCCGTTTCTTCAACCCTAAGATCAACATGGTTGTACAAATGCCTTATTTATTTTCACATCCTCTTCTTTAGCCCCAGCCCTGGAAGGATAGTTCTAAACACATCGTTTGACAGACATGTTATTATATACATAGCGCGGCTGGGCAGAATTTGGCGAAGAGCCGTGGGCCCTGGGCTGTCTTCTGCCCTTTGTCGGGAGAATCTTCCTGTTTTACAGTTGGGTGAGTTATGCTCGGGCTCCCAGGCAGAGCGGCTGGAGGAGATCTGATGAAAACCACATTGTTTGGTTCACGGAATGTGATTTACACCCCCTAGATACTGGATTTTAATTTGTTATATATGTCTATTAAACTCTGCCTTCCTCCTCCCCTTTCTTAGGATGAAAAGCAGATTATTTAGTGCACAATCTAAAAATCGGCCGGTTATTAAATTTTCCTTTTCGTTTAGTTTTGAAGCTTTTATGCCTCTAAAACTTATTTACATGCTGTATATATTAAATAAAGTGTAATCCATAGCACTCAATAGGATTCAAAAAATGATGAGGTACTCTTCCCATGGTCTCAAAGCAGAGTCTACCTGACTCCTCAAAAGAGGGAGACATTTATGGCATTGATCTACAACTCAGGGACACGCGTCCCCCAAAGCGGCAACTTACACCCATATTAGGGAAGTACGCAGGACGCAGAAATAGAAATGGCCCGTATCTTCTAAATCATCCATTGCCATATTGACCCCTCATGTAATAAAATATAGTCCTATGAGATGCTAATAAGCAAAATGCAAGTACTTATATATTATTGTTTATAGCATATATATATATTTTATATTTTATATTATTTTATTCAGCAGCATGCCTAGGAAGCAAAAATATAAAAAAGACAGGGAAAGCCACAATATTACATTTTCAGTTAAGTTTTCCTTGCAAAAATTAAGTCAACCTTTAGCATTCTTAAAAATAAAATGCATTAATTTGCATAATCATTAATAAAGCACAGGATAGCTCTCATAAATACGGCTTCCATATATTTAGCACCTACCTCTACAGGAGGCATGTGACGTTTATTTTTTTTTTAATTTAATGCTCACAATGCCTTGAACTGGCATCTTTAATCCCATTTTGCAGAGGAGAATAAAGAGTCAGAGAGGTTAAGTAATTTTCCTAAGGACACGTGGCTGGCAAGGAGCAGAGCTGGAATTTAAATCCAATCTGGATGACCCTATTGTGCGTGCGCTGGACCTACCTCATTCTCCTACCTTCTTCTCTGATCAACTGTCTGAGGCATGAAGTTGCTTGCAATCAAGCCAGTATCTTGTGGGAAATACAGGGTCAACTGCACGCATAGGCTTTTGGTAAAATTCCATCCAAACAGACTCATTAGCATTTTTTTAATGTTTGAAAAGGTCCTGTTCTCAGATTCATGGAAATTAATAGCTACATATACTATTTTGATTGGCAAAACAAAGCATTCCTGGTAGTCTTGTCCCTCTGCTGTCTTCTGGTCACGCCTCTTTCCGTGGCCCCCTGTTGGAACCCCATCCCAGTCCACAAGCACTATGACCCAACCCTCACCTCTCCCGATCCCAACCTCAAATTCCATGATGCAGCCTCCCTGAATTACTTGCAGCTCCCATAACATCCTGGGCCTCTTTTAACATTGATCATGTTCCTGTGCTCAGTGTTGAACTTGTTTATCAGGTACCTGCCCTGTTGTAGGGGCTGAGAAGACAGTGGTGAGAAAAAGTTAGCACCTTCATGAAGCTTACAGTCTACCTTGGAAGAGACATCTAATGAGTGAATAGGAAGCATATTTAACAAGTAAAGTATCCAACATGTCAGGGAATGATAAAGACTTTGGTAGAAAAATAAAGCTAGATGGGGCGCCTGGGTCACTCATTCGTTAAGCATCTGCCTTCGGCTCAGATCATGATCCCAGGGTCCTGGGATCAAGCCCTACATCAAGCTCCCTGCTCAGCGGGAAGCCTGCTTCTCCTTCCCCCACTCCCCCCACTTGTGTTCCTGCTCTCACTCTCTCTCTCTCTCTCTCTGTCAAATAAATAAATAAATAATCTTAAAAAAGAAAAAAAGAAAGAAAGAAAAAGAAAAAGAGAAGAAAAAAAAGAAAAGAAAAAGTCTAGGAACAGCATTAGTGAGTGCTGGAAGGCAGAAAGTTCTTGCAAATTTAATAAGGAGAGCCAGGGAAAGTTACCCTGACAAGGTGGCCTTTGAGCAAAAACCAGAAAGAGGTGAGGGAGTAGCACAGGCTTTAGTGGCAAGGGGGCCCACGTGACTTGCATGCAGTGAGTCAAGCTGAAAGCAGTAGACCACGTGATAAGGGCCGGAGGACAAGGTGTCCTGTAAGGGTTTGGCAGTCTTAAGAGGGCTGTGACACTTCTGCGTGGCATAAAGGATCTCTCCATTTCTCGTGCCTTTGGTATCTTGGAAGCTATGTCCTATCATAGTATCTGGAACTATCCTAATGGTCATTGCTTTTGATGTTGGGGTTGAAAACTTAGGGGGGCCAAGAAGCTACTGGAAATATGAAAGGGGACTAACAGTCTCTCTCTCTCTCTCTCTCTCTTTTTTTTTTAGATTTTATTTATGAAAGGGGACTAGAAAGGGATGCCTGGTCTAAATGAAGCTCCAAGGACGGCTGCCAAATAAAATATGGTCGTAGGCCCAAATATCACACAGCTGGGCCTGCTGAGCCCAGTGGGTCACCAGTGTGGCCTCTCTTGTCACTAATCATCTGTTTCATGAACAGATAAGACACAACAGCGCAGCATTTTTGAGAAATATGGTGAACCTCAAGAGTCGTCTAGGAACTCAGTATCCGCCCACATTAAGCCTTCTATGACAGACTGAAGGTCTGTGCCCCCTCAAAATTCCTGTGTTGAAATCTAACGCCCAGTGGGACGGTATCTGGAGGTGGAGCCTTTGGGAGGTCATTAGGTCAGGAGCACCGTGCCCCCAGGAATAGGATGAATGCCCTTAGGAGAAAAGCTCGGAGAGCTACCTCTCTGCTCTCTGCTCCCTGCCAAGTGAGGATACAATGAGACGATGGCCATCGGCAGATCGGAAATCAGGCCCTCACCAGAACCAAATCTGCCAGGACCTTGACCTTGGACTCCGGGCCTTCAGAACTGTGACAAATAAATTGATAAAGGTCACCCAGTTCGTGGTTTTCTGTTCCATCTGCCCAAACCGACTAGAACACCTTCCATTTCATTGATGGGTCCAAAGTTTAAGAGTGTTCTCTCTAAGGCACCTCAAACCAGCCACATTTGGAAAAATGAAGCTTCCTACATCCTATTTGCCAGAGATCACTGCCTCGTCCTAAGGTTACCGAGACACTGCCTGCCTCCTCTCCAACACCTTCCGGGCTTCTTCTGCCGGAGCTGCTCATTGAATGGAGTGGGGGAGAAACCATACATGAAATTTACTTAATTGTCACTAGAAAGGATTGCTACCTTTTAATGCAGATGTAAACAAAAAAAAAAAAAAAGAAGAAGAAGAAGAAGAACTTTGTTTAAAAATGGGCCAAGTTAAGCTTAAGTGTGGAGAAGATTTTCTGTTGGCTTTAACTGGAGAAATGCTGAATATGCAGTGATTTTTTTTTACATTAATAATAATAGGAAACGGTAGATAGTGGCACCTCAGCACAATTCTAATTTAATGAGAAACAATAAAATAGTTTTCCAAAGGGGCCTATTTAGGTCCAAGAAAGGGAGATATTAAAGTTCCAAGATTTATTCTACTTTCGTTAAGGTATGCTGATACACATTTTCTAAGGCTATATTCTACTCACTGATTAGATCTCTCTCTTTATAATTTTCTTACTTGTAAGGGAATTAGATTGGTATTTTCCAGGCCAAATAACTTTTAGACAAAATATTTAAACTGAATCAATTCATTTCCGGCACAAGTAAGGTTGATCAAAATCCTATATCACTCAGACAGCTCTATGAGGCACATATTTAATATATTTAGATATCATTAAGTGCAAAACCATGGGAATCAACGATTACAAGATGGATTTTAGAGAAGAACTGAATATACATAAAACTTCTGGCAAAATGCTATCTTTAAGAACCGCCCCCTCCCCCAGCCTTTTTCTGGTGTTTTTCCAATTAATCGTACCAGCTAACCAATAGGGATCAGTCATTGCAATGTTCAAGCAGTATGCTGTGTAAGGTCAGATGTGATGATGATGATGGTGGTAACAAAGGTGACAGCTGACATTAATTGAGCCCTTCCTACATGCCAGCCATTATGAAAAACCCATTCTATCCCCTGCTTGCTACATCCTAACATTCACCCTGTGCTCAGATCTGTGTTAAATGTGTAAAGGATTTTCCAGTGCCTTGTAAGTTACACTGCACTGTGCTCTCATTGATAGATGGGCAAACTGACACCAGGACAGGTTGAGCAACCAGGAATCACCGGACTGGACTGGACAGTCCCTACGGAGAGGTGTTCACCGACTCTGGGGCATGGCCTTAGAACAAACGGATTGGATTTGATTTCGAAAAACAGAGGCTCATGACACTGTGTACAGTCAAGATGTAAACTCATACGGCTTACGCAGAGACAGACATCCAGCCAAGTCCCTGCCTTCCAGAAACACAAACTCTAACATCATTGCTGGGAGAAGGGAGTAGCACAGAGGACGCACCCCAAGATGAGGACACAGAAAGCAGGCAGCCCTCCACTGGTAGAAAAAAAGACCCCAGTGCTCAGTCCTTTGTTGGGCTGAACAGAAAGAAAGGGCTGCTCCTCATTTAATAAGGAGCATTCAATAAGGAGCTGCTCCTTAAAGAGTTCAAGTTAGAGCTATTCATTCGATAGCACTGAAGAGGACAGACTGCAGGTGTAGACATCCCATTGGAAGGCGTCATGAAAACCCCGAGGACCTTGAACATAGAAATGGCAGCAAAAAAAGAGGCAACACAAAGAACAAAATTCAGAAGACACAGGACCAGAGTCTAAAAAGGTGTATGTTTTCCATAATAGATTTTAGGGTCAGGGTCAGAGACTGGGGAAGGTCTGCAGAAACCAGGGTGAACCCCAGCTCTGCCACCACCTAGCCATGAGGACTCAGCTGCGCAACTACTCAACCTGTCTGAGCATCTGTTTCTTCATCTGTAAAATAAAGATAACTCTGTCCCCACCTCTTAGGGCTGCTATACAGTTTAACTGCGTACATAAAGTATTTGCACACTGCATAAATATGCAGCAAGCACTCGATAAATCCTATCTACTAATACCATCAATGTTCTTGTTTCTGCCAACACAAATAAAAATATTTCTACATTCCTCTTGTGAAAAATCCCTGCTTACTGGGTAGCGAAGAAAGGAGGGAAAGAAATCAACAATAGCACAAAGGGAAAACCCACAAGCAATCTTCTTTTCATTCCCTTGCACTTAAGATGTCCTGTGTGAAGGTGCCAGATGGAGTCCACTTTGGCGGCTGAACGAGAGTCCCTGATCAGAGGAAATGAATAAATGCACTACAGTTTAAGACCTAAACATGGCTGATAATCTGGCCAGCTCTCATCCCTGAGGGCTAAGTGTCAAGCTGATATCTATCTAACCTGAACTAAGTTCCAAAGCTGGAGACAGTGACTGGTTTGAACCAATCTTCAACACCGTTTTTAAGGTTGAGCTCTGCTGCCAGCCCCTCGTCTACGATACCACAGCTCTCTGATCCATCCAGTGCCAGTGACCTCTCCTGAGCCCCACGTCCGAAAACCCCAGTGCATCACCCACAAGAACGAGCATTCCTCCGGGGCTTACTGTGTGCCAGACTTTGTGCTAACTGCTTCACATACAGCGTTTTCTTTGAGCAAACAGGGGTACATCAAGACTTAAGCTGTAAAGTGCAAGTGTATGATTTCTCTTTCTCCATTTCCTTCTGCTTTAGGAAAACCATTTACTGAATTCCTTCCATGAAACTTCGATATAGACTCTTACTAAATAGATAGGGTCGATTGCCTGCTCAAGCCTCAGAGGATGTCTCATGACATTTAGAATGGAATCTAAATGCATTTAAGTGGTCCCAAAGTCCTACATGATTTAGATCCTGCCTGGCAGTCTTATCTGCCAATGTTTTCAGTTTCTAAACCCTAGCCCTGTGGCATCCTCTCTTCCCTTGGAGGACATGTTAAGTTTGTCTCTACTCCAGGACCTTTGCACCTGCAACATACCCACTCTGCCTGGGGAGCTCTTTCCTTGGATCTTCCTTCCCATGGCTAGTTGAAATCAACCACGATGGAAGTATTTACACCAAAGAAATTGGCCAACGCTCAAATCGGGGCTTTTGCCTCCCAGAGAACCACTTACTGAACATTTACCAGTATAGAACTACCTACTTCTATTCTCCAACTGTGACTGTGAAACACGAGACTACTCAGTTTCTTCTGACCATCCATCACTCTGAAATCATCTTTTCCCTGTGTTGTTTACTTTATTAACCCTCTCTTCCAGCTACCATTTAAAGAGAGCAAAGACATTATCCAAATTGCTCACTACCATATCCCTGATACTCAAAAGCATGTGTACAAGAGCTTTAATTGTTTTTGTTGAAAGAATGAAATCAATTCCATGCACTTTCTTTGCATTACTTGCCCCACTGTATCTAAGATTTCTGATTTTCCTCATGGGTTTTTCATGGCTAAGATTCTTTTAGAATTTTCTAGGAGCTACAGCTTCAAGAACGATCAAAACTGACAGTGTACGTATGCCTTACCAGTCACCAATTAAGGAATGGAATGATGATTTAAAACATCATTTACTAGTTTCCCTACTCTATAATATCTGTTTGGAAATTGTGAAGAGTTCACCCTTGTCTCTTTTCATTCTAGAGTTCTATGTAGGAAAAATGTCTCCCTTTTGAAGGGCACTGACTGTATAATCCCTTTGTTAGGATAACAAGACCATCTGGCCCCATCCATCTTGCTGCAATTTGATCCCGGGTTAATTGCACCCTGTCACTAGCCAAGATTGACACTGTATGTTTTCTCTCTTCACTAAGTCTAGTTCATTATGGAGGCAGCTTTTTGAAGACTCAAATTCTTGAGGACTTTTTTACAGCAGCATGAATGGGACCAAGGACTTCTGCTGGGGTTTTCCTGGTGGCCCACAGAATCAGTGCATCATCAAAAGTAGGATATGAGAGGGGAAGTTGGCCATAAGAGGAAAGAAGATATAAGTCCTTTGGAAGGTTGACAAGCAGTATCTAGTGGGCAAAGGAGGAGCGGAGCAATTAAGCGATCCCTCTAATTGATTATCTAAGCCGAATGATGTCAATGAGCAATACCACTTAACAAAAGTATGGCATACTTGAAGTGTTTACATATAGGATCCCAAATTCAATTGCCTGTAGGAGCTAAGAAGGTAAAATAAATATTGAGGCAGTTAGGATATAAAATAATATTGGGGGTGGGGTGCCTGGGTGTTTAAGCAGTCAACTCTTGATTTCAACTCAGATCATGATCTCAGGGTTGTGGGCTTGAGCCCCGTGTTGGGCTCTATGCTCAACACAGAATCTGCGCAAGGAATCTCTCTCTCCCTCCGCCTCTCCCCCTGCTTATCCTCCCTCTCAAATAAAAATATCTTTAAAAAAATAATAATAATATGACAAATTGAAGACTCCATGAACCCTCTAAAGGGAGCAACTTACACCAGCTCTAGCCAACTTCTGCCAAGAGGAAGTATGGAACCTACAATGTCAAGTTGTAATGGATACCATTGACTGCCTCGCAATTTCCATCGTCTCCTTCTTTGTGTATATAACCCTCTCCCCCAAGATGACCCCTTCTCCCATTGCACCCTCCAGGTCTAGAACATTGGTCTAAGCCAGTTGAGAGAATTCTGTTTACCTTGTCAGTAATTAGCATAGGAGATCATGTGTGACCCATTTCTAGCCAAGGAAACATAAAGGAAGGCCAGTTCAACGCTTGGAGTTCCAAAGAAATAAGAAGAGATCATCTTTCTTCCTCTGGACAAAGTCGTGTCTTGCTATAACGCCAGAAACTGCTGTTGCCACCTTGCCACACAGAGCCTGGGGCATCTGGACCAGATCCCAGGAACACCACATCTGGCCAGCCTCTGGAGCTTGTTTTATATAAGATAACAAATTCTTACAGTTTAAGCTAGTCTATGTAAGGTTTTACTTGCTACTTGCAGACAACAGTACCCCCACGTGATATACCAAGCTTCCAACTTTTCAAGAGAAATAGGAAATCCCATTTTTTTGCAATTCCATTTTCTTAAATTGTACCTACTAATTTTTAACATTGTACAGGAGATTCCCTCTCTGATTAAAACAACACAAAACAGAACAAACTTCAGGAGGGTGGGGCATATGTTTTTAACTCATGGCGGAGCTTGACACCTTCGCTCCAAGGCTCTCAGTGGACTCTATCCCAAATTGCACATCCTGGGGATGTTTTAACTTCCTGGAGCTTTCTGTGTCCCCTCACCACTGATCAAGAAAATACTCATCCCTGCCTGACTTTCAGAAATTCACTGTCTGCATAATTTAGATAGAATATCAATATCCAAACACACCATAGTGTGGTGCTCAGCAAAACTGATGTGGGGTTGTTGGAGAGAAGACCTTCAAGAAATGAAAGGTTTGTTAATTAAGTTTCTTTGCCAGAAAAAGGTCATGGAAATGAGAAAATACTTACCTTATTAAAGTCCAGCAAAACCAATAAACTTGAATTACTATGTATATTAACATGGTTAGTTCTGCAAATATGATCCATTCTTGTCTTCTGAGCTCTGCTCATAACTTGGTCCCTCTTGAAAAATACTCTCTCCTGTCTCCTTTGCCCATCCATGGTTTACCTCGATTTGAAGACCAGTTCAAAGCCTACCTCTTCCAAGAAGCTGCCCCAGATGGGAATTTCTCAAACTGTTTCTTTATGTGTCATTCACACATCAAATGTGGTTGCAGAGTCATCTGGGGCTGTCTGTCTGTTGAATAGAAGATTTCTGGCTCAGACCAGAGTAACTGGGTCTGAGCTTGGAAATCTACAAATTATATGCTCTTCAATTTCATCTTGTACACGCTATTCCAGAGTATCATTCTAATAGGGTTTCGAATCATTATCTGGGTTTATTTTTATATAATTCTTTCCAAGGAGGTCATATCCTCGCAATTGTAAGCTCCTCAAAAGCAAGGACCTGCTTTTCTACTTCCATATTCTTACGCTGAGATCTAGATTCCTCATCGGGAAAAAAAAAAATGCAGATTTATGGTTCAGGGGTCATTTTGAGGATTAAGTGAGGTCATAAAAAATTTCAAATATGTTGAATCCTAACTATATAGTAAGACAGAGTCCAAACCTTAGGTATCTTGTTTCATCTCATCTTCCAAACAACACTGTTGGGGAGGTAGGAGCCTCCTCTCCGTGCTGAGCAGGAGACTGATCCCAGAAAATGTGGGAAATCTGGAAAAGTTCACAGAACCAGTAAAGGTGGAACTGGATTTCAAAGCCACATTCCTCTGATTCAAAAGTCTGTTTTTATTCCTATTCCGACGTCTGTGCAAATATCAATCACCGGCGAAACACAAGTCCTGGGATACCGCGGAAGCCGGAAATGTACTAACACCCGCCCAGCCCAGACCTTGGGGTAAAGAACAATTGCTTCCCTCTTCCCGTGTCAAGAATAACGAATCCTGGGAGCCTGGCTGGCTCCATCATTGAGCATCTGCCTTCAGCTCAGGTCGTGATCTTGGGGTCCTGGGATCAAGGCCCACTTGGGGCTCCCTGCTCAGGGGGAAGCCTGCTTCTTCCTCTCCCACTCCCCCTGCTTGTGTTCCCTCTCTCTGTCTCTGTCAAACAAATAAAATCTAAAAAAAAAAAAAAAAAAAAAAAGTATAATGAATCCTGTATTGGCATCAGAACTCATCCTAAGGGTACAGAAATGAGTCCCACCTCAGAGGACACTGGGCCCTCATAACAGAAACTCAGAGAAAGCAGCAGCTCCTGTTGGAAACCCCATCAGATCGGAAGCAACCCATGATGTCACACCAGCGGCCTGGCCAGCAGGAACCTGTGGCCCTCTCACTTGTCCATGGCGGTGTTCTCAACCCCTGCCACCTCTCAGAATCCCCAGGGACATTGTTTTTAAACTAATCCAGATGCCTCAGCCTCAGGCATGGAGATTTTGAATTATTCTGGGGTGTGCCCAGGTGCCTCTGCCTCGCACCCAGCTGAGAAATCTGTCTGACAACAGACTTGGCCTTGTGAGCTCAGCCCCCATTGTGGCCTGCCCTGTGGACCTTCGGCTCACCCTTTCTTTTTGCATCTCGAATGCAGCCCCAGGGGCACCTGCCACATAGCAGGCACTGAAGAATTATGTGTTGAAAACACAGCCAGTGAATTTTGAAACTTGCTAACCTAAAAAGGGCCTCATTTACCCTCTTCCTCTCCCCGAGGACTCTTCCACTCACCTCTGATGATCAATGGTCCCCTTGCCTCCCTCTGGAGTCTGAACAATCAGGAAAACAGGAACTGCGTTTCTTAACCTGGCCCAGAACGACATCAACTCATAAAAGTGCTAATCGAGTTTAGGGTTCGCTCACTCAGTCTTCTTCGGAAGCGGCTCTCCATGGGTTTCTCACGTTTCATGTTTCTGCACGTCCTGTGGGCAGAGGCCCTAACAGCTTTTGTTCTGGACTATCTTTTCCAGGATGTTCATACAGCAGGTGGCCTTGGAAGACAGAAATAGTAGCGCCCTCCGGGCAAGAGGGCAGATTTGCTTCCCAGCCAGCCTAGTAAAGATAATGTCCTCCTCCAGGGCAAAAAATGGAAGTCTGCTGGCAGCTCCCTTACAAAAGATCAAGTTTCCTAAGCTGTGGGTTCCTTGGCTGTGCTGCAAACACTACGCATATAAATCTACCTGGGCCGTCTGTCTTGGCCCCCACGGACCTCAAGGGCAAAGGGAACCGAAGCGGACACAAAGCTCACACAGCCTGCTGTGCCCAGTAATGAAGCCCATTCATTGTCTCTGACTCCGGGGACTTGAGTCTTCTGCTAGAGCCTCCGGAACCGTGATGGTCTCACTTTGTTAGTCTGCAGGGAGGACAAGGCCAGACCCTCCACAGCCCTTGACCAACTCCTACAGGTCTGTCTTCCTCACGAGATCCAAAGCGGCCTGTCCCCATCTCCCTTCCCCATCGCGCTGACCTGAGTCTACCACCGTCTGCCTCCCTCACTCTGCAGCCACACTAGCCTCCCAGCCTCAGAGCTTTGTTCCGGCTCTTCCTTCAGCCTGGAACGTTCTTTGTCCCAACCCCAGATGGCTCCCTCCTCCACCTCATTCAGATCTGTTTCCTTATTTAAGCTCCACGAGGGTCTTGGTCGACTTTGCTCCCCGTCATAACATCAGTGCGAAGCTCTGTTCTAGGAACAGAGTCTGACACAGATAGGTGCCTGACACATATTCACTGAACAGATAGATGAATTAAAGAGTAAAAACATCCAGCATAACACTGCATATACTGCTATTCTGGAAAAGTAGTTTCCATCAACGTCACTGTGGTGGATATACAAATTTTAGTCAGTAACACCCAATACACAAAATGTGGTATTTCTTTTTTTTTTTTTTTTTAAGATTTATTTATTCATTTGAGAGAGAGAGTGCATGCACGCACATGCATGGGCAGGGGTGAGGAAGAGGGAGACAAGCAGACTCCCCGCTGCGCAGACAGCCCAACACAGGGTTCAGTCCCTGGACCCTGAGGTCATGACCTGAGCCAAAATCAAGTCATCAGATGCTTAACAAACTGAGTCACCCAGATGCCCCCCCAAATGTGAGGTTTCTGTATTTCTTGAGATTAAGCTTAATCTGCTTCAAGCCCCCTCTCCTGGGCTGGTGAGAAACTCAATCTTAGTTATTGGGAGGGGCTCTCTAGCCCTCTCTGGGATCATGCAAGAACCCCAGGGGGTGGACGCAGCTCAGAACATTCAGAAAAGGGATTTTTGGTTTTTGGATGGTAGTTGTCACTACCAATATACGTTGTGCCCCCCAAAATACACACACACACACACACACACACACACTTCCTCCAAAAAAACCATATCTGTAGAGTGCCACAGATGCCCCCTCTAAGATTTAGCCACTGCCTGGGACATTGCAATAGAGCATCTGACCCACCTGACCAGCAAAAAGCAAAAGCAAATCCCCTTTACCAGCTCTGAGAATGCTCCCCAACTTCCCTCTCTCCTCCGCGGGCTCCTACCTCCACCTCCCGAAAGTTCTCATCTCTACCCACCCGATGCGATACCCTTCGAACGACTGTAGATTTTCCAAAACTTAAACTTGGAAAGTTTTGCCTTTGGCCCTACTGCACACAAGCTGCCGTAAAATGCTAAATGAGGCATTTAAACAGACTTGTTGAAATTCAACCAGGCAAACTCAAAGTCTCAGTTTCCCTCCTTCACATGGTGGGGGAAATACAGCAGAGAGAATAAAATACACAGTGATACCCAATAAATTACCTACCACATTAGAATTAGTCTGTGTGAGCGTGTCCGGGCATTTACCACGGTGCCTGGCACATGGGAGTTGAATCATCCTCGGTGGAACTCATGACTGCATGAATGAATTCAGTTTATCTCAAGTAAATGTACCTCAAGAAATGCCCCTTAGGGTGGACATTTCCCTAGAGATGCTTTGCTCCTCTAGAATCTCTCTCTACTCTTCTCCATCTACTCTTGGGCTCCAGGAGGCTGACCTTCCGCCCTTGGATGGGTTTCCTTAAAGGGGTGTGTCCGCAGGACATCTCGGTGAGGGAGAAGAGTACGATCGAGGTATGAATTCTCCCCACCCCTGTGACCAGGCATCACCAAGAATGGCGTTGCCTGTTCTGGTCAGTGTTTGTCATGGTCTGATCCCAAATTCACAGGTGGAAACCCTAACCCCAGTGTGATGGTGTTCGGGGCGATTAGATCACAGGATGGCACCCTCATGAGTGGGATCAGTGTCCTTCAAAGAAGAGACCGTTGAGCGACCTCACTCTCTTTCTGCCCTGTAAGGAGACAAGGAGAAGTGGACCATCTGCCACCCAAGAGGGCTCTCACGGGAACCTGACTGGGCTGGCACCCTGCCCTCAGAATTCCAGACTCCAGAACAGCAAGGAAAAAACTTCTGTTACTTAAAAACCACCCAACAGGGATGCCTGGGTGGCTCAGTGGGTAAAGCCTCTGCCTTCGGCGCAAGTCATGATCCCAGGGTCCTGGGATCGAGTCCCACATCAGGTTATCTGTTCAGCAGGGCTCCTGCTTCCCCCTCTCTCTCTGCTTGCCTCTCTGCCTACTTGTGATCTCTCTCTATATATCAAATAAATTAATTAAAAATCTTTAAAAAAGAAAAAAAGAAAACTCCCTTAAAAAAAAAAAACCACCCAATGTATGGTAGTTTGTTAGAGAAGAGAACCACTCAGAGAAATATATAAATGATGTGTGTGTGTGTGTGTACACACACGGCTGTGAATGCACACAGGTACATCTGTATTTATTTCAGGGTCCTCACTGCCAGCACTCATGGGAGCAGGTGACATTATCAGTCCCCATAGAGCTACTGTCTCCATGTCAGGTGCTGGAGCTCGAGGTCCATAGGGCAGGCAGTGAGGAGGAAGACGGATGGAAAGTGGGAAAGAGGGTGAAAAAACTAAAAGCCACCAGGATGATCTGGGGCTCATCCGGACAGACTGAAACCTGCCTCAGTTCCCGTTGTCCCTAACCGCAGTGACAAGGCTGTCCCGGATCGGCCAGGCCCTCCACCGCAGAGAGAACACGCACCCGGCCTAGGAGTGCAGAGACTGAGAGAGCCGGCCACCGGGGGAAGGGGGAGCAGTGGCAGGCCCAGCCGCTGCCTCAGGCCAAGGAGGCGAGTCAGCAGGCAAGCCACAGGGCCCCAGATCTCATACCAGATCCTCGGTGGCCCTCCGTAGAAGGCGACTCCGGGAGACGTGGTTCAGCCCGGCCACGCCAGCACACCCAAAGCCAGCAGCTCCCTCAAGGAAAGCTCGCAGCCAGCCAGGAGACTTCCCTCCCCACTGGTGGTTCTCTCGCAGGACCTCCCTCCACCCACCAGCCCCCGGACACTGCACTGTCCCCTGTGGTTTCCACCCACACTGCCCATGCTGCTGCCGATGCGCCCCTCTCCACGCTCTCCCCAAACTTCGCAGCTGGAACATACCATCTGGTTCCTGCTGGGACACTGACGAACAGTACAACCACCCTCAGTGCAGAGGAATGAACCAAACACCAATTGGTAGATTTATTTATTGTTTTTCCCAGCTGGAGCTGGATTTGCTTAAAAATATTAATTGAGCATCTACAAATGGAAACCCTACATGCCCGACAAATGCTGCAGGGGTCCAGAGGTGGCCAAGGGACGCGATCCCCCACCTCCCACGATGCTCACCCTCCAGCAGAGGGCGCGGAGTGTACCTACCTCTGCTTCCCTGCCTTGCGACCTCATGGAGTAGACGCATAAACTGAGGATACTCATTAAGTATCTAGAACCTTCCGAGGAAAGGTGGTTTATGAAACAGAGTTATTGTCCTACTACATCTCCAAAGATACAGTTTATCTTGCCTCATTTTTAAGAATAAAAGAAAGGGGGATTTATCATGAACACAGGCAGAATGGCTGAGTGGACCAGTCTCTTTCCGCAGAATATCTTGTTTCATCTTCATGCGATGTCACAAGATGCATGTCCAGAAATTATTATCTCCACTAGGTCAATGGAGCGGCTAAAGCCAGGAGAGGTAAAATGGCCAGCCCAAGGTCACACGGCTAGCAAGGGGAAGTAAATGGGATGCTTATTTTTGGTCCGGGCTCCCTACATGGGAGGAATTATGCCAAATGTTCTATTTTTTAAAACCTTACAACAAGCCTAATAAGATAGGTTTGATTACTATCCCTCCCTTCATGCCAGAGGGGGCTCCAGGGTAGAGAGGACGCACAGATACGGAGTGAAAGCATCAGGAACTGAACCCAGCTCGACCTAATCACAGAGCCCACTGTCTTGCTACTCACCAGAACCCATAAAACACAGGTGACATGGCATTTGTTCAGGCCGTGTTTCATTCCTGAATATCTTTCTCCATAAATACACAGAGAGATCTACATATCTGTAGAGATAGAGCCCCACATATCCATTACATTCCATTCAACACATAATACCGATACTCCATCTAATGCTTCAAGCTGTTCTACTCCTAGTATTGAATTATTTGCTTCTCCCAACCTCCATTAACCAAGTTTGGGGAGAAAAGCTAGCTGCCACATAAGTCTTGATGAGAATAAAGTCTCTTTATTACTATTATTATTCCCCTAATGGTCTGTGCAGTATTGTACATAACTTTTTAGTCCTTCATAAAACCCCGTTGATAAACATTTGACAACTTGTTACGATTTTAAAACTTTCATTGCCAGATCTGGGCCGGCACCACCGGAATCTAACAATGTGATATGAAGGCAGCCGCGGTATCGGTGATGCAATAAAGGATTTTGCAGCCACTCTCAGGGCCTAATTTATGACATGCGCACTGATGAATGATCAAGATTCACTATTTGCCATTATAAGAAACAGGCCAACCAATTCATAATTTTCAGGAAAGCTGGTTTTAACAGCCCTATTAGTTTTACAATTCCGACTTTTGTAAGCTTCAATTTGTTATGTTTAAGTTATTTGCTCTGAGGAGTTGGAGTGCTCTTACTGGGGTCTTAGGTCTATTTTTTTCCAAACAGAGTTTGCAGAGAAAGACAATAGCGGTGCTGAAAAGTTCAATTAAGATAAACTCTGAAAGTCAAAGGGAAAAGCTGTGGATATTCATTCAAGTTGAAAATACACAGAGCCTTTCTACCCCTCTTCTGTTTATTAAAAAATATATATAATAAGCTGGAGGGGATTTGTGTTGCCGTCTGTGAGGTGCATTAGAGTTTTTAGACATTTGCTAGACCAGATCCGGTCTCCAGACTTCACGGTACTAATCCCTCTGTCTACTGAGGGATGGTTAAAATGTTAAAAGAGTGAGATACATATATTCAAAAAGCACATTTGATCTGGGTCCATATATAAGCTGCTCAAATATGTGAGCTAAAAAATAAGTTTTAATATATACATAGTCCATACATGATCATTCATTCATTCATGAAAGAAATGGTTTTTAAACACCACACAGTTGTTGGTAAACTATAACCTGCAGGGCCCAGCTCAGGCTTTTGCCTATTTTTGTGCGGCCTAGAAGCTAGGAATGGTTTTCACATTGTTTTAGTCAAAAAGATCAATAATATTTCCTGACATGCGAAAATGATAGGAAATCCAAATTTCAGTGTCTGTAAATAAAGTTTTATTGGCACACGGTCACACTCATTTGTTCCCATGTTACTGAGGTTGTTTTGACACTGCAATGTTGGAAGTCAGTAGAGTCAACAGAGCCATGTGGCCCACAAAGCCTAAAATATTTACTACTCAGCCCTGATCCATTCTATTCCAGGTCCTGGAGCTAAGAGAAAGAAAGGAAGGAAGGAAGGAAGGAAAGAAGGAAGGAAGAAAGAGGGAGGGAGGGAGGAAGGAAGGAAGGAAGAAAATAGTAAAACAGAACCAGTCTTCCTTCATTAGGGACAGCAGTAAATATGTCAGATGATTTTAAGTGCTATGGAGAAGAGCAAATCAATACTAAGTAAATCAAATACAGACTGATAAGGTGGGTCGAATGTATGACTCAAATATCAAGGTGCCACTGCCATCAGGGACATGACTTTTGAAACAAGGAATAATTCTTGGTGAATTTCCAAACAGAACAGAGTAAACTCCCCTTCCATTTACGCAGTGTATATTAAAACTATACAAAGAACACTTTGTGCTATATATAAAATGGAATTTGGTTCTAGGTCAAGATCATCGTAATCAGGGCTTTTCAACTACCCAGCTTTCTGACATGATGCTAGAAAGTCAAGCGGGATGTGAAACAATCCTTCTTTGTGCTGCACTCTCTCTCAGATGGTAGGATGTTGAGTAACCCTGGCCCTCACCCACCGATTCAACACAGACATTAAAATCTCTGAGACTGTTGTCAGGCTTGGAGGGGGGAAACAAGGTTGAGATCTGGAAGCCAAGTTTTCAACAGGTGAGGAGGGTGGCCAGGAGGGAGGTAGATAATCTCAAAGAAGTGATCCTGGTATGCTGGTAAATGTTTAATAAGTCACTCTGATTTGTAACATTTGCCAATTTCCATGGTGTAAATACTCCCACAGTGGCCAATTTCAAGCTACCAACACGACATCATTGAATACAGAAGGTGAAAGAAGGTGTTTTCAACTAGCTCTCCGGAGCCAGTATGAGCCAGCCCCTGGGATGGGTAGTGGTTGATACACGTAAGGGCATGAACCTCTACCAAAAAGAACACTTCACCTGAGCGAGTAGGAACAGCCATCTGAAAGACACATCAGTGAGTGACCTATCACCGACCTAACTTCCCAACCCAGAAGGATATGGAGGCAACAGAGATAACGCTCTCCCTTCACTAAGCGGCGACCTCAGGGATTCAACTAAGGTGAGAAATGAAGAAGACAGTTTTTGAGGCTGATAAAGATTTAGCAGTGTGTTTACAGGGAAACAGAATTCTGGAAGAAAAAAATATGGGGACATTTTGGAGACAAGTTAGCAGAGGGAGGCTGGGGAAGGAAGTTTCCAGGCCAGAAAACATTCTGGGTATGACCAAGGGTGACAGAGAGCCTCTCCCCATTCCAAACCAAATCTGACAGCCATCGAAGAGGCAGTATTCCAGCAAAATCATCTTGCACACAGTCATCAAATTATTATAATTTAGCTTCTGCAACTACAGTAGCTGCTCAAAAACCACATTACTACAGTAGAGCTCTGCGAAATATTTTGCACATACAGCAAACGTGGCAAATTTTGCCACTTCATTGACTCTGTAAAACTGAAAGATCTCCCCCTTTGTCTTGTATAGTTTCACTAATTACATCATTAGCAGAAGGCCATTGGACCAACATGAAGGAGATAAAAACTATTTTTTCTACATTTAAATGGAAATGTAAGTTAAAATATAGAAATATCCATGCCTATATGGGACAAAATCCACTTATTAAACATTTACCAGCATACCACGATCACTTCTTTGAGATTATCTACTTCCCTCCTGGCCACCCTCCTCGTCTGTTGAAAACTTGGCTTCCGGATCTCAACCTTGTTTTTCCCCCTCCCAGGAGATAAGAGAGTCAAGTGATTAAGAGAGATGTCATCTTAAAAAAAATCAAAAGAATTGACATCTTTTATGTACAATTGCTGTGATTAGACAACCAATCTCAGTTGCTCAATCTTCCTAATACGGACACTCTTTGATGAGGACAGGAAGGCAGGGTGAATGCAAAAGTTTCAGCACAAGAAGGAGTGTCTGAATAGAAAGGGATGAGTATAAGAGAACAAAAAATGAAAGTGAAGTTCTTGAGACTGGCCAAGATCGAAGTGATGTCTCAACCATTCCCAGAGGCACATCGTCTCCAAAGGTGGGACGTGCTGGCAGTCAATGGCAACGCATGGGGCAGTGGGCCTGAGGACAGGAATGAATTTTAATTCTCTAGGAAGTGACACACACAATGAACCTGACTGCCCCAAACTTCACTCTAGTACATATACAGGAACAAAGAGTAACTTTTGTGGCATAATGAAATCTTGTCTGGAAAACTTTATGCCTGTGATTATAATTATGAGTATCTATGAGTTGGCTGAATTCTGTCCCAATTGAGGCCGTAAGCATTAGCATTCAGTTCTTGGAAATGTGACTCAATCCGTGCCAGCCAACTCCATGACGAAGTTCCCAATGGGTACTCAGCTCTGGAGAGCCATGTGGGTCATGCAGCAAGAAGGTACTGGAAGAACTTTAACAGGAAAACCTTGGGGGGAAGCACACGGACTTTGAAGTCAGCCCTGGGCTTGCAACCTGGTATCTTATACGACCTCCTAGTGTGAGATTGGGCAAGTCAATTAAGCTTTCGAAGTTTCCTCATGGGTAAAATGGAGATTGAATAGTATGTACATCTGAGAGCCAACAATAAAGGAACTAAATGAGACAATGCATTGATGTGGTTTAACGCAGTGACTGGCATCTATTTTGTCTGCAGTAAATGTTGACCAGTGATACCAATTATAACAGGAATAGACTGGCATGAGTGTTTCTGCTGCGGAGAGACCAAGCCTAAAGCAGCAGTCGTGAGCAACAGAGGCTGGATGGGTTGACCAACTGGAGGCCTACAGTCCATTCTAAACATTTCTTTGCTGAAGTAAACTTTATCTGTCCCTGAAGTAAATGGGTTCAAAAAATGTAACTCAAGGGCTTACTATATGTCCCAGGCACCGACCTAGGTACTGGGAATACAGTGAATTCAAAAAATTAAAATCCCAGCCATTGTGCAGCCTATATGTCAGTGGGGAGAGACAGACAATAAATTAAAAAAAAAAAAAAAATCAACGGTACCGTATGAACAGTGACTCCCAAAGTGGGGCCCTTGGGTCAACAACGTCAGCATCACCTGGGAACTTTTTTAGAAATACCCAACCTGGGGCTTCCCTCCAGTCCTGAAGGGAATGAATGAATCAGGAACTCAGAAGGTAAAGCCCGGAAATCTGTGGTCTAAGAAACCTTCCAGGGGATTCTGACACAAGCCAAAGTGTGAGAATCACTGAGACTTTGCATTTCTAACAAGCTTCTAGGGGGCCCCGATGGGCTGATACGGAGACCACACAGTTAGAATGACTGATATAAACAAGCCAGGGATAAGAGCTTACCGAGTAAATAAAACAGGCAAAGGGGTGCCTTAAGCCAAGTTCCTGCAGAAGCAGACCCTGAGATGAGAATTTGAAAGGCCAGTGGTTTGTTGGGGGAGATGGGAAGCCCAAGAGGGGAGTGAAAAAGTGAGACAGGCTAAGGGAAGGCAGCCAACATGGTTGCGAGCACGTGGCTCATGGCCCACTGGGACCTCCAGGAACTGGATGGAATATGCCTCAGCTGGCCAGCCCGGGGAGTGAGGAAGCTGAGGTACTTAGTTACTGCGAGGTCACGCTCAGAGGGGTTAACTAACTGCCGGATGTCTGCCCAACCCCTCACAGAGGAGAAGAGAAAGCCCTCAGCGTGAGAGAAACAGGTTCTTGGAGCAGGAAGCACTTTCCTGGGGCAGGAGGAATGTGGGGTATGAGGGAAGGCAGAGAAGACGAGCTCGCGGAGAACAAGTGGGAGCTGAACAAAGACCAGAGGACAAGAGCGAGCAAGCCCCGCCCCTATCTGGAAACGTCCCAGGCAAAAGGAACAGAAAGAACAGATGCCCTGAGGTGGGAACACGCCCAGCGCATGAGCAGGACGGCGAAGAGGCCGCCCCTGCGTCGGGAGCAGCAAAGGGCGGGAAGGGGGAGGGCGTGGGGAGCTACAGCAAGGACCGCAGTGGGGGGCGGGAAGCGAGGCCACTGGAGGTTTTGAGTACAACACCTGACTTCGGTTCAAAAGGATCTGGGGGGAGAGGGGCTGATGCTTGGATACAGAATATGACGATCAGGTAGACAGAGAGACAGAGATAGAGAGATATGGAGACATGGACCCAGGAGAACAGGGACCCCCGTGAGGAGACCAGCCTAAAACCTGAGGCAGGAATGCTGGTGGCTTGGACCGAGGTACAAGGGTACTTCAGTGATGTCATGAGGCCCGTTCTTCTCCGGGGAGCCCCTCAGCTTTCCTCCGTGTGGGCTTCAGAGGGCCAAGAGGAGGCAAAACCAGGAGCAGCAGCTCGAGGATTACACACTCAACGTGCGAAGCCCCCCTGGAAGTATAAGCCGTCTCTCCCCCGCGAGCTGGAGCAAGGACCCAGGACCAAGCCTGGGTTGCCTGCGGGGCTGTAAACTACTCTTCACAGCCATGGTCAGGGGGTGCCTTGACGGACCGAGTGTGGCTCACGCGCCCACGGCTGGAAGCCAGAGAGGCAGGAACAGCTGCACCCCAGCCACGTGCTCTGAGAGAGCTGGGGGGGGGGGAGTTCTCCTGAAGACGTCTGACGGCGGTGGTACTCGACGCTCTCCATCCTCCCTTCCACAGTAATTGAGTTTTTAGCCCAACCCATGGCCACCTGAAGTCCACACTCCCCCGTCTTGCTCACAGATCGGTGGGGCCACATGATGAAACAGTGGGTGCACAGATGTGACAACACCCAGGGGCAGCCGGATGGCTCAGTCGGTTGAGCGTCCGACTCTTGGTTTTGGCTCAAGTCATGATCTCCGGGTCATAGGATGCGGCCTCAGGTCAGGCCCCTATGTGGGGCCCTGCACTGGGCTCCGGGCTCAGTGTAGGGTCTGCTTGTCCCTCTCCCTCTGCTCCTCCCCCTGCACTCGCACTCACTCTCTCTCCCTCCCTCTCTCTCTAAAATAAGTAAATAAATTTTAAAAGAAGAACAAGAAGGAGGAGGAGGAGGAGGGGAAGAGGAGGGGGGGGAGAGGAGGCAGAGGAAGAGGAGGAGGAGGGGGGGAGGAGGGGGGGGAGAAGTGATAATGTACAACTTGCTATTTTGCCCTTAAAACAAAGTGGGTGCCACCGCCCTTCTCCTTCCCTGCTGGTGGGAATGCAACCCCAGTGCTGGCGATCCTGGGTCCTGAGGACAACAGAAGCATCATTATGACAGAAAGCAACGGGACAAAAGGACCCAAGGTTCCTACCAGATTTTCAGAGCAGGATCACACTATCGGCTTGGATTTTGATTTCTGTGAAACCAAAATAAAATTCCGGTTTTTTTTGTTGTTGTTGTTGTTTTTTAAGTTACCATTTTGAGGGGCCTGGGCAAAGCAGACCAAAATCCTAACTTATACAGAGACTGGGTTTTATTATCACAAGGAGGAGAGTTTTATTATCACAAGAGGGACTAAGGAGGCAAAGAGGGGAAAAAAGCAAGGATCGTCTTCACTGTCACCATACAGTTAGTTCCAGAACTTTAACAGCCACTGGTGTGGGGTTTTTTCACAGAAATTTCCTAGTTCTGCTAGAATTCTATCTCATCTAAGATCTATGGCTTCAATTTGTTCAAACAAAGCTTTGAACCTTTTTCATTTACAAATGTAACCAACCTTGCTAAATCTTGGCATTATGTCTTCACTACTGAGCTTGTCGGTGGGAGTCTTCGAGAACACGTCTGAGATCCAAAAAGACACCAAATCATCAAGTTAAGCGGGGCCTCGGCAGCTGGGGTGGAGCCCCAGATATCACCAGAATGGGGGTGGGGGAGGGGCTTACACATTTCACAGCACTCACCGTTGCCCATATTACTTAATAGTATACCTTTTCATTACATAGCATATAAAATAGTGTTATCATATGAATGGTAATTTTTATTAAGTGCCTACATGGACCTTCAACCCATCTTTTGCACCAAATCCTCAAACTACCTTGTTAGGTGGGTATAATTAACATCATCCTATGGATAAGAACACTGACCCACAAAGAACACAAAGAACCAGCCAGGGTCACTCATTCAGGGAGTGGCGGGTCCAGAACTGGGAGCCAGAAAGTCAACCTGTAGAGACGACATCACTGAACATGACTCTCCCAGCCTCCTGGACACAGACATGGGCCGCCCAGCTCTCCCTCCACAGACATCTGCTGCCCAACTTCAGGAATGTGGTCAACACACGGCCAGAGAGCTGCTCCATCAAGGTCTACACAGGCAGCAGGCTGTGTCCTCAAGGCCATGCCCTATGAGGGACAGCCCACTGGCAGTGACCAAGCAAGGCGTGGGCGTAGATTCCCGCCATCTGGGGGAACGTACTGCCCCTCGGAGCATTCTGTGCTCCAGAGATTCCCATGGGGTCGAACAGGACTTTGTAGACTGACACCCCGACTCCCCGACTCCTCCATTGCTTCTGTCCCAACGTGCTTCCCCCTGCTCGTCCCTCACCAGATGTGGAGTCCAAAGAAACACCTCGAACCCTGATCTCCGTCTTGGCTCCTGCCTCTGTCACGTGCGCCACCAGATTTACCAACGGAGATGTCTGTTGAAGGAATGAATGACCGTGTGAATATAAGAGGAATACACTATCTAAGCTTTGGTTTTTGCATAACAATCCATTCAACAAATAAATAACCTGACACTGTGTTCCAAGCACCTTCCTAAGCAAGAACAGAACACACGAGTTCCCTTCCCTTAGATGCTGATGGCAGTTATTGGACCGATGTCAGTGGGTCTCAATCTTTTTTTTTAATTTTATTTATTTATTTGAAAGAGAAAGAGGGAGAGAATATGCATGCACAAGTAGGAGGAGGGGCGGAGGGAGAAGCTGGGGCTCAATCCTAGGACCCTGGCATCTTGACCTGAGCTGAAGGCAGATGTTTATCCCACTGAGCCACCCAGGCGCACCAAATGGCTCTCAATCTTGATGGCTTATGAAAATCACCAAGGACTTTTTGGTGTTTTTGTTTGTCCATGCCCAAGGCCCACAGAATTGAGCTGAATAAGAGTAAAGTGAAGGCAGAGAACCAGAGAGAGGATTTATACCAGGCCTTCTCAAATTTTCCTGGGTATATGAATCCCCTGAAACTGTGGTTGACACTCAGATTCACCCAGTAGGTCTTCGGCAAGGCTGCCGGAGCTGGGGCTGATCCCAAACCACACTGCACTTAAGGGATGAAAGATGCCAGGAAGCATCAGTAGGGGCACAGAGAGCCCCCCACTTAAGACCTGCAATTATTTGATGATTTTACGTTATAGCTTCAGACCCTGCACATTAAGATCTTACCAGTTTTAGAGAAACTGCCAAACACCCCTCTATCCATCTTGTTTCTTTAAAGATAAGAGCTCGGCTCAAGTGACTCTGAGTGTGAATATTGTAGAAGAATATAGAACACCAAACCACTTCTCCTTATACCATTTAAACATTCAAATAAAACTTTGCATAGTTTACATTTTGCGTTTAGAGGCTAAGCGTGCAGACCGGTGTGTGTGTGTGTGTGTGTGTGTGCGCGTGTGTGCGAGAAAGAGAATTCCGAATGTATCAAGACTTTTCTTCTTTCTAAACACAGTCATCTTCACAAACAACTTTGACAATACACTTTCATTTTGTCAGAGTTGCCTGGGATGAAATTCGCTCAGCCATTAAAAGGTGGGAAAGTGTCCTGCTGCTGTGTATATAAGACAAGGCCACTGTTTTGTCATATGTCAGCTACCCATCAGTCGAAGCAGAGAAAGCGATTGGTACATGATGGGGTCGGTAAGAAGCCCTCCAAACCTTAATTATCGGAGTGCCCCCCAGTTTCGCTGGGCTTGTCAGTGACTCCTGACAAGCTCAGAGGCAGATGAAAAGACAGGGTATCACCAACTGGTTAATTAGCAGCAAGCACAAAGCAACCTAAATTACAAGCCCAAGAAAATATGCCACAGAGTTGTATTTTGTATGTGGGATTTAAGCAACACGTGCAAGGGAAAAATGTGAATTTTTCATATTCCAAAAAGTATCTCAACTGTTCTTTGGGATCAGCTTGGGCAGACAGGAAGACAGGTCACTCTTTTGTACCTCGAAGAGCTGTTGAGAACCTACTGGAGTCTGGTCCTGAGGCCAGGAAGAGGCATCTAGGGTGGCTGACCCATTCATTCCTTCTTTCATGCATTCATTCAACAAATATGTATTGTTGTCTGCAGAGACCCATAAGGGTCCAAGCACTGAGCTAGATTCTAGGTATGTGGTTATAAAAACAGGCATATTCTGACACAGGCTGCAACATGGATGGCCCCAGAAGGCGTATGCTAAAGGAAATAAGCCACTGGCAAAAGGACAAGTAGCCTGTGATTCACTCTTACGTGGTACCTAGAGCAGTCATATGCACAGGACTGGGAATAGAAGCGTGGTTGCCAGGGACTGGGGGGCGAGGGAATGGGAACTACTGTTTCATGGGGGCAGAGGCTCAGTTTGAGAAGATGAAAACACTCTGCAGGGTGCCTGGGTGGCACAGACGGTTGCACACTGGACTCTAGGTGGGATTTGGGGGTCATAAGACCAAGCCTCATGGCAGGCTCCACACTCAGCGGGGAATCTGCTTACGATTCTCTCTCTCCCAGGGAAACCCTTCTACACTGTTGGTGGTGATGCAAGCTGGTGCAGCCACTCTGGAAAACAGTATGAAGGTTCCTCAAGACGTTGAAAATGGAGCTACCCTACAACCCAGCAACTGTGCTACTGGGTATTTACAACCAAGATACAAATGTAGTGATCCGAAAGGGCAGGTGCACCCCAATGTTTATAGCAGCAATGTCCACAATAGCCAAACTATGGAAAGAGCCCGGGTGTCCATCAACAGATGAATGGATAAAGAAGAAGTGGCGCATACACACAATGGAATATTATGGAGCCATCAAAAATGAAATCACGCCATTTGCAATGACATAAATGGGACTACAGGGCATTATGCTTAGAAAAATAAGTCAATCAGAGAAAGACAATTATCATATGATCTCATGGATATATGGAATTTAAGAAACAAGGTAGAGGATCACAAGGGAAGAGAAGTTAAAATGAAACAAGATGAAATTAGAGAGGGAGACAAACCATAAGAGACTCTTAATCATAGGAAACAAACTGGGGATTCTGGAGGGGAGAGGAGTGAAGGGATGGGGTGACTGGGTGATGGACATTGAGGAGGGTATGTGTTATAATGAGCACTGGGTATTATATGGGACTAATGAACCACAGACCTGTACCGTTGAAACAAATAATGTATGTTAATGAATTGATTTTAAATTTAAAAAAAATTTTTAAAGATTCTCTCCCTCTCCCTCTGCCCCTCCCACTTGTGCCCTCTCTCAAACAAATAAATAAATCTTTAAAAAAAGAAAAAAAACGCTCTGCAGGTGGATGGCAGTGATGCTTATACAATGTGAATGTGCTTAACACCACTGTACTACACACTTAAAAATAGTCGACATGATAAATTTTATGTTATGGATATTTTACCACAGTTTTAAAAAAAAATTTTAAAGGGGGGGAAAAACAACACCCAAAGGCATGATTCCTGCTCTAAGAGAAATGACAGCCCAGTGGGAAGAGAGACGTGAAATAAACTGGAAAGTTAAGATTTAACTATACATAGAACTGCTCTGAAGAAAAGTCCCTCCCACCAGGGTCAATGTGACTAACTTTCCTAAATGCAGAAACAACCTCAGTATTATTTGCTTTTAGAAACATTCCTCGCTTCGCAAACAGATCTCTCTGATCATAGCACTCTGGAGTATGCTGGAGGTTTACAGATAAATCATTCACCACATAACTAAAACCTAAAGGCAGAGAATTGTCAAGATAAAGTGTTACGAGGCAGTGCCGATTGAAGATCAATCAGAAATTACAATAAGCATCTTGGTAATTACAGCAAAAACCACCGGAAAAAATGATCTAACTCATAAAAGTTTACTAGAGACCCAGTCTTACCACTTACCCGTATGAAATGATGCGATAGAAAAAAAAATCCATAGGAGGATGCGTGGTTTGCATATCTAATAGACACAATTATTACCTGTGAGCATAATATTCCATATTTACTCGTCCAATATCCCCTCTCCTGCTGATTACTTGAGCACTGGTGTTTTTCAAAATATAAAAACAGCATGTCACTTCAATACACACTGCTCTTGTGCAAAGGGTTTAAACTTTTGTGCCTTTGTTTAAAAAAAAAAAAATCCTTAGGAAAAGCTTCTCATTAAAATGTAGAGAAGATAAGCATCCAAAAATTTAACTTGGAACTTGCATTGAGGGAAGAAAAGCGAAAAACTACACAAAGCCTTTGGATTGAACACTGTGCTTTTATCCTCTGACAACGTGGCAAACTTTCAGCATTTCCTGGAATATTTTCCAGCTCCTTTAAACACCTGAATGGTTTCTTCTTGTATGTTGGGCTGGTTGGCAGGGAGGGTGTGAGTAAAGAGAAAATAGTGCAGAAGAAAGAAGGAAAGAAAAAGGCGGGGGGGTAAGGGTACCTATTAGATTCACTCACCAAATAATCACATCCCTTAACAGTGACTTTATCGGGTCTAAAACAAAGAAAATGCTGCCAGGATAATTAACAATTCTGGTTTTAAAAAGCCGAAGTTGATTATCTAAAGGGCAGGCTGCTCTTTAAATTAAAGATGATATCAGAGGCATTTAGAGCTATGCATGTTATAACCACCGAGACCGCACATAAATATATAGGTCGGGGTCCTCTCCCAACTGTCCAAAAGAGCCCGGGCAGGTGAAACAATGGAGTGGAGCCGGCTGGGTAGGGGTAGGGATGAGCTAGAGAGAGCATGCTCTTCATCAAATGGGTAGATGTTTCTCTCCCAACCTTGGCCAGGCAGACGTGGCCCTGTACGGACCAGGCATGCAAATTCCAGAAGCAGAAATTCTAATCTTCACATCACATTTCCACTTTTTAAATATTGACGCACAGGTAATTTTGTAAATATGTATAATTCTATAATTGCTATGTAGGCCAATTAAATATATCTTCAGGCTGAATTTACTGGGGGCCATGCATTTTGACTTATGTCCTGGTTGTTCTCAGTTCCCAAACACGGTGGCGGGAGACTATTTTGGCTGGCCGGCCCCACCAAACCCTTTGGAGGTGGATCCCACCCAGAGAGCAGAAGCTCCTTAAGTCCTCGTGAGAGATTGGCTCACCATGCAAGGCCTTCATGAATGCTCTGCTAGGCAGATTTCATAACCTTGGCATTAGATGCCATGGGTGATATCAAGGAATCACCCTCCAGGGAGAAGCGTGGGCTTCAAGTCTTGGCTTGGAGACAGTCCAACAAGCACTCCCTAGACACAGGCAGAACACACTCTGGGGTGTGCATAAATGCCTCTCCATTTCTTCCTTGTTCTCCCTGTACTATAACCTAAACAATATGAAGGTTGTACCCAGGCTGCTTTCCAGAAGTCATAAACAGTTTTCTGCATGAAGACATGAGTCCATGAAGACAGTAAGAGAAAAAATCTCAAGATCTATGTCTGGCAAAGAAATTAAGGTATTTCTTCCAGCTAGTTCTTGCCCCAGTTTCAAATGGTTGTCCGTTCTTTTTTTCCTACCAATGAACTACCTGGTAAAGGAGGGTAGGAGAGCTATCTAATACACTATAGATACATTTCCTTAGAAAAATAAAATAAAACTTCCTTCTGATATGCCCAAATCTTCCAAGCTTTAGTACCAGATTCCCAAACTAGTAGGTTTGAAACCTTGAACCTTGAAATGGTTGTATTTGCCTTTTTTAATATTTTTTAATATTTCTTAATTTTTAATATTTTTTAAATATTTTTAATATTTTTAATTTCATCACTTGGGGATGTGCACTCTTGGGTTTGGCCACAGGCCCCAATCCCCCCATTTGTCTTAAGCCCAACTTTTTTTTAAGAAAGAGGAAAAATGTGGACACTCCTCTGCTCAAATAATGTTCGCTTGTCAGTTGACCCACTTAGCAAAAATTAGAGGTACCCATGACAACATAAATAAAGAAGTGGAATAAAATGGGAGGATGAAGAGCAAACTCTCTACCTTTTTCCCACTAAATATGCCATCCCCAGTCATTTTTGTCCCTTTCAATAAAAGGTAACTGCATCTTTATTGTTCAGAACGGTGTGGCCATTCTTAGTTTCTCTTTCTCTCACACTTCACAGCCCAACCAACAGCAAATTCTGTTGGCTCCACTTTGAAAAATATCCTACATCTGCCCCCTTCTCACCATATCCCCAGCCGCAACCCTCCTCCCAGCCACCATGATATCCGGCCTGATCTACTACTTTTGCCCCATCACCGCAACGGTCTACAATTTACCCAGTTTTCAGACAAACCATATTAAAACCAAATTCCTATCGTGCCCTCCTCTCCTTCAGCACTTTATTTTTAATTCTTTTTTTTTTTTTTTTTTTTTTTTTTAGATTTTATTTATTTGAGAGAAGAGGACATGAGCGGGGAGGATAGGCAGAGAGCGAGGGAGAAGCAGACCCCCATCTGAGCGGACAGCCCGACGCGGGGGGTCGATCCAAGGACCCTGGGATCATGACCCGAGCTGAAGGCAGACACTTAACCCACTGAGCCACCCAGGCGCCCCTCTTCAGCACTTTCCAATGACTCCCACCTTGCTCAGAGGAAAAGCCTAAGTTCTTCTAAGAGGCCACCAGGTTTCCTGTTCTTGCTAGGAATCCAGCGCACTGATAACCTTGCTTTTCCTCCAATAGGCCACGCACGTGCCCACTTACTGCTGGTTCTGCCTGGACTGCTCTTCAGGGAGAGTCCAAAGGCTTGTTCTCACGTCCTTCATCTCTGGACTCAGGGAACCCCCTTCTCCCTGAGGCCTTTTCTAAAAATACTATGTAACAGAGCAACACCAGTCCCATGGCTTCCCCTCCTATCTTTACCCCGGTTCATCTTTCTACATGGCACGTCCCACAATCCGACAAACTATACGGTCAATTCTTACTCCGGTTGTCTCTACTGGAAGTGAGCCCGAGGAGGATAGGAATTTTATTCTGCCACTCCTTTATCCTCAACTGCTGCAAAGTGCCAGGCACATAGTTAAGTACTCAATACATATTTTTTGAATAATTGGAATCAGACAGATGGACATGTGAACTCCAGCTTCGACACTTAGGAGCTGTGTGACCCTGGGCAGGTCACATTACCTCTCTGAACTTCCAGTTCATTAATGCCCTGTTAAATGTGATAACGATCTTCTCCCGGCAAGGTATAGAGGCAATGCATTTTAAATGCCCACACTGATCAAGGGTAGCTGTTCTTACCATAGACACTGCTTACCTCCCACCTCTCCAACATCCTGGCTCACCCTGATCCAGCCACACAGGCCTGAGCACTCTTACTGAAACATATCAAGAGAGCTCCCACGAGACCGCGGCACCTGCCGCTCCATTTGTCGGGAACACTGGTCCCAGCTCTGGACATCACAAGCTTCTCATTCCTCCCATTGTGACTATGACGGGGCCCCTCTGCAGAAGATGTCCCTCGCCACCCTGCCTCGAGCACCCTACCAGCCACATTCAGTTACATCATCGGTGTTTTTCCTTGATGGACTTAACACTTTGTTATTCATTTGTTTGCTTGCCCTCTGCGTGGCTGTCCCCAGGAGAAGACAAGCTCCAGGAGGAGAATACTCATCAGTCATGACCACCTGCACATCCACAATACCTGGCACGTAGGACACACATAAGAAATGTCTATTATGTAGATAAGCAAAAGACTTCATGGCAGAAACACACATGGAGAACAACGTATATGCCCAGTTACGTGTTTTTATGATCCGTCTGGTAGAATCTTGGTCCCTTATGGATTTAGAATCGAGAGAGGAAGGAAGAGGGAAAAGCACGATGGCAAGAGACTTTTGGAGGATTCTACAGCCCAAAGGAAGAGACCTGGGAAAAAACATTTTTTTTTTTTCAAAGAGGAAAGCGAGAGTGTAGTTTGAAAAAGGTACTCAAATAGAAAGATCATCAGTCTTATCCCGATGACACCAAAGACCTAGGAAAATAAGGAGCCTCTGGCCAGAATCACAGCGCTGGTGCTCACAGAGGACAGCCAGTGGCGTGGAGGAAGCTAAGGACCCCGGCATGATTCGTGTCTGAGCAGACACAATAAAGCTTGGGTGGTGGGGAAGCAATTACGCCAGATAATTCCTGGCCGGCTCATCTTCATTCCACTCCTGCATGGAGACAGTGTTGCCCTTTGGGCATAGATATTGAAATGCCTCCTCCCCTTTGAGATTCAAAACAGAAATGAAAAACATCCCTGGAAGAAAGGTCGCGACTCGGGTTTGGGAGATCTGCCAGTGCAACCCAGAACCAGATCAAAAAATAAAAATACTGCTTCAGTTTCTGCGATGGCTTGACACACCCCTGAGTGTCTAAATGGAGTCCGCAGCACAGTTAAGACAGTGACATGGCAAACCTGGGGCAAGAAGACACAGCCACACTTGGGCGCACAGAATTCAAGGAGCTGCTTTGATGTCTAAAGGTATTTTAAAGAAGTTACTGATCATCGTTTGGGAGAACGGGCATTGAAGCATCAGTGTTTTGCTTATGGTCAGTTGAGTAAGCACAGAGAATGTAAGCAACCTGGCAAATTTTGTCTTTCCACTTGTGCAAATTCAAGGCTGATATTGAAGTAAATGTCCCATTCAGGACAATCAGTGAAAATTCATGTCTTTCTTTCCTTTAGCATTCCCTATAATTCACTCTCATCATGGTGTACAGGCAGCAAGAAATGCCTGTAAAAAAGGGCTTTTAAACTCTTAGTTGTTTGCAGAATATTAGTAACACTATAAAAAGTTTATGTTAATTAATGCTGCATTTTAATAGATTTCCTGGAAGTTTGTAACTGCATACTATAAAGGCTTTCAAGATAATGTATTATACTGTGGTTATCATAAACTCCAAAGCCGTTCAAATATTCCTTTTATGTCTCAATAACTTTCCTCCAAAAGTTACAGTATTTAAAAGATTCAAATGCAGAAATAAAAAGAAAAATTTTCCCCACCAGGGGATATTTTAAATTTTTATTTCTCTCATCACGATCAATCTCATTTCTCAGCAACACTGTACTTAAGCTCGCTTATTAAGTGCAAAGCCATCCGCATGTTCCATCAGCTGTATTAGGACAAACCATCCCCCCTACTCCAACTATGGGGCCAGTGTCACAGAGGTCAGGCAGGTCGGATACCTCATGACGTTCATATTCTTCTGTTCCAAGACATTTTATACACACACACACACACACACACACGTATATATATGAACATCCCTTATCATTGTTCTCTCTCTGAATGGGGGCAAAAAGAATCATTTGCAGTTCGAAGAAGCACCATTCTTCATGTTCAGCAGGCAGACCAAAGAGGGAGTTTTATTCTAAGAGTTTCGAGAGAGATCAAATCCAAATTACACTTCCCCATTTGGATTTGGGATCCTGAACGTAAACCCCAAATGCAAGACCTTTGTAGATGTTTCAGACAAGAGAAAGGCTGGTCTCTATTCCCGCTCTGAAGGCTTTGAACATCAAGGTAATTCCAATACGAATCACCATTTCTTATGAAGGTAAACAATGGAGATTTTCTTGCAACTTTGAGAAAGAAAAATAGTGAGGGTTGCCAAAGACCAATTTTTTTTTTTAATGCAAAAAACCTGAATAGTGGCTGCAATGGGCAAATTTAGAGCAGAAATCTGAAATTAGTTACACAAATGAGGCTCCATTTCAATCTCTTGTAAGGCGAATGAGTTATACACAAGGCCACCGTAAATCCAGATGGACCCTATGAAAAATACACAATACTAATACACACACACATATCTCACCTTTCTCCTGCCAAATTATACATACAGCATTATGAGTGCTTTGCGGCTCTCAACGAAGGCCTTGGAAGCGATGTATCTCTTACTTTTCTCCATTCCCTAAGTCCCTGTTATAAAACATTTGTCATCTGGGCTCTGTATCCCACGGCATCTGCATTATATTATGTTTAATCTCAACTCCAGGAAAGGAACACATTTCCTGAACTTCTAAGCACTATTATGATTTTTCCATCAAAATTCTAAGCCCTCCCAGTGACCTTAACTGAAAATTCTTACTAGAATCTCAAACTGATCAAAATACATACATCTACGTATTTAAGTGTCTGGGTGTGAGCGCGCGCGTGCGCGCCCAGGGGCACACTAGCTTCCCTATTTAATAAAGCCAAAACGTGAACAATCCAACGTTGCAAAGACTTAAGAGAATTAACAACGGCCAAAAACTCATGTAATTTGTATGGGAGCCATAGTCATCCGCCATGGGGTGACGGACACTTCCAATTTGCCCAGGACGTAAGGATTCCCACGACATGAGATTTCAGTCCAGAAACCAGGACAGTCCCGGGCGAACTGAACAGTCACTCTAAACACTGCGCAACGAACTTGGCAATGGAGATTTTTTTTTTAAAGGTCAAAAAAGTCCACATTCTTCTTAGCATCTATGATCTTTCCAGAGGAAGAAAAAAAATGTATACTTTGCTCTTATTAATCCTTTATTATTATCATCCTGGAATGTGTATCTCCATTATAAACCCCCTTAGACCAATCAGTTTTCCTCCTTCCCTCTCTCTCTCTCCCAGCTCCCCCACCTCCTCCCCCTTCTTTTTTCTCTCCACCGCCCCCCCCGCATATTTCTTGCAAAAAGTCTTATTTTACAAATACCACTTCGAACGAACGGTACTTTCGAGACTTCATCTAAATATTTGTCAATAACGCTCTTCTCACCCCACAGTCCTGCCTCCCGCTCCCCAATAATGTAAATACCATTCATTAATTGAAAGCACATGGCACATTCTGTGTCTCCACTAAGCGTCTCGGCGATGGGGGCCGAGCCGTGTGAGTCACTCATGCATGGTCCTCAAGGAAGAGCCAGAAGATGGAAGGGAAATACAGCCTGAGGAAAAAGTCTATAAAGATTTCTCGCTTTCCTAATCCCTTTTCTCTAATGTTTCTTTGTAAATTTGTCAGATGGGAATGAAATTGGCTCATAACTCTCCAGACGTGAAGAGCATCTCTGAAGAAAATTACGTACTTGTCAAAGCAAGGGGGAATTTATGTTGGTGTTCCTGAGCTGTGATTTTATCCCATCTATTTCCTTTGTGCACATCAGAGCAACTAGAGAGACAAAAAAAACAACTCGTTTATGGATATTTTTTCACTCTGGTGCATTTTTTGTTTCTACTTTTCCCTTTTGTTTTCTTATTCCACCCCCCCCCCTTTCATCTATGTTTATTGCCAGTGACAGTAAACTTCCATACGACAATCCTGTGATGATAGCAGCAATGATTTCCACCAGTATGAGGCAGTTCAAACAGGCACAAAGATGATTTCCCCATGGACAGTCCCGCAAGGTGCCGGCTACATTTTTGAGTCCTACCTGACGCTGGCCAGGGACGATCTGGGTACAGAAGCCTTGTTAATGTTCCTTCCGGGCGGCGGCATGCTTCCTGAAATTAAATTCTTTTCCCTGGACTGCATGTGATGGCTTGTACTTCCTGACTTTTGTTTTTTGAACTCAGAAGCTGCAGAGCCTTGCTGGCTTCGTGGGTCCTCTGTAAATGACATGTAAACTAGCTAGGAATGTCGAGGCCGGTGTGCCTGGGTTCAGATCCCAGCTCTTCAAGTAACCGGGGCAGGGGCGGGGCAAAAATCCTGGCTGCTGGTGAGCTCGTGAGCCTTTCCTACTTGTTCCGTAGGGACACCAACTTCATGGGACCATCATAGGGATAAAAGGAGAAAGCTTCGGGATGGGGAGAGGCTGCGTAGCTCTGCAGTAGAAAGTCGAAGCGTTTGTCCAATGACTCAACCTCTCTGTTGCCTCAGTTTCCCCACCTGCAAAGTGGACATGTTAATAAATAACCCTACCTCCCAGAGCTGTGATGACGAGCACACAAATCAAAAGAACGCTGACGAGACTGCCTTGCATTTTCTGGCTGTTTGCTATTTCACTACATTTGCCAAGGGCCCGGCACAAAGTATTTGTTCAATAAATATTTTTCCTGTCCTCCTTTCCATAAGCTCCTTTTTTGAAAGCCTGTTTTCATTCACTGCATTTCTTCAACACCCTGCACGAGGCCTATCGCACCGCAGGTGTATGAGAAAAGGAGAATTCATTAACGTCTGGTGGCCCTGTTATTGATGATATCCTACATATTTTGTTCATTTCCCTATTTGCTTTGCAGGACTTTTTAAATATTGAGAATAAGGGAAACATTCTTCTTTTCATGTTGAAGCTTCCCAAGAAATGGTTCACTGAAAATTTAAGTAAAATGTTTTAGGGGAAGGCGTGTATAAGACACAATGTGGCATATTTTCAAACAAGCCAGGATTCTACAGCGGAACCGTAAGGTATTTCGAACCTTTCTGGAAGTCGATTCTCACGTAATAAAAAATAAGACAGATACTGTATGGATGTTTTAGATGGATTAGTAAGATTTTTCCAGAGGAGTTCCTTGAGGAAACATTAACTGGGAATCAGGGCGATTACTTACCTTAGGGAGGGAGTGGCCAAAGAACTGGGAAGCCGGTCGACCGGCGCATCGGTCTTCTCCAGGAGTAACTGCGCTCGGTGGGAGAGAAGGTACATGCGAGCTCCTGCGCCTTCACAGCTGAAACTCAGCGGGAGCGCCGAGGTTGGAAATGCTCAAGAGAAAGTTCTCGCTGGGCCCCGATCCTTCCAGCTGGAGAATCTTACCAGTAAGCGATTGTTATCCCACGTGCTGTAATTAACCTGGCCTACGTGAAATTCAGTGAATTTCAGAACGCAGCGAGCCTGGTTAAGTGTTTCAGGGAATAGTTCAATGCCTCCAAAATGCCAACTAAGGGGAAAGCCAGTCTCCCAAACATTGGGACGCAAATGTAATTTTGTTTTCCTCCTGTTAGATAATGTTCAACCATTAAGGTAATTACAAGGCTTCAGGGAAGCCCTGCCTTCCCCCACCCCCCACCCAGGTCTATTTCCTCTGCTGTTCTGATCAGAACATATATTGTTTATTACCCCCTCGTTTGCCAGCCCCCAAATATCATTACAATGTCTGTGCCATGATATATGTACGGTTGTTACCCTTTTAATGGATAAAAAAAGATTTAAGTACTTCATTCTGTTGCATTTTGACAGCTGTTAGCCATCATTTTTCTATTCACCTGCATTTAGCAATCCCATAAAGGAAGGCAATCTCCGAAGGAACACGCGCCGGGTACTGCAAGGTGATAATTCTGTATCATTCTGCGCTATAAATACTGGACAAGTTTTTGCTGAGTCAGCAGTCTGTGACGGAGTGGCAGCCGTGCCCTTTTATCTGTGTGAGTGTCTCCCGGCAATTGGACCACCAGCCCCTGCAGTGAAAATCCATAGTATCGATCAGGCCATTTCTCCACTGTAATTCTTTTGTAGGAAATCCCTGATGACAAATTTTATCTGCACCACTTTTTGATCGCTGCTTTGATGTAAAGGATCTCCAAGGGCAGAGTTAAGCGCTGGGCCGTTCCACGTTATCAAGCAGCCGTTTTATTTACTGAAACTACAATTGTGGTCACATGCACGCACAAAGAGAGAGAACCGGGAGGAAAAAAAAAAAAATGGAGCCAAATAATATTTCAAAGAGAACAGAAGGCACAAGGCGTCGGGGGGAGGGGTCCATCAGCAACTTGATCAAACACGGGTCATCAAAGCTGTTCCCATTTGCAGCCACGGAAATAGTGCAGATCGTGTTTTGATAATGATGCTGAGATGATTTAGGGCTGTGTATGGAAATCGAGTTGGTCTATTTTTCTCTCCATAGTCTTCTCTCCTCACCAGACCTGTTAAGCTTCTTTCCTGTCTGCCCTCAATGTGTTAGGAGAATCCCTTTATCTGAGGATGTTCATCGGAGACTAGGATCAGGTAGGAATCTGAGACCCAGATGAACTTCTGTAAAACGCCCAAACCCCCGAAGAAAGAAGGGAAAGGTTACATAAGGACCTATATCCTCCCAGAATTGCTAGTGTTGCTATTTCTGGGCATGAGTACAAAATGGAAAGAAAAGAAAATGTCCCTCCTTAGAGACTGTCTGCTGACATTTCCCCAGCTATGGATTCGGAAGGAGTCCCCTCGAACCCCAGGGGCCTGGGGTGTGTAGGGAAGGCTGTCCTCCAGAATTGTTTAGGCAGGCACACACTCATTCCTACTGCAGCCTGGTTTCTCAGCCTCTGGAGGGTGACTATCTGGGGCCATAAAATTCTTTGTTGTGGGGGGCTGTCCTGTCCGTGTTGTAGGATATCTGGGGCCGTCTGTGACTTCTGCTCATCCAATTGGTGGCAACTGAAAATGTCCCTAGACATTGCTCAATGTCACCAGGGGTGGAGGTGGGACTACCCCCTGGGCTGCAAAGCCATGGTCAGGGAGGCACTTGTGGGGGTCAGGGAGTGGGGATGAATAGAGAAAAAGAGAGGTATCCGAGAAGTGGGAGATGCACAGAGGTGAGACACACAATGATCAGTACCAGAAACCAAACGGTGATGAAGCTGATCTTCCCATTTCGATAGCTGCAAACTAGATTCTCTTAACACAAATTCTGCCCACAGAAGAGGTTCATTTGGCCAGCGAACTTCATAATTGCACTTGAACTCTAAGCGCCCCTCCCTACCCCCATGACCTTAAACTTGAAACTTGACTCTCACAGTAAACTTACTGCCTGGCCTTTGGGGGCATCTATGCCCTAATTCATCCTTGCGGTGATATTTCTAGTACAGTAGTTTCAACTGGGAAAGAACCTGCCTCTCGGGAGACATTACGCAATACGAGACACATTTTTGGGTTGTGACAGCTGGGGTGGATGGGGAGGGCCTGGCATCTAGGAGGTGGGGGTCAAGGATACTGCTAAACATCCTCTGATGTACAGGAGAGCCCCCTGACAACAAAAAAATAAGATCCAACCCCAAGAGTTAGTGGTGCCAAGGTGGAGACACCTGTTCGAGCTAATTCTCTCCTCTCTTGCCCAGGCTTGCCTGTTTGCATTTGCTGGAAGCCGGAGAGAGAAGAAAACCTTCAGTCGGCGTGCAGAACAGTCTTGTCACAGGTATCCACCTCTCTCCTCTGTCCAACAGAGACAGAAACAGTTCTTTATTGAAAACCGCCTGCCTCCTTGGCAGGGTCTCTCAAGCTGATGCGAGGAAAACCCCAGCGTCCTTCCTGTCCTGGCCCTGCAAGACGGCTGCCGTTTCCACGGGGACCTTATCACGCCTGATTCTCTACCTGAAACACCCCAACAGCAGCGAGAGTGCTCTGGGTCCCTCTACCTTTGCTCTCACGCTTACAGGCACTTGCTCAGAGCGCTCTGCCAGCAGCACCGAGACGACCTTAGATGGTTTCATCCTTTGCACAGCTTCCGCCATGGCCACGCCGAGGGAGCGAAGGTCCCCAAACTCGAAGCCAGTTCATTAAACAGCCGAAAACTCTACTTCAGTGACCACACTTAGGTGCAGCTTGTCAAATGTCACCTCGGCTTGGAATCTGAGCTCCCCTTCTGGAGTCACGCCTGGTCTGTGCCGATCGATGCCCACAGAGGTCAAGTGAAGCTCCTGCGGGGGGCAGGGAGGGGTTGCCCGATGAAACACAGGAGGCCCAGCTAAATTTGAATTTCAGATAAACAACAAATCATGTCTTAATATTTCAAGAAATTTTTAAATACTTTTTTTTAGTATACGTATGTCTCAAATATGGCGTGGGACATAGTTGCACTAAACAATTATTCAGTTATCTGATATTCAAATTTAACTGGGTTTCGGTATTTTTATTCTCAAAATATGACAATCACGGTCTGGGATGAACCAGAGAGAATTCGTTTCCTGTCAAGAAATCTACTCGCCGGCAGATTTGGCCGTGAGGGAAGGTAGGTTGCCAGATCTGATTTTTGTAGGATTTTTCTTGGGTCTTGAACACAAGCCAAGCACTGGCTGTTAGAAGGGACCCACTATTATCTCACTAAGTCCTCCCATCAGTGGAAGGCGTGAAGGATTATCATCATCGCCATGGAGAACATCAGGAAACCGAGGCCCAGACAGCATAAGCATTTTGGCCATGTGGATGCCATAAAGGGCACGTTTGGGGGTGGAAACCAAGCAGTCTTCACCCTTTCAGGAGAAAACACCCAACAGATAGCTTCCCAAAGGGCTTAATAAGAGTAATAAAGTTGGTTCTAGGTACCTCCTTCCAGACACCAATTATGTTTCCTCAGCCAGGACTTTATCAAGTCCTGGGCCATATTAGAACCTAAGGGAAAAGGAAAATCTGCAGTACTGACCCTGCCCTTATTTAAAATGTTGATACTTTGTTCACCATGAATTTGGACTTTGGGCAATCATTTAGATTTTTTTCTTTCTTTTTTTTTTTTAAGATTTTATTTATTTATTTGTTAGAGAGAGAGAGCACAAGCAGAGGGAGCAGCAGGCAGAGGGAGAGGGAGAAGCAGGCTTCCCACTGAGAAAGAAGCCCGATGCAGGTATCGATCCCAGGACCCTGGGATCATGACCTGAGCCAAAGGCAGATGCTCAATGACTGAGCCACCCAGGAGCCCCCATTTACATTTCTTTCTAAATTTGCACTGAGATATTATTTTTTCTCAATAACTAAGATTCGGGGATGCCTCCAAAGCAAATGTCTTAACCGCCCCTTTTACAAAGTATTATTTCTGTTTCTTGATAACTTTTCAGAATTTTGACGTTTTATGGGGGGGATGCCTCAGACGCAAAGGTGTCTGTTACCTTTTTATTTAAAACAATGAAAAGCTAGCAATAACTGAAATGTTCAACAGACTAGAGTTGGTTAAAGTAATTACAATATACCAAATAAAGAAGTAGTAGACACCATTAAAAGGATACTTCCAAAGAGATTTTGGAAAGTGTCGGGAAAGGTCATCAAAAAGACGTGACCACCAGTTGACCCATGAGCTGAACCCGGGCACTTGCAGGCTCCTCACCCCCTCCCCTGTCCTTGGACTCTGGGTTCTGCACGCTGTCCCTACTCTCAGAGGCTGTTCAAGGTCATAACCTTGAGACAGTGATGTGCTGTTGAGAACCCATGCACAGTATATGTGACCAAGCCCAGTTAGGCCCCCTTTAGAAACTTTTAAGATTTGGCCAGCGGCTGCAGGGATCCATTTGTCCTGCTGTCACCTGAGACAAGCCTCTTACATAAGTTCCCTTTCCTTTTTAAAACGGCCACCTTCCAACCTGGAGTGGTCTGCCTCTCTCTTCTGTCTCTCCCAGCCCTCTGAAAACAAGGGCCACTTTCTCACTGCACCTGGGAGGCTCCCGGGAGGGTCTCCCACCAACAAAGGACACTTAAATAGTAATGGAAAGTGAAAAACAACAAGAAAACAAAATCATATTTGCAGTATGATCTCAGCTATGCTTGAAAAAATAGAAGGAAAACCAGAAAACCCTGGGGGAGGGGAAAAAAAAAAAAAGCCACAGCAAAAGGTAACCACAGTTTTCCCTGAGAGAGATTGCAAGAGATTATTTTTTCTTTCTTCCTAAAGGTAGTGTAGTACCCAGAAAAAAATCAAATGGGAGTTTTGCAATCAGACAACTGTGTGTGAATCCTGCCTCTAACATGTGCTTTGGGCAAGTTGCTTAACTTCTTTCTGCCTAAAACTAGCTACCTCAAAGATTTGTCATGAGTCTTTAGGATTGTGTGTGTGTGGTGTGTAAATGCACACACACACACACACACACACAATGACTTCCACAGTGATGAATAAAAGAGACTCGATAAATAGTAGGTTGTCAAACATTATCCTTTTCCAGTAGCTGCCAAATTTTTGATAAGAAACAAATATAGGTATTATAATCAGAAGAAAATAAATCATGAAAATATTTGGGGAGCCCTCGATACAAGAAAATCCCCTTGATAGTGTTAGGTATCATTTAGCCTTTTCACAGGATACAGCTTCGGGGGAGAATGGACTGTGTTCAAGGAGTTTCCAGAGACCATGAAGAGAAGAATGTGTGGGATGAGGGAGAGCAGGAACCCAGCAAGCCTGCAGCCGGCTCTACTCCACAGCTACGAGCAGGTATCTGCTTTTCTTTTCTTTTTTTTTAATTATTTATTTATTTTAGAGAGAGAGTGCACACATGTGTGCAAGCAGAGGGAAGGGCAGAGAGCCTGATGCGGGACTCGATCCCAGGACGCTGAGATCATGACCTGAGCCAAAGGCAGAGCCTTCTTTACACCTGCTCTTCTTTACAAGAAACATCACCTTATTCCGTTTCGCAAGAAGCAGGTGCTTTTCTCCTGCCCCGCCTCAACCCTACATGTACACACGTCAAATCTAGGTGGTGCCTCCCTTCTCTTGAACTATCAGCATCATCCAAAATAGAATTCACCCGCTTATCTCACACCAGCTGCTCTTTGAGCATTGAAGTCCCTGAACCATTGGAGAAAGGAAGGTGGAGCACTTGGAAATTTAAAATGAGGATGGAAGGGGTGCCTGGGTGACTCGGTGGGTTAAGCCTCTGCCTTGGGCTCAGGTCATGATCCCAGGGTCCTGGAATCGAGCCCCACATTGGGCTCTCTGCTCAGCGGCGAGTCTGTTTCCCTCTCTCTCTCTCTGCCTCTCTGCCTACTTGTGATCTCTGTCAAATAAATAAACAAAATCTTAAAAAAAATAAAATAAAATGAGGATGGAAAACAAGAAATCACCAGAAAATAACATTTTCCATTACTCCGGAGCTCTGCTACCCCGCCAATGAGGACCAAGGTGTCACAAACTATACCCGGACACCCAAGTCCAGCTCACTGCCTGTTCTTGTAAATAAAGTTTTATTGGAACACAGCCACGAACATTCACTTACTTCCTGCCTACAGTCGCTTTCCCTCTATGTTGGCAGAGCCAAGCTGTGGCAACAGAGACAGTCCGGCCCTCAAAGCCAAATATCCTTACTCTCTGGCCCTTTATAGAAAATGTATGCTGACCCCTACACCACTGAATGAGCTAACAAAGCCTATCGTAAATGCTTTCATTTATTTGGTGGCTAAGCAATAAACTGAACACATCAAGAAGTCCATCCCTCCTGAAGAATGGAGAGATCAAGAAGACTTGAAGGACCAGAGGAGGGGGTGCTAACTGACAATGGGGAGGGAAGATTAATGAGAGAAAATGAGAATCCAGGTGTTAAATACCCCAACCTCAACATGTAAGAGCCAACTGGTCCTAAGGAGAAAACTCTCCTAAACGATCTTTTTTTTTTTTTTTTTTTTAAGGACTCCTAGGCCCTCATTAACTCAGACACATCTTTCATATAATCGTTCCCAGCTGATGAGACTGGGAAAAGCCAGCATTCAGATACACTTTTATGAGGATTCAGACAAACACTATAGATCATTCTCTATTCATCCTTCTCCCTTATGTCAATCACAAATTCATTTCTGCACTCACAATGTCCTTACTTTACTTGGAAGCATTCATAATATTTGTACGGTATCAGTGTTGCTCTTATACTGAAAAACTGAATTTTCTGCCCCGTATTTCAAACATTGCCTCCAAATGAACTACTTGCATTTTCTCAATGGTCAGCTAAAATCAAGCAACTTTTCCCCTTTTCCTGGACCCCGAGCTTGCCTTCCAAACCAAGGGTGTCAACGTCTCACGATGAAAGCTGAATTCTTTCAAGGTAGAATTTAGTCTTATTTCTTGGTATTAAGAAGAAGAAATCTTATTAGGGCAAACTTATACATTCTGATGCAGGGGATAAGTATTTTGATATGTTAAGTGAGGTGTGTTTAATTCCTGGTAATTTATTCCCACCTCATGGCTTGTCTCCATTCAAAGTTTATTCTTTTTATAAATAAAAAGATTTAACTTGGCATATCTTGAGATATGCATGGAGATTGGCAGATCTTGCCCCCAGCTAGGTTTATCATAGAGGATCTGAAGGGCAAAGGTGTCAAAGTCTCCAGTTTTGAGTTTCAAAGTAAAGGTCCAGGAAAAAAAAAAAAAAGTTTTTAAAAAGTTACAGAAGAACATAGGATTAGGCAGAGCAACTTTTTCCCGCCCAATTAGAGGTGGAAGAGAAAGAGCCAAGGAAAACAGAGTTAGATGCTTGGGAAACTGTAGGTTCCTAGAAAGGAGCCCCAAATCGTAGGCCCACATACAGATCCCAGAATTGCCCTAAAATGGAGGGAAGGGTTAGAAACCCCAGAGAATTTCAAGGGGTCCAAAAGGAGAGGGAGCTGGGATCTGCTCCCTTGGTGAAACTTGAAGGGTACAGGGTCCGTGGGGATCGTTCAGATGGTGCGAGAGCAGTGGAGAAACGGGTAGGCAAATCCCCATACTATCAGGTGGGTCTGGGAAAGCTGTCAGTAAGCTTCTTCATGCCAGCGTGCCCGGGATGGTTTGTTTTCCCTCTGTATGGCCGGAATAATACAAACATAGCCAAAGTATGAGGAGATGAACCGGCCTTCTGGGTCAGGACAAGCACAAGGCAGGAGCATTATGTGTGCCCTGTACAACATTAGGTATCCCATCCACCGAGAGGATGCTGGAGATTAAAGTCAGTGTGCTGTCCCCATCCCAACTATCCACTGATTCTCTATCCTACTTAAGGGCCTTTAGAACATACATTTCCAGGATTTATGAGTGCAAATTCATGTGCTGAAGTCCCATCCCCCAGCCCCTCAAAATATGACTATCATTGGACATACAGTCTCTAAAGTAGTCGATAAGTTAAAATGAGGTTGTTGGGTGGGCCCTAACCCACTATGATGAGTGTCTTTATAAGAAAAGAAATTTTGGACACACAGAGAGACACTGGGACAGACACACATAGAGAGAAACCCATATTGGGATACAGTGAGAAGGTGGCCATCTAAAAGCCGAGCGGAGGGGCTTCAGAAGAATCCAAACCTGGTGACATCTTGATCTGGGACTTCCAACCTCCAGAACTACGAGAAAATTAAGAAACAAAAGTTTCTTTCTTGCTCACAGCAAACCAACTATAGGTCCAGGCAAGTCCCTGGGGCAGCTGATCCCCATGGGGGAGCCCAGCGTTCAAAGCTACCTCAATCTTGGAGCATTTATGCAACAACACACCCTCCACCATTCAAGAAAGAGGAAGAAAGAACAATTGCACGCCAACTCCTAAATGCTTCCACCCAGAAGTGACCTGCTCCTGTGCACATTTCGTTGGCCAAAACCAGTCCTTTGCTCACACCTAACTTCAAGGAGATGGGGGGGCACCATCCTTCTGTGCACTCAGAAGGAGAGAGCTAGAGTCGTGGTAAGAAGTAACATCTGCCATAAACGTGTGGACCTAGATTGCCGGGAAATAACTGAGAATTACATAACTCCCCACCTCATGATAGAACAGGGGCTCGGAAGAGGAAACACATTTAGTCAAGAAAAAACAAAGTCACGTCGTACTTACCCCTGAAGTTGCTCTCTGTGAATTTGGGATTGCTCACAAGAGATCAAGATCAGAACTGTTAGAATTGCACAATTATGGAATTTCCATCTTGTACGGCTATTGCCATGGTGATTCTGTATAACAAAAAAAACACAAAACCCAGTAGCTTAAAGCTATACCCATTGATTTCAGCTCACAAGACTGTAGGTTGGTTTAGCGTCTTCTGAATGGGCCAGGCCCACCTAATGACACCTGAGCTCACTTAGGCATTTGCAGATGGCTTAGGGGCTGGCTGGTGTAGGACTGCCTCTGTAGCAATGACTCAGCTCTCTTCCACATGGATTTTCATCCTCTGGCAAGTTAGTCCAGGTGTGTGTCATGGTTGTGGCTAAGTTCTGAGAAATTGAAAAAAGAGACAAGAGAGGGAGAGAGAGAGGGAACCAGGTAGCTTGGAAACAGCATCCCATCATTCCTGCCACATTCCATTAGCCAAAGCAAGACCCCCAGGGAATATTCAAAATTTGAAGGACTGGACTCCACCTCCTAAGAGGAGGAGCTGGCAGAAGGTGTGCATACAAACAGGGATGGAGCATTGGGGATCCTTCTAGACACATGAAAGACCTCATCCAAGGTCTCGTAGTTCCCAAAGTTGAGTGTTTCTTTCAGAGAATGTCCTGGAGCAATTCAGGGTCTGGAGGGGGGCCCAAGCGCCTGCATTTCTAATTCATTGCCAATTCATTCCCAGGTCAATTTAATGCTGAAGCACAGGAAACACTGCCACGGGCTCACTTGCAAACTAAGGAAACACAAAGACATGCAAGCATTGCCTGGGTTACAGATCATGTTTGGGCTGAGGCAAGAACCAGCGTTCCATCTCCAGCCTGGGCTTTCTTGCCATGACACCTTGCTCGACTCCGTGAGTCACCGCCTTGCCTTTGTTCGCCTCTGCCTTGACTATCGTCATCATTTTTATTATCATCATTAGTAATGATTAAGAAGATTGAGGCATGACAAGGTGTTTAACATTCTGTCCAAGGCATATTAAAAGCTCTGGGCCCTGCCTGAGAGGCGTAGTCTCCATCACAGCCAGACACTCAGCACCTTGGCTGAGAAGCCCCCATAATGTAACTCTGAAATTAAGCAGTCCCTGTCAACTAAACCATTAATCTACACAAGAGGTCAAATGTGTCCCTATGCATCACATGTTAGCTCAGTGTTCCCAGGTGAGAGCTCAGCCAGTCCGTCCACATAGCCCCCAATCTAGACAGATGGTTTTTATTATGCCTCTTGTTTGCTTCCACAAGGGACAATCTCTATGAAAGTGACATGACATTCATTTCGCTACGTGACCATGCTACGTAGCAGATTTTCCTAATCATTCCCCCTATGTGTATGCCTTATTCTCATGTCATGGTACCTCTCTGGGAACTTCTCACTGAGTTGCTTTAACGTTATGGCCTTGGCTATTCTTGAACAATGCTAACAAGGTATAATCCCAGGCAAACTACCATTTATTACTATTTATTATTTATTTTTTAAATAAATATTTATTTATTTATATATTACTGTTTATTACTTAATTCATCTATCCCCATGCTCTTATGTGAGATGCCTTTCCAAATTAAAGTTTATGAAATGTTTTGCATCTCCTGTGGATTAATGATACTTTGCATTTTTTTTTTAAACAAAGAGAATTATTAAACGAATCCGGCCACCCACGCCTTTTTTCTTTGGTTACCAGGAAGCTCAGAGACCAATTTAAAGTGCAGTTGTAGTTGAGCTCGGTAACACGCTCACTAAATTCTTCTTTTATATGTTCTTGATTTTTTATTTGTTATTTCCCCTGATCCTAAATTTCTACATTTACTTTCTTTTATTATTTCCTTTCGTTTGCTACACCTTGCATGCACATTACCACATATTCCTTTTAGGACAGAGCACGTTATAAAGAGTAAATAGTAAATTTTCCATATTCCCAAGTAAGTCAGGCATTGGTTAGATAAGACCCAGCAAACTGAAATTCACAATTTAATTTCTTGGTATGTGGAGAAGCACAGAGGAAGGATTGTGGGAGGAAATAAGAGACCCCTCTGTTTGGGGGAAAGAAAAAAAAAACTGTCAAAAAAAGTTTTATTTCAGAGGACTCAGAAATTTTAGAAAAGCAAGAAATTGGCATTAGAAGGAAGTCTGTGCAACTTTGAAGCCACTCTCTGCGACAGAGAACTCTCCAGTGAGGCTGCAGAAACACCAGTGTGTCCTGGCCGGCTTTGCCCCCGCCCTTCCCCAGCACTGCCCCTCTCTGCCAGACCACTCGGTGCCAGATCACGCAGAAAACAAAATGTCCTGGTTAAAAAGCACCGTACAGTGTTATATTACCCAGATGCAAGATTTATGAAGTGCTCATGAGGTGAATAGGGAACGGGCTCAGAGGAAAGAGGAAAGAAATAAAAAAGCAAACACCTTCCTTCTTACTTTAACGAAATCCAAAGAAGGATGAGTTCTTCGGGTCAAAATAGTACTTTAGATAATTTTATACGGGAAAAAAAAGTGAGTATTTGAAGCACTGTATATTCTTAAGAAGGTTCCCTTTTAGGTGAAAACAGTGACCACGTATCCACAAGGTCAAATAGCCCATGATTTGGGACCATCTAAAAATACTTAGGTACTTCTTGGACCATTAGTAACAAGCCCTTCGGGCATATTTCTTTCTAAACCGCACTCTGCTGCAGTTTCCTGGAAGATGGGCAGATGATGACAGCCATGAAATGACGTCACCGCCACGGAGCATCTCGAAGGGCTAGGGAAGGAACACAGTGACTGCGAGCTGAGGGCAGGGGAGGGGTGCAGGGTTGGGGGGTGCGGTGCAGGGAAGCATCATTTCAGCAGGAAGAGAAAGTACACACAGGCCCAGGGGTGCTCAACAAACTTCTTCTTCATCATGTTACAATCCCTGGGGCTCATCTCAGCTCAGGGGACGCAGAATCACAGAACAATAAGTGATCAGCTTCCCTTTCTGATTTAAAAGTCATTTTTGAAGACTTTCATTATGAAATGGTAGAGAAAAAACTCTCATTAAATGGGATAGCAAGGGTTTGAGACATTCTTTTTACATTCACCTTCTCATTATGAGCAATGCTGCAGCCCGTGTCACTCAGACGTAAACCGAAAGGTCAGTTCCTTACCAAAGAGGCTTTGTAACAGGTTGGAAAACTTGGCAATGACTCTACCCACCATAGTGTCTGGATCATCTCTAGGTTGGTCAGCAGCATCTGCTGGTCTGCTCTAAGGAACAGAGTTGCCCTTCTTGGGACAGATGTTTCTTGTTTCCCCCATCCTTTAGACTCATCCTACACTTCATATCAAAAAAAGTTAATCCCATCTCCCCCTGAACAGGAGATCCAGCCTCATCCAAGCCCCACGGCACAGGCTGGCTCATTCCTAGAGGCTGTCTCCAAGCCCATCGTCACCTCTTGGGAACTTTCTCAAATGTCCTCTTCATCTCTCCCCACAGGTTGCCAGGAGCCATTTCTCCCACTTCTGAGTTTTTAAACCCCAACTTTGTTGTTTTTTTTTTAAGATTTTATTTATTTATTTGACAGACAGAGATCACAAGTAGGCAGAGAGGCAGGCAGAGAGAGAGAGGCGGAAGCAGGCTCCCCGCTGAGCAGGGAGCCTAATGTGGGGCTCGATCCCAGGATCCTGGGATCATGACCCGAGCTGAAGGCAGAGGCTTAACCCACTGAGCCACCCAGGCGCCCCTAAACCCCAACTTTGTAACCCTCACTTGAAGTGTCATCTGTATATGGGTGTATAGATGAGGGAAGCGGTTGCAAGTAAGCAAGGGTGAAGGGGGGTGCCAGGCTTGCCTTAGGGTATTCATAATTCATAATGATATTTATTGGTATCATATTCAGTATTTATGCTAGCACCTTCCTCATAGCTGAGGACACCAGTTCTTAGCCACACAGGGAGCCTGCTCTTGGAAGCTTATAAACTATCAGAGGGGATGGGTATTAAATCAAATACTCAATATATCCTTTGCAAGTATAAGAACTTGAAGGAGAAGAGAATCCTTGAGAATGTGTCACAGCAGAACTTGATCTAGTTTCATGAGGGAGGTCAAAGCAGGCTCCCTAAGAAATTATCAGATGAACAGGTAGGATGGTCAAGGGAGAGAAAGGAATGTTTGTGAGAGCAGCATGCCCAAAGGCCCTGAGGCAGCATGGAGACGGAATTTTTGTTTGTTTGTTTTGTTTTGTTTTAAGACTTCAAAGACCAGCAGTGCTGAAGCAAAGAGGAATTGGTAGAAGCTGCAAAGAGGCTCCAAATTCATGTAACACATTACTCAAAAACAATCAGGAGTCACAACGTTTTGATTTCTGATGTGATCTGATTACTGATCGGAAAATCAACTGTAAGATTTTAAATGGCATTTCTAAAATATGAAGAAACACGTAGGCCCAGGATCAGCTGGCCTCCGCTTAGCTTTCTGATCTCATCTCTCTACTCTCACTCACTGTTCTTTGAACAAACCAGGTCTTTGCACACACTGTTCCCTCTTCTCCCCAGGGAGCCACATGGCCTCATCACCCTCTCCCTTCATTCACATCTCTGCTCAAATATCCTCTCTTCAAACAGGTCTTCTATGAGGACCCAATATAAAGACCCAATTCCTATTCTCCGCCTTGTTTTATGTATCTCCAGAACACTCACCCCTCCCTGCTATTATGTATTCATTAGTTTGTCAGCTGTATTTGTCTTACTGGAATCTGAGCCCCACCAAAGTGAGCCCCTTGTCTGTCTTACTCACTGCTTTAATGCCAATGCCCCGAGTCATGGCCCCCAGTAGGCATTCAGTGACGATGTGTGGAAAAAATGAATTTTTCAGGCCAAATGGGGAACAGGTTGGATTCAGGACATGTATTCAGGAGGTGATGTGTAAAAACTGAGTCAAAAAGGATTTGATAAAGAAAAAAAAAAAAAGTAATTCATACAACAACAAACTTCAGTCTTAATTTACTCTGTGCCAAGTACCAGGCTAGTGTCTAAGGATAAAACAAATTAAAAATAATAATAATAAGATCCCCATCACAACAGAGTTAGCAACCTAGGAATTCATTACCTGACATAATAGGATAAGTGTTAGGAAATGACAATTTCCATTAATTGAATACTTACTATACACCAGACACTGGGCTCACTGTCACATACATTCATCCCTTTCACTTGATACATGTATCAGCCGGATCCCCATTTTACAGGAGGAGAAACAAAGACACAGCGGGGAAGTCCTCTGAGTGATGGCAAGGGGACTTGGAGCTAGGGTCATATGGCTCTATATCCATGCTGATGCCCACCACCTTTTCCTGCCTCCCCGGTGCCATCACTAGAGTATCTAGTATTAACCAGGCAACTACTATTCTAGCGCTATCCTAAGAATTTCACGTGGATTATTTTCCATTTCTCATGTAATTTTCCCCAAAACCCCAATCCCGAAGTGTGACTATTACTATATCAGTAAGGATTTTTTTTTGGGGGTGGGGGGTAGGGGGACAGATTTAAGGGACTGAACTTCAATCTAAACTGAATTAGTGAAAAAAAAAAACTTAAGGAAATGCTTCAAAAATAACTTTTAAAGGGGTGCCTGGGTGGCTTAATCAGTTAAGCACCTGCCTCTGGGTCGGGTCATGATCCCTGGGTCCTGGGATCGAGCCCCGCATTAGGCTCCCTGCTCTGCGGGGAGCCTGCTTCTCCCTCTGCCTCTGCCGTTCCCCCTGCTTGTGTGCTCACTCGCTCTCTCTCTCTCTCTGTCAAATAAATAAATAAAATCTTTTTTAAAAACGACTTTCAAAGAGAAATTACTGGTTTACAAAACTGGGCAGTCCTCCACAGGCTTCAGACAGGGACAGTTGTAGAACCTCAAACCACCTCTTGGTCAGTCTTCAGCGACACTGGCTGGCCCCTTGGTCACGCTCTATCTACTTGGTGCTCCATGTTGTTTTTGAGTCACATAAAGTCCATCCACTTCAGGTTCAGTGGAAATATAGGCCCCCTTTCTTCCCAATATTGGGATAAAATCTCAGAATTGCTTCCCACTGGCCCACCTTGATTCACGCACACATGCACGCGCGCACACACACACACACACACACACACACATATAAACCAGTCACTGGGACTGGAGCAAATGGAACACCAGATTGGTCAGACCTGGGTACATGTGATGACAACCCACAGTAGTGACCACAGGGCAGCCAATGGTCTGATCTCCAGGGCCCCAAGTCCCCTGGAACAGGGATGGAGTGAGTCCCAGCCAAACCACAGGGAGGAGAAGGGAGGGCAGTTCCAAGAGAAAATGGGTTTTGTCACGAGCTGATGGGGAAAGATGTCCCTTGTACCCACTATCCCATTTCATAAATGAGGAACCCAGGACTCCTAGAGTTTGGGCAGTTTGCATAAGGGCACACAGGTAACAAGCAGACACAGAAACCCAAGAGGCCAAAGCCCAGATATAGGTCTCACTTCATCCTCTGTGTGCCTGCCTACCCAGGTATCTCTGTGTCCAGATTTGTGAGAATGAAAGTAATCTCTAAGACTGCTTAAAAGCTCAGAAAATCACTGGATGTTAGAGGTAGTGATACTCTTTTAATGTACCTGATTTAGAGTTCAAAAGATGATGGCGGCCCAGAGGGGTTAAGTAACTTACTTAAGGACATTCTGCAACTTAGACTTGAACGCAGATTATATTTAAAATCATTTCTTCAGCAAATAATTATTGTACCCCTATTATTTCCCTTCACTGGGCTGTGCGCTAGGGACACGAACTTAGGTAAAGCATCTTTGCTGTTAAAAAGTTTACAGTCTTGTGGGTCATCCAAACCTTTCATCAAAGCTCTTTTTTTTTTAATATTTTATTTATTTATTTGACAGAGAGAGACTCAGCGAGAGAGGGAACACAAGCAGGGGGAGTGGGAGAGGGTGAAGCAGGCTTCCCACTGAGCAGAGAGCCTGATGAAGGGCTTGATCCCAGGACCCTGGGATCACGACCCGAGCTGAAGGCAGACGCTTAACAACTAAGCCACCCAGGTGCCCCAACCAACCCATCAAAGCTCTTTAAATGTGACCTGGACGTCTCCCTTGAACTACAGTGGTCCTATTCCTATTTGCGATGATAAATAATAATAATAATAATAATAATTGCTTTATTTGTTGTGAATTTACTATGCCTCAAACACTGCCCTGAGTATGTTGCATAAGTTAAGCAACTTGATTCCATTAGGATGTCTTTAAAGACCAAAAAGTGAAACACAACGGCATTTTGGCACTGTATACATTGAGAAACTGGTCTGGTTGATGTACCAAAGGCAAAAATAATATAGCATAAAGAAAAAGGGGTTTTTTTCCATGCAACAGCCCAAGCACCAGCATCCAGGCTGGCTATGGTCGTTCCATGGTAGGAACACAGGCTCCCCGTCTGGTTGATTGTCTTCCTCGACATGCAGTTTCTCACGGGTTAAGATGGCCCATCCAGTTCCTACCACTTCCTTCGCACCCCAACCAGCGGAAAGGGAAAGGAAACCAGAGGAAATGCCCTCCCCCTTTGAAGATTTGATTACCACTTCTGCTCACATTCCCTTGGCCAGCACCCAGCTCAAAGGAGGCTGGGAAATGTAGTCTTTAGCTAGACTGCCATCTTCCTTAACAAAAGAACTGGAAATGGGAGGTCCAGCAATAATCAAGCTGCTAGGACTTTTGGCCAAGGTCTGGCATTTGTGAGGACTTGATAAATGTCCATATAATATAATGCAATGTAATACAAAATTATGTGTGTAAGTTATATTTGCTTTACATTTTTGTATTTCTTTATATTTTCTTCTATATAATATATGCGAAGATAGCAGAATATAATGATTCTGTATGTATGATGTACAGATTTTAAAAACTGACCCTGCACGGTCCATGATCGGTCAAAAGGGATGAAAGGTATGAGTGGTATGGCCATAATGGCTTGTACTAACATTTACATACGTGTTGGTACAGACATACATGTAATAGTACATGCATGCACACATGGTACATTCTCATGGTGCATTCATAGTATGTACATACAGTGTATACGTGCACGTATGCATAAACTCACACGTAAGTGTATGCACGTGGGGAGGTAGTGGGAGAGAGAACACGAGCCCAAGAAGACAAGTATGTTTAAACTCTAATTTCTCAGGAACAAGGGAGTGAGACACGCACCCCCACCTCGCACGTACGGTTTTCCTTCTCAGACCAAGGCACCAAAGCATGACCCCACTGTGACAGGTTACTGGGGCACTCCTCCTTGTTAGCCAGCCTGAAAGAGCAAAAACCATTCCTGTAGGCCAGATCTGTCCCACAAACGAGACTGGTTTGGCCTGAACTGTGTTTTCCGCTTGCCTTACATTTAAGAGTCATGGCCATTATTTGAATAAGGAAATTTAACATGAAAATCCAGGCTTCAGGATTCTCTCAAAAAGCTAGAATCACATGGAAGGCTGAGCCCACATCCCCACGTGGCGAGCACTGACTTGAACTGAGGGCTCATTCCCTCCCTGGGAAGGGCGGGGGGAAGAGGTCGCCAGTTGTCCTGCCCTAACGCCTGGAGGCTTCGGGGTCTGAAACCCCTGTTTTCATGCTTCTGTACATCTTGGGCTATGGCTCTTTCACAGTCTCTGTGTGGGACAGAAAAGTTCTAGCTACCTGAGCCTGACTTGGAGTGGTGACTGCCCAGTGCCTCTCCCATAAGGACCCCCCGATGGTCCAAGGGCTTCAGGAACACCCCGCACACCCCAGAACAGTAGAATGAAGGCTTCTGTCCCTTCTCTTCCCCTCCAGCCTCCACATGTTCACAGAGGCTGACCGGAGACCCAACCGCCAGGGGCCTGGCCGTCCCGCTTTGTCTTGTTATCTTTACAATACAAGCCCTGGGTGTTGAAATCCCCAAAAACACACATTCGCCTTTTCATTGTAATCCTCTGTAACCCGCGTGGAAATGGCTTTTCACTGCTGCCTGCAAACGCGCAGGTGCACGAGATGAGGCAGCTCTAGGTAGAATGTTTATCCAGTGTGTGCGAGGTGAAGCCGGGGTGCACAGATAAGTGACAGGTATAGATGCAAGTTAGGCATTTGGAGAAGCTTCTAGGTCCTAGAGTGTCATTTCTGGAGATTTTCCCAAACCTACCAGACAAGAAGGGTCATCTGGGGTGCTTGTTAGAAATGTACCTTCCCAAGGCCCTCCTTTGGAGGATCTCAGAAGACAGATGATGGAGTCTGGGCGCTTCTTTTAAAAACTTGCCCCAGGTGGGGCACCTGGGTGGCTCAGTGGGTTAGGCCTCTGCCTTCAGCTCAGGCCATGATCTCAGGGTCCTGGGATCGAGCCCCGCATCAGGCTCTCTGCTCAACAGGGAGACTGCTTCCCCCTCTCTCTCTGCCTGCCTCTCTGCCTGCTTGTGATCTCTCTCTCTCTCTCTCTCTCCCTCTCTCTGTCAAAGAAATAAGTAAAATCTTTAAAAAAAAAAAAAAAAAAACTTGCCCCAGGTGATTCTGATCATCAGGTAAGGCTGGGAAACATGCACCCAGGGCAATAACCCCATTGCTGGCTGGGCCTCAGAATCACCTGGGATGTCTTTCACAGGCATTCGGAGCATCAGGCACATTTGGAAGCTATCACTGGGCTGGGCATCTCGGACTCGGAGTCATCTGGGGGTCCTGTAAAAATGCAGATTCTGAGTCGGCAGGTCTGGGGCCAACCAGAACCAGCTACATGCTTCATGAGGCTCAGTGCAAAATGAAAATGCAGGGCCCCTGGTACAAAAGAGGGGGGAAATGCTTCCTTTCTTCTCCTAGTCCCTCTTTCCATCTGTCAGGACAGTTTCTCATTTGCTTCTTAGCGGTCCCTTGAGCATGGGCATCAGAGCCAAGGGTGGCAGCTGTCTCTGGATAGTGCTAGGGGTGGCCTTCAAGAAGCCACTCAGGGAAGCGGACAGGCAGTAGAAGGGAGGATCCAGTGTGAGCTAAGGCTCCAAGTCCCTGGCACAAATCATGTCCCATCGGACTTACAAAACAGAAATTTCAAGATATAATTAATGATTTCAAGGTGGCAACTAAGAACTTTCAACCCCAAGCATGGGTCCCCTTTTGAGGGCAGGATCCTGTGGCCCTGATCTGGTCGCATGCCCATGAAGTGACCCCAAACCATTAGCATCCAGAAAGATAGAGTGTCCTCTTCTTTGCTTACTGACCCAACAAGGGACACTTTGAAAAATTAAAAATACTATCTTCTCTAAAGAGTCTTTAATAGGTACATGAAAGACATGAAAGGCTGGAATGATTTTCTTACAAAGAAAATCACTATTTGCACTAAGGCTAAGAGAGGCAGTAGAGATAGCTGCTTACTGTACTGATTCTAGAGCCAGACATATTGGGTTCATGCCCTGTGTCTACCACTTATTAGCAAGATGACCTTGGCCAAATTACTTAATTTCCTGGTCCCTCGACGTCCTCATTCGTGAAGATGCATGATAATACTGTCAACACACCTACCATGTAAGATCCTTGTTAGGATTAGTAAATTAATTCCTGTAAGCATTTGAGATCAAAGACTAACTATAAGCTTTCTTAGAATAGAGATGGTAGAGCAAGGTTGCCAAACTATGGGCCTACGGCCCACCACCTGTTTTGTAAATAAAGTTTTATTAGAACACCACCGTGCCTCTCTGTGTCCATTTTCATGCCGCAATGAGAGAGATGAATAGATGCGGGGCTAAAACCGGTATTCTCTGACCGTTTCCTTGAGAAATTTGCTGGATCCAGTGAGAGAGTAGAGAACTACACCTTTCAAGATCAAGTCTCCAGGAGTCAAGTTTTCATACAGTGGGTTTAACCTTCATTGTGTTTAAAGTGCATCTAAGTCCTTGTAGAATTATAAAGAGTAAACGTGCTCTCTCCAGCATGTTGTAGATCATCCTGTAACACCACTGAGGTGTAACACCACCATCATTCTAATCCAAACAACCAGATTAACTCACTTTTGGGCAGAGCTCAGAAGAAATCTTCTAATTCTGGGAACATATTTGATAAAGTATCATTGTTGGAGAAGGCTGTAACTCTGTCCTGGTCTTTTTCAAAAGCTCTAGGCTGCACATCTCTACTCCTGTAAATTCACAGAAGCGAGTGCATGGGGACAGCACTCACAGATGTCAGTAATGAAAGGCCAGGGGAAGGTCAGGTGTAGCTGCTCAGAGTGAGCATAAGGGAACAGGTAGCAAATCATTCGGAGGGAAGACTATTACCCAATTATTGTAGCTAACGTGCCACCAACATGATAAAATAAATATTAATACAATTCTCATTTTATACATGAGGCAGCCAAAGGTCAGAGAGGTTATATAATTTGCCCAAGGTCACAGAACTGGGAAGTGGTAAAGCCAGAATCTGTATGGGCAGCCTGACTCCAGGGGAAATCCTCTAAACCCAGGGTTGGCAAATGTTTTCTGTAAAGGCCACCCGATAGGGAATAGTTTCAGCTTTGCAGGCCATATGGTCTCTGTCACAATTACTCAACTCTGCTGTCATATCAGGAAGCAGTCATAGACAACATGTAAATAAATGAACGTGGCTGTATTCCAATAAAACTTTATTGACAACAACAGGCGTGGGGCAGGAATTGGCCCTTGGCTGTGGTGTGACTCCTCCTCTTCTAAGCACTAGTTTTACCGCTTCTAATATGTGTACCTGGTGCCTAAAATGTGCCTGACCACCCAAGAGGAATGGAACAAATAATCATTAATATTATCGACTACCATTATGAAAATAAGCACAACTTTCTGACTATGCATTGAACAGCCAGCTCAAGCTGCCCCCCTCCCAGAGCTATGTTCATTTCTGAGCTGAAAGGCTTCTTTATGTAATCTCACCTTGCCACCCTCCAAGAGAGGGACCCTGCAACAGAATCCTCTTCCGGTGGGATTTAGTCAATCATGTCGACAATGCGGCTTGACCTCTGCTTTCAACAAGGGCAGGCTGGACATTGGCTCCTGCTCCCGGGTCACCGCTCAGCAAACTGCTGCCACACGCCAAGACAGTCATCAGCCCACGGGTTTGCACCCGCCTCCTGGGGCTGGGCGTGTGGGAGTGTTCCCCCCAACTGTCAGTAATTAGGAGCCCAGGAAACAGGGATCAGGCTTGCTGGAGAGAGAGGCATTTTAAGCATCAGAAAGGCGGGCAGACCTCACACAGTGGTGGTCCCGAGGTGGGGTGGCAGAAAAGTGACTCCCAAAACATCAAATGGCAGAGGCCAATTCCCTTCATTATGTGATGTGACGCACCCTCTGATAAAGGGGACCATACAGAACAGAAGCCGATGGGAATTGAGAAAAACTCCTTTTTAGAAGGAAAAGCGGTGATCAGTCTCGACAGGATCTGTTCTACTCTGCTCTACCGCCTGCGTGTTCCCGAAGCCAGTGTCAGCCAACAGTGTACTCTCCTTCCCCCAAAGTTCAAAGGGTGAGGTGTGAACACAGGCAGTAAAAAGCCCTGAACGTCTGTGGCTTGTAGGGGTCGTAATTCTTCCCCACAAAGTTACCTTTCCTGTTTCTATGAATTACTCTTACATTCTTGTAAGAGATATGGTTTGAGGTATTTATAGTGCATTCAATTCTGCTATCATTGATTTATTGAACGAAACCAGCTCCGGGATATGATGGAAAGGCCCTAATTCCAAAAACTCTTACATCTCGGCACGGAGAACATTTTCTGCCCTGTTGGCCTCCCGCAGATGACCAGTGGAGATAAACAGAGGGCACTCCACTCTCTGTTGCAACGTGCGTGGTGATGTGAAGGAATCAATCAGACAAAAGCAGATTATTACAGTGTCTGAGAGAGATCAAACAGCACTGGCATCCGCACCCACACATGCCTGATTTACAGGCGAGCTGATAAAGTGCTGCAGCTCACTGTCAGGAGAACATGACAACTCCTTGAGTTCTGTGGATAAATTATTGCTGAAGCCCATGATAACATTTCTCCACCTAGCAACCAAACATAACAGGATGTGGCTTTTAGTACTAGGAGCCAAATGATACAAAGACAAGACGCCTGGAGCTCCCGGAGCTCGGAGCTCGGAGCTCGGAAGGCATATTCTATGGTGAAAGAGCCTCGTGGAAACAGACATGAAATCTATGAGTAATTATAACTCTGTTGAGGATTGCCAGACCTTTCCTCTCCATGAAGGTGCACAGAGGAATGTGTTCTCTTTGATGATGAATGCTGCTGTAGGCAAAAGTTACCTTCACTGAGCATTTGCTCCGTGCCAGGAACGGTTCTAAGTGCCTCGTGTCGCATCAGAGGGGCGACTCCAAAGGTGGAGCTTGGTGATGAATGAAGTCGACTTGGACAATAGAATGAAACAGCACTGAATCTCACACTGGGAAAAGCTCTCTCTTTTCTGGTTCTTTATTGATTTTTCCCAATTGTGTCCAGCAGAAAGCCTTGGTGTGGTACTAGCCCGTGCCAAGCACCTTGAACAGTTGAAAATCTCTCTTTTAAACAAAGGGCAGACCTATCTAGCTGGAGTCTGTGAGACCAATACTGCTTTGCTTTCACTATTTTCATTTTTAAAATTATTTTTTCCAGTGAGATTGGTTCTCAATTGACAGCAGGGATATCAAGTGGCTTTTGAACATTTTTTATCCATTTTTTTAAGTAATTGTTTTTTCAAGTTATATTGGTTCTTAATTGACACAGGGGACATCAAGTGGCTTTTGAATATAAATGTAAGACATGCCCTCCATGGGGGCCAAGAGTTTTGTCTCACTCATTCACTGCTACATCCCCAGACTTCAATGATGCCAAGAGAAGTAGATAGTCGGCAAATATGTGGTTAATGAACTTCATTAAATAAAATGACTAAGGAGGTGAGAGGACCAGCGGTACCTAAATATGGCAAAATGTGTGGTAAGTGTGCATGAAGGTATGGAGATACAGCAAAATCTGCGTATGTCGTACCAAATAGCTAGGTTTGAGGAACACAGCAATTTGCTGCAATCTACAAGGCAGGAACTGTTATTTACTTTCTGGATGAGGAAAATGATGTTCAAAGATGTCAGATAACATTCAAAATTGCAAGCCTTTATGAGGGAGAACCTGAATTCAACCTGAGCACTGGGTCTCAAAAGTGAGCTCTGAGATACTCCATTCAACCTCTTCCCTCTTGCTTCAAAAACCACATTCTGAGGTGGCTTCTCATTATCCCCTTTTCACATGAAAGAAAAAATACCTTTGATGAACCCGCCCAGAGCCACAAAAGGACAGCGAGGCACAGCTGGGATTTGAACGCAGTCCTGCTCGGCTGACCACCTTCCCCAATGTAACCCTACGTCCAAAGAAACTTGTTCTAAATGATCATGTAAACTGGCATGATCTGATGGTGGCGATCAGATTTTAAATGGTAGCTAATTAAAATTCTGGGTTGCACCTGCCCCGGACGCTCCAAATGTATTCCAGAAAATAGAGCCATCATTCTGTCAGTAAAATGGGAAATTAGCTCAGCACCAAAATGCACTTAAGACAACACTTGAAATCACCAAGGATGGTGTCCAAAGGTAAGAACAGTAGCCTCAACAGCATCTTCTTTAGAAACATACAAAACACCACGTGCACAAATGGAAAAACTGGGTCCTTCCCTTACCTTTTTCCTGCAGGTATCAAGATAAGCAACTGTTAATGGTAACAAGGAAGGAATTATGTCATGCCTCTTTGGGAGGGGAAAAACAAACCAAAGGGCTAAGAATCCTATTAAAGTTTAATTTCAAAAAGTTGAAAGCATGGCTCACATACAAATCTGGAATGAATACGTGTCAAAATTTTTATTCGACTCATTAATAAGCAAGGGAACCAATATGACGACAAGGGAGATTCAGAGAAGTCAGAATACAGATTTATAAGTTGGCCAAAAGGAAGCTGAAATGAATTTATTAAGAGATTCGAAAGTGGGCAATGTCCTGTAGAGTCCCTAAATAGTAAGAGTTTGGGTTTTTTTTCCCCGCAGATAGAAATCTACACGTTAACATATATAACTTACATTATCTGATTTTAACCAAATAGAAAATAGTAAATTGAACACAGATGCATTCTCCTAGTTAATAAATATCTCCTCGGAGAGTTGGTTCTACAGTCACAGTAAATCAAAACAAACAAACAAAATACAGTCATCCTTAGCTTTCTTTCCAAGTTTCGGATAATTTTTCTTAAGAATCTCATCAAACTTACGATATTATTTCTGAGGTCTTCGCGTGTGAGAGAATGCAGGTATCCCACTAAAATTTCAATTCAGTTACGTTTGCAGGGGGGCCTCACCCCATGTATTTTAAGAACCCGCCCAAACGGTTCTAGCATTGATAGGATAAAATCATATACTAAGACATGACTGGTTTAGGTCATTTAAACCATAGCTTGGGGGAGGCGTTTCCATTAAAGATGCTTTTATGAAACTTTATGAAGAGTTAACAGGGAAGCTGGTTCCAAGAATGGAGGACTTTTTAACCAAAAAAAGATGAAAGGTAACGTGGGTTCCGGGGGTGGGGGTTGATTCAGAAGCTCAGTGATGTCTGTATTAGGGAAGGAGGACCTGTCCATCTCTCATTTCTCTACTCCCCGGGGCTATCAATAAGATGACTCTAACAATGCCACGTGTCACCTCCTTGCCCCGCATAGGGAGGAACAAGAGAGACTGTGCTGTCTGTCAAGTATCTCTTCTCATAGGATTGGTACCCTTTCCCAGAAGCCCCACCCCTCCCACGCCGGCAGACCGCCCTTCACAACTCATTGGCCAGAATTCTAGCAAGTGATCATGTCTGAGCCAATCACCGCCGAGTGTGATTTGAATGGGAATACCTTACACCAATCAGGTGTAAAGCTGAACAATCGGGGCGGGGCTGGTTTCCCTTGGCAACTGATTGAGTGGGAAGGAGTGGATCCCGGAACAAAACTAAGATTCGATGAAGGGGGAAGTAGAGGTGGGAGTGGGGAGGAAATCCGATCGACAACTGACAAGGTCCGGCGTTAGGTGACTAAAAAAACAGGTTACAAGCAGCATCTTAAAATTAGGCGGCGTCAAAGATGTGCGGGAGATCACCAGAATGCAGTGGTAACCTCCAGGCGCATGACTAGAGCCCAGAAGTCACCGAACAGAAGGGTTCACAGACCAAATTAAGACGCTATAATCACAGTTTAATCAATCATATATTTATCATTGAATTTATTATTATTAACACATATCAGGTTGGGGGCGTGGGCGGTAGAGGGATGAACAGGCAGAGCAGAGGGTTCTTAGGATCGTGAAGATGCTTTGTATGATGCTGTAATGATGGGTGTCGTTGTACCTTCGCCTAACCCCGCAGAGATGTAAACTGAATTCTGGATGACAACCGTGTGTCCGCACAGGCTCCTGACCTGTAACAAACACCCCCAGGCTAGTGGGGGATGTTGATAGTGGGCAAGGTTGTGCCTGTGTAGGGGCAAGGAGTATATGGGAAATCTCTATACCTTCTTTTCAATTTTACTGTGAGCCTAAAACTTCTCTGAAAAACTGAAGTCCTTAATTTTTTTTTTTAATTATTATAAAAGAAGAAGCAAAGAGAAAGCGATGGGGCTGGTTAGCACACTTAGGCTAGAGCCCAAGCAAGTGGAAGGATCACAGGACTTGAGTTGGGGATGAGGAAACATGCATAGATCCTCTCCGTCCAGCACCTACTCCCCAGTCCTACAGAGGAGTTACAAGGAACAGAATTGAGGTTTGAGCGAAGAGACGGCAGGTGGAAGATGCTTAGGACCAGTGACACACACCTTGTTCCATCCAGGAAAATATGCATGTCCACGGCCGTCGTTAACCAATTAGCCCGCTGAGCTGTTACGGATTTTATCTGCATTTCTTGGGTAGAGCACACCCTAGGACAGAGCAGGACTATACTGGGTGGCTTCAGCGGGGGCTGATTTAAGGATGACAGAGCTGTCAGCCCGAACATCTCATGAACATTCATTCTGACTTGGACTCTGCATCTCCTTCTATTTATAAGACTCTGATTTGTCCCATCAAACATTCCATTTACTCTACTTTTATCATTCCTGTAGGTTACCAACTTACTCTCCATATTTATCCCATGAATTCCACCTATATCCTATAAGGTTCTCCCTTACTTATTATTTATTCTTAACATCAACTGAGTTTCACTCTAAGCGACCGAGTTTCACATAAGCCATTAGCTCACTTACCATCAATGCTTAAAATGTCTTACAAGTTTCATCCACCCCATTTGGTTTCTTATCTTGTCTAGATTTAATATACTAGAATAATACAGCAAACTCACATTATGAAACACCCAAAATGTTGTGATGAAGGTAAAGGAAAGAGGAAGGGATAACTAATAGATTAAAAGAAATTAAAGAGAAATATTAATCTGATACGTTTTTAAGAAACTATTTGAAACAATGGAGGGATGTGAACTCTGGCTGGATACTTTGATGATATCAAGAAACTGTCATATATCTTAGATGCAAAAGTTTTATTTTTCAGTGTGAAAAAATGAAGAGTTTTTATGTTTTTGAAATTCATACAGAAGTACTTATGGATAAAATTACATGATGTCTGAAGTTTGCTTCAAAATAACCAGTGCTTTTCGGTTCACATCAACAAATAGTTCTCAAGCTTACACTAGGTAGAATTTTATAAACAGAGAGACTTGACTCATTAGGAGATAAATTGATTCGGGGGCTTTGGCCAGAACATATTTAATGACAAATAGAGTAGAACAGACTAGAAAACATCAGAGTTCATGGCACTCTGTCACAGTAAATTTTGTTCCATGAAACTTCTGTTTCATGTGTGTGCATGTGTGTGTTATGAGCATATGTGGTGAATCATGGTGCAAAATGTAATTCGTATCATGGTTGCAATTAAAGAAGTTTGAAGATCACAGTTGAAAGCAGAATCCTTATCACTGGTGAGCACAGCAGAGACAAGAAGACAGGGTCTCCACTTTCCAGAAGAGAGGGACACCAACAAATAGTGTGGAGTGCTACGGGCTCCAATAGCGAGATCCAAGGACTGTGAGAAAACAAAGGCGGTCCTAAGTCTGGCGTGAGCGTCACAGAATAGGTAATATGTGAAATGAGTGTTGAAGGATGGAAGGGCTGGACAAGTGTGAAAAGCCTTTTCTTGGGGAGGGAATAAAGCGACACACACGTGGTATATGTAGGCAATGTAATTTGAGCCAGCTGAGGAATGATCATGGCTGAGAGTAGAGTGGTGGCCAAGGAGGTGGTCTTGGAGTGTTTCATTCTTCCTAAAAATCCAGGGATTGTGACTCAGGTCCCCTCCCAAATTCTTTTTCTCTATTAATGAGACACCCTCGTGTCACATCACAGGTCAGAGGACACCAGTCACCTTGATGCCTTATTTTTGGTGGTAGACATTGTCGGCACTCCGCACAGACGTCCTTGGGTCCCCTTCATCACTTCTGTGAAGGTGTCCTCTGGGTTAGGGGTGCTTTAGCTTTTAGACAGTCACCTGCTACTCTCTTTGGAAGACTGCCCTCTGACTGCAGAAAGCAGTTTGCGCTGCAATGTTATGTCCCAAATGACAGCCCTGGGCCAGTGACTAGCTGGTTCAGGATTAGGAAAACTCAGCTCCTTTGGCAAAAACGGGCATCAATTTGGAAGTATAACTTATATTCCAGGGTTCCCCTGTAGGGTCAGACTTCAACTACCCTCTGGGGAACTCTGCCCAAAATCACTCCTCTACTGATTTCTCCTGGGAGCACATCCCTAATAAATGACTTGTACATGAACTCTTGTCTCAGGGTTCTGTTTTGGCAGAAGTGGAACTAATACATGTCCCATATACAAAGAATCACAAAGTTCCTTTAACTCTCCAGTTTCTGATTATAGCAACTCATGGTGGATATATATGTATATAATTAATATATTTTAATTTGTAGTTTCAAATCATTGTTATTGATTGTAATAATCAGTATTATATTTATTGATGTAAGTTATATTATTATAATTAGTAATATAAATATTATTATTCTACAGTTATATATAATATACTATTGTGTCTCTACAATATTCCAGGCACTACTACTCTCTACTTAAATTCATCTTCCTTTAATTTGTCTTGAAACACCACTTTTATAAGGTCAAAACCTTCCAGAGGCTCCCAATCACTTAAAGAGGCTTTTCTAGTTTCCTTTATAAGGGAAAATACATACATACACATATATGTGTGTGTGTGTATTCTCATGGACTCTCAGTATAATTTTTTCAATTCATTATAATTTAATCCCAATATGTATAAACATAAAACTAGTTATAAACTCCTTATACTGACAGCTGTGATATAACTATAAATCCAGAATAAATTTTCAAATTATATTCAAATACAACTACAAAACCAATAAAATTTAAATTTCCAACATTAATTTAATGTGACAGATGATGTTATTTGGCCAGAACAAAATTGCTGATATTTGGTTTAACAGACGGAGGATGTAATCTCAGGTTTGTTTATTTAATCTGTTTCCGTATTTCAACTTCGATCATACTAACACAAGGAATAACCATTCTCACAAGCGTGCTGTCGAAAACTGTACTAATCACTGCAATTTTTAATTTCTAATTCAGGAGAGTCAGAACCAAATGTCTGCTGAAGAGTAATCTTTGCATGCCAGTCATATTGAGGCATATATTAATAACTCTGCAGAACTATTTTGCTCACTGAAAGATAATGTGCGCATTGTGTTGCAATGGAAATATTCATCAAATGAATATTTATTCCAAATGCTTTGGAATTAGGATCAGACTAGGTTCTCTCAAAAACAAACCTGAGACAGAGATAGGGAGCAGGGGGTCTATAAGCCATGTGGGGAAGTGACTCGGCAGGAAGAGAGGCCAGTCCACCACACACGGATAAGCAGGGCACTGCTCTAGGTGGCTGGGGCTCAGGGCCACTGGAGCCAGAGAACTGACCCACCAAGAGCTAGAGAAGCTGGGGTATTTCTCCTCCAATTCTTATTTGTCATTGCTGGGGACTCCTTCTCACATTAATTCCCCAACACATCAGGTCTGCCCCAAGCACACACCTGCCAAGAGAAACTTCTAGGGAGAGACTCAGGGGTGCCTGCAGCACGTGCAAGAAGAGTGAGTGCCATCCAGATGTGAGCAGGGCACCAACAGCATCTGTCTCTGGAGGCTGTCGCTGTATTGTCCAATCTTGAAGGGTTTCAAGTTGAAAAGTTTCATAATGGGATCTGCTCCTTTGGGTAAGATGCTCGCTCCGTAGGGGAGATCTGATAGGGTCATCGTACTGGATGCTGGATGCTGACTCATTTTCCACAACTTGTCTCACGGCCAGCAATGGCAAGATCTTGATGCATTCAGCTGTTGTGATGTTCTTTACCCTCCATTTGGTGAGACCATCACAAGACAGTATGTACTTATACGGGTGGTTTTCCATACTATGTTCATAATGTTTTCTTATTATCATCAAAATTTAGAAAACAAGAAAATGAACTATCATAGAGAACTTCACAACCCCTGAAAATAAGGGCTAGGAGCCCTAAGGTGGTAGAGAGGGGAGGGGAAGGAGGATGGAGGGGTAGTCCGCCGACCCCAGTAAAACCGAGGTACTGAATGAAAGTCTAGATAGCCCAAAATGTAAGGCCTGTTGAGTGTAGCCCCAAGCTTCCTTCATAAACTTTTTGTAGTCAAACAATCTGATAGTGCCATGAGCACACCTTGTGCTTATCACCTGTGAAACTCACACCCTTCTGCCTTCCTAGAATTCATCTGGACCTGAGTCCTACACAAAGACCAGGCCTTTCCAGGTTGCCCTGTTTCAGGACCTAGCTCTCACTTGCCAGTTAACCACACGCTGAGTTCTCATATCCTTGGTCTTGTGTGGCTTTTTAACATTTCACGGCTTCCTATTGCCTATCCCCAACAAGGGTGTGCCGTCTACAATGAGACTGAGTCAACACGGTTCCATGGAAGAATGGAGATCCCACAGTGTACTCTCCTGCTCTTGGATGTGGGCTCAGGTATGTAAGTCATGACCCTGATCCTCTATCTATCCATGTAAAGGAGAGACCCCAGGATTTCCCTCATGGTATTGTTGTGTGGGGAAATATACGAAAGCGTTGTGCAAAGTGCCTACAATCCAGCAAATGCCCGATAAACCTCAGTTCCCTTTCTTACTTGGCAAACTTTTTTCATTGCATGGTTCTTTCCAATGGCCCTGAGAAACTCCCAGTATCATTCCGAAGTTCTGGCCCTTGCGATGAGTCGAGAGACCTTCAGTTCCACTGTGATTCGCTAATAATCTAAACAGCCTGAAAACACATTTTTACAAGACACTATTCTGGGGAGAGAACATCTGGATCTCTCTCATCTTTCTCTTAAAAATTATCCTGTCTGTGCCCACAGAAAGATAACGAATTGATAAGGAGATTCTCATGGCCATAGTTACATTTTGTTTATAAGAAATTTCTTTTTTTGGCTGAAGCAGATGTTCCACAGAGAAACTGTTGCCAGTGCACACCCTCTCCCAGAAGCATGTTATTGATTTGTACAGAGACACTGACCATGGAGCCAAGGACTGTGCAAACTTAGGTCTTCCTCTTCATGGGAAAGCAGAACAAAGAAATTTGATTTCCATGACCCTGATGACCAATGGCAATTAAGGATTCTACAAAATAGACTCATGAATCGTTCTGCTTTTCCTGTTTTGTTTTCTTGTCTTATCTAACACAGACTGCTACATTTTGTCTCATATAGACAGTTTCATCTTCGCCTTATTTCTACAAGTCTCAGCCCCAGGGTGGTTTCCCAAACAGTGCACTCTTCTACCAATGGGGGTGTACCAAAGGCACACATGTAAAAGTCATTTGTGTTGCTCAGAGGATCAATAATAAAACTACAATTAATAGCAGGCAACTTTTAAAAGAAAGTTGCTCCTCACACCAATGAGTTTTTGAATCTGCAATACATGACATCGTTTCCTGGGGTTTTTTGTGATGGTGACCAGAAACAGCAGGTATCTATGGTTCACTGAGTACTTACATCATTTGAATTGCAAAAAAAAAACAAAGAAAAAAATCCTTTTCAATAGGATGAGCCTTTGAAGCTGGGGTGATTAGGACTTACAGGTGAACTGCTTGTGTGATCAGCAACAGAAGTCCATTCATGAGGCACTAAGTACACGGGCGTTATGTGAACACTGCCACTTCGTCTTGGCCCAGCCACTGAAAAGCAGCTAAGCCCCAAACGCTAGAGGTAGATTTTGTTTTAGAACAATGGCCTGGGTCCCCAGGGTTCCTTCTATTCTGGACTCTCTCCCAATAGTCTCCCAAACCCTTACAAAGAAGTTACGAGGATATGTACTTTGAAAATACGGGTCTTGCATGGTCCACTTTGTTAACCAAGTTTGTCTTGTGATGGAGTTGGTTCCACTCTGTGGTAGCCTTTTCTTCCTTTTATTTCTAAAGAATGCCTGTGTATTTGCTAGAAAAGTGTTTGGCTGCGAGCCACAAAAATAACTCAACACTGAGGTCTGGCTTTTTGGTGGTGACAGAGATGCGGAGGTAGATGTTTCCAAGCTGCTGTGTGTACCAGCCAGGGTCGAGGCTTCGTCTACACCTTGCTTCCTAATTCTTAGACTATGTACTTTATCCTCTTGCTCATAACATGGCTGCTGAATCTGTAGGCAGCATGTCTGTGTTCCAGGGAGAGAACAGGGACAAGAGGCCAAAAAGAAAGTGCCAGTCACGTCTAAATCTTTCTGCAAAACCTCTCCCAGATACCCTGATGCTTCTGTCTCTTTAGTGAAACTGGTCAGTTGCACTCCCTCCCTGCAAAGAAGTCTTGGATGTATCTTCAGTGGACGTATTCCTTCCTCCAAAGAAAATCAGAGTTTTATGAGTACTTAAGAAGAGACCATAGGTAATATCCATACAACTAGCTGTGTCTGTCACATCAGGGTCTATGCTTAAGAGTCATCTCTTAATAGAAAATCATTTGCATTAAAAAGTACTAAACTTCCCTTGTTTGGAGACAAGTCTGCTCCCAACAGGATCATAAGCAGGGTTAACTAAAACATGAAAATAGGAATACGAACCTGGTTGAATTGGTGAGCCTCGAACATCACTGAAATTGAATGCAATTGAATGCGCTGCCCTTCCTGGAGTTATAAATACATCTCTGAAAATACTTAATTTAAATTTTAATAGGTCTTTTCCATCATAGGACAAGTTCATCCCTAAAACCACTTGCATTAAAAGCAAGATCTTCTGTTACAGCTTATCACCACACACCATCTTCCTTTTAAAATTAGAACTCTATTCTTTTAAAATGAATGTTGCCTGCCTAAAATCACATCCACAAAAGCACCAAACTTCAAGTCACACTGTTTTACTTTTTTTTTTTTTTTTTTTTTTTTTTTCTATTTTTCCCCACTAGATTCTTCAATCCATTAGGGAAAGAACCACATCTACTTTGTTCACTGTGGTATCCCAGGCACTCAGCCCAGGATCTGAAGTGTAGAAGATAGTCAATACATATTTTATAAGGAAAGTGATGTACTTAAGAGAAAAACTATTGTTTTTCTAAAAGCATCATTATTGGAGTTCAGAATAAATTTAAGATACCAGTATAAACCAGAAAAGCATCATAATCTTAATCTTCTTAATCTGAAGGCAGTAGATAAAATTCAATGCTAATTTCTGAATGAACAACAATGACAAATTCTTAATAAAGTTGAGGCCAAGGTAAACTTCTGAAACACAATGAAGAATATCTATCTCAAATCAACAGTTAAGATCATGCTTTAAAAACCCTAACAGCAGTCCCATTAAAATCAGAAGCAGGACAGAAAAATAAAAGAAACCTTTCTCTTTGCCAATATCATCAAACATTTTTTTCAACCTGCCTAATAAAATTAGACTTAAAAACAATCATAAGTACAGTTATTGGAAATGATAAGACTAAAGTATTAGACCATTATACAACTGTTTTCTAGAAAAGTCAAGAGAGTCCACTGAAAAGCAATTAGAAATAAAAGTCCTATTAAGTTGGCAGTTATAGAATCGATGTTGAAACTATGCCAGCATGAATCAGAAAATGTTTATGGTATAATGTTGATGAAAAATGCAGGCTTTAACACATAGGTGCACACAGGTGACTATCTCAACATCGAAGTAAGAGTGGAAATGGATTTATGGAGACAGATGTTAAGTAAATTATTTCATCTCACTAATGTTAGACGAACAGCATTAAATTAAGAAATCCCTTCTGCTGTTCACCCGCGAGCATTTGCTAGAGTAGCCCATGTGAGAGATGTCATCAGTATAATCAGCACAGGGCAAAGGCAGCAGCACAACTGAGACCTTCAGCCAGGGGCCCATATTGAAGCCACCAGTTTCCTTTGCCCACAGTATCTTAATGAGTATGCATCATTCTTAGTCTATACTCATGCACACACTCTACCTTAGTTTTGCTTTTCCTAAACAATGACCAGCAGCTTTGTCAGGATGTCCAAAAGTAGATTTTTGTAAATGGCACATACCCTGATTTTATGGGAGGTCATCCTAAACCCACTCTCTAAATCTGGTTTTATTCAATCCAGACCAAGAGTCAGAAAGTTAATTTTATTTTCATCGATATATCAAAGCTTGAGAGGAAATGCACTAAAACATTTATAATGAGATTGGAACTTTTTTTATTTTTATGTTTTTATTATATTGTCAAATTTCCTACAATAAGCGGGTATTACTTTTAGAATTTTTTTAAAAAATCTTGATCCACAGAAGAATAAACATTGTTAAAATATCTATACTGCCTATAGCAATCTATACTTTTAATGCCATTCCGATCAAAATTCCACTGGTATTTTTCAAAGAGCTGGAGAAAATAATCCTAAAATTTGTATGGAATCAGAAGAGACCCTGAATTGCTAAGGAAATATTGAAAAAGAAAAACAAAACTGGGGGCATCACGTTACCTGATTTCAAGCTTTACTACAAAGCTGTAATCACCAAGATGGCATGGTACTGGCATAAAAACAGACACATAGACCAGTGGAACAGAGTAGAGAGCCCAGACATGGACCCTCAACTCTATGGTTAAATAATCTTCGACAAAGCAGGAAAAAATATACAGTGGAAAAAAGACAGTCTCTTCAATAAAAGGTGCCGAGAAAATTGGACAGCTATATGTAGAAGAATGAAACTTGACCATTCTCTTACACCGTACACAAAGATAAACTCGGAATGGATAAAAGACCTCAACGTGAGACAGGAATCCATCAGAATCCTAGAGGAGAACATAGGCAGTACCCTTTTAGATATCAGCCACAGTAACTTCTTTCAAGATATGTCTCCAAAGGCAAAGGAAACAAAAGCGAAAATGAACTTTTGGGACTTCGTCAAGATCAAAAGCTTCTGCACAGCAAAAGAAACAGTCAACAAAACAAAGAGGCAACCCACGGAATGGGAGAAGATATTTGCAAATGACAGTACAGACAAAAGGTTGATATCCAGGATCTATAAAGAACTTCTCAAACTCAACACACACAAAACAGATAATCATGTCAAAAAATGGGCAGAACACATGAACAGACACTTCTCCAATGAAGACATACAAATGGCTATCAGACACATGAAAAAATGTTCATCATCACTAGCCATCAGGGAGATTCAAATCAAAACCACATTGAGATAACACCTTACACCAGTCAGAATGGCCAAAATTAGCAAGACAGGAAACAATGTGTGTTGGAAAGGATGTGGAGAAAGGGGAACCCTCTTACACTGTTGGTGGGAATGCAATTTGGTGCAGCCACTTTGGAAAACGGTGTGGAGGTTCCTTAAGAAATTCAAAATAGAGCTTCCCTATGACCCTGCAATTGCACTACTGGGTATTTACCCCAAAGATACAATGTAGTGAAAAGAAGGGCCATCTGTACCCCAATGTTTATAGCAGCAATGGCCACGGTTGCCAAACTGTGGAAAGAACCAAGATGCCCTTCAATGGACGAATGGATAAGGAAGATGTGGTCCATATACACTATGGAGTATTATGCCTCCATCAGAAAGGATGAACACCCAACTTTTGTAGCAACATGGACGGGACTGGAAGAGATTATGCTGAGTGAAATAAGTCCAGCAGAGAGACTCAATTATCATATGGTTTCACTTATTTGTGGAGCATAACAAATAACATGGAGGACATGGGGAGATGGAGTGGAGAAGGGAGTTGAGGGAAATTGGAAGGGGAGGTGAACCATGAGAGACTGTGGACTCTGAAAAACAATCTGAGGGTTTTGAAGGGGCGGGGGGTGGGAGGTTGGGGGAGCCAGGTGGTGGGTATTGGGGAGGGCACAGATTGCATGGAGCACTGGGTGTGGTACATAAACAATGAATTCTGTTACGCTGAAAAGAAATAAATAAATAAATAAATCTTGATCCATCCCTTTCTCTCATCCTTTACTTCCTATCTCTCAGCTAGTCTTGACAGGGTGTATCTTCAATCCCAGGTCTTCCAAATATATCTCCCATCTGGCCAGCTTTTCTCTGTGACCACCACCCTGGTCCAAGGCCCTGTCATTTCCTTCCAGGGTAACTGCAATAAATTCTTGACTCATCTCCCAAGAATATAGTTTTTCTTCAATATAGGTCAAGGGAGACCTCATGAAGGATGTTGGCATGAACTACAGGAGGGAGACGTAGGGTGAGAATACGAGGCAACCACGGGTGAAGGAAGGGCTATTAGTTTGGCCACGAGAAAGACCATGAGACCAGGAGAATGGTCAAGACCTCTTCAGTTCCACTGCCGAGCCACATTCATTGTCCTAATTAATTCCATCTTTCCTAGCTTAATTTCAGTACATCTCTGAACCCAGGGAAAAGAGTCCGGAAGAAGAAGCCAATGAGCAAAGACCAGACGTTCTTGAAATAAAAAAGGAATAAGTGAGCACAAAGACTAATATGTAGCAGTTTATTACTGACTCTGAATAGACATGCCATAAACAACTGTAACATCTATAAGAATTTAGCGTACAATTAGGCAACATTTAAATCAGTGTGAAATTATAAACTACCCAATAAATGTGTCTGAGCAAATTGGGGAGAGGAGGCAATTTCAAGTTAAATCCATTCCATAAAACCAGTCTGAGATTTTTTTTTAAACTTCCAATTTAATTAATTGTATTTATTTTTAAATGCATAATTTTCTGATTTAATTAATTAAAATTATACGTGTTAAAAATGCCGTAATTAAAATTAAAGACAGACTGCCACATATTAAATGGCATAGCAGTAGATAGGATAATGGTTATGATCTTAATAGAAAGCATGCTCTCACTTATCATCAGCAAGAAAAAGAATGCCTCCCTTTGGAAAATGAGCAAAAAACATGAACAGACAATGTGTAAAAGAAAAAAATGTGGCAAATGAACATGAAAAAGGCTCAACTTTACTGTAGTCAGTAATTGCTAAAATAAAAGAATGTGAATAAAATTGACAAATATGAACAAAAAGTTGATATTTATTACTGTTGAACATGCCACCAGGAGACAAATATTCACATTCCACTCATAGAAGTATAAATTGAAACTATAATTAAATATCATCACTCTTATAACATATTAAAATATTTATATCCATTCCTAGAAACTTATGTGTGTCCAACACACACAAGGCCTTATTTATAAGGATATTTATTACTTATAATAGTGAGAACCTGGCAACAATCAACAAATTAGTTAATGAGAACATTTAAAATATTCTAAGTCTATTTAATAGCATTGAAAATTATTGTGAATAATTTGCTAAATTTTAAAAACAGCTTACAAAATAACAAACTTAGTATGATGCCAATTTTATTAAATCTTGTGCATTTCTATGAAGATAGAAAAACACCTGGCTAGAAATAAGATATTAACAATGGCTATCTGATGACATTATGAGTGTATATTACTGCATTCTTCCTATTTTTTTCTGTTTTTCTAATTTTTCATAAAACTAATACATGCTCACGGTAATCCAGAAAAAAATAACACTATAAACACACACAAGTATGTATATATGTATGTAAGTGGGTGGGTGTGTGGATATGTTCTCCTAAAAACTAATAAAAAGGATTATGAAGAACAGTTTCATAGAGAATAATAATGGTAAAGTTATTTTATTTATTTATTTATTTATTTATTTATTTATTTATTTTAAGATCCATGCCCAGTGTAGAGCCCAATGCAAGGCTTGAATTCACGACTCTGAGACCAAGATTTGAGCTGAGGTCAAAAGTTGGACACTTAACTGACAGAGCCACGCAGATGTCCCAGTGGTAAGTTTTTTTTAAAAGCAACTTTGTTAAAACTCCCTCTGATACCCGTGCCCCCTCTCGTTTTAAAATAAATTTTGTCCTTATTATTTCAATTGTGGAAAGTCATTCTGGGGTCATCTGTCTGCATATTCCTGTTGTGTACTTCCTGGCACAGAATGGGTCCTCCATAAATTTTTACTGTGGAAACGGATTACATGCTACATCACAAATGAGGACAAAGATCTTCCAGCCCTTCAATGATCATTTTCTTGACACAATTTAGAATCCATCTAAATAAACTATTGGTCCTGCTGTTTAACTACTTTTAGAAATGTCTTAATATTAACTACTCTAGAAACAAAAGTCATTATTTTTGACAGATGCTCTCTAAAATTTAATTGGTTTAACACCTATAATCCCATATAGCAAGTTAATTTACTTAGCTACTTGGGGGCACATTTTGTAATTAATTCTTTCCGGTGAGTTCACCATGATGCTCATTGCTTAAATCTAGATGATTCATAAGAGTGTCATTGAGATTTTCTACAACTGCACTGGGTGAGTGGAACACCTATGGTGAAATTTTCCCAAGACAAAATTACCTGGGACCTGCTCTATAAAGTGGGACTATCGGGAGTTAATTGATCAATCATTGCTTGGTAGAGACGGTAGCAGAAATTATTCTTCTTTTATGGCTTCTGGATTAAAAACTTAGCTCCCAAGCTAAGGTTACAAAACAATAATTCATTAGTTCTTCCTTTCTTCCTTTTTTCTTTCTTCCTTCCTCCCCTCCTTCCTTTCCTTCTTTTGAATTTAAATGTTTAGCTCATTTGTAATCTCTCGGTATGCAAATTTGAGATATGATTCCAATTAAATGTTTTCTTCAAAGCCCCCATACCATTTATCAAATAGTTTCTACTTCCTACCTCATTCCCATTTGAGATCACATCACTAACCTAGAATACCACCCCATTTCCCTGTAGCAACTTTAGGGGCTAAACAAATGAACAGTAGTTATCAACCGCTTTTCAAGTATGGTTAGAATTTAACAAAGCTGCAACATGTGCTTTAGAAGAAGAACTGGCAAACCAGATGTGGCCCCCCACCTGTTTTTGTAAATAAAGTTTTATTGGAACACAGCCACACCCACTCATGTACGTCTTTCCTATGGCTGCTTTTACACTACAAAGGAAGAAGTGAGTAGTTTCAACAGAGACCATCCAACATGCAAAGCCTCCCAACATTTACTGTCTGGCCCTTGTCAGAAAAAGTTTTCCAGCTCCTGCTTTGAAATTTGCAGAGCACTTTAACATGAATTCCAGAAGAGAAATATTTTTTAAAAATTCAAAATTAGAAAAAACATGCATTAACTCCATGAAAGCCACGATCATCGGAGTGTCCTATCCCCATTTCAACCATAAGGAACACAGACTCGGGAGGGTAAGCAGCTGGTGAGGGACAGACCCAGGGTACACCCCAAGCCCTGTGACCTCAGATGTTCCTTTCACCATTTATATCGTGCTTTGTGATTTTCTGAGTCTTTTCACACACTCTCTGTGAAGGAAATATGAGTCCCCTTTTACAGATGAAAAACTGAATTGTAGAGAGGGTAAATGAAATTCTCAAGGGCTCACAGTGCATCAGTGGTAGGTATCTGAACCTTGGTCTCCAGCAAAAACAATCTGCTATCTCCATAATATCTCATTGCTGTTAATCTCAATGCAAATCCTAGCTGCTCCCGCCCAGAATACTCCAAACATTCCAGATGCATTTTAGCTAGTGTTAATGGAGCTATCTTTTTTTTAATGTGGATGATTTATCAAAAGAAAACAAAATTAAGCCCAGGAGAGGGAGAGAATAGTAGGAGGGACAGGAGAAACCTAAAAGTCAGATTTTTAAATATAATTGAATTAAATATACGCTTACTCTTCAAAGCAAATAAGAATCTTTTAAAAGGAAGAACTGGAAAAGTGGCCCCGAATTTCTTCCGGCTTGGGATGCCCACGAGAACGGATGTCAATCCCTCCCCAGTAACTTCTGGACAAATTATTCAAGAGTGTTGTACCCGTTTGCTGAATTCACTTTCCCAAGGCAATTTCTGTCTTTTGCAGGAACCAGGAGGGTTCACACTGAGAGCAGAAAGAGGGATATTAAGTGCATTTTTTAAAGCCATCTTTTTAATAAATTATATCCATAATATCTAAGCAATTCACACTATTCTCCCACAGACTTCATTTCTAGTCCACTAGCCCCACTGGCTCAATAAAGTCACATCTTTCTGTTATTAATAAGGAAGTTCACCTCAGGTACTTCTTTAATTTCCTGTATTTTTTTCCGACTCAAAGTTAATTTACTTTATCCCTTATCCCAAAAATGATAACAGGGTTTCTATAAAAGTGAACATCCATGATCAAAGAGAAGCTTGTATTATAAACAAATGAGTGCAACTGGGCTCCCTTTGAAATATTTTAACTTAATTAAGCTCACACACTTTTGGCAAAGGCTTAAAAACTTGAGAGTAATTGAAGAGCCATTCCAGTTTGGCTGGATTTGTCTTTGAAATGTGGAAGCAGGTTGGGGAGGGGAGTTTACATGGTTAGAGCCTAAAATGTCACACTGATATTATTTTTCAGCTGCTACTTTTTTTAAACCAAGGATGTTAGGCAAAACTGAATTTGTTTGGGGAATGGTGGGGTTGTTACATAACTTGATCGCAGCCGCCAGGACAGGACAGTCTACAGTGGTGAAAACACACAGAGAACTGTGTCCTTCAGAAGTTGGATTTTCTGAGACAAGAAGTAACCAGGGAGAGAGATAAACCAGAGCAGACTCTTAATCTCAGGAAACAGACTAAGGGTTACTGGGGAGGGGGGGTGAGGATAGGGTGGCTGGGTGATGGACATTGGGGAGGGTATGTGCTATGGTGAGTGTTATGAATTGTGTAAGACTGAGGATTCACAGACCTGTAGCCCTGGGGCAAATAATACATTATGTGTTAATAAAAAATTAAAATTAAATTAAAATTTAAACAAATTTTTTTTTAAAGTGTAGAATTTTCCTGTATGTAAATTACATCTCTGTCAACCTGACTTCCAAAATATTGGGCTCTGACCACTCAGCTGAGTTGAAAATTATCTCCAATGTTTTCTGAAGCATCATCGGTCATGACCAAACCAGAAAAAAGTAACTCAGCTTCCATAAATGTTGATCAGTAGAGAGTTTGGTGAATTTAAAAAAAAAAAAAAAAATGACTTCTATCTGTACATACTCGTCTGAACGCTCTAAAATATGGTTCAGTGGGAAAGAAAACAAGCTGAAGAATAATGTCCTGGTAAAAGCCGTAAGAGCAGCAGCTGAAGTAGGGTATTATCTCATTTAACAAATAATCGTAGGTAAAGCATGTGATTCTTGACCTCAGCTGTGAGCTCAAGCCCCACATATTGTGTGTAGAGATTACTTAAAATAAAAATACCTTGATAGATAGATAGGTAGGTAGGTAGGTAGGTAGACAGATTGTAGCCGAGGTCCAGGGGTAGGAAACCAGATCTGGCCACTGGCCACTGGTGAAATTCAAAGGCAGAGAGACAGCGGTGCTGAAGCAAGAAAGGGATTGGCTTCAGGGAAGCCAAGGCCAGGAAGACCACAGACTCGCCCCTCCCCCCAAGTGCTGAAAAGACTTCCAGCTTCCAGGTTCATAGAAGAAAAACGTGGGGGAAAGGTAGGTGGTATGGGCAGATACGAAGTGAAGATCAAATCAGTCCCTGTCTTGGAGTAAATCACCTGGGGGCTCTCGCTGGCTCAAGGCAGTCCTTCCTGCTTAAGGGGGTAGTTTGGCTTCCCATCAGGGGATGTTTGCCCTCAGGGTCTCCCACCTGAGCCAAGAGACAAGTTGGAAAGAAGAAACCTAACGAGAAAGCTTGAGGTCAAAATGGAAGCATCCAAAGTCCTCTTGCATAAACAAGGGGAAAAATCTTGGTAAGACTGACAATAACTGAGGGGCACCTGGGTGGCTCAGTGGGTTTAAGCCTCTGCCTTCAGCTCAGGTCATGATCTCGGGGTCCTGAAATCGAGCCCCGCATCAGGCTCTCTGCTCAGCGGGGAGCCTGCTTCTTCTTCTCTTTCTGCCTCTCTGCCTACTTATGATCTCTGTCAAATAAATAAATAAAATCTAAAAAAAAAAAAAACCCAAAAAGATTGACAATAACTAATATTTATTGACCAACGATTCTAAGTATTTTCCAAGTACCATTTCATTTAATTATCACAAAAACTCTACGAAGTATGTATGACAGGCCCACTATCTCTCAGTCCGGTTTTGTTTTTACCTGACTCTTCTGGGGCCAGACATGTTTTGGAAGTCAGATTACTTTAGGTTTGGGCGGGGGGTGGTGGTGGGGGGGAATATGATGCTGTATTAGTTATCTATGGCTGTGTAACAAAATAGCCAAAACTTAGTGACTTTAAGACAGTAAACACTTGCTTTCTCTCACAGTGTGTAAGGTTCGAGAATCAGAGTATGGATCAGTGGCTTAGCTGGTGTTTCTGTCCCTTGGTTACAACCGGGATGTCGGGGGCTCCTGGGTGGCTCAGTCAGTTAAGCGTCTGCCTTCGACTCAGGTCATGATCTCAACGTCCTGGGATGGAGCCCTCTTCAGGCTCCGTGCTCAGCAGGGGGTCTGTTTCCCCCCCCCTCCCTCTGCTCCTCCGCCTGCTTGTGCTGACTCGCTCACTCTCTCTCAAATAAATACATAAAATTCTTTTTAAAAATCAGGATACCGGCCAAGGCTGTAGTGTCGTCTGACGGCCTCACCAGAGGAAATGGGGAATCTGCCTCCGGTCCCACTCACGCAGCTGTGGCTCGCCCCAGAGCCTCAACACTGGAACTCTTAAACCACCTTTCCTCACAACATGGCCACCAGCGTCCCCCAGGGCAGGTGATCCAAGAAAGAATTAGGGCAAACACCCAAGGCAGGAGTGAAATCCCATCTAAACTCATCGCAGAAGTGGCATTCCGTCATCTCTGCCATCTTCTGCTTATTGGAAGGAAATCAGTACGGTATTCATGCCTGATAAAAAGGCATGAATACCGGGACGCGGGGGTTCACAGGAGGCCATCTTGGAGTCTGTCTTCCCCAGAAGCACATACCATGGATTACCAAATGCCCACAGTGAAGTCTGGAACTGTACTTTTTGATTAAAAAAAAAAAAAAAAAAACCACACACACATGATATTTCTGCATCAAAATATTTGAATGCTCTTGCTAAATAGCATAAATAATGAATCACTAAGTTCATGTCAGTTTAAGTTGGATTTTGCTGCCAATTAAGTTATAAAAACCTTTAGGTTTTCAGAGCCTTTTAGGCTCAGAATTATGGAAAAGAGATTGGAGATCAGTACGATTATCCTCTCCTTTAGAGATGATGATACCCAAGGGCCAGGGGGCTAAGTATCTCTCTCTCTCTCTCTCTCTCTCTCTCTCTATATATATATATATATATATCTTCATATAAGCCCAGATAGTGATAGACCCATATATATAAATAATATATATATATAGACCCATATATATATATAAATCACTAGTGTTCTCAGAGCAAGAAGAATGAGGAGTACATGTCTCCATGACTTTCCCTTTACAAAGTCACTACATAAAAACTCTTAGTTTTTTAATAAATAAAACATATTAATTTTTAGAAGAATAAAATAATAATCCTCCCACAAGGCAAAGCGTTTACACACTACAAGAGCCAAAGGTTTTAATGCAATGTTATGCTGGTTTCTAACATGCTGGTCTGTGTGTAGCCTGTGATGTCACAAAATGGAAGAATTAAAGAAAAAAGTGGAATAAGGCAAACAAAAAGTGTAATAAATTAAGATGAATTTCCTCAGCTTACGCATAGTCGGGAATAGTCAGAAGACAAAAATGATCCAGCAGTTAGTAGAAAATGCCTAGCTATGTATGCGAGTGTGTGGGGAAGAATTCTGATTTGTTGCGGTTTTGATGAGAGTTGATGAAAACCCCTACATCATTTAAATGTTGACCAACCTTGACTAGAACACAAATGCCAGTCAGGCTGAAACTTCATTTCTGCCTCTTAAGTTAGTCACTCTCCTGGTTTGCACTGATTCCTAATCGGAATTTTGAGCATGTATTAAATATTGTAGGAGGGAGTGAGTTAGCCCTTTATTTCAGATTCTACTTTTTTTTATGAGCTGTTTAAACAGATAAAAACTGACTTTAATAACTGCAAGCGATATTAGATATACTAAATGGCCCTACTTCTGATTCTGTATATGTTTAACAAATTAAGCATTTTGTCTTTATGACTAAAAGTAAAGTGCTTAGCAAGGCAAGCTGAGAAATTCATATGCTCTCCTTTAAGGGGTACTAATAAGCCAAAACGTCACCGGCTTCTGTTGTAACGTTGTAACTTTAATTGTAACACCTCAATTCCAAATACATTCCTGTCAAAATCTGAAATGTCTTTGAGACTATGACATGGCAAATACCTTTTAAAAAATCCATTTTTGGAACTGAGATAGAAAAGGGAATCCACAGCAAATTCCAAAAGGGCCGCCAACACTGTCTTGTCATAACTCAGCCTCCCACTAGGTGGCGCTGCTTCTCAACAGCTATTCGATTTTTTTTTTTTTCTTTTAAATAAAATAAAATGGGCTTCTCCTGACATTTATAATATGGCTGTTGTTGGCCTCAAAGAGCTCATTAGTTCTAACCACCATGAACCACCTCTTTTCCCAAGAGGAGAGTATTTCCCAGTGTGCTCACTTTAGCAGTGTATTTTTTAAGTGTCACATGGGATGAGATTAATAGTAAGATAAGAGATGCTATGGGTATAGTGTGGGTATGGTGCGGTGATAAAGCAGGTAGACTCTAGACCCAGATTGCCTGGATTCAATTCCAGCTCTGCTAGTAATGGCTGTGTTACCTAGGGCAAATTACTTGACTGCTCTGTGTCTCTGTTCCTTCATCTATAAAACAGATGCAGTCATAGTACCTAACTCGGAGGTCTGATGGGAGGCTTAAATGAGTTGATCTAAGTAAAGCCCTCAGAAGAGTGACTAGGACATGGTAAGTACAATTTAAGAGGCAACTATCAACCCTATGACTACCCCCAAGAATGCTTGCTGGCATTGCACTGGCCATATTTTTTTTTTAATTTTTGTTTATTTATTTGACAGAGAAAGAGGCAGCAAGAGAGAGAATACAAGCAGGGGGAGTGGGAGAGGGAGTAGCAGGCTTCCTGCTGAGCAGGGAGCTCCATGCGGGGCTCGATCCCAGGACCCTGGAATCATGACCTGAGCTGAAGGCAGATGCCCAATGACTGGGCCATCCAGGCACCCCCCACTGGCCATATTTCAGTAAATCTTGTCAACAATACTGAGAGTAGTTCAATCTACTAGATCCATTGTACAGACAAGGAAACCAATGCCAAATAAGTGAAATGAATTACCCAAGGTCTAGGTTAGTGGCAGGATTAGAACCTCAACCCACAACTACCTAATTCTAAATCCACGCTCTTAACCACTAGAATATCATACAAGCCAAGTATTATAAGCAATAAAAAGCAAGAAATCGATAGCTCAAATTAAGAGATAACAGCAATTGTTCTCCAAAAAAGTGTGGTTTTCTCTTTGTTTTCCCCTCTACAACATAATTATATTTCCCTACCTTTACGTGATTTGCCCCCCTAAATTAAACTTTGGCCTTAACATTTATTTCTAAACCAGCAGGCAGTATCTATAGCCTAAATCTTTAAAAATTCTTGAGATATGGTTTTGAGATGAACTTAAAAGATAGTCCACTAAAAAAGGTTAGATTATTTAAAAGTGGAGAAAAGATGATTCTACAATTCTGCACAAAGATAAAAATAGAATTCCAAGCTCTCTACCCAAAAAAAACTATACTACCTTCCAACTGCTGTTTTTTTTCCCCCTGTCCATCCTAGAAATGACCTTGGTTTAATTACCTGCATCTCAATGAATGAATCTACATAGAAAGTGAAGGTTAATTAATGAAGGATCGTTTCTTTTGCTAAGCCCACCAGGCAGTGGCTGACAGCAAGAGCGGACCATGCAGCATTATCCTCTATCTCATTAGAAATGGTCAGATTGATGTGCTCACTTTGGACAAGGGAAGGGAAAGACAGTAGTTTACTAACAATGGCCAGTCGCGGTGCACAGTCGCGAATCTCCCTACCTAAGACCTCTAACCTTAAGTATCACCTGCTCTTGAACTCAAAGAATCCAAAATATTAGAAATGCAAAGATCACATTCTAACAAGGCTTTGAGATATGCATGTTGGTTGCACATTAATATTCACAGAGCTTCTATACCATAATATTTTATTACCTTCCTTGTTTTCAAGTATTTTTTTTTTAAAAACTAGGTCATTCTAGAACAGGTTTATGAAGCTTAGCATTAAAAACATTTTGAACTGGATAAATTTTTGCTCTACGCAGCTGTTCTGTGTTATGTAAAATATTTAGCAGCGCCCCTGACTTCTACCCACTGGATACCAGTAACACCCTTCCCCCTCGTTATAACAAACAAGATCATCTCCAGATATTGCCAAGTGTCCCCTTGAGTGCAAAATTGTCCCTTCTGAGAACCACTGATCAAGAAAAAATATAGTTTTAGAGTTTGAGACTTCTCATGTCTCAGACTGGGCGCAGGGGGGGAAGTTGGAAAAATAATATATCTGTATTCTCTTTACCCAGATTCTTCAACTGTTTCCATTTTACACAACCATAGTCCAATTACTAAAAGCAGGAAATTAGGGGCTTCTGGGTGATGCCGTGGGTTAAGCATCCAACTCTTGGTTTCATCTGGGGCCATGATATTAGGGATCTCTGGGATCGAGCCCCGCATCGGTCTCCATGCTCAGCACAGAGTCTGCTTAAGATTCTCTCTCTCTCTCTCTCCGCCCCTTCTGTTCATGTTCTCTCTCCCCCTAAAATAAATAAATCTTAAAAAAAAAAAAAATAAGCACAGAAATTTGATGTTGTTATAATATCATTAAGTAATTTATAGGTCTTAGTCAAATACCACCAGTTTCTCACCCATGTCCTTTTACTGGTCACATGTTGCATGCGGTTGTCATGGTAACTATAGTTTCCTCCCACCTGTGATGGTTGCTCCGTCTTTCTTTCATCACCTTGGTGTGTTGGAGGAGCACTGACCAGTGAGATATTTCGTAAAACATTCCTCAGTGTAGGTTTGTCTGATGCGCTTTTATGATTAGACTGAAGTTATATCTTTTTGCACGAATGCCACAGTAGTGCTGTGTCCTTCTCTGTACATGGTATCACAAGGTACCTACCAGATCAATTTTGATCACGTGGCTGTGGGAGCACCCGTAGTTTCTCCACTGTCAAGTTATTAATTCTTCCTTTGTATATAGTAAGCATCTTGTGGAGGAAATTCCTTGAAACGATGTAAATATCCTCTTTCTCACCTTAATTTTATCCACTAATTTTAGCATCCAGCGATGCTTCTTGCTCGCAATAATTATTATTGTGGTGTTTGCCAAATGGCGACTTTCTATTTTTGTCATTCGACATTTATAATTGGAATTCTATTATACGGAGTAACTGTTCCGTTTTCTCCACTTTTTAGTTATTTTTAAAGGAACTTTTGTCTTACTACCACAAATGAAAAACCAGAATTAAAATGTGTTTTAATGATTAAAAAAAAATAATAACAACAACAGTACAAAATAAACTCAAGGAAAACCATTTATATCAATTTCTAGCTGGACACTCTAGCATTTGGAGGCTCCCAGTCTGATGTCTCGTTTTGCTTTGTTAAAGAGATTAATAGGCATTAGGAAAGAATTACAAACATGCTAGAGACAACCTGACTTTCTCCTTCGTGTATCATCAGAAGGATTGGAAGACAATTGGAAAAGCAATCACTGTGTGGTTCAATATTATTTGATGTTGGAGCTCCATAATATCTAAGATCTTCTCATCTTTCTCCAGTGGTCTGTGGCCCACATTTTGAAAAACACTAACCAGCTTCTCCCATTTTATAGATGATGCGACCAAGACCCAGTGAAAGTAAATAACCTCCCTGATATTCACTAATAGAGGATCTTTGCGAAAAGGAACAGTAATATCTCAGACAAGACTAAGAGTACAATGCTGGAGGTGAGATGGGCTGGTAGGTGGAGATTTATAATCAGGGTGGCAGAGGGTCTCATAAAACCCACGGGTAAGAAAGCAGCTAGACCAGGAATGGACTGGAACCTGGAAAACAAGAGTGAGCGGATCCTGCTTCTCATTTCTATTTTTCTCTGTACCGGTCGGTATTTTATTTTCTCTCCTTGTCTCCCTCTCTCACAGCTATCTCAGCTTCTCCATCCTGGCAGAAAAACGGAGCAGCCCTAGAACAACCAGGTCTATAGTCCAAACCATACTCAGAACGACACTGGGTCTCCCTGGATCCCAATTCTAAACTCCTAAAAGGAGAATCTGATTGGCCCAGCTTAAGTGAGGGGCACACTCTTGATCCAATCAGCTGTGATGAGGGGCAGGACGGCATAATGCAAAAGGAGGGCTGGCCATCATCGGCTAAGCAGTGATCCTAAGCAAATGCTACCGAGCAAGCGTGTGTATCCAAAGGCCTAGAAAACTGGCTTCTCAATGGCCAAACCGGGTCCTCAAAACAGTGGTCCCTGGCATCAGTCTTTAGTATAGTAGCCATCCAAATACCACGTGAAGAATTTTTTCTTTACACTTTTTCTTTGAACTGATGCTAATTTTTTTTTCTTAAAAAATAGCATTGAGGGGTGCCTGGGTGGTTCAGTAAGTTGAGCATCCAACTCTTGATTTCAGGTCAGGTCATGATCTCATGGGTCATGAGATCAAGCTTGCGATGGACTCCAAGAGTCTGCTTAAGGATTCTGTCCCTCTGCCTCTCTCTCTCTCTCTCTCTCTCTCTCTCGTTCTCTCTCTCTCAAAATAAATCTTTAAGAATAGCATTGGGTATAATAGTATAATATGAGCTTAACTAGGAAAATTAGATGTTTTTTTCTAATACTGATTTAAATCCATGCATGTTACTAAAACCAAGAATGGGGGCACCTGGGTGGCTCAACCTGTTAAGTGTCTGCCTTTGGCTGGGGTCATGATCGCAGGGTCCTGGGATTAAGCCCTGCATCAGGCTTCCTGCTCAGTGGGAGTCTGTTTCTCCCTCTGTCTCTCCCCCTACTTGTGCTCGCTCTCTCTCTCTCTCTCTCTCTCTGTGTCAGATAAATAAATAACATCTTATTAAAAATAAGTAAATAAATAAAAATAAAACCAAGAATGCACAACCTGGGCCATAGAAAAACCCCAGTGTTATGTATCCCTTACTTCAGTAGGTACTAGGCACTCTAAGCTTTGGAGTCTCTTCCCTGTTTTCTCTGTCCCATGTAGCGAGATCTTCTACGTTCAAATTGTTCAGACAGTTTTGAATCCATTCCTGTTTCATTCTTCCTAAAATTAAATTATTCTGACTTGAAAATTACATGTTGTTGAGAAATTGGCTTTTGATGTTTCTCTGAGCTCTTCACACCAACTTTTTAAAAATATACCCTGCTCAGTTTTTTACTCATTTATTCTAGTATTGACTACAGTGGGAGACTCTTAAGGATGGATTTGGCTCATGTTTCAACCATGTTAAAACCTTGGTTTTAAAGGTCAATGCAGATAAATACCTAATACATACTTTGAAAGATCTTAAGTTCCGGGGATACAAAAAAATGAAAAACCCTTGAGCCTGCCCTCAAGCAGCTCCCAGGATCTCAAGGGAAAACAGAAACCTCAATAAACAATGGCAGTGAACAGGATAAGCATCCTGTAGGGGTCCACCAGGCACCCTGCGTCCCCCACTCCAGAAGATGCAGAGTAAAAGGTAAGGGCAGGATGGTGAATCCATGAAGGGACTGGAAAATGAGACGTGTGTCTACCTGGAGGGAACCATTCAAATCGGAGGAAAGAACAAGCACAAAAGTCTTGAGGCAAGAGCTTGCTGGGAAGATTCCAAGAAAGCTGGAGCTATCTGTAGCTGGAACAGAGTGAGCAAGGGGAAGAGCGATAGGAGGATGGAAACAGAGAAGCAGTTGGGGGATGGTCTGTAGGTCAGGTGGGACCTTATGGAGGACTTTGGCTTTTCCTTGGCCTGAGACAGGAGCTGCTGGGGTTTTTAGGCAGAGGAATGACCTATTTTAAAAGGCTTTCTTGGAAAGAGTGGAGGAGTCAGAAAAGAGTAGATTATAGAAGTCAAAGGTGAAGACGGGAAACTGTTAGATCCCTAGGAATTAACTAGCTGAGCCATAATGGCGGTTTGGACTCTGGATCCATTTTGAAGGTAGCACCAACAGAATTTGAGAAGACTAGATGTGGGGCGTGAGAGAAGGTGTGAAGTCAAGGTCACATGTAAAGTTATGACTTGAGTCACAGAGTGGATCAAGTTTCTAGCCACTGGAGCTGGTAGGTAGAAGGCTGCCACCAGGCTTTCGTTCTGGACGTGTCAAATGTTTGAGATGCCTGTGAAATGCATCCACATGGAGATAACAAGAGGGCAGTTGGACACAAGATGCTGGTGTTCAGGACAAGGCTCCACGCCGGATTAATTAATCAGTACAGACCCTATTAGTTCAGGACATGGCATATAGTAGGCATTCAATAAACGGTATATGCATGAATGCAATGATTTGCATCAGCCCAGATAATCCACATAGTGCTGGAAAGAGGTAGGCCTTTACACCCTACTCATGGTGGGTCCGTAAGAGTTTCCCATGAGAAGAAAAGCATTTTTTTGCCCTTATTCCAAATGATCGGCAAAATAAGATAGTGTGGTTTCACTTAGGTTGTTTTCTATCTCCAAGATAACATTAATAAACAAATTTGAAATCATACGAGTATGAACGTAAATTATTTACAGTGTACTTGAAGAGCTCAGAAGGGCTTTGTAAGGTAAATAATTTATAAACTCATAGAAAGAGTTTCTTTTTTCACTAATTAAGGGTGAAAATTTTACCAATAAATCATGAGAGGTTTCGGGAAATATGCAGAGTGGAGATCAATTCGGTACAATAAACATTTACTGAAAAACTACTGTGTGCCAGACACTTAGCTGGAGACGAGTGGTTCAAAGACCTGTACTGTGGCATTTCCACTTTAAAGGAGCTGCCCGTGCGGCAGGAGAAAGAGCGTCCCTTGGACCAAGTGTCAAGACTAGGGCCCACGTTGGTGCTGCCCACCACTGAGTTTTGATGCTCGGCTTTGCCGATGCAAGGTGGGATGGTAATTCCCCGCCCTCTCGGGGGCAAGGCCTGACCATGTGCCTTGCCTTAGCCAATGAAATGTAAACGAAAGCCCGCTGTGTTACTTCCAGCTGGAAGCCGTAAGAGGCAGTGAGTGATTTGCCATGGTAATGGGCTCAATGTTTGCAACCCCCAAAAGTCATAGGTTGAAAGGTAATCTCCAAAGGGATGCCATATAACATGGCGGAGCCGTTGGGAGGTGGTTAGGTCCTGGAGCGGGAACTTACAAATAGGATTAGTGCCTTTCTAAGAAGCAGCCAGAGAGCTAGCTCACTCTCCTTCTGCCATGTGAGGGTATGATGAGAGGTCTGCAGTCTGCAACCCAGAAGACTGACTCTCACCTGAACTCAACCATGCTCGCCCTCTGATCCCAGAAGTCCAGCCTCCAGAACCATGGATTTAATAATTTAATAATTAAAACAATTTAATAATAAATTGTTATTATTTATAAGCCACTCAGTCTGTACCTGAACTGCAAGGAGTGTCCTGGTCTGCGGTCACGGTGACACAAATGCATGTTAAGGGGTTGCTTCCTCCAACCCAGGCCCATCAGTGACTGCTGCAAGCCAAGCTTCCCCCGGAAGCGACCTGCCGGATCTACAGCATGAACAGGAAATAACCGTGTGTGTGTGTGTGTGTGAAGCCACCAACACTTAGGGATTGTGAATTACCACAGAGTCTATCCCATCCTAAATGATACCAACCCTATTTTGATAAAGGATACATCCTTTGTGAATTTCCACGTTTCGAATACCCCTGTAATCCCTCCTCCTTTTATTTATCTAGTCCTGTTTTAAAATATAATTTCTGCCCTGTGTTTCCCAAATCATGTTTTTTGTTCATAGAAACAAAGCCATGGATCCAAGCTGTCAGTTAAATACTTTCCTCCACTCTTCAATTTATTTAAAAATTCCACTTTCCAGCTAGAATCCTATCTTTCTGTCTTCAATTGCCCTTCTCCTATATACTTTTTTTGTGCAAGTCATAGCCTACACCAGAAGCAAATTTGTAGCTGTTAATTACACAAGCATTTCCTGGTGGGTGTAGAGTAGAGGCCAAGGGAATCATGTGAAACCTACACGGCAGCTGGCTAACAGAACGATCTCAGCAAAGCTTATGAATACCTGACCATAGGAGACTCTTAGCTCTAGGAAACAGACTGAGGGTGGCTGGAGGGGTGGGGGGTAGGAGGATGGGGTAACCGGGGGACGGGCATTAAGGAGGGCACGTGATGGAATGAGCACTGGGTGCTACATACAACTTATGAATCACTAAACTGTACCCCTGATACTAATACTACACTGCATGTTAACTAAATTTAATTTTTTAAAATATTTATTTATGGGGGGCAGGGAGCATGAGCAGGGGGAAGAGCAGAGACAGTTGCAGCCTCTCCACTGAGCAGGGAGCCCTCCTTGATCCCAGGAGGGTCCTGAGATCATGACCTGAGACAAAAGTAGACACTTAACCGACTGAGCCACCCAGGTGCTCCAAGTAAATTAAATTTAAATACAAAATTTTGTTAAAAAGGTTACGAATGCCTGCCTATTCATCAAGGGCCCTCCAGGGACTAGCAAGTTAGCAAAACCATGGAAAGTATGCTGTTTCTCTGTGTTTTGTTGCCTGCCCTCTTTCTAGTGCCTCGAAAATGTGTGGCACAGAGTAGATGCTAAATGAACATTAACAGGGAGGGAAAAGGGAAGGAAAAAAGAGGAGAAAGTCAAGAAGGAGAAATAAAGGAAGGCAGGAAGTGCACAGAGGCAGAAGGTGTGAAGGCTTTCTGGGGACGAGAATAAAACAAAGGCCATAAGATACTTTTCTTAAACAGTTCTGGGAAAGTTCCACCATCATTAATTTCAGAGCATAAGGAGAATTTCTGTGCAGGTCAGCAGTTCTTCTAATGGCTTGGAAAATCTACGCTGGATCAAGGGCAAATGCTACCTATAGCAAAAGTACTAGGTATTTCCTTAAGAGCAACCAAGTGCCATTTCAACTGTTATGGTAGACTGAGTTGGGAAAGGTCAAGGCGAAGAGAAATAGAGAAAATATGCTCATAGCAGTGGTGGGGCCAAGATGGGATGGGGGAGGGGAGGCCATCGAGGACTTGAGCCTGCCTCCAACCAGATAAAATCCATTATCCTCAAAAGTCAGGCCAAATCAGCAGTAACAAGATATCTTTGTTTTTATTAATTGACATCTTCTTGATCTTAAGAAAATATGACTACAAGCTACTTACTTTTCTAAACAGCAATTTTATTGATCCGTAACACAACCTGAACGACAGTGTTCTTTCTGCAAAAATCCAGCTTTAGGACAAACGCCATCAGCTCTACCAGGTTGCTCTAGGACTGAATTTTGGAGCAGACCTTGGCTAAGAGTGAATTATTTATTTCCAGCATCAGCACCAACAAATACAGGGGCCCCAGCCTCAGATGCCCACTGCCCCAGCTCCAACATGGGGGCTATTATTAGATGCTGATTTCAACCACTGGCTCATGCATTTGTTGATTACAACACACAATATCAATTTTCACTTACCTACCTGGAGATGGGAGAAACCCAGTCTTCGCTAAGACAAGTTTTGACTCTCAGGATAAGAAATCCAAAATCTCGGGGCGCCTGGGTGGCTCAGTGGGTTAAAGCCTCTGCCTTCGGCTAGGGTCATGATCCCAGAGTCCTGGGATCGAGCCCTGCATCGGGCTCTCTGCTTAGCAGGGAGCCTGCATCCTCCCTTCTCTCTCTCTGCCTGCCTCTCTGCCTACTTGTGATCTGTCAAATAAATAAAAAAAATCTTAAAATAAAAAAAAAAGAAAGAAATCAAAAATCTCACTGAGGGAAATTTCTTAAAGCTGGCACTCGGAAGCACAGTGTGGACACGGAGGCTAGAGAGTGGCAGGGTTCCACGATCCCCCTGTCTTGTTTCTCCCCCATGCACAGTTCCCATTCCCATGATCACTTCTTGCTCCAAAACTGTTGCTGGAGCACCAGCTATTATATCCACATTCCAGCCATCAGGAAGGAATTAGATGGGGAGACGGGAGACAAAGAAGCACCCACTAACCTCTTTTTAAATACATTTCTCAGAAATTATCACTTCCTTTTACAACTAATTAGACAAGAATTCAGGTTCATGGTCCCACTTAGGAGCAAGGGAACCTGGGAAATCTTGCTCTATTTGGGGCTTCTATGTGCCACTCAACAATTAAAGGTCAATTACTAGGGAAGAAAGGGGAATAGCACTGAGGGATAATTGGTACTTCCACCCACTCCAATATGGTTTATGCCAGATTTTAATTTGTCTTACTCTGCCTCTTCTCAAGTGCTAAGAAAAATAATGAGATATATAAAGTTTTCTGAAACCATGAAACCGAACTCATTTACCTTTATAATTTTCTATTAATCTACTACCAGAATTCATTTTACATTTAATTCCAGCCTCTAACACTTTAATGCCATCTCTTTAGTCTTTACACATTAGTGGTCTCAGCCTTGTCAGACTTTTTCATCTCCTTTATGTTCATTTATTTTAACTTTTAGTGGTTCTTCTAGCCAATCCTTTATCCTTTTTATTACAAGAGCATGAAATTTCATAATCCCCTAGAGCTTTGTTAGTCAGCTGCTACAAGGTTCTTAACCTTCACTAATTTATTTCCTCATTTTTGACTTTCAGATCTGAAGCATGCCTTAATATTTTGTTTTTGAATTCGAAAGTAACTTTTATTAAGTAGGTTTATTGCATTAATAGATTTTTATTTCAGTTTTTGCCATTATACTTAAGTTCTCTGCCAGTTATGCTGGAGATTGCTTTAATAACGATTTATAATGCTATGCAATATAATTTATATTATAATATAATAAAATGTACATAATATAATAAAGCAAAGAGTCATCTTATAAAACTTTACCTGGAAATTGCTTCAAAGAAGCATGTATTTTTTAACTCCCAAATACACCATTTTATTGATATTTATTATAATAGGAAATTCCTAAACAAGAATAGCTTCCCTTTTTAAGAAAAATAATAATAAAGACAGTGCCCCTTAAAATAGTACATAGGTTTTGATTTTTTATTTGCCTCATCCTTCCTTCTGTTTTGGCTTCTCAAAGGCAGAGAGAGGATTGTTTTTCCTTCATCATACAATTACATGAATGATCAATACCCAGCTGCAACCATCTCTAATTCAGGTTACAACAGCAAGAACGATCGTGTTGGCATTAACTGAGATATATATGTGACAATAAAATAATACTAATAATTATAAAACACTCTCTCCTCCTCCACTGAAAATCTGGCAGGGATTATAGAAAGACTGATCAAAATGCAAATGTTAGACATCTATTTGCGCAGCAGCGAAAAGAAAAACCAAAGCATGAACTTGAGGACTTTAAACCTTCTGGGCTGTAAAGTGATACCAATTCAAGGAAAATAACAACAATAATAATAATAATGGTCACCAGAGGGCTGCACTCTGATAGTATTTCTCTTCAGGCAAGAACCTAGAACTATCGAGGAATATGCGTTCCGCAACGCGCCTCCCCCGGGCTCCCAAAAAAACCTCAGTGGTTTAAAGCAAGAACTTTCATTTAGTTCCTAAATCTGCAAATTAGCAGTTGGGGTGGGGAGGTTCTGCTGATTCCAGCGAGGCCTGTTTGATCTTGGCTGGGATTCACAGGTGAGACCTGACTGTTTTCTGAGTGGGATGCAGGGGTGGGGGGGGGATGGCGGGAGGGAGAATGGGGGGATGGGGGAGGCCGGCTGGTTGCTGTGCAGGGCCCTCCAGCTCTGATCCACATGGTCTCTCACCCTCCAGGCCCCTGGCTGGGGCTCGCTCAAATGACAGCAGAGGCACCTGGGTGGCTCAGTGGGTTAAAGCCTCTGCCTTCAGCTCGGGTCATGATCCCAGGGTCCCGGGATCGAGCCCCGCATCGGGCTCTCTGCTCAGCGGGGAGCCTGCTTCCTCCTCTCTCTCTGCCTGCTTCTCTGTCTACTTGTGATCTCCGTCTGTTAAAAAAATAAATAAAAATCTTTAAAAAAAAAAAAAAAAGGCAGCAGAGTTCGCAGAGCAGGAAAACGCCAAGCCCACTTGGGTAGTGCTTGCTGATGCCCTACTATCCAAAGCAGGTCAGGTTCCCAGCCCAGACACAAGTGGGGAGTGGGGAAACAGACTTTACTTCTTTATGGGCGGAGTGGACAATTGTGGGCATTTTATAATCATTTGATAAACACATCACACCCAGGGTATTCCTGATCTTTGCTATCATTTCTTGAATTTCCACAGCCCATTAAACATTCTATTCACTCCATTAATGAGTGCTCCTTTGTGCCATGCCCTGTTTTAGAAATACTGGACCAAACAAAAACTCTGGCCTCCTGAAGCTTACATTCTGGTGGGGGTATTTCCTAAACCAATAGACTTTGTTTAGGGTTTATCTATTTACTTCAGAGAGAGAGAAAGCAAGAGGAGGGAGGAGCAGAGGGAGAGGGAGACGCTCAAGCAGAGTCCTTGCTGAGCACAGAGCCCAGACCTCACCCCCCTGAGACCATGACCTGAGCAGAAATCAAGAGCCCCATGCTTAACTGACTGCACCACCCAGGTGCCTCCCAAACCAGTATATTTTTTAATTTATTTTATTTTGGTTATTTATTTGTTTGTTTCTACCGCAGCCAGTGTCTCTTCCTCCTGGAGCCAGTAATAGACCTCCACAGGTTTCCCCATTCCATGTCCTTCCCCTTCTCTTCGGGCAATAGCCTCCTCCCATTCTTTTTGAGAACCTCCTGTTCAGCCTCCCAGGGAGGTGGGCAGTGGGTGGGGTGCGGGGGGGGGGGGTGTCAAACTTGAAGGATCTCTTGCCAAAACCTATGAGAGGGAGATCCAGTCTGGCCAATCAAATACCTCATCCTCAACACAGTGATTGGTCCAGGGTTGGCCAATTGAGCCAGGCAGGACCAATCAGAGACATTCTCAGGAAGAGAAAGGAAGCTGCTTGAGAAAATCTAGCCTTAACGCATAGATACAATGTGAGTTAGCAATGCCAATAATGTTAGATACCTCATGAGAATAAGTCCACAAGAGGAAGGAAAGAAGGAAGGAAGGAAGGAGAAAAGAAAGAAAGAGGAAGAAAGGAATAAGAAAAAATAAAGAGAGAAAGAATTCTGGTGATGTCGTTTGACCTCCTGGAAACAACCATGCCAAAGCCATTTCCACACACACACACACCCCCACCCTTGGATTTATAAAGAAATTGCTTGTCAAGCATGAATTGGGTTTTTGTCATCCACACCAAATGAGTTGTAAGTAATACAACCTTCCAGAATTTAACACTGCCCTCCCAACCTCCGAAAGCCAGCTAGAGCAAGCTAGATGCACTATTTACAGAACACTATGAAATACACACACACACACACACACACACACACACACATAATTCTACCATACAAACAAAGAGAAGATTTGGTAGAAAATAACTGCATGATACAACTACATTGTAACACCATAAACATACATTTTCTTTTTTAAAAAAAAAAGTTATTAATCTAAATAAGGACTGCCATTTCCAATTTTTTTAATAATCATTTAATTCTTGTTCATCCGTGGGTTCCCTTATAGCTAGTACTCATAGATAGCTCAAGAAAGATTTACAGGAAGGAAAATAAAATTGAACAAAATTGTATCTGGTGGGTCATTTTTTCCTACAAAGTCAAAAAAGATTAGCTTCGCCCCAGGTCTTAGAAAATTCCAAAACCCTTTGGACCATCGACTGAAACTTTTTTCTGAAGAAATACTAGAGATATTAAAATAACCATCCTAAAATCCACTCTTTTCTAGCTCCCTTGCCAAGGAACACCCAGCCACTTGAAGCATATTCCCCAATTACCCAACCCAGGCTTTCTCAAATGTATCCTATGAAATGTTACACACACACATATGCATGCACATAAACACATGTTAAAGACTCTGGAAAGGAACTTACTTAACTTTGTGTGAACTAGCATTTCCCAAACTTTTTTTTTTTAGCTTGTTACTCTTGTTAATGTTCATAAAACCAGTTGTCCATAGAGTAAATACTCGTCTACCACGTAAATTGGGTTCAGCAGACTTTTCCTGTAAGCGACCAAAGAAAAAAATAGTGTAGGCTTTGCAGGCCATGCAGTGTCTGTCACAACTACTCAGCTTGGTCATTGTAGTGGGAAAGCAGCCATAGACGATATGGAAACCGTGGGCATGGCTATGTTCCAATAAAACTTTATTTATACAAACAGATGGAGGACCAGATTGGGCCCATGGGACATAGTTTTTTGGCCTCTGTCTAGCCAGACAGGAGATATCAAGCCTAGAAAAGAAGAGTAAATAAGACCAGGGAATTAGAATCAATGTTGAGGTCCTACCTCCATGTATAGGCAGCATGGCCTTGAACCACTCACTGACCTTCTCGAAGCCCTTTTCCAAACGATAAAGTGAAGCATGTACTTTCAGACCTCTATTGAGTTTATATTTATACATGATTTCTCCAAGGGGATGATGTGCAAATATAGGTATATGCAATTTTAAAAAGTGGTCAGTTCAACACGTGGGCCAGCCCTAAGGTGAGAGAGTGAAAATATTCATAAACCGAAGTCAGGCAGCAAACACCACCCTCAGTTCCAAGGATGGGAGATTCAAAAACTAAGCCCCCGACTGGGAGTCAAGATGGCGGAGAAGTAGCAGGCTGAGATGGCATCAGGAGATGAGCTAGACAGCTTATCTAACCATTGCGAACACCTACAAATCCAATGGGAAATCGAAGAGAAGAAGAGCAACAATTCTAGAAACAGAAAATCGATCACTTTCTGAAAGGTAGGACCTGCGGAGAAGTGAATCCAAAGCGACGGGAAGATAGACCCCGGGGGGAGGGGCCGGCTCCCGGCAAGCGGCGGAGCGACCGAGCACAAAATCGGGACTTTTAAAAATCTGCTCCACGGAGGGACATCGCTCCAGAGGCTAAACCGGGGGGAAGCCCACGCGGGGTGAGCATAACCCCAGGTCTTCCAAGGTCACAGAAGGACCGGGGGTGTCTGAGTGTCACAGAGCTCACAGGTATTAGAGCGGGGAGGCCGGCTACAGAGACAGAGCTGAGGAGTGAGCTCTCAGCCCGGGGTTACCTTGTGCCGGTCGCAGGCTGGGTGGGCTCGGAGCGCGGCTGGAGGCCACGGAGACGGAAGGACCGGGCACTTTTCTCCTAGTGCGAGCAGTTGAGCGCTTTCCTCCAGGCGCGACCCCAGGCCAGGGAGGCGGGGCGGTTGGGCGCTTTTCTCTGAGGGCCACTGAGGAGCGGCGCCTTGAGCTCTCGGCTCCTCCAGGCCGGAGACTGGGAGGCCGCCATCTTCATTCCCGTCCTCCGGAACTCTACGGAAAGCGCTCAGGGAACAAAAGCTCCTGAAAGCAAACCAGAGCGGATTACTTAGCCTGGCCCCTGGCAAGGGCGGTGCAATTCCGCCTGCAGCAAAGACACTTGAGAATCACTACAACGGGCCCCTCCCCCAGAAGATCAACAAGAAACCCAGCCAAGACCAACTTCACTCACCAAGAAGAGCGGAATTCCACAGGAGGAGAAAGCAAATCTTATCTGGACAAAATGACAAGGCGGAAAAACTCACCACAAAAAAAAGAACAAGAGGCAGTACCGAAGGCTGGGGACCTAATCAATACAGACATTGGTAATATGACAGATCTAGAGTTCAGAATGACGATTCTCAAGGTTCTAGCTGGGCTCAAAAAAGGCATAGAAGATATTAGAGAAACCCTCTCTGGAGAGATAAAAGCCCTTTCTGGAGAAAAAGAGAACTAAAACCTAACCAAGTTGAAATCAAAAAAGCTATTAATGAGGTGCAATAAAAAATGGAAGCTCTTACTGCTAGGATAAATGAGGCAGAAGAAAGAATTAGTGACATAGAAGACCAAATGACAGAGAATAAAGAAGCTGAGCAAAAGAGAGACAAACAAATACTGGACCACGAGGAGAGAATTCAAGAGACGAGCGACACCATAAGACGACACAACATTAGAATAATTGGGATTCCAGAAGAAGAAGAAAGAGAGACGGGAGCAGAAAGTATATTGGAGACAATTATTGGAGAGAATTTCCCTAATATGGCAAAGGGAACAAACATCAAAATCCAGGAGATGCTAAGAATGCCCCTCAAAATCAATAAAAATAGGTCCACACCTCGTCACCTGATAGTAAAATTGACAAGTCTTAGCGACAAAGAGAAAATCCTGAAAGCAGCCCGGGAAAAGAAGTCTGTAACATACAAGGGTAAAAACATTAGATTGGCAGCGGACCTATCCACAGAGACCTGGCAGGCCAGAAAGAACTGGCATGATATATTCAGAGCACTAAACGAGAAAAACATGCAGCCAAGAATACCATATCCAGCTAGGCTATCATTGAAAATAGAAGGAGAGGGGCGCCTGGGTGGCTCAGTGGGTTAAAGCCTCTGCCTTCAGCTCAGGTCATGATCCCAGGGTCCCGGGATCAAGTCCCGCATAGGGCTCGCTGCTTTCGGGGAGCCTGCTTCCCCCTCTCTCTGTCTCTGCCTGCCTCTCTGCCTACTTGTGATCTCTCTCTCTCTCTGTGTCAAATAAAATCTTTAAAAAAAAAAAAGAAAATAGAAGGAGAGATAAAAATCTTCCAGGACAAACAAAAGCTGAAAGAATTTGCAAACACCAAACCACCTCTACAGGAATATTGAAAGGGGTCCTCTAAGCAAAGAGAGACCCCTAAAAGTAGTAGATAAGAAAGAAACAGAGACAATATACAGTAACAGTCACCTTACAGGCAATACAATAGCACTAAATTCATATCTCTCAATAGTTACCCTGAATGTTAATGGGCTAAATGCCCCAATCAAAAGACACAGGGTATCAGAATGGATAAAAAAACAAAACCCATCAATATTCTGCCTACAAGAAACTCATTTTAGACCCGAAGACACCTCCAGATTTAAAGTGAGGGGGTGGAAAACAATGTACCATGCTAATGGACATCAGAAGAAAACTGGGGTGGCAATTCTTATATCAGATCAATTAGATTTTAAGCCAAAGACTATAATAAGAGATGAGGAAGGACACTATATTATACTCAAAGGGTCTGTCCAACAAGGAGACCTAACAATCTTAAATATCTATGCCCCTAACATGGGAGCAGCCAACTATATAAACCAATTAATAACAAAATCAAAGAAATACATCGACAGTAATACAATAATAGCAGGGGACTTTAACACTCCCCACACTGAAATGGACAGATCATCTAAGCAAAAGATCAACAAGGAAATAAAGGCCTTAAATGACACACTGGACCAGATGGGCATCACAGATATATTCAGAACATTCCATCCCAAAGCAACAGAATATACATTCTTCTCTAGTGCACATGGAACATTCTCCAGAATAGACCACATCCTGGGTCATAAATCAGGTCTCAACAGGTATCAAAAGATTGGGATCATTCCCTGCATATTTTCAGACCACAATGCTCTGAAGCTAGAACTCAATCACAAGAGGAAATTTGGAAAGAACGCAAATACATGGAGACTAAACAGCATCCTTCTAAAAAATGAATGGGTCAACCAGGAAATTAAAGAAGAATTGAAAAAACAAATGATAGTGAAAACACAACGGTTCAAAATCTGTGGGACACAACAAAGGCAGTCCTGAGAGGAAAATATAGAGCAGTACAAGCCTTTCTCAAGAAACAAGAAAGGTCTCAAATACACAACCTAACCCTACACCTAAAGGAGCTGGAGAAAGAACAACAAAGAAAGCCTAAACCCAGCAGGAGAAGAGAAAGATCAGAGCAGAAATCAATGAAATCAAAACTAAAAAAACAATAGAACAAATCAACAAAACTAGGAGCTGGTTCTTTGAAAGATTTAATAAGATTGACAAACCCCTGGCCAGACATATCAAAAAGAAAAGAGAAAGGACGCAAATAAATAAAATCATGAATGAAAGAGGAGAGATCACAACCAACACCAAAGAAATACAAACAATTATAAGAACATACTATGAGCAACTCTACGCCAATAAATTCGACAATCTGAAAGAAATGGATATATTTCTAGAGACATATAAACTACCACAACTGAACCAGGAAGAAATAGAAAACCTGAACAGACCCATAACCAGTAAGAAGATTGAAACAGTCATCAAAAATCTCCAAACAAACAAAAGTCCAGGACCAGACGGCTTCCCAGGGGAATTCAACCAAACATTTAAAGAAGAATTAATTCCTATTCTCCTGAAACTGTTCCAAAAAATAGAAATGGAAGGAAAACTTCCAAACTCATTTTATGAGGCCAGCATCACCTTGATCCCAAAACCAGACAAAGATCCCATCAAAAAAGAGAATTACAGACCAATATCCTTGATGAACACAGATGCGAAAATTCTCACCAAAATACTGGCCAATAGGATCCAACAGTACATTAAAAGGATTATTTACCACGACCAAGTGGGATTTATTCCAGGGCTGCAAGGTTGGTTCAACATCCACAAATCTATCAATGTGATACAATACATTAATAAAAGAAAGAATAAGAACCATATGATACTTTCAATAGATGCCGAAAAAGCATTTGACAAAGTGCAGCATCCCTTCCTGATTAAAACTCTTCAAAGTGTAGGGATAGAGGGCACATACTTCAATATCATCAAAGCCATCTATGAAAAACCCACCGCAAATATCATTCTCAATGGAGAAAAAATGAAAGCTTTTCCACTAAGGTCAGGAACACGGCAAGGATGTCTGTTATCACCACTGCTGTTCAACACAGTACTAGAAGTCCTAGCTTCAGCAATCAGACAACAAAAAGAAATTAAAGGCATCCAAATTGGCAAAGAAGAAGTCAAACTATCACTCTTTGCAGATGATATGATACTATATGTGGAAAACCCAAAAGGCTCCACTCCAAAACTGCTAGAACTTGTACAGGAATTCAGTAAAGTGTCAGGATATAAAGTCAATGCACAGAAATCAGTTGCATTTCTTTACACTAACAACAAGACAGAAGAAAGAGAAACTGAGGAGTCAGTCCCATTTACAATTGCACCCAAAACCATAAGATACCTAGGAATAAACCTAACCAAAGAGGCAAAGAATCTATACTCAGAAAACTATAAAGTACTCATGAAAGAAATTGAGGAAGACACAAAGAAATGGAAAAATGTTCCATGCTCATGGATTGGAAGAACAAATATTGTGAAAATGTCTATTCTACCTAAAGCAATCTACACATTTAATGCAATCCCTATCAAAATCCCATCCATTTTTTCAAAGAAATAGAACAAATAATCCTAAAATTTATATGGAACCAGAAAAGACCTCGAATAGCGAAAGGAATATTGAAAAAGAAAGCTAAAGTTGGTGGCATCACAATTCCAGACTTCAAGCTCTATTACAAAGCTGTCATCATCAAGACAGTATGGTACTGGCACAAAAACAGACATATAGATCAATGGAACAGAATACAGAGCCCAGAAATAGACCCTCAACTCTATGGTCAACTAATCTTCAACAAAGCAGGAAGGAATGTCCAATGGAAAAAAGACAGCCTCTTCAACAAATGGTGCTGGGAAAATTGGACAGCCACATGCAGAAAAGTGAAATTGGACTATTTCCTTACACCACACATGAAAATAGACTCAAAATGGATGAAGGACCTCAATGTGAGAAAGGAATCCATCAAAATGTGGAGAACACAGGCAGCAACCTCTTTGACCTCAACCGCAGCAACTTCTTCCTAGGAACATCACCAAAGGCAACAGAAGCAAGGGCAAAAATGAACTATTGGGATTTCATCAAGATCAAAAGCTTTTGCACAGCAAAGGAAACAGTTAACAAAACCAAAAGACAACTGACAGAATGGGAGAGATATTTGCAAACGACATAGCAGATAAAGGGCTAGTATCCAAAATCTATAAAGAGCTTAGCAAACTCAACACCCAACGAACAAATAATCCAATCAAGAAATGGGCAGAGGACATGAACAGACATTTCTGCAAAGAAGACATCCAGATGGCCAACAGACACATGAAAAAATGCTCCACATCACCCGGCATCAGGGAAATACAAATCAAAACCACAATGAGATATCACCTCACACCAGTCAGAATGGCTAAAATTAACAAGTCAAGAAATGACAGATGCTGGCGAGGATGCGGAGAGAGGGGAACCCTCCTGCACTGTTGGTGGGAATGCAAGCTGGTGCAACCACTCTGGAAAACAGTGTGGAGGTTCCTCAAAAAACTGAAAATAGAGCTACCCTATGACCCAGCAATTGCACTACTGGGTATATATCCTAAAGATACAAACGTGGTGCTCCAAAGGGGCACGTGCACCCGAATGTTTATAGCAGCAATGTCCACAATAGCCAAACTATGGAAAGAGCCTAGATGTCCATCAACAGATAAATGGATAAAGAAGATGTGGTATATATACACAATGGAATACTATGCAGCCATCAAAAGAAATGAAATCTTGCCATTTGCGACGACGTGGATGGAACTAGAGGGCATTATGCTTAGCTAAATAAGTCAATCGGAGAAAGACAACTATCATATGATCTCTTTGATATGAGGAAGTGGAGATGCAATGTGGGGGGGTTGGGGGGGTAGGAAAAGAAAAAATGAAAGAAGATGGGATTGGGAGGGAGACAAACCATAAAAGACTCAATCTCAAAAAACAGACTGAGGGTTGCTGGGGGGAGGGGGGACAGGAGAGGGTGGTGGGGATATGGACATTGGGGAGGGTATTTGCTATGATGAGTGCTGTGAAATGTGTAAACCTGGCAATTCACAGACCTGTACCCCTGGGGATAAAAATACATTATATGTTTATTAAAATTAATTAATTAATTAATTTTTCAAGAAAAAACTAAGCCTCCGGGGAATTCGTGAAGTTTGGGGAGACACTTCCAGTGTATGCAGTGAGGTTTGGGTCTATCTAGCCAATGCCCAAGGGCCAGAGAGACCTGGTGGACATCTTGTTTCCACGAACCTACCAGAAGCTACATTTGGGTTCATGTTGAGTCTACAGAGACGCAGAACCCTGCCATCCGACTTGCTCACAAACACCTATTTTTGTTAATCATTCTTCGCCTGGAGCCTCTGATGAGCAAGTAGACCAGCAGAAGGTTCTGTTTGCCTTGTCTTGGTAGGACAAAATGAAGATGAAGCCACACAGAGTGCTGGGTTACAATCTGTGGTTTGGTCTTTGTGGATTGGACTTTTTTTACCCAAATATTTGCTTTCAGAAAGTTTTCTTCACACTCATACTGGCAGAATTATATTTTTACTTCACCACACTAACTGTGTTCATAATTTCGATTTTTACTGCATAATGTAGCGAGATCTTTTCCATTCATTCTATTTTTTTTTTTAACATGAGGAAATGACAGAAGAAAAGAGATAAAATGCTCAAATCCCTCCAGAGTTCCCCTTTTGCTCCACAGGGACCTAACATTTATCATGATTAATTTTTTTTCTTTTAAAAAAAAAAAAAGAAATGAATATTTCTTTGTCAGGTAGAAGCTTTTAGTCATCCTGACACCAGGATTTCACGCAGCAAAAATATTACTAATACTATTTTCCCTCTGAAGTGCATTTGTTATCAATATGCACTTAAACTGGTGATCAAGTCTGCTAGGAGAGACACCTGCTCTGCATTTTCTATCTGTTTAATACCTTAGGGATACATCACTTAATAATTTAGTGCTAAACCATTTAGCATTTTAGCCCATCATCGCTTATATTACACACAGGATTTCAGTAATGTCTGATAAAATTATGTGTTAGCTGCCTTATGTGTGTGTAAAACTTAATAAGTCTTCTTTACCCCCTCAAGTTTAATAACTGATTTTCTTACATTTATGGATGTGAAATTTTATTGCTCATGGATATAGTTTGAACCTAAATCTTCATATCTTATAAATTGATTTTTAGTTTCCTTTTTGACCTTATGAATTTCAATCAGACATTGACCTCTTGTTGCTCATGAATCTGACTGATTTAATGCCTTATAACAATAATAGTGGAGAAAAGCATTATCATAAGAGCCCACAGGGTTTGCAGAAACCCATAACTAGATCTTGGAGGCCTCAAGCAATAATAATTCTTGACCTAAGACCGTTCTCTAAAGCCGGCATTCTTTACTGTACTAGGATGGCCCATCCTTGTTGCAGCTTAACTAGGCTGAGCAATGGCAACGTGTCCAAAGGAGGTTGGCTAACATGGTTTCGTAGAGACAGGCTTGAACATAAACCAGTAATAGGAAAGATACAGGCCCTAAACTGTATCTCAATTTTATCACGATTGGAAAGAAAAGGGAAACAATATATTGGAACTGTCGATTGGGGTGGAGGGAGGCATTGTAAAGATTTTAGCTTGATTTAAAAAAAATGAAAAATTAATATTCATTGTCTTAACAGACTGTATTGTTACTACTCTGTCTCATATTGTGACTGCCGAGTCTTTAGTCTAAATGCAAGAGTTGAAGGATCGTTCCTTTGTTTCCCTGGCTATGCTAATTTAATCTAATTGGTTTACTGAATAACTGGGTGTTGATGTTCATTATTCCTTATTAAGGAAGACTCTTAAACCCAAAACAAAAGCAGCTCTTCTTCTTTTGTTCTCCCTTTTTATTATGAACACAGGGGTCCAACTTTTTGCTGCGCGGTGATCAACACTTCTCAAAAGATAAAACACCTAAGATGTGGCTTACCCAAGAGCTTCCCCTCCATGATTCATTCTCTCAAAAATCTAAAAATCCTCCAAATTGCTACAACAGAACACTGGCAGCGGAATGCTGACTAAAACAGAAAATTACTTGGGGAGAATAAATCTCTCTGCCGAGAGAACTTAAGTATATGCCCTATTTTACACTCTTGCTTTGTAGGTAGCTGCTTAAAAAGAAAAGGCAAGCAGACCTTCCGCTGTCGTAATCTGAATGAGCCCCGCCTCAAATCCTATATGGAGTTCGACTATTGGGATTTCAAAGTACCCAAGACACTCACACTCACACCCCATTTCACGCACCATAATACGAGAGACTCAGAACTACGGTCCTTCATCCTGTTCACCAAGATTTCTAATTCTCCTTCCAACCACAGGACAGGATTCCACTTGCCTACCCATGTGGCTGCTCTGGCCAATGAAATGTGAACAAATGCACCTAAAAGTCAATGGCCCGATCACTTCCCCAATGTCCTCTTCTACCTGGATTTCACATGAGCAAAAAGTTAATATTTAATCCTATGAGACCTTGGCATTGAAGCCTTTTGTGACCTGCTACACCTAACCCTTTCTCCAATCTTCATGTTTGGGAGAAGATAGCCTCTGCATAAGGAAGTAGGGAGAGGGATAGATGACATGGAGGTAGAAATGACTGACTACCTGATCCCAAACAGCCACCCTACTGGTGATGTATCTTTAAGCTAAAACATTGCTACAAAAGGATCCTACTGAAGATAAATAATAATAATAAAAAATAATATATGTAATATATAATAAGAAATATTATATAATATATAAATAATAAATATATAATAATAATAATAAATTAAAATAATAAAAATAAATAAATATTTACAATTAGTAGTCATTAACCTATCAGAACGCATTAACAAATCTTTTCGCCTGAAAGGGTTGGGGTCCTAGGGTCAAAAGAGCAAAGGAAGGTCATCAGTTCAGAAGCTGAGGAACCATGTTTTTAAGAAAACCAAAGGAATCATAAGGAAAGCAATATGGGATGGAAACAAAGAAAGGTGCTGGAGTCCACCTTTCATCCACCTAACTTTTTTTTTTTTTAAAGATTTTTTTTTTTTAAGATTTTATTTATTTATTTGACAGACAGATCACAAGTAGGAAGAGAGGCAGGCAGAGAGAGGTGGGGGGAAGCAGGCTCCCTGCCAAGCAGAGAGCTGGATGTGGGGCTCGATCCCAGGACACTGGGATCATGACCTGAGCCAAAGGCAGCGGCTTTAACCCCCTGAGCCACCCAGGCGCCCCCATCCACCTAACTTTTGAACTGTTTTCCTGCGTCCTCTGTGGTGAACACAGGCTTAAAAGTTACAATACCCACCCCCCTCCAAAAGAGCCCGAGCGGCCAATGGCTCATTTATCCCTTGAACAAATGTTTTTGTACGACTGAGGGCTGCACATTTTCACACCACACTGTCAGGGGCTCTCACACGGATGCTGGCCTCCAGCCTCCGGCTACGGAAATACGTCAGGTCGAGCAATTCACTCCCGAGTGTTAATAGCAACGTGGAACCTCATCCCAGGGTGTCTGGAATGCTATGACTGAGCGTCCCGCACCTGGTCAGCCTTCACTGTGATCTGGCGGACCGGGAAACTCCAGGGTGACCCCGCTCCTCCAGCGGGAACTCAGATTAGAGGGAAAAAACTCCAGGAGAAGAAACTGTTATTTCCAGAAAGGGGGATGGCCACAGCCCCCCCAGAAACTATGAATGCCACTCTGGCCTCAAAACTACGAACACCAATAGTGATAAAAAATGATTTCTTACTCCTACGTTTAACTTTTACTTTTTAATTGTCTAAATTTTCCAGAAACACACCCTGCCTTTGACATTACATAAAAACACAAAATCACATTATCCTCTTTCCGCCCCGGTGGTATTCATCACTAAGATTATATTCTAAGCTTAAATAAAAACCAAAAATCTCAAAATCAGAGACAGTCAAATCAGCGGCTTGACATCTTGAAATCTGACCATCTGTTCCAAAGTTATGTGACTGCCTCTGGCAATAATATCCTGCGAGGGGGGGAGGTGGTGGAGGGGGGAGATTCAGTGACTTTTCTAAACTACATCGAATTATTTGCAGAAGATGGGACACAAATTATGAATAAGTCAGTATTTGTTTCTCCTGGTCATTTAAGAGCCTTTCCTAGTTCTATTTTTTAGGGTTCACCAGAAATGGGTTCTGTAGAGGAAGTCTCATGGTGTTTGGGATCTTTTCTTTTATTTCTTCATTTCCTTTCCTGGGCAGCCATACTACTCATGATAGCAGAGTGCTACCTGATGATATAAATCTGCCCCTCTCTGTTTGTCCTGCAGTTGCCTATCAACATGAATAAGCCACTTTGCATTAGAGCTTGGAAATTTAATTATAGGCGAGTCAATCCCTCTAGTTAAGGTAAACCAGAGCGGTGTAGTCATACCCAAAGGAATGCACAGCCAGGACATCTCCCTCGGCGACAACTAGGCCACCTCAAAGTGGGAAGGAAAACATTTTCCAAAGTGCATTTACATGGCCCATGAAGCCAACCGGTTTTCTTAAATATAAAAACATCCGCTTTTTAAACATCTTGTCTTATCACGATTGAGACTCTTAACAGTTAATTCTCACTGATGCTGTTAACATAACTAAAGAGAAAAACTCATTTCCTTCGTAGCTTCCTCTACCACAGGGTCATAATCTTAAATGGAACTCAAATCGCTAAGAGATTCTCTCTTAAAATAGACAAAGTACAGAAATAGATGAGAGTGAGGATAGTACCAGTTAATCTCGAATGCCACGTCCATAGTTCCCAAAATACTTTACATTTATCCCGGGTTAATAGTAATAAATAACATTCAGTGCCTGTTATGAACTTTAAATGGCTAGGCCCTTGATAGACATTACCTTTTTTAATCCATACAACTCTAAGAGCTAGGCATTTTCCCACTCACTTTACAGATATCACAACTGAGATTCAATTAAATAATTTGCCAATTACAATTCACTAGTTTTTCCAAAAACAAATTAAAGGACCTACAAAACTCTCATAACTTAAAAAAACACACATTTCACACATGCGCTATATAAACGTTCTCTCTCCTACTACCTGTGACATGTGTACCCCAGTTTAGAAAACTCAAGGGGAAAGGAAAAGACGTTTGCTGAACACCTCAATATGCCAAGCCCTGCATTTGTGTTTTCCAGATTGTCTCTTTCTTGGGTCTGCACAAACACAATCAGGCTGTGTTTCTACAACCAAGGCAGAGCTGGGACTTGAGCTCAGGTCTCTCTGAGAAGGGCATATGGCTCTGAACTTGGCTGTGTAAGGTACAGTCTCAGCTCTACCACTCACTAGCCGGGTGGCCTTAGACAAATCAGGAAATGAACCTGTTCACATTTCTCACAGTACTAGATCCCACCGGGTGCTGCTGCTCTTCCCCTGAAAATCCCATGAGATCAAGTGCACGGAGGTCGTGTCCCACGCAGAGCAAGTGCTTCTGGGAGCTAGTCTCCGGGAGAGACCCAGCGATGCCAGGATCCCGGAGTCACCGGGAGGGGCGGGTGTGTTGTGGAAGTAATTGTGTGTGATTTCTGAAACTGGTCACAAAAGGCTCTGTAGCTTCTGCCTTCGTCTCAACTCACTCTGGGCAAAGCCATCCGTCACACAGTGGAGACACTCAGGCAGACTTCTGGAAGGGCCAGAGGGAGGAGAGCTGCTGAGTCAGCACCACTTTCCACTTCTTGGAAGCGGACCCTTGTGTCCGCTAGCATCAAGCCTTCAGCCTGCAGTCTCTGGAGAGATCTCGAGCCACGTTGGTCTGTTATGCCACTTCTGAATTCCCAACCCAAAGAAACCGTGAGATAATAAATGGTTATTGTGATTTTTAAACTAAGGTCTGGAGCAGTTTGGTCTGCAGCCGGAGATCATTCATCCAGCGCTCCAAAAACCTTCAGCTCTTAGCAGAAACCAACGTTCATGTTCATTGTGCTTCACCAAGGAACCTCCTTCCACAAAGGAAAGACTGACTACTTTTGCAATACATTTCAAGCCGTCTCGCACAGTCTGGGAGATACGCGTCGGGAGCCGAGGTTTTTAGGGAGGGGGGCTCTAGAGGGCCCTACTCAGGCGACCACAGGCCTCATTCACACGCACGCAGGATCATCGATGGAGAAGTTCAGAACCCCCTTATCACCACCACCAGCCGGGACACCTGCCCTAACACGATCACAAATCAGGAGGCTACTTTGCATTTTCAATATCCATTTGCTCAGACCCCAGAAATGCCGCCATCTGTCCCCATGGTTCCCGCTGTTCATTGCATTGTTCCTTTTCCTCTGATTCCTCCCAGCAACATGAAACAAGGAAAGAGACACACGCAAAGCAATATTTCTCCTAAAGAATCCTGTTTTCCTGTATGGTGTATCTTTCCCATCGGAGGCACACGGGGAGCGGGAATGGGCTTAATATTTTTGTATTAACAAGACTCACAGTAGAAACATCCCTCTGCAGCCCTCACAGTCACAGCAAAATAAATCACCGTCTTATCAACCCATCTAAGCACGCCAGGTTCCGTCGTCCTGCACAACACTCCTCATCTATTGTTCCAGAAAAAGTTTCCGAACTACGAGAGGCCCTAGCTTTTCTCCCCCAGGTTCTAAAGATGAATACATCAATTTCTCTGCTGTCCTGCTCGGAGGGTAAGAATACCTCTGTGAACAAGTGGTCAAAATCCTGACACCCTGACACCCTCTTGACAGCATTTCCTGTTGCCGGGCTCACAACTGGGCACGGCCATGTTGGTGCTGACTGAGGGACACGACGGTTTTGCGTCAAGCACTAACCTAGCACTGACTTTGACCCTGGTGCACATGTTCGGTGTCGTCTCACAAGGTAGAAGGTCGGAAGAGCGATACCAGGGGCAAAGGAATAAAGGGAACGGAGCAGGAAATGCCAATGGAGGCACCAGGGGGCCGCCATTGTTGTTTAAAGAACAGACCACAATTTTGAAGCAAATTGAAGCAATTTATGAAGCAAATCCATGTTGAGCACCTGCAATGTGCCAGGCTCTGTGCTGGGTTGCTTTTGCCTGTGTTATCATCCCCTCCGTCCTCCGAGCAAACCAATCTGTTAGCACATGGTATGTTCACAGGACGGCAGAAGCCAGAGAGTGGAAAACCGTTGCCTATTTGCAGATGAATTGTGTTGGAATAGGGTCATGCTTTGGACTGAGGTGTGTTCCTCCAAATTCTTCTGCTGTAGTCCTAACCCCGACTCTGACTGTATCAGGGGAAAATACATTCAGGAGGTAAAAAGGTTAAATGAAGTCCTCAGAGCGGGGCCCTGATCGGACAGGACTGTGACCCTGTGAGAAGAGGAAGAGGTCTTTCCCTCTCTGTCCTTCTCTGCCCCTAACCCTTGTCCCCCACGTGAGGGCCCAGTGAGAAGGTCCTCACCAGCAAGTCAGGAAGAGGGCGTTCACCAGAACCTGACACGCTGGCTCTCTGACCTCACACTCCCAGCCCCCACAGCTATGAGAAAATTAATTCCTATTGTTTAAACTGCCCCGCTCCCCGTTCTATGGTATTTTGTTATGGCAGCCTGAGCTGACTAAGACAGCCCCAAAATCTAAAATATTTACTATGTAGCCCTTTACAGAGGAGGTTTGAAGACCTTAGAGATGTTCAAGGCCAGACAGAAAACCCCAAGAACCTTCGACCCACTGTCTACTCACCCTAGGGAGACCTGTGTTTCTCCCCAAGTAGAATGGTTTGGTTTGAAGGCCCAGATAGGTGCTTATGCGTTTTCCTTCTGCTTCTGTCTTTAGTCCACAGCAGTTCCAAAAATTTGGCATGCAAAGCACCAATCTGAAACATAACATGTCCTAAACTGAACTCCAGCTTCCTGACCCCTTCCCAAACCTGCTCTCCCACCTCAGCCAACTGCTTCTGCCATCTAGATTTCACACTGAAACCCTTGGTGCCTTCCCAGACTCCTCTTTCTCTCTCAAGCCCCGACCACCCAAACCACCTGCAGCCAAGCCCCCCTTCGAAGTCAGTCCAGAATCCAAACCCTCTCCCACAGCCGCTGCCACACACCATCTCCACCTGGGCTCCCACCTCACCCTTGACCTTCTCAGTGGGTGCTTCACAAGGAGCTGGTCTTTTCTGCCAAACCAGAAGTCAGACTGTTCCCCTGTTCTTCTCAAGACCTTCTACAGCTCTCAGGTCATGCTCCAAGTGAGAAGCCAGTGCCTGGCCCGACCTGCCCCCTCCACTCCCCTTGTCATATCAAGCCATTGCTCCCTCACACTCACTCTACTGACCTTCTGCTGTTCCGTAGACACGGGAGGCACCTGTCTTCCGTGAGAATGTTTGTCCCTCACGTGCCTCATGGCTCTCTCATCACGGCATCAAGTCTCCATCACTTCTGTGACTTCTTCCACAAGGACCCTGTTTACAGCCACAGACTCTCCAAAAAAGCCCATCATCCTGAACTGCTGAGGAAATGTGAGCAACTCATCCAAGCTCTCAAACTCTTGCCTATGAAATGAGAAAGCAGACAACAATAACACAGGGTTACTTTGGGAAAGAAACAAGATAATGCATGCACAGACATTCTGTCAGCTCAAAATCTCTAAACCAGGGATTGGCAAATGTCTTCCGCAAAGGGCCAGATAGTAAATATTTTAGGTTTTGAAGGCCATACAGTTTGTCCCAACTAGGCAATTCTTTTGGTATAGTACAAAAACAGCCATAGACAATACCTACATAAATGGGTGTGGCTATGTACCAATAAATCTTTATTTACAGAAACAAGCAGTGTGCCAGCTTTGTCCCAGGGGCTGTAGTGTGCAGATCCTGTTCCAAACCATTGCTTACTGTGATTATTGGTAATGATAAAGAAGCTACATCAAGGTGGAAAATGCCCCAGGGCACAAGACATACTATATACATTTGTATTTTATTTCTTGTTTGTTTTCTCCTGGTAGAACATAAGCTCTAGGGAGGCAGGGATCTTTATCCATTTTTGTGGGCCTTGTATGCTGCACCATTTCTAGCAACAAGAATAGCACATGGTGGGGCACCTGGGTGGCTCAGTGGGTAAACCTCTGCCTTCGGCTCCGGTCATGATCCCAGAAGGGTCAAGCCCCACATCAGGCTCTCTGCTCAGCAGGGAGCCTGCTTCTCTCTCTCTCTCTCTCTGCCTGCCTCTCTGCCTGCTTGTGATTTCTGGTTGTCAAATAAATAAATAAAATCTTAAAAAAAAATAGCACATGGCACATCATAGCCCTTCAATAAATATTTTTGAAGGAATGAATGGTTCTTATATTTTATCAGTGATTTAATAGGTTCTTCAAGTGTATTTTTAGAGTCTATGTGATTTTTGCTGTATACACTGATTTTAGAGCAGTGCTTTTCAACCAAGAGACATTTGACCATATCTGGAGATGTTTTTGCTTGTCATAATTGGGCAGGGGTGGTTCTACCAGCGTCTAGTGGGTAGAAGGCCAAGGATGCTGCTAAGTATCCTATAATGCACAAGCTAGACCCCCACACCATAAAATTACCATGCCCAAAATATCAAAAGTATTGAGGTTGAAAGACCCTGCCTAATGTTCCATGAAATCCAACTTCACAGTATGAACCAACATTTAAATGCACATACTCTATATCCATTAGAAGCTTAAACAAATCAGACATTTTTTTTCCTTCCCACATATACAAGCCAGTGTTAGAGAGTCAAGGGCTGCTAAGCGTTCTATGTAATATTCTACAATGTCTCTTACTCAGACAACTGAGGGCCTGTCACCTCACATTCACAAGATGGCTGCACTACCTCCAGCGTCACACCTCTGTTCTAGGCAAAAAAAAAAAAAAAAAAAAAAGGTGCGGGGGAGGGTCAGGAGGCAAAGGACATGATCCAGGTGAATGTGGCTGCCACTGCCTCCCACTCCTATGGAGCTCTATCCAATGACTTCCAATTACACCTTGTTGATCAAAACTGTGTCTCTATCTTCAAACTCAGAGTTCACAGAATGCCTACACATGCATTATTCCATCTGAGAAGTATGACTTTTAAACTAGGAATATTGATGCTACCAATTGTTGTTCTGTCAGTAAAGTGAATGGAAAATGGACATTGTATCAGCATCTAGCATTCTCTGCCATGTCTTCAGATATAGAATTTTCACATCGTATAAGAACTTCTCATAGCACACAAAGACATGAGAATGATCATCACAACAGGTTAGTATAAAAAAAAAAAAAAAGAAATCTGGCAACCACAAAAATACAGGGAGCCAACACTGTTGGTGTCCCACCCAGATCCTTTTAAGGGTCTGATACCCCTCCCTCCAAACAAAAGTAAAGATTGGCCACTAACAACTCAAACTTGAATCTTCTCTAGCGGATTGCCTGGGTTCCTCTCCACTGATAAATCATGTGTATACAAATGTTTACCTTAAGCACTGCTCCTAGGAAACCCAGGCTAAGACAACATTCATCAATAGAAGACTGATCATTTAGATTAAGATACAAGCATGTAATCATGAATGCCAGTCAGAATTAAGCAAAGCCATATACAATGATATCGACAAGATGTCTCTGATTGTTCATCAAAAAAAGCAAGTTGGAGAACATTATATATAATCTGCTCTGATTTTCCAAAATAAAAAAAAGGATAGGCTTCAATATGTTCAACTTTATTTAAATTTTTTCTATTAGGACACAAAATAAACTGTTAGCATTTGTTTTCTCCAGTATCTTTGTCATCATTTACTCTTCTGTATTGTTTAAATCAAGAAAAATGTGTTTTTCTCTTATGACTTGCAAAATTTTGCTAAAAGCACCTCCATGATCCACCATGAGCAAAGGTTGAAATTTCTGGTTAGCATAGCCTTTGCCATGAAAAGATTTCAAACTTTAAAAGAATTAAATCAAAGTCTCTGGTTTTAGTCCTGCTCTGCTATTTAGTAGTTAACTTAGGTAAGTCATTCCACCTCTCAGATGCTAACCTACAAAATAAAAGTGAAAATGAATAGATTAACCCACAGCATTATTTGAGGAACCGATGGAATAATGCACGTGTAGGTATCCTGTGAACTACGAGTCTTTAAAAGTTAGTTACCTTTGATACGGGTAATGATATTGAAAATGCGTCAAGACTTCAAATGTTCATGAATACAAATTAAACACTCTACTACTATGTGGTAGCCCAAGCCACAGTTCTGTGATGCAATTGAGAAAAATTGACAGTGGTTGATTCACATGGGAAGGGTGCCCGGGGAGCTCACAGAAACATGAAGGAAGACCGGAAGGAAAGACTTGTAAGGACGCACTCACGAAAGGTGGTTTTTCATTCAGAATTAGAGAAAACACATGTGACAGCTTTCCTAATAGTCTGATGAGGATGTGCTGTGGCCACACATGGGAGGGACTGCAACTTGTCAGGCCAGGACCACCGACCCTGCAGCTTCCAAGTCCTGGGGAGAGGCTGTTCCCATGAACATGCCCTGCTGGCCCTGCTGTTCCAGAAACATGAAATCCACTGTAGCATCACAAACAGATATTCCTCTGCCACTGTTTCCTGACCATCACTGGCCACGGAGGTGAAGAAGGAGTTTTTCCGGGGAGAAGTCTGGGACATGCTAGCTGCAAGGGAGTCTGGGAAAGTTAGTGGTTGACATGTTCAGTTTTGAATGAAAAGTTCTGATTCCAGCCAAGATTTATATGATGGGAAATTCTTTTAGAAGGAAATTCAGACACAATAAACAAACAAGCAACATGATCCATGCTACCTATTTTGTACAGATAGATACAAAATACCTATTTTGTACAGGTAGATACAAAATGCCTATTTTGTATAGACATAGATGTCCTTGTACGTAGCCAAAATCTACAACATTTTTATTCCTATATTTACAAATATATTTTTATAGATTGGGTTCCTGGGAAAGCTGACTCTGAGACAGAAACCTGTATCTGGGTTTTCTTAGGAAGTGTTCTAGTCAACCTCTAGGCGGGAAGAGGAGGGTGGGAGGATGCGACAGAGGGAGAAGTTGTGCTGTGACACACCTTCAGTGTGGGATTTGTAGCATTTTGGTGACAAGAGAGCTGCCACAATCCCAATCATCACAACCACATTCAAAGGCAGGAATTGGCGGTATAAAACACAGAAGAGACAGGGGGATTTTCCTCAAGTGGCTCTTTCCTTTCTCGGATCCCATATTTTCCCCAGAAGTCCCTGGAAGATACACCTTACATCTCTTTGGCCCAACTAGGTCCCATGGCAGGCCTTAGCTGAAAGAGAGGCTGGAAAGGTGAGCTCCCAGCCAAGAGGAGAGAGTCTGCCATGTTTGAATTAGGCTCACTAGCAAAATGACAAAACACGGTGCCCACCTTCACATTGCTTACAACCTTGCGGAGCTCTTGGTGAGCGCCTCCTGGTGCTAACCACTGAGGTAAGACTTTTATATTAAAAATCTCATCATCAGAAAGGATGAATACCCAACTTTTGTATCAACGTGGATGGGACTGGAGGAGATTATGCTGAGTGAAATAAGTGAAGCAGAGAGAGTCAATGATCATATGGTTTCACTTACTTGTGGAGCATAAGGAATAACGCAGAGGACATTAGGAGAAGGAAAGGAAACGTGAATTGGGATAAATAGGAGGGGAAGATGAACCATGAGAGACTGTGGACTCTGAGAAACAAACTGAGGGTTTTGGAGAGGAGGGGGAGGGGGGATGGGTGAGGCTGGTTGTGGGTATTAAGGAGGGCACGGATTGCATGGAGCACTGGGTGTGGTCTGTAAACAATGTATCTTGGAACACAGAAAAAATAAAATTAAAAAAATAAATAACAACATAAAAAAATCCATCTGAGTCTCATAATAGACCTATTAGGTGAGTTCTATTATCATGCCCATTTCACAGATGAGAAAACTCAAGTTCCATGAAGTCATAGGTCCAAGGTCACACAACTAGGAAGTAGCGGAGCTTCAACTCAAACCCAAGCTCACATGACCGCAGTCTGTATTCATAGCTGTTTCCCTGTGCTGCTTCCCAGCATGTGACAACATGCGTGCCTATACTAGAAAAGTGGTAAAAGGATATATCCAAAGGACCCAAGAGACTAGAAAGACTTCATAGAGGTCTGGGACCTGGGTTGGACCATATATGGCAAAGAAGGGCAGACAGAAAGCATCAATTCTAGGAATCTGCTTCTGGACGCAAGGAGAAAATTAAGCTGAAATGAAAATATTTGACCCAAACCATCTAGTGCCTTGCTACTTGATGTGTGGTCCACAAGTCAGCAGCACAAACATCACTTGGGAACTTATTAGACGTGCAAAGTCTCAGGCCCGTCTTAGATCTACTGAGTCAAAATCCACACTTCAGCAAGGCCCTCAGGTGATTCTCATGCACTTAAAAGTTTGAGGAACACTGTTCTGGAAGGTTCATTGATAGCTCAGGGTATGGAGTAAACAGAGTAAGCCCTGAATTCTGATTTGGAAACTAACGCTCTCTGTAGAATGGACTGGACATTATAATAATAAGCCAATCACCATGCTTTATACACATGATCTCATCCAGTCATCATGGACCATCACAAAACTATGGGCTACCCACCATTATTATTGGCAGATGAAGAAATTTATCTGATTTAGTAACTCAAACCAATTTCACATAACTCATAACTTGACAGAAATGAAGATGTGAAGCCTCCACAGTTTGGTTCTCAAAGTTTCATTCTCCTGAACCGCACAACCTCCCTTCATTACAGATGGTTGGAGGGAGGCATGAGCTCATCTTTGTAAAGAACTTAATACAATGCCTGGTGCTTAACATACATGAACAGTGAAGAGAAATAATCTGACTCACTTTAATGAGATTTGAGCCAGTGAACTCTCAATCACTTAAATGTAGCTATCTGTTGAAAACGTCTAATGCCAAGCTTCTACCAACACCCAGAATACATTTCAACAACTTTCCTCTCCCACCAGTCCTTGACTTTATCAAATGAACAGAAATTTTCCTACTGACCGAAAACAAAATGTAATTAGAAAGGTGAGTCTGCAGCCATGAGTCAAACATGGACCCCCAAAGTCCCATGTAAATGATTTTGGGTTTTCCACTGTTTTGAATTATCCATGTTGCTGCTCTCCTTATTGGCGCTGATAACTGAGTGTTAACTACATTACATGCAATTAAATTCAAAATATTTGTGCAGCAATTATATGGATTCATCAAACCTAATGGTGCAGTCACAATTTCGTGGGTACTCATCAGTACGGCTCAGGAAAAAAAAAATTGGCATATAGAAATATATTCCCACAAGCTGATAATTATAAAACAAACATTGTGTCTAATGTTCTTGTATGTGCTGATATCTATCAATAGTAAACAAATTAGAAGATTCTAACAATATTGACCCTTCTTCTTGGAGTATTTTTATGCATTCTTCATTAGAAACCAGATACATCAAGAGGACACTTGTTCAGCTATCAGTGAATAAACCACGCTTGTGTTTACTCTTTTGTTTATAAGGTTATTTCTTTTCTTTCTTCTTTGGAGGTCTTCTCAGCCTCCCTTTTTGGTTATTAGCCTATAAACCCAATGTAGCAGACTTTAGGGATTCCCACCCCCATATCCATGTCCAATTCCAAGTTTACCGGAAACCAAGAGGGACATTCACTGCACACAGCAACAGCTTTCCCCTCAAGTGTCTATGATGCTTTTTCTCTCTGGGAGCTTTCTCTGGTACCATGAGAGCTCACTCAGGTGGGGAGTTAAGATCCCGTAAGGACAACCCTCCACTAGTGAAGAACAGGAGTTGGTCCATCTTTCCCACCACTCGGTGGGGTAATCCCACATTGACCTTCCTCTTCCCTGGCTCACGTCCCCACCTCTTCTTGTGGGCTTCCTGAGATCCTCTTCCAAATACATTCCCTGCACCCAAACTCTTAGAAAGGGGTCTGCATTGGGGAGAAACCCAGCCAACACAACCCCTTTTGTTTAGGGACTCAACCCTCTTAGGAAACTTGGTGGTGGTGGAGACCCCATGGTAGAAGATGTCTTCTCACTTCCGTTGTGGTTAGGATGTGGAATATAGGTTCCAACAATCAAGTGAGTCTTTAGGAGTTTATAGCACAAAGGAGCAGGGCTGGTGCGTGATCTACTCTGGCAAAGACAGCAGCAGCTGTGGTTTGCAGAAATGACAGTGGCAGCGGTTCCCACGGAAGTTCCCGTCTCCAGTGAACGCCACCATGGTGCAGGCGGCCATATCTGGACCCAGCAGCAGTGGCAGCCTTGTCTGGGTGGTACTGCTTCCTCCCACGGGCTGATTCTGGTCCTTTTCCTGGCTTCTATGGCCCTCTGGCCCTCTGGTGACCCTCTAATAAATTCTTTTTCTACCTCAGTAAGCCAGAGTTCATTTTTGGTGGCTTGAAACTGAAAAGACCAACTGATATGGGTTATGTTCTTCTATAAAAAATATAACAAGGATATTCATCATGACATTGTCAGAGGCAAATACTGGAGACCACAGGAATGCCCATCAGTAAGAGGCAGATCAATCACGAAGTATCAAGTCAATGGCTAAAAGCTAACAAGATAGCTCCAAAAGCACATACGTGGAATTATTCCAGAATTAAGTTTTAAAGAAGCAGAACCACATACATATGGTTTGCTACCTTTTCTGTTATAAATACACGTACATATAGACAGATACATGTATATACATGTATACATGTGTCTGTATAGTCATATATTGTCGAGAGAGAGAAATTGTCCTATATGCTAACACAAGTATTAAATGTCTGCAGAAGAATCTGGTAATAAGGTTTGCACCTTGGAGGGGAACAAAGATCCTGAAAATTAGATATGGGCCCAAGTTTTACATTTTCCTATATAACCTTTTAAATCTTCTGAGCTTATACTTAGGAACACAGATCATATGCGCAAAAATAAATAAAATTTCAGTGTAAAATAAACTCAACAATCTGAACAAGAAGAAAAAGACAGATTCCCAGATCCTGCCACATCTGGTCCTAGGGGAGGCCAAATACTCGGCATTCTTCGGAAATAGCTCGAGTGACTCCAACACCAGGACATGCTTCTAAACCCTGGTCTACATTCTCAGGGATCGGGAGTGATTTGTGCAAGGTGCTGCCCTTACTGTCCAGATCTCTGCACTGAGTCCAAATTAATATTGCATTTTTAAGTCAATAATTTAAAAAAAAAAAAGAGTTCATACTAGAAAGAGCCACATTCATTGACATCTGAAGATTTCACCACATGTGCAGACGGAAGCATCAATATATTGACAACAAGCAGAGTCTCCTAGACTAGCACCAACTGCCCAAGGGCAGCTGTTCTTACTTTTACCACCTTTCCCATCTTTCCTGGAATATTAAATGGAGGAGATCATATGTTCCTAATGTGCTTTTTATTTCTACATCAGTGTGTACACACACACACAGACACACACTCACTTACACAGTATATATCTGCACACTCAGCTTATCTCTCCAAAACCTTAAAGTTCTTGGAGTGTTTTCCACCAAAATGTGCCTTGAGCATGAGTACGAATGTCAGTCTTTGAAAGATGAAAGGCCACTATTCTCACTGAATGTTGTCGTGGTTGCCCTTCTCAGGTAAAAGTCCTCCTGCTTTTTCCCAAATTTGGTCTCTTTCCTACTTTTTCACTTTCTTTCTCTAGGCATGATGCCAAACATGTAAGGAGGTGACCCACTTTATCAATCTACTATAATCTTTTAAAGCCTCTGCCATTTCAGACCAATTTATTTTAGTGTGGCATCCTCCCTAAAAATTCTCTCAAAACACTTTTTTGAGATGAAGTAAAATTATGATAAAATGGTTTAAGGACTTTAAAAATTCTTGGTTGTGAGGATCAAGAGTTAAGCACATTTCAATAATTTCCTGTAAGTTCACACCTCTTAATGTAAGAGTTTTATTATTCTTAGCAATTCCTGTTTTAGAGAATAGTGACTGGCAAAAAACTTACACTTAAGTCTAGATTATTCAGAGTCTAAGAAATGTGTAAGAGCTGAACTGGGCAAACACAACCACATTCACTTCAGACCTGTGGCCATTGTATTAGGCAGACATCCCACCCCACTCCCCTCACCCCATCATGGCTGTCCTCCTTAATTCCCTCTAGTTCTTTCCATGGCATTTGGCTTTGGTCCCTTCTTATAACCCTTTCCTGCTCCGGCCTCTGTGACACCGAACCCTACAAGTTCTCCCAACACCTTGGCCCTCTCTTTTCCCTCATTTTTTTCTGGAATCTCCCACCTGTCCTTTAGTTGTCCCCAAAACTTTGTTTTGCGGGATTTGGGAAGGATCTAAATTTACATCAATACTCTTCCTTATTCCCTGTTCTCTTCTTCTCTCATTTACTCCTTCAAGTTTGGGGGGGAGGGTCTCTTCCCCCAGTAGAGTCACTCGTTCTGCTGACCAACATATGGTTAGTGGATCTTCTTTTGCTCTGCTCAGAATTTATTCTTTCCTATTTTGGTAATTGCCCCCAAAGATCTCTTTTGGAAAACAAAGCCCCTGTCAACTGTGGCCCCTGTGTTTTAAGTGGGATTTATCCCAGGTCCAGTTTGTAGAGGTGGGCACAAGATCCTGGCTGACGCAAACAGAGCTCTCCATTCCCCTGGCCACAACTGGTTCAAGGATGAGTATATAGCAGAAGCTTGTTTTGTATGGAATCCCAGGAAACACCAGTAGGGGGATGGGAACGTGAGACAGGAAAGGGGAACAGCCCAGAGTTTGTTATCAATGCACTTACCATGTTGGGCACTTCTCAGCAACTTCGCCATCCAGCGTAAAACAGGCTCCCATAGCCTAAGAAAGACTTTGACAAAAAAACGGAGGCCTTGGCTATTGGGATGTGGACCAGGGTGCAATGAAGTGATGAGGGCAAGGGGTTACGGATAGAATAATGAACGTACAGCTGGTACAGCTCATAAGATGTAGTGACGACCTACCATGCTTCTTTGCCCGTCCCAAATATGAACCCTCTTCTATAAACCTGGATGAGTTCCTACTACTGAGTCTAGATGAGAAATAGCAAACCACCTACAACTGAAAAGGTTGAGATCCTTTAAATTCATATTCCGAGCCTCCCTAGTAATTAGGGTGCAAGCAGGTGACCCATCTCCAATCAACTGAATGCACCCAAGCCAGATTTAAATAGTGAGCTTTTGGCACTCTGCAGAAGAAATTTGTTTTGGCAAGGTTATCTAGGTCACAGTAAATGCTCAACAAATGTTAGCTGTTATTATGATTATAAGGAATATTTGCAAGTATTTTCTTATATTTTAAGTATAGGAGCCCTCCCTTTAACAACAACAACAGAGTAATATGCCCTGTAGAAATGTTATTTAATATTCAAAAGAAATTAAATATTGTGAAAAATGAACCAAAACAATGAAATGAAGCATGACACTGTTGGCAAGAAAACATGCACAGCCCAATCCTTACTGATACGCCTACCTCTGGAGACTCTCCCCCATTAAAAAGTAGAAGCATTTGAAAGACAACTTATTACACAGACCAAAACATCTAATTGAGCCTCACCATGTTCTAAACTTTGCTGGTTGCTGGAGATAACGAGATGAAAGAGGAAATCTCTGCTTTTCAAAAGAACACAGATTAGGTGGGGAGAAGCACTGGTAGAATAATAATTACCAATATGTCACCACAAAAAAATTTCGGGGGCAGGGGGGCATGGGAATGCCAAAGGTGGGGGCATGCCAGTCACTTCAGCTGCATCTTGAAATTCAAGTAGGACTTAGCCAGAGAGAGAGAGGATGCAGAAATGTATTCCAGGAGGAGGAAATAGCATGAGCAAAGTCAAGGAGATGTAAGAGGGAGATGTAAGAATCTGCTTACGGCCAGAGGGCACGTGACTGTGGAGGTGTGCAGAACCGTCCAGGAGGGCCCTGTGCCCAGTCCACAGTAGACAAATGCCACCATGGCTTTCTTCTTCTAGAAAGTAAAGGGAGGAAGGAAAGGACGGAGGGAGGGATGTCAGAGAAAAGACCAAGGTTGTTGCTTGCTGGTCTCTTGAGAACAAACATTACTCAATACTAAACACTGCGTACAGCCCACGTGAGTGAAAGGCGACTGAACTAATGGATCCTATTCATCAGGAAGTAGAGGAAAATAGTGTGTGTGTGTGTGTGTGTGTGTGTGTGTGTGTGTGTGCTTCTAAAGAAAGGTTCTTAGGACGCCTGCATGGCTCAGTCAGTTAACCATCCCACTCTTGTTTTTGATTCGGGTCATGATCTCAAAGTTGTGAGATCGAGCCCCGTGTGGGGCTCCACACTCAGTGGGGAGTCTGCTTGAGATTCTCTCCCTCTCCTGCAGCCCCTCCCCCATTAATGCTTCCTCTCTCTTTCTCTCTCACAAATAAATAAATAAAACCTTTTTTAAAAATAGGGTTCTTAATTGTAACTAATTTTTAAGGAAAACCAACATATAAATGTATAGATTTCAATGTTATTCTTCAAACTAGCCCATTACTTGACAAACAGAAGCCATCATCGTTAGAAACACAGTATTCATCAAGATGACTTCAGCTTTCTAAGAAGTACATAAGCACCACCCGGAGTCATACTTTATTCTAGTACGTGTGTAAGTGAGTTATTATTAAAGGGATGAGGTGACCGTTTCTGTGTCATAGATGGGTCCTCCCTGCATCATATTCAGAACACTGCTGGTCACATGACTTCAACATTCTGAAGTTTGACCTTTATTCGCCTGTATCGGAAATTTAATTTTGGTCTTCACCGTAGTCACCAATATGAGATGCCAATTATTCATTTCTCTTCTCAATTTAAATCAAATCAACCAGCCTTATTGAATCCTGGTGCCTCATACCACACTTACCACTGAGAAACTAAATTTCCTTCCTGTCTTTTTGTATTTACCACTACTTTTTTAGCTATGAAATCCACTTGGGAGTAAAAAGGAATTCTATCCAATTTCTTATGATTTGAAGTAGGTAAATAATAAATGGATGTTTTAATTCTAAAAGGCCCAGAATGATTCAGCAAACAGATCATACGCAGGATTCTGTTACTGAACACATTCTGTTTGGAATCTATTTAGGATCCAAACTTATATGGCGTATTTGGTTCAAAATCAGATTTGGCCAAAATTTCAAGCCAATACATAAATAAATTTAATAAGCAAAAAAAATTAAAATGAGGGGCGCCTGGGTGGCTCAGTGGGTTAAAGCCTCTGCTTTCGGCTCAGGTCATGATCTCAGGGTCCTGGGATCGAGCCCCACATCAGGCTCTCTGCCCAGCAGGGAGCCTGCTTCCCCCCTCTCTCTGCCTGCCTTTCTGCCTACTTGTGATCTCTCTCTGTCAAATAAATAAATAAAAAAAATCTTTAAAAAAAAAAAATTAAAATGAAATAGATGCCTCTGTCATAACCCTTGTTCTGAAACTAATTTAAAATCAGTCTTCTCCTTCCACACTTGCGCCACACTTTATTGGGATGAAAGTCTAATTTAAACTCCTAGATAATTTTGGATTTGTTTGCAAGTGGGAAACCCAGATGTTAAGGGACTGAGAGATTCATCTGGGAGAGGTAGAATGGATGCTCCAGATGTCAAATACACAATCCACATTATTTCTACTCTATGGACACAACGCTAGAAACCGTCAGAAACTTGGGATTTGCTGAGGTTATTGGAGCAGGAAGAGGTACAATGATGAAATGGGAGGATGATTTGGCCTGGAAACCACAGGAAATCTACGGGACCTTCAGAAGGGTGGCCTTTTGTGTGATTTTAGGATGACTCTTGTTTTCCTAGAGGGCAGCTTCCCAATAGTCTTTCAAAGTTAAGATATGCTCGTTCGCCGGTACAAGATGCCAACACAATGAAGTGGCCACTGGCACAAGAGTTAGATTCCAAAGGCGGTACAAAAAGTACAAATCATATACAGTCGAATTGTCCTCAAAAGGGTGTCGCGTCTCTGCTTACACGCCGTCTACACCTACGCAAGCCCAACACAGACCGTTTTCCCCACAGAATTAGAACAGATGGTGGCTGTTCTGGCTCAGCCTAGAGCCCCCTTACATTTCAAGGCCATGTCAAATGACCAATATGCCTCTTTAGATGCTAGAACCACGGCAAACCGTGGTGGAGCTGCCACTCTCGGAGCGAAAGGCAGAAGCCGAAGGGGGCACCAACTCCCACTTCCCATCTCACGCTCCACAAGGAGCACGAAGTGTTACGCAGACTGGTGACTAGACCCACCAGCTTTATGTAGATCGCTTTTTTCTCCTGTTCTCTTCTGGTTTGTATAGCTTTAAGTGGTATACCTCAGTGGTCTACACGACAGATCCCACACATCTATCTAAGACCGCCATGCGATTAAACGGCACGCGGAACACACAAGCAACACGGAGTACGTCCAGGACCACGGTCGGCTGGCGTACCCCGCCAAGGCAGGGCCACCAGTTCGTTTCTGGCATCTGTTCTGACTGGTCGGGGCCTCTGGTTTACTGCCCCTGGGTACAGCTCCCTAAATCCAAGGATACAAAAACTCACACCATCGGCAGAATTTTCAGGAAACATCTAAGTATGTTCCAGTCTAACCAGTATACAAACTGTGGAAACCTAAAGTCAGGGCTGGGAAAACAAAAGGGATTTTCTGTCCTGACTCTAAGGTGTGGCCAAGGGGGCCCCAGTTTCCCAGCTCGCCCCGCTCCCAGAAAGCCAACCTCTAAGGACACCTGCGGCTCATGAGGCAGGGCTGCCGCAGGCCTTGTGACATGGCCTGATGAAGAGGGGTGTGGTGGGAACCTCCGTCGGTGGGGAGGCGCCCCTCACATGCCGCCAACAGCCCCTTTGGCTGGGGAATGCATAAAGCAAATGTCACGTGCCAGGCGGAGATCCCTCTCCTCCCGTTGAAAGCTCAAGCCGACTTTGGCAGACACACAAAGGCAGCTGGGGAGGAAACAGACAGAACGGAGCTCCAAAACTGAAAGAAAAATGTTGGAGTGAAATGAGAGAATAGAGAAAGGTAGGGGGGAAAAGCGCCAGATACCTTCCAACTGGTCCCATCAAATTTGGCAGGGAAATCAATGGGGCCATTATCTCAGGGGCTTCAAGCCGTGAGGAGCACACTTCACCCACGCATTTCTGATGTTCAGAGGAACAGACAGGTTCCTCCTTCTCCGTGGTCCTGCAGAGTCTCCACCGATTCCAGAATGTTACAGACCTGGTCTGGGGATGGGGAGGCACAGGTTTGGTCTCCGGCCTCAGTCTGAGCGTGGAAGGGGGGAGGAGACGCTGCCCTTATCATACTCAATGGGCTTGTGGTGCAACGGCGATCTTCTTCACTTGTTCTTGCTAATGAGAAATTATTATCTGGCTTCCAGAGGGAGGCATGCACACATGATACCTTTGCATCTGTTGCGCTGTCTGCGTCCCGGGCTGAATTTATTTAGAATCTAGGAACCAGCACTGGAAGTCATGACACTCAAGAATACTTGAGTCTCAACTTGAGTTAACTTGTCTTCCCAACCACCAAACAAAATGGCCCTGCACGCTCTTCTCTGGGCTAAGAGGACAGTCCGGGGGAGCCTTCAGTGAGAGTTCCTGGCCACCCCTCTCTCCACGTCACAGCCCAGTGAAGCCATCCTGGGGGATTTGTGGTAATGCCGTGGCAGGAAGTCACAACCTACGTGCCTTAAACTCCTGCCCAATCAATGAAACGTGCTATGAGGGAGGGAGGGAAAGGTAGAAACCCATGCACGCTGGTGAGTCTGGTCCCTCTTTCCCTCCGGAAGTGTGTGCCCAGAAGACGTGGCAGTGAGGTGGAAATCGAGCCTCCCTCTGTCATTCATCCCCATGTCCTTCCCACAGGTAAGCATCTCACCTTGCTGAGCATAGATTTGGTACAAATTTTTCCCACACTGTAACGCCTAAATGTAAGGCAACTCTTTCAACTGGAGGCCCACCAGAGAGGCCGTGATCCGTACTAACCCAGATGAGAGCCCTGCTCGCTTGCACTTAATGAAATACGCCATGTTTTTATGTGATAGTTTGGAAATTTTTCGGGGGTAGTTTTGACTCTATGAGAATTTTCCCTCTGGTGAGGACTTTAGAACCCAATTCCTGTAGGAGATGAGAGTCCTCCTAGTAGCTGAGGAGAATGTAAGTGTGACGCCCAGGACCTCTACAGGTAACATTTCCCGAGCAGGACCCAGGACGCATCCTGTGCAGTCCTCGATCTGTGTCACAGTGAAAAGCAATAGGTTGAAAAAAAAAAAAAAGTGATGTCAGGATCATGCCAGTCCTTTATTTGTATTTCAATTAAATACAAGTAAATATCATTTAAATATTTAAATACCCATTTAAATATTTGTCCTGCCCCCCCCCCACCCCAGCTGTCTGGTGCAGCCCTGTTTCTCACTCCAACTCAAGGGCTCAAACACCTGTTCTTACCTCCCTCCTTTATTCCTCTTTATTCTCCACCACAAAGACCCAAGGGACACAAGACCCTCTTCGAAGGGCAGAAAAGGCAAAAAGAGAAGCGAACCAAGCCAGAGTTCTTCTTGAGCAGACAAGGAGCCTGTGGGAAGGATGAGGAACTTTCCAAAATTACTATCACATTTTCCTGTCACACATTTGTGGGCTCTTGAAAATTACGATTTTTTAGGCTCTGAAAACTGAAGCCCTGACGGTGGAATGCCAGGTGGCAGAAGTTTCAACCTGGTGCCTCTTCGAGCTCTCACTGCAGAAGCTACTGAATATTCCATCTCATCAATACAGTTGGTGTTTTTTTTTTTTTAAAGTCCCAGTCCCTTAGTGTGGCATGGAAGGCTCACCAGACTCTACCCACCTGACCTCATCAGCCTTCCCTCTCACTGTCCCTTCTATGCACTCTCATTCACCCCTGCAAAACCCTCTACTTGCTGTTTCCCACATACACTCAAGCTCTCCTCCCACCACCTCTCAGCCTGCGCCGTTCCCTCCACCTAAATGCTCTTTCCCTCGTTCCCACGTGTTGAAAATCTGCCCAGTCTTCGCTGCTCCATCCAAATGCCACCTCCTTCATGAAGCCATTCTTGGACTCCCGTGGCCCTTTTCCTCCAGGTTTGCTGGCATTTACCACTGCCTGTCTTGTGGATTTAGAGATTTATTATTACTGAATGAATATGGCTGAACCCCAGCACAGACCTAGACAATTAATGGGCATCTGTTCATTGGACAAAGAATATAGAAATAAATGAAAAGAGAGAAAATGAAACACGCACCCCACAAAGGCAACCAGAGAATGTATTTAAGCGATCACGATGCCATGCTCCTAAATTAGAGTTTGCCACCATATAACACATGGGCTGTCCTGTGCAACTCCTACCCCCATAACAGATATTAACAAGTCACGACTCAGGGACGGTACATATGCAGCATGCATACCGGTTTGCGTAGCTTCTACGCTCATGGCGGACATTACCAATCAATCATGACTCCTTCTCCCTAAACCTTCACATAACCTCAGCACCCCCCCAACACAGAGCTCCCAACAGATGCTACAAAGTAATTTGGATTACCACGAGCTGAAACCAATGGCCCTCCCAGGTTTCCTTCTCTAGGTCAGAATTGCTTATTCCAATTACTTTATCTAACATGCCATTCTTCCCTCCACCCTTCCGGCTTGCAGAACTGTGCTCATCCCAGCCTCGACTTCCATACTTGGCACTGAGCGCGGTTTCCCACACAAGCTCAGCAAGACACTGACCACAGTTGTAGCTTCCCAGGGAAGCAAAGAGCCTCAGGTAAGCTGATCTATGCATTCAACCCACTTGGGGGATCCTTGCCCCCTGTTTGGAACTGTTCCTGCCCTAGAAAGAAAAACTCCTACTTTGTGCCCATCCCAGAAGCAGGAAATGCACACCTTCATTCAGGAAGGCCACATACACAGCAACTACCCTTTCCTGTGTCCATGGCAAACGTTGCTGATTGAATAAGGCACTCTCTCGTGAGTTGAGAGGCATCCTCAGAAGTTTTCTTAACACAGGACTCCAAACAACCACTAAAACACCAATCTCAGGGGCGCCTGGGTGGCTCAGTGGGTTAAGCCGCTGCCTTCGGCTTAGGTCATGATCCCAGGGTCCTGGGATCGAGCCCCGCATCGGGCTCTCTGCTCAACAGGGAGCCTGCTTCTCCCCCTCTCTCTGCCTGCCTCTCTGCCTACTTGTAATCTCTGTCTGTCAAATAAATAAATAAAATCTTTTTTTAAAAAAATCTCAGTTTTTCATTTGAGGTAAAATTTATTTGCCAGTCATGCCGCATGGACCATGAGTTTCCAGTTTCCAAATGATATAACCCTGTAGAGTGGGTTAGGCTGCAGAGGCCTCTCTTCATTTTTGTCTCAATCCCAGGAACATTTTGAGAATGAATCCAGAATCCAAATGGACCATCCAGTGGCCACACAAACAGGACCAAGACCTCCCCTGGAAACTGCTGCCCCAGCCTATGAGCAGTGGCACACCTCAGCAGCCAACCGAAACACAGCCAGGATTCTGAGGTCCTGGGCAGTGAAAATTCACTTCCTGATTTACATTGAGGAAATCTTACAAAAATAAAAATTACAACCTGTCACATTACATTACATCAAAGCATGATGTAACATCATAATTTTTTAAAAGCATTGGTTTTAATTTATGGTGTTGCATTATGCCACAGAAAGCTTGATTTTCCCCTGAGTACCAGTAAATTTTGAGAGTGATGGTTTAGCCCAAAACTTTGGCACACGAAAACACAATGAAGTTTGGCCAAATCAGGTGTTTAGCTGCTCCTGAAGAACTGCTGTGAGTTACCAGGATGCTATTCTGTCCCATGTCCTAAAGGCAATGTATAGTCCTGAGCTGTCCAACATAGCTGCCAGTAACCAATATGGCGAGTGAGCATTTCACATGTGACTTACCCAACTGGAGGAGAACTGTGAGTATTGAATACACAGCGGATTTTCATACCAAAGCCTTAGTACCCCAAAAAGTGAATAAATCCCATTAATAACTCTTTTATATGGATTATATTCGATATTATATTTTAGATCTGTTCAGTTAAATGAAATATATTCTTAAAATGAATTTCACTTTTTTCCTTTTACTCTTTAAATACAGCTGCTGGGAAATTTTAAATTTACATTTGTGGCTTGTGTTATATTGCCATTGTTAGTGCTGCTAAAGAACATCCCAGCACCTCCCTGAGCAGAAACACCCAACAAGTGAAAATTTTAAACAGAAGGAACCTGAAATCCCCTCTGTGGGTGAAGACAAGAGATTGCAGTCTGATTCCAGAGAGCGAAACTGTAAATATTTTTATTTATGCATTCAAAAAGCATTTACTGAACACCTACTGTATACCAGCCATTTTTCTAAGCACTGGAATAAGAGAGCTGTAGAAAAAAGTCAGGTCCCTTCCCTCACGGAACTCACATCCTGGGGGAGAGAGAGAAAATAAAAATATATGACAAGAAATGCCATGAAGAATAATAAAGCAAGGTATGGGAATGGTGCAGATCAGCACAAATGTTCTTGTAGAACGAGTCAAAGAAGACCTCTCTGCGGAGCAAGAGATGAACCTTGGAAAGGTGAGCCATGGGGGTGCCTAGGGAAGAGGTTTCCAAGCCAATGCAATACGAGTGCCAAGCCCCGAGACAGGTGTATGTTTGCCATGCCTGGGGAGGAGCAGAAGTCCTGAAGGGACAGAACGAATTAAGAGAAGGAGATGTAGAAGAAACATCAGAAGTGGGGGAGACGCTATGTTTATATTGTGTAGGGCAAAGGGCCAGCAAACTAGACCGGTGGGCCATATCTGCCTCTCTTCATAAATAAAGGTTTATTGGAACACAGCTATGCCTGTTGGTTTATATGCTGTCCACAGCTGTTTTCAAAAGGCCGGGCTGAAAAAAATAAAAATAAAAAGGCAGGGCTGAGTAGTAGCAACAGAGATGCTACAGGACAGGAAGTCGGGTATTAGCGAATTAATTCGTGTTGCGTTGATCAAGTTGTCAAGTCGTCAGGGCGATATCTTTCATCTTAAAGACGGAAGAATGGGAATTTGTGGGATTCTTTTTTGGAGAGGATAGGGTTTCCTGCTTTTGTAATGTTTTATGTAGGGGTAGACAGATCAGATCAAGCCCACTGCCTGTTCTTGTATAGTTCAGGAGGTAACAAAGCTTTGTATATTTTTAAAAGGCTGGAAATAATTAGAAAAGGAATAATAATTTATGATAGAAAATAACATGAAATTCACCATCCATAGGTGAAGTTTGATGGGAAGGTGGTCGTGCCCATTTGTTTCTATCTTGTTTGAAACTGTAATAGCCACGTTGAGGGGTAGCCACAGAGATCATATGGCCCTAAAGTAGAAAACACTTACTCTCCAGCCCCCCACAGATGAAGCCTGCCAGTCTCTGGGCAGGGCATCATACAGATAACGGTGTTCATTCAGAGTGAAATAAGGAGCCAGTGCAGACCCCCGACATGATCGGACGTGTGGTTTTAAAGGGGGCTCCCGATAGAAGCAGGGAGTCCTGCCTGTCACGTGACATTTCTGGGCCTGCCCACCCATCTGCAGTCATCTTGAGGACACATTTCCTGTCTGATCAACCTCCAAGCCTCGGCAGGCCCCTGCCTTATTCAAGAGACATCCTCACTGCGGAACAACTGAGTGATGAAACGAGACTCTAGTCCCCCTACTATCCATCAGACACCAGGAGCTGGGCTACCCGAGTGTGGCTTTTCCAACGACAGAAACACTCTGCATGTGAGCCTTGTCACAGAGCCGTTCACAGCATGGATGGGTCCTGTCCCACACACCAGCCACCCAGACTGGCCTAGGGATTTAGTGTCCCCTACACGAGATTTAGCCTCCTGGTATTTGGTTCAAATAACTGTGTCCTCCTTCGCCACATCAGGCCTGGCCCGTGACAAGAAATAGAAAGCAGCTCAGAATAAAGCCAACGCCCTTCAGGCTAACTCCTGATGCAAGTTTGGTTTTGGGGGGGTGGGGGATGGTGTGTTTTTTTTTTTTAACCCCTGCTTTGTGAGGTCTTTTTTCTTCCTGCCTGTCTCTTGACAGGTTATCCTATTCACTCTTTCTTGGATATTTCTGTCAAGATATGTCGCCTTTCAGTTCTTGCAAAGACTGGCCCTGGGCCTTCTATTAATTGAGTTTCCAAGACCACGGACTGTCCCCAACCTGCTTCTTCCCCTAACTGCCCACCTCTGGGCACAGGGTTGTCCCTTGAAGCGCTTAGCCCCACGTGAGCCCATCTCACAAACTCTATGCATACAGCTCCCACCCTCGGCCCCTCCAAGCAAATCACCAGTGGAATGTCTGAGGACGGGACATCTTCATAACCGTGAAACTTCAGAGTCTGGGGTAGGAAAGAAAGGCGAGTGTCTGATGAGGCATTGCACGGGGCTAGAAACCGTAAAGCAAGCTGCTTGCTCCTTGGCGCTATGGAGACTGTGGGCCCGAACATTCTGTCCCGGGGTGAATGGAGGGCTCTGCCCTGTGCATTGTGGGGTCTTCAGCAGCATCCTTGACTTCTCCCCAAGAGATGTCAGTAGCACCATCCCCACTCATGACAACAAAAAATGTCTCCAGACATCGTCAAATGTCCCCCTTGGGACAAAGTCACCCCAGGTTCAGAACTACGGCCATAGAAACACCTACCCAGAGTCTGTCATCTGCAGAAGATCCATTGGGAGGAAACTCCTTCCCGAGAGGAGGTTTCTGCACCGGCTTCTCGGCTGACCCTGCCGTTCCAGACACTCCAGGATCTGGGGGGCCCGCATCTCGGGAACCACAGCAAGGACCTGCCACACATTCACAGCAGCACAAAACAGGGCTTTCCCCCCACCCCCGGCTGGTCAATCCCCCAAAACGCCCCCTCTTGCCAAGTCTGATCGTATGTGCTTGGTCTCAGAACCTAACGCTTTTATTAGGAAGGAAAAAAAATTCTGAATATGATAGATTTCCTGGCTTTTCATCTTCAGAGCCTAACATGCCGAAAATAAAACTAGCTTCGTCTTAGCTTCCTGTTGTCTGTTTCACCTTCCCTTCCTGGCTACCTGATTGTCTCTCTCCGGGCTTCCCAGCCCTCCACATTATTGAGATTTGGGGCCAAGTAATTCTTGGTCGTGGGAGCTGTCCTGGGCCCTGCAGGCTCCTTAGCAGTGTCCCTGGCCTCTATCTACTAGACGCCAACAGCATCTTCGAGTCATACAAGCAAAAATGTCTCCAAATGTCCCCCACGAGTGAAACGGTCCCTGGTTGGGGACCCCTGGGTCATCCGGATTCCCCTGCCCTAGCTATGCCGTCTGGATGAACGATGCCTGGTTTTACCCAGCCCGCAAGCCACCATCCCAGGAGCCATTTAATTTTTAAGTCCATTAATACATGCATGTTGTAGGTGTCGCTATAGTCTATTAATAAATCCAGACATTTCTTCTTGAAAAGCAGGAAATTGTCACAAAACCTCATCTCGGAGGACATCACAGGACACAGCGGTGGCTCCTTTCTGGAGCATTCTGCAGCTCGTCCGGCCAGGAGCACGGCTCCCTCCCTAACAGTGCAGCTGCAGCAGCCGGGCTGCAATGATCCGTCATTTCAGAAAAATACGGAAAGAACCTCGAATCCTTACTGCCCTCTAGAGAAATTCTGGCAGAAGAGCTCAATCTGTCGCAGTCAGCAGAAAAACAATGCTGCCAGCCACAGCCGTGCCCGGCAGTTGGAAAGCAAACAATTTATTTGCTGAATTTTTTGAAAGACGAGTCTACCAGACCCTTCCTCACAGCCTCTCACCTGAATGGGGGGCCCAGGTTGGCTTCTGTGTTGACACAGTCATAATTTCACCAATTCCAAGTCCACTCCCAGACAGGATGATTTTATGCCCACAGATGAATCAAATTCTGATATTCTACAATGTAACAGGGGACCATATTTTATATTTTTTTTAAGATTTTATTTATTCATTTGAGAGAGAGAGAGAGCCAAAGGAGAGGGGATTAGCAGAGAGAGGGAGAGAAGCAGGCTCCCCACCAAGCAGGGAGCCGGATGCCAGGACTCAATCCCATGACCCCAAGATCAAGATCTGAGCCAAAGGCAGATGCTTAACCATCCAGGCACCCCCAGGGGACCATATTTTAAATGCAAAAACTCAGGTTTGTACAAATGTGTTCTCTGGCCTTTGTTTACTGTCCTACCAACAGTCATCTATGCAGAGATTTCCTTCTTAGGCATCTCAGAAAAACCAGGCCTGGAACGATAATCCTCTAATTCCCCACCTTTGCATTAGGTTTTGTCAGGTCTTAATAGAACCTTCCAGCACATTTTGGCGCTAGTCACCTTCTTTTTTTCCTTTAAAAAAAATTTTTTTTTCAACTTTAGGTATTGTTTGGATAAAGACTTACCTATTGCTTAACCATCATCTACATTCCAATGAGAGCTTCAATGCCGACATTCAAGGGAGCTTTCCCTACCAAAGTCCTGAAAAAGTTATCCCAGGTCTAACTCGTGTCTCTTTACCACCACTGGAAATTTAAAAAATTAAAATAATAGATTAAAAAAAAAACTTTGAAAAATATGTGCTTGAAGACATACACTAGACTGGAAATTTGCAGGTTTAATCAGAACTTTCAAGTCATTGTTTCCCTTATGACAGGGAACAGCAAAAAAAAAAAAAAAAAGAAAGAAAGAAAGAAAGAAAAAAAAAAGTGCTGCATGTTTATGCCTAATGGGTTTGCCCTTTGCCAGACAAATCCTTTTAGCTATAGCAGGGAAACATATAATTTTATGGGCTTTTGGAGAGAGTGCACACTGCCCTCTGATGGTTACACATGCTCATAATTTTGTGGGGTCCCTTAATCAGGTTCCAGAAGGCTGTAGAATGTTACTACCAAAGGTAGATCAATAATCCTATAGATTAATGGGTGCCAATGGTACCTTTACCTTTCCAGTTTTTTCCCACCCTCTTGACAAGGAAGTAACCTATTTGATCCTTTCTTTTGTTATCAATAGCTGTGAGAACTACTTTGTCAAGACAAAAATATGTTAAAAAGTACTACTTAGAATGTCTGGACACCATCAGACACAAAGTCATATGCACATACATACCACAGACATGAAGCCTCAGCAAAATAATGGATTACTGCTGAACAAAGGAAGTTTTTTTCTGAATTTGAACTATCAGTAAATAGGTCCCCTATGGCATCAGAAATTCAGATTCCAAATTAGTACCCCCCAAAATAAGAAAGATTTTGGGGGCTGGACAATGCTTTAGCTGGAGTCTATGAAGGTATTTTTTCTGATAAACGAAACAGAAAATGAAGTACAAGATAAATTTTCCCCCAAGCCCTTTTGAAAGTCAAGATACTGCACAGTGACCTCTTTAGAAGTGTACAAATTAATCATCTTCAACTATTTTCGCCTACCGAATTAGAGATGCCTCCTCATGTCACTAATTCCCAACAGCTAAGAAAGGGGAACAGAGAAAAATAAAAAGCCAGCATATTCACTGTCACACAAAGCTCTTGGAACTGTATCCAAACGGAGCTGTTGATCTATGGAAATGTAAATGTCACTTCTAAATATAGCATTAGGGAGCCAGAGAATCAGCATTTCTGTTGACGAAACACCTTTTCCGGAAGTAGCATGTGCAAGGCAACGCTTCTCCCCGACACATGGGAGCGTCACGAATCTTCCGCCCAGCCTCCATCCCGGAGGGGCCCTGAGCCACTGGTTCGTGCGCAGAAGTGAGCACGTTCTCACCCAGTTCCTTAACCTGCTACTGCACCAGATTGTGAATCAAAGCAAATAATTTCCTGTTCCTCTCTTCTCCTGTCTTAAAAATAAAAAGTGGAAATTCATTCTGCCACATAGGGATTCCTTAGGGTTAGGGATGCTTGCAAACTCAAAAGAGAAACCAAAAAATGGGTCCATGGGCTGAACCATGAACCATGAACCATGCACATGAGCTTATGCTGGGATGCGGGGTTGACGACAGGACACCAGCTGCAAGGACACTGTCAGGACCAGCTGCTCAGCTTCGACTGTCTCTGTTCATCCTTCTCTCAATGATTCTCAGATGTTTTTGGGTTCTTGGATATGCCCTCCTCTGGCCCACCTTGGGTCCTATGTGTAGGCTGTTCCCTTCATTCCACGCTTTGCATTTCCAGCTCTTTCTTGTCTTTTCTACCCTAGATCATCACTTTCTGGTAGGAGGACTTGTGACATCCTTAACCACCCCCCCCACCTTGATTTTTGTCTACAACGGGCAGGCTGAGTGTGCATCTTTGCACAGGAGGGCCCTATACTGGTTTAACAAGGGAAAGCCCTGCATTTTCATTTCCCACTGGGCCCCACAAATCATGTAACCAGTCCTGATCACAAAGCCCTCAGTTTCCTGCATAAAACAGCATTTGTAATTTTTTATTTATTAGTTATGGGGGGGGGGCAATAGGGGCTGATCGTTGATCTGTTTGCTCCATGAGGGTGGAAATGGTGTCTGTTTCATTTATTGTCTAACCCAGTGCTGTCCAGTAGAACTGTGAATTAGCAAAATGAAGAGGCATCTGTGATTTGGTTGGTGAAAATAGTTGCATATGATGAATTTGTAAACTTTTAAAAATTAAATTAAATTGAAATTGAAATCACCTCATGTGGCTGGTGGCTATTATACCGGGCAGGTCTAACCCCTAAGTCCTAAGGCAGCTGGTAAATTCACCTAGGATATTATTGGAGCTTTCTCAAGAAGCTCTATGGCAGTAACAAGGCACATTGGTAGAATGCATCAGAATCCCCTCAGGAGCTTGTCAAAAATACACGTATCACTGCTCCACCCTCTAAGACTCTGACTAAGCAAGTATGTAGAAGGTCCAGGCATCTGGTATACCCCCAAACTTGAGAAGCCCTATGTTGTAGTTTATGGAAGAAACCTGTCTTTCCATCAACTATTTAAATCTCTTTAGTTCTTCCAGGTCAAATAATGTTAACACAAATACCATCTCTAGAAGAATTTCATTGCCCCCAAAATGTCCCAGCTGCAACCAAGTTCTGTTTCAAGCAAGATCTAACCCAGTAAAATTTTAGTGGAGAAAACAGATGGACCATCCCTTCTGGTTTTGTTGCAATGAACTTGGACCTATTATTTTGACTTTCGGGGCCAGGAATGATGGGTAGCCTTTTTTTCAAGTCTCAAAAATTCAGTGTGTGTATAACACCCAGTATCAGGTGAGTGGTAGGACTTTATTAAGGGAATACGTAGATCTCAATTAGGAATTATTCAAGGTGGGAAGATGGAAGGGGAAATAGCAAAATCTTTTCCCGTGAACAGAGAGGGTCTCCTTTTTTAATGAGCTGATCTAATTCTTCCTTCTCACACGCAGACACACAAAAATGCAAAAGGCTCTTAATGTCCAACCCTCTCTTTATGTACCTTTGTCTTTAACCGTTATTGTAATTCAGCCCTCTAACATGAGCGTTTTTTCCTCCACTGAGCTATCAAAGACACCTTCCTAATCAACATTACACACAGTAGCATAATAGATAGCACCACAGTGAACACAAGGATAAGCTGTAATTCACTCTGGGACTCTGCTGATGTCATAAACGGCACAACCAGCTTTATGGAGAGTGGCTGAGCCCAGAAAGCAAATTCTGATCTCGGCTCACTCTGGGAGCCATCTGTTAAGGAAACAGATTTAAATGCCGACCTTTTCATCTCTGTCGTTTACAGAGATTTCAAACTTTTGCTGTAAAACTTAAACTTTTCAGCCATGAACAGATTAAAATTCCTTTCTGGAGTCACATTTGGTTTTGTGTTCCCTCTTTTAACTGACAAATAGATTAGTGGTCTTACTACCCATGGGTACGAAACAATGTTTAAAAAAGAAAAATGCATCCTGCTGTAGTCGATGTTGTAGCTGTGTGTGCCTATTCCCAATGCCAGACCCACCTCCCATTCCAGAGGCTGAAAAACAGTGACTCACCTTCCCAGCCTTCTTTGCAGGAAGTGCTGGCCATGTGATCCGACTGTAGCCAATGAGACATAAAGGGGTGCCTTCTGGGAACGATGTTTCCCTTGCTTCAAGGACGGGTGATGCTCTTCCTCCCCAGAACTTCAAACTTTGGATGCTCAGGTGAGGGTGCGTTATTTGAAGCCACAGCAGCCATCTTGCAATCATGAAGGGACATAACAGAAGATGGAGAGCCACCTGCTGAGGAGGAAGGAATGGAAGGATAGAAAATTCTGGGTGCTTAGTGGCCTTGCTGAGATGAGGAGTTGTTCAGCCCTAACACTGTCTACCTCAAGGCTACTCATTAAGTAAACACAATTGGTCACCTGGGTGGCTCAGCGGGTTAAGCCTCTGCCTTCAACTCAGGTCATGATCTCAGGGTCCTGGAATCGAGTCCTACATCAGGCTCTCTACTCAGTGGGGAGTCTGCTTCTCCCTTTCATTCTCCCTCTGTGCTTTTCCTCTCTCTCTCTCTCAAATAATAAATAAATTAATATATAAATATATAATTAATAATAACTTAAAAATATGTAAATACAGTTGACCCTTGAATAATGCAGGTTTGAACTGTATGAGCTCAGTAATATTTGGATTTTTTTTGATAAATGCAATGAATCCTATAAATGTATTTTCTATTATGATTTTCTTAATCACATTTTCTTTTATCTAGCTCACTTTATTGCAAGAATACAGTATACAATACATATAACTTCCCAAATGCCTGTTAACCAACTGTTTATGTCATCGGTAAGGCTTCCTGTCAACAGGAGGCTATGAATACTTAAGTTTTGGGGGAGTCAAAAGTTATACACGGATTTCCAACTGTATAAGGGTTTGGCATCCTTAGCCCCCAAGCCATTCAAGGGTCATCCGTATTTTATATTGAGTTCCTCCAGGGCAAAGGCTGAGACAAGCATTGGGTGCAAATAATTTACATGGCAGGCGATCCCAGGAGGCACCAGCGGGGGAGGAGGAAGCGAGGCAGGCAAGGGAAGGAAACCAACGCAGAGTGTTCTAATGACCAGGGAACCCCTGTGGATGTCTGAGGCCCAGTGGAGAGAAGACCCTGGAGGCGGAGAACTTCTTTGAGTAACAAGCCAGTGACCTGCAATGAGAATGCTGTGTATGTGGGAGATTGGGGGGAAGGGATGATGTCACTTGGAAGTCCAAAGCTCAACAGCACCTTCTACAGTCAACCATAGAGGTCCTACATGTAGAATCACTACTTGTTGAGAGTCTGTTGCAAATGGTTTCCTAACTGACATCACTGTGGAACTGTTCCTTTAAGTCACTTGCACCCCTGAAATTTCTCTCTAATTCCATGCAAATGTGAATTCGTTCCGCAGGTTCCTACAGAGCACTGGCTCTCCAGCCAACACCAGCAGTGCAGTGGTGAGCCCATTAGATGTGGTCCCTGACCATGTGGGTTTACTCTCCAATGGAGGAGATGGGCACGGGACACATAACCCTTCCTCTGCTTCCGACTGGAACACGACAGGTGGTGGTAAGTGCTCTACAGAAAGAATGAAAGGGTATCGAGAGAGTCCCATGAGTTGAAAATGCGGAGTCAGGGAAGGATTCATGAGTCAGAGCGGAGGGGTGAGCAGGAGACAGCCAGAAGGGGAGAGAAGAAATATTACTTCTAATCCTCGCACAAATGAGGGAAGGAGCACCACCAGCGAGGGCATTAGAAAGGCCCCAATAAGAAGGTTGTTCAAACATCATCTTTCATGGGAAAAGAAAATAAGAATTTGACCCTCACACAAAACCTGGTCACTAGATTGGTTTGACTGAAAAGTAAATTGAATCATTACACGAGCCGTCACTTTCTCTTGAAACAAACAAGAAGTCACAGCCAAACTAAATAAATTCTGATCTTCCTGCTTCTTCCAGGCTAGAAGACAACTCCTGTGGGACCTTACCCTTCCAGAAATAATAAGCAGTTATTCACAAAAACTCAGTTTTCCTGTGAAAAAGTATCACCACACTTTACCACACTCGGGCTTTTATACACATGCACCTACAAAAAATACCTGATTCCAGAGATGTGCGTCTTACCATGTGAGTTCACGAACGCACCCACTGCCTGGGGTTAACCCTCCCTGTCCCCGCTTCTCATCCTTCCAGTCCTCAGACTTCATGCAACTACACTGAAAGTCCAGGACACTAAAAAGCACAGTTTAAAAAGGAAGAGTGAAAGGAACCCACCAGGGGAGACCGAGACCTCTGGGAAGGAAAGGTAGAAAGAGCTACCAAGTTCACCTGGAGGCCAACAGCCACGCCGTCCATCTGAGCAAGGGGACCAGGGCCCTAGCTCGGCCTCAGGGCATGCCCCCGATCACTGGGCTCTCTGGCAAGCTCGGGAATCGCCTCTGTTCCTGGTCCTCACTTCTCAGGTTTGCACATGAAGTCCCCTCAGCCTGCAACCCACGTCCCTCCCACTCTGCGCCAGCTCAGCCTGCCTCCTTCCACTGCCACCTTCAAGGTGACATCCCCTGGGCATCTTCCTGAGCCCCCAGGCCTGGCCAGCTTCCCTCATCTCCATTTCCACCTTGCTTTCTCTTTTCCTGCACTCCCACCCCTCACTGTGTTAAACCAGGGGATTACTTACCCAACGCCTCCACTGAATATTAGTTGAATATATGCTCCGTGAGGGCTATACCTGTCTAATTTGCTGTTTCATTATTGCCAGATTTTAAAACAGACCCTGGCGCATGGTAATACCTATCTGTTTATTAAGTGAATTATTTCGTATGAAGCTTTTTAGGTGAAATCATGACCGTGTGATGCATATGTGCCAGGAAAAATTACACATGGCCAGTCTTAGGCATTGATCCCGGACACTATCTTATTAACAGTTTCCATGGGATAAAGTGTGAGTGGGAGATGGCCAGACAGAGAAGCCAGCAGGTACAAAAGAGCTGAGGCAGGGAGTAACATGGGGCGTTGGAGGCATGGAAACCAGCCCAGCATGGCTGGAGCAGAGAGAGAGCCAGAGTGGAAGAGAGTCAGACCGTACAAATCCTATCCATCATGGTAAGAATTTTTTTTTTTTATCTTATCCTAAAAGCAATGGAAAAATTGCAGAAGGTTTCTGCTAAGGCAGTGGATGACTTCATCTGCACCACCAGCTGCAGAAGTTATGAATTCACAAGGAGTAGATCTACTTCATTGAGTGCCTACCATTGCACTAGATATTAGGAATAAGATGTTTAAGGAATCGCTGTCCCTGAACTCAAGATTTTTCATATCTTAACTATAGTTTGATAGGGCTTCAACAGAGGTAAGCTTAGAGGGCCACGGGCAAGCCTCTAAGGGAAACCTCTACATTTTGGCCAGATGCAGGAAAAGAGTGGGTTCCTACAGGGGACCTTGAGTGTTGCTCTTTACTTACTTGGGGCAGACTAGTAAAACGAACCCATTGGAAGTATTCTGTGGCCAAAATATTTAGTAATAATTATGAAGAATCTGAAAACATGAAATTTTTCATAAGAAAGCATTAAATGAAAAAGTATAATTCCAGTTCTAATATATATAAGAGGATGCCAAAGTCTTTCTCTAAAGACCCAGATAGTAAATATTTTTATGTTTCATAGACCATATGGTCTCTATCACAACTACTGAACTGTCTGTTATAGCATGAAAACAGCCATAGACAATATGTGAGTGAATGGACATGGCTGTGTGCCAATAAAACTTTATTTACAACAACAGGCAAAGGGCCAAATTTGGCCCCTGGGCTGTAGTTTGCTGCTGCCTGAGCTATTCTATATTATAATTATAATCAAATAAAAGTGTAATGTTTATGACCATAGACAAAGGGAACACAGAAGAATGGAAGGGCTCTTTGTGTTTGGGGAATGGAATTTTCAGTTTGGTGGTTCTCAGTTATTTTTGACTACTTGGTACTTACTTATCCTTCTGGGAACAACACCCTGACTTGGGGGTGGAAGAAAGAGAGAGAACTGCATTTCTATCATCTTTAATCCATATGGTCCCCAGAGTTAACCCACTCTAACATCCAAAGTAAGACACCATCCCTAGACCTGGCCCCTACCAGTCATTTCATTGCCTTGGCCATGGTAATTCATTCAGAGAGAAACACGGGCCCACACAGACCAATGAGAATCACTCCCTCGGATTTTTTTTTTTTTTAATGTTAAGAAAGAGAAGACCTCCTACTGCTGAGGTTGCTCAAAGTATGGTGTAGGAGGGCTGGATTTGCTCGTGACCATCTCGCCCCTCCAAGGCTTGGTCCTGCTCAAGAATGATGCCCACACATTGCACAACAGAACTACAAAATGAAGAAATATGATGCCAGATGGACATTATGTGAGTCTCTGGATAGAGCCTTATCTGAAACTAGCCCTATTCCTAGATTTTTCTGTGACTTAATCCCATATGTTCTTTCTCCATCTCTGCTTATTTCAATTCAGTTTTTGTTCTGCAACCAAAAATCCTGAATGAGGTCATTGCTAACGGGTTTTTTTCCCTTATTTTATAAAGTCCTTTAACATCCTCATACTATCACTTTAGCAACAAACAAAACTGAGGGAAGATGGATGAGAAAGCACCATATTTTAAAAAATCATTTCTCAAATGAAAGTTGTGCTCCATTTTTGCAGTTTTCCTTATCAGTTGAGTGACTTGAACCAGTTACTGATCTTAAATTTGACCAAGAGAATCTAAGTCCTCTCTCCAAAAATGGACTGGAAGCCTATTTTGAAGAAAATATATAAAGACAGGGCCATAGTCAAGATCACAAATGATGACAATAGAAAATAATTCAGGAAAGACCATCTTTCTCTGCAGAAATATAGTGACATATGTAGGGCAGCTAAGAGTCTCCATGAGAGGATGAAAATGATCCGTGACCATCACATGACCACAACCTCTAGAAAAATGACTCTGGAAGAAAACACAAATCTGACAGTGTCCCTGCCGGGCTTAAAACTTGGCAATGATTCCCAGTTGCCTACTTGAACCCAAACTCCCATAGTGGATACGATTTTCACAGAACACAAATTTGAGTGTGCAAGAAACATAATTATCTTTTATTTTTCTATAACTCAATTTAATTTCTTTTTCTCTCCAGTCCCCAATCTACCTACTAGCAGAAAATGTAGTCATTTCCAGGTAAATGCCATCATTTTGAGTTAAACACAATCAATTCAAGATTCTGCACGCATGCGTGCACACACACACACACACACACACACGCACACTTCCTTCCCCCTTGGGCAACCTCTAAGGATGCAGATATTTTGGAGTATAACCATATCAGGAAGCAGAATCTGGTCTGTCACTATGCACCGCTCTCTGTTAGTGTCTGGTAATATTTTCTGGTCTTTGGTGGTGTTGGCCTTTATCTCCCCAGCATGTACTGAGTTGCCCTGCGTCACTCTGTGTTTCTGGTTATCACATCTACCCAGGTAAACACATGTCTTCCATGTCCAGGTCCAAGAGTCACTCTACTGCCAAACACATGCTAAACCATGTTTAGCAAGCAAGCGACCAGTGGCCTCTCTGGGTAAAGATGTTTCCAAATAGTGGTGAACAGCACTTCTACTCACATCCCATTGGCTGGAAATTGATGGAGGGGTCACACAAAGCCACAAAAAATGCTGGGAGGTCTCATTGTTATCCTCAGCGACACACGCCTGGATAACCTTCGGGGGTCTAGTTCCTAAGAAAGAAGGGGAAAAAGAAACCTAACACTTGCTGTCTCCAGTGTTGAAGATACGGCTCAAAATGGTTCAAGAAACAAAGACAATCACAGCGAAGCCATAGGTCAGATATACTGAGAACAAAGCACAAAGGAACAAAGGAAGACAACAAAAATTAAGAGTGAAGTTGACATTCATCATCATAAAGTGAAGGTTTTAAGGTTCACTACGGCCAAAAGCTGAAACAGGAAGGCAAAAGCATTGTCAGTAGCTGGGGTGGGGGGAAGGGAGAGGAAGGCCTCAGATTCCAGCGAACAGAAGCATAAGAATTGAGGCCACCTCCAAACGTGAACAAACTTTTCACAGTCATTTTCTTGATCTTTAAGGGAAATAAACTGAGCGTGAAGCAGAGAAGGTGAGAAAAACACAGCTTATAAATGGAAACGCACCAAACAAAGTGGAAAATTCACATCAAGCCTGCAGATAAGGCTCAGAACAAAGGGAAAGTTTTTTGGGTCAAAAAAAGGGAAATGAGTCTCTCACATAAGAAAATGTGACCGTGTGTGCAGGAGGTGAGCTTCGGGAAGAAGCCAAGCAGGTGCTCCCACCTAAAGCTGACCCACGGGTTAGGAAAACCAAAAATATTTGGTTTTTGTAAAATAGAAAATGGCATGCGAGCTCTGATACCTTCCATTTTTCATTCGCTGCCTTTGTGTGGTTCTGATTCTCAGGAAGAGAGAGAAGAACCTGCTTGCTTTAAACAACACGCAAGTTAAGGTGTGACTTTTGGCTCCATTTTTTATTATATATAGCGATCATCTGCTCTGGACTAAGCTGGATTTCTTCCACTGAGTTCATATCTCCTTCTGTCTTTTTTTTTTTTTAATGCATATTAAAGCTTCACGTTTCTTCTGGAAAATCTACCATAATGGAACAACAGATTTTAAGGCTTAATGTATATTAATCATGATGCCAACAACCACTATCTAATATAGTCCTTACCTTTTACTGACAATGTGAATTTTAATTAAGTGTATAATGCATCATTAAGATCCGAAATGCAGAATATATTTTTGGTCCTGTTTACTGTGTCTAAGAAACGCTAGCGTGGAAGGAATTTAGCTTCCCTGCTGCAAAGATTTAAGGTTTTACAAATTAAATGAATGATGGCTACAATTGGGTTCTCAAAGACATTTTGACGACTCATACAAGATGGCTGACAGAAATGCGAAATGAGCTTTATGTTTATCAGTGGAATAGGGAATGATCACATGAAGTATCGTACGTCCATACCATGGGATATATGCTTTCCTCAAAATAACAAAAGAGCCTTATAGGCACTGATAAGGAAAAAAAATCTCCAAGATATTTACATAGTATGACTTCACGTAGCTAAAAATACATATGCGTTTGTGTATACACGTGTCCCTGTTTGTGCAAATAAATGCCCATACGTGTGGGTGTTGGTATGTAGAAATGTGTTTGTGTAACTGCGGGCATACGTGCTCAGATATACTCGAAAACATGAAAAGAGCCTGAAATAAGAGACAAAATATAAACACTGATTAGCTCTAGAGCAGGAATTGGCAAACATTCTGGTAAAAGGACAGATAGTAAACAGTTGCAATTTTGTGCACAATAGCCCATACAAACAGCCTTAGACAATCCAGAGCGAAGGGTTGCGGCCGGGTCCCCATAAAATATATTCCCCGAAGCAGGCAGGGTCGGGGGGCCGTTGGAGTCGCGGGTGGATCAGAGTTGGCGAAGCCTTACTCTGGAGAATGAGTCTCTAGGGCAGGCGTCAACAGGGGAATGAAGACAGACTTCCACTAATACTTCTGTACATGTCTCATTTGTCTTATAAACCCTCTTACTTAGAAAACACTTTTTCTTTAATTGAAAGACTTAATACCATACGTTAAAATTGGGTAAATTTAAGTTTAAATTTTTAGATTTTTAAATTTAAGTTTGAATAAATTTAGACCCATGACAAGATGAATAAATAAGTAAACAAACTGTTTTGTGTCCTCTCCCAGGCTGGCACTTCACACTTTTTCCTCCTCAAGGGGGAATTATTTGTATCATGGTGGATGTCATAGAACGCCCCTGACTGCCTATCGCCCAGGTCTTTGAATGAGAGAGAATATACCTTAGTTAAGGCATGTGGAAACGGGATAATCACAGTAAAATGAGGATAGTAATAGATTTGCATTAGTTAGAGAAACTCTAGCTGATGGCATGAAATTGACCCAAACAAGAAAAAATGGCTCAAACGTAATTGAATATACACCACATCTCACGGATAGACCAGTATTGAGTGGTTCCAGATTGGTGTGTCTGTGTTTGGGAGAGGAAGGCTCTCATCCCCAAGCTCTCATTCAGGGCCAGGATGAGAGAGTGCTATCACTGTCTAGAAGTGACCTCCAGCTTACTGTGATCATCCTCATCCAAAAGGAAGAATCATGGAAAATTACATGAAAGAGCTTTTTATGGGCCAGACCCAGAGGTGGCCCAAATTACTTCTCCTCACAGTCCCTCGGGCTAGAACTGTCATCCAGGCATACCCCACAAGAGATGTGAGGAAATGTAGTGGGGGCATTGCCCAGGAGTAGTTTTGAACAGTTAGCTATCTCTGCTACAAGTGCCCCATGAGCACCCAGAAGGCAAAGGGTTTTCCCACCACTGTTCTTCCAGTATCTAGAATAGGGGTCATCAAACTCTTCTCTGTAAAAGACTAATGGTAAACATTTCGATGTGTGGGCCACACAGTCTCTGTCACAACTACTCAACTCTGTGGTGTAGCATGGAAGCAACTATAGATAACATGTAAACAAGGGAGCATGGCTGAGTTCCAATAAAACTTTGTTTACAAAAACAGGTGGAGGGCCACGTTAGATCCATGGGACCTAGATTGCTGACCCTGATTCAGAAGAGTGTGTGACACAATGGTAGGCACTGAGTATATGTTTGCTAAGTGAATGGTAAGGAATGAATCATACAGTAATATCTCACAGGATTGGCCTGAGGAATAAAAAAAATACTGCATGAAAAGAATTAGCAAAATTTGGGGCACCTGGGTGGCTCCGTTGTTGAGCATCTGCCTTCAGCTCAGGTCATGATCCGTAGGTCCTGGGATCGAGTCCCGCATCAGGCTTCCAGCTCAGCAGAAAGCCTGCTTCTCCCTCTCCCACTCCCCGTGCTGTGTTCCCTCTCTTACTATCTCTCTCTCTCTCTGTGTCAAATAAATAAATAAATAATCTAAAAAAAACAAAAAGAATTGGCTGCTCCATTGGACAACTTAAAAACAAAAGAAAGAAAGAATTAGCCAAAATGCCTGATGTATAGGAAGTGCTCAATAAATCCCAGATACTCATTATTTGAAGATATAAAATACAAACAAAATATATTCCTCAAGGAGCAACCAACGTAATAGAGGAGAGAAATAGTCCAAGAATATAACTAAAATAGTTCTCTTGTGGTCACCTGGATGGGTCAGTCGGTTAAGGGGCCGACTCTTGGTTTTGACTCAGGTCATGATCTCAGGGTCTTGGAATAGAGCCCAGAGCTGGGCTTCACGCTCACGGGGAAGTCTGCTTGAGATTCTCTCTCCCTCTGCCCCTCCCCCACCCCCATTTGTGTGCTCTCTTTCTTGCTCTCTTAAATAAATAAATAGATAGATAGATAGATATTTAAAATGGCATTCTTGAGAAGTTGTAGAGGCGTGTCCAGGGCTCAGATACCATAGAGGGGGGTTAATTCTGGGAAGAGAGTAGAGGCCAAGAAGAAGTCACGGAGCAGGTGAAATCTACAAGAGGGGCTGAAGACAAAAACGAATCTGCACAGACATTCTAAGAAGTTGAAGTTTTTTTCACCTTTCTGAGCCAGAAACTCATTAAAGGAAAGCTGATGACAGACATCAGAGTCTGGATAGATGTTCTGTCTGCCTGTAACAGGCTTCCCTTCCCATCCTTCCACCTTTAGTTTCTGCTGCCTTCCAAGTATCAGCTTTAAACATCCCCTCCTCAGGGAAACTACTTCTACCCACCATTCTTGGCCCCAAGCCTCAAAAACCACAAGCTCTTTAGCATTTTTCTCTTGTAAAGTTCTACTCTGTATGTGTGTGTGTGTGTGTACAGTGTCAGTTCCCCTTAAGGATAGAAGCAGGACTGCTGTAACCCCGGTTCTTAACTCCATGTAAGGTACATAGAAAGCCCTCAATCATTTGTGGAATGAAAAAACGCATTTTGCATTGTGTTCTGTGACAGGGCCTTGAATGTAGCTAATCGGAGCCTCTAATTGGGGTCAGACCTACACTCACTTAAGAAGCTAGATGAGCCGGTGATAAAGTTTAAGTGATTTGGTAAAATCTCAGAGTCCAAAGACAGCAAAATTCAGTGGTTCATTGGTAGGCTCACACTATCTCTACAACTTTTCCGTAAATCTAAAAATATTCCAAAATGAAAGCTTATCTTTTTTAAATGTCAAGGCCTGAAGCCGACCATCAGGACTGCAATCTTGGCCCTGCCAACTGTTTATTCAACACCATTGGGTGCTCACACGTGTCTCTCTCTCCTCATCCATCAACTGGGGATGGCAGGAACGGAAGCTCCAGGTCCAAGGTGGGTAAGGTAATGCACAGGGAAGCACTCGCATATAGGGAGTTCTTAGTAACTGTTAACTTCTCATGTTATCGCCTCTTTTCCCCTTCTACTACTTTGAGAGTTAAAGAGGAGAGCCGTTCCCCATCCTGCGAGAGGTGAGCTGCAGCCAGTAATGTAGGGAGAGAGCACAGGGCAAAGGAGACTTGGTTCAGAGTCATCATCTCGTTGTCTTCTCCAGATGTGACTGGGCCTTCCTTTCCTTGAGAAGCTTCGCAGATGTTCAAACACCAAGGTGGGGAATGAAACTACTCAAGATAAAATTAGGTCAGTATTGATCAAGAAGGCCAAAGGGCACTCAGACACACTGCCACGTGCATCCATTAAGTTGTGATACGTGTGACATTCCAAAAGACTTTGGGCACAGGGATGAGAACATGACTCACAGATATCATGTGTATATGCATTTGTTGACCAACTCTGTGTTACCTAGAGATGCGCACCGGCCATGAATCAATCACTTGATAATTCAAGATTAGATGCACATACAGGCTCACAAGTCAACAATACCACTTCTATCTAAATAAAATGTGTGTGTGTGTGCGCGCGCCCACGCACGTGCGTGCGCATGCGTCAGTGTTTTGTAATGAAAGCTTACATTGATCAAATGCTTTACCATGTTCCAGGCATTGGACTAAACATTTTATATACAGTAAGTCTCTTTACTAAATATCAGTTGGGTTTTATTATCATGTCCACTTTACATATGGAGAAATTGATGAGAACTAAAGCAACTCACCCCAAATAACACAGCCAGAATAAGTAGAGCAGGGAATTCCAACTCTTGGAAATATGCAGCACTATCTAATACTAGCTACTACTGGTGTTGCTGCTAGCGGCTGGTGTATACAAAGGGAAGACCAATGAATATAACAGTAAAAAAATGAAGTAAATGTTCAGTGTCCAGATACTACAACTAGCATGATTCCAAAGAATAAACTTCAGTTCCATCTGCTATGAGGATCCATTTACCTGATCTGCGAAGTGAATTCTAGCCCATGAGATCCAGGCCTAGACGGCTCACAGCATCTTGACTGAAAAAAAGGAATATTTCTAGTTTATTGGAGACTCTGTGAGTTCCTGAATGCAGCTTATAAAAATACTACAGAAATAAAAGAGGTTAAATAAAAGACTAAGTTCTGATTAAAGTAAATAGAAACACAATAGCAAAGACGAGAAAAAAAATTGGGAGAATAAAACCTGTATGATTTCATCTTCTTATTATCATCACGTGTAAATAGAGAAATCATGATGAATGAATGTGAGGATTATCTACTGAAGGTGAAGGGAGGTAGACAAGAAAATATCCTTTTGATAACTTGAAATATTTGCCCCAAGATAGCTCAAGAAAAATAACCAAACAGGACTCTTGGCAAAGCATAGATTTGTATTCACATTTTCTTCCAGTATTTTCTAGACATTGAGACAGAAAGATGGGTGATAAGAAGTTTCTTGAGTCAAAGCCTTTGTTGGACTGGAACATGCAAATCTCCCCCTGATAAGGAAGTGGAGTGGGCAGCCTGGTGGCATCTATCCCTGCCACTGTCAAGGCTAGACCCTTATCACCTGATGAATGATCCTGACATCGAAGCCAGTGGCACTTGCATTTACTTGTCTGAGGGATATCTCTGGCCTCTGGAGACCAGTTGGCCATTTGCATGGTAGATCAGAAGTACCAGCAATTAGCCCACTCCTCTGGGAGCAGCCCTCAACCAACAACTGACAGTACTGGTGTACAAATACCTCAACCCCCTCCTTCCCTAGGGGAACAACCGTGAGACATTTTCTACACTGGTTTCCAGAGATTTCCAAGAAACATTACGCCTATGGTGGCAGCTGTCTTGACACAACTTCCCTTCCCTGTCTCACTCCCTATCCCTTTCCCAGTATTTCCTGGTACCATCTTTGCAATGAACAACTTGCACTCGAACCTTTACCTCGAGTTCTGTTCTGGGAGAACTCCACAGAAGACAGGATCAGTGCACACGTTGAAGAGGAGGAAATTTTCAAGGACCCAGTTGAGTTCAGGTCTCTAATGGAAGCTGAGGAAGATGGAAATTAGAAGGAACAACAGTTGATTTCTCACCCCCACATCCTCTTGTCTAAACCCTCCATGGGTGTAGTTGCCACCAACAAAAGCTGGTTGAATAGCACCCCCATAGTTTGTACACACATGGGAGGCTCCCCCCGGGGACTCTCAGAAACACTTAAAGGACAGGGGGTTGTTGCAGGGGCTGCAGGGCCATACTGCGATACAGGTGACTGATCAGCATTCGATCACTCCCTCTGCTTGCTGAAGCCTGGGAAAGCAGGAATCCAGGGCGGTTGGGAAAGCCAAGGCTGACAATTGTCCTAAACACTCAGACACACTTAAAGTGCCATATTCTAAGCAACGTTTTTAAAGTTCTCAAATCCTTTCCATAACAGATGGTAAACTTCTGGAAATCACATCCCAAAAGGTAACAGGGCTTATAAATGTAAATAGTTATGAATTTTTTTTAACTCTTGGACAATATATACATAGGTAGTGTTTTTTAAGCAACACCCTAAGAAGGTCAATATGAAGAGCAAAACAATTTACCCCTCAGCATGACAGCCTCAGGTACGTATTTTGACACATATTTAAATGTACTTTCAGGGCTTCTGGGTGGCTCAGTCGGTTAAGCGTCTGCCTTCAGCTCAGGTCATGATCTGAAGGTCCTGGTCATGATTGAGGTTCCCCCCTCAGCAGGGAGTCTGCTTCTTCCTCTCTCTCTCTGCCCCCCTCCCACTCGTGTTCTCTCTCTCTCTCAAATAAAATTTTTAAAAATTTTTTAAATATATTTTTTAACTTTCTAAAGCTTCTCAATGTATTTTCTTTATTTTCTGCTTTCTAAAAAAAAAAAATTCTGTTTTTCAGATGGTGATAAGCCTGGTCTCTAGAAACAGAGCTCAAATGGAGAGTCTGGATTGAAATCTGGTTCCACCACTTACTGGTTCTAAAACCTTGGGCAAGTACCTACTTTCCCTAGATTTCAATGTTTTCATCTGTACGATGGGAATTTTTATAGGATTATTTATCTCAAAGGGTTGTTGTGACCCTTGGCAACTTATTCAACCTCCCTGAGTCATTCCATTGTATTATTTGAGGAAGAATGTGATCCCAATCTAAGATGTTCATTGGAGTTATTTACCACTCGCTACCGCATTTCCCCAGTGCTCTTTTCACTTAGGACATGGATTCCACAAATGTACATCTACCGAGGCAAATAGTTAAATGGACAGGGTTAAGTGCTTTGGAACCAGATGTTACGTGTCCTCTGAGACTAAACCTCTCACTCTCCCAATATTCTGTGAGAAGCCAGCATTCTCTTAAGAAATCGAGGCTTTAGGGGCACCTGGGTGGCTCAGTGGGTTAAAGCCTCTGCCTTTGGCTCAGGTCGTGATCCCAGGGTCCTGGGATCGAGCCCCGCATCTGCTCAGCAGGGAGCCTGCTTCCTCCTCCCTCTCTGCCTGCCTCTCTGCCTCCTTGTGATCTCTGTCTGTCAAATAAATAAATAAAATCTTTTTAAAAATAAAAATAAAAAATAAAAAAATAAAAGAAATCGAGGCTTTGTCTAAGGTAACCAGAGTGAGTTTCTCTTGTTTACAACAACAGAACTCTAACTGATCAGATGTTTCATTCCATTACCGGGCTGAAGTCAAGTCTCTCTTAGGGCAGCTTCTTTGCCTTCACCACCTGTATGACCGAGGACTGAGCCGTCACCAGGGGCAGAGTCCCAGAACCTGGACTGTGTGTTTGTGTGTGCGCGCGCACATCAGTGTTGAGGTGGAGAGAATATAGATGAAATGCAGTTTGAAATAAACATATCAAGTTCACTTCAAACTTTCATAATAGAGCTTTACGCTTGTAGAATAAACAATAATTTTTTTATCATGCAAACCAGAGCAAACAAAGCTCTACAAAGCTTCCTGGCTCTTCAGACTCCAGAGAAATCTACAGGGAAATGCGAAGTTGGGGAAAGGGTAAGAGCTCAAAAGCTAGAATGAAACAGATGTAAATCCTAATCCAAGCCCTACTGCTTGCAAACAAGAGGGTGATGGGTAATTTACGTCTCCTGTCCTTGGCTTTCCCACAGGCAGAAGGCAGATAATCATTGTTCCCACTGGCCAAGGCTGTGGGAGGATTCAATGAATAATGGCTTGCATTGCGCGCCCAGAAAGTGTAGACCAATAGCGATGAAGGGGAGGCAGGCGGTGATGGTGTCTGGTACACAGGAGGCAAAGCCTACGCGCAGCCGGTTTACCTGCAGGTCTGAAGTAGAAGCTGGAAGAAAACTCATCCCAGAGGAACGGGCATCCAAATACATTGCGACTGACCTCGTACAAAAGCCATAGGCGCCTAACAGAGGTCATGATTCTGAAAAGGACATGGTTTGGGGTTCTTGGGTTTGTCCCCTGGCCCAAGACCCCACTGGCCTCCGGTCCTCAAGTCTGATGGGGAACTGGGAAGATACAAACCATGCAGGAGCCTGAAGCTGAAGGGAACATCAGGTTACTGACCCTGCCTTCATTTCAAACTCTGATACTTTGCTCATTGTGGATTTTGTTTTTGTGCTTTTTGGTATTTTTTAAGTTCTATTAAAATCTTTATCTTGATCACTGAGTTTTGGGGTACGCCCTTAAATTCTGTGAGCAAGAAGAGTGCCTCACTTGCTTCTCCCTGGAGGGGACCCAGAATTACTCACGGTGGGGGGGACAGGGAGAGCACTTGACCATGGAGACCAGAGGCGGGAAAATGTGGGCTATTCCTGCCCCTGTGGACCACCCCACCACCACCACCACCATCATACCCACGTAGAAACCAGCTCAGAACCCCTGGATATTTGGATAGGAAGTCGGAAATCGACCTTGAAGTTTAAATTTGCTCTTACGTGTTCAGGACCTGGTTCCCTGCCCTGCCCGGGGCTGCCCGCCCCTCTCCCCCCTCCCCCCGCCCCTGCCACCAGACACACGCAGGAAGTTTGTCAGCAGCTAATCTGAGCCCATCTTCGGCTCCTTTGTCAGTAATGGCACATCTCTACGTGGGGACACAGCGCTGCATACGAAATAGGGCCTGCCCGCCTCGCCTCGCTCGCTCGCGCTTCGGGAGGCCGAGGTTGGCGCCGGCAGACAAAGGCTAATTGGCAGGCTCCGGCAGTCAGTTTCTGATGACACAGTAGAAATAATAAAAGACAGAGATGGGAACAAAGAAAGTTTAGAGGGAATAATAAAGGAAATATCTATAGCGTGAACGTTTGCCGGCGAAGGGAGAGGGCACTTTGAGACAGAGGGGCGACCTGCTCTTGGTAAGCAAGAAGGAGCAAGAAACAGACAGAGAGATGCCTTCCTTGATACATCGCGTTAGACTACATCAGCGCCTGGACAGATCCATAAATCGGCAGAAACGCAGATGAAATAGATAATCTGGCATTTTCGACTCCGAGCCCTGCCATGTGCTAAAGAACTCGGCGAGAGAGACACGCACTGGCATATACAAGTTAAATTTAGTAATAAGCAGGGAGTTCAAATTATAAAGTCAAATAGTGGAGTCACTGGAAGGAATGGCTACAATGTATGTTTGTATACCCCCGGATGCCCCAGAGTGTTGGGGAATATTTTTATCTTCTCATTTGTTACTCTGCTGGTTATTAAATTCTATACAATGAGAAAAAAAGAAATCCCACAAACATCCAGAAGAAAAGGAAAGGGGGGGAAACACACACACACACACACACACACACACACACACAAATAACCGCGTTCCTCGAAGAGGCCAACGCTGTCTTAAGGGAAACGAAGCAGTTGATTGCCTTCTTGCAAGAAAACCAATTTAGGGTTTCTGCTTAAATTAATGTGATTAAAAATTTTAAACTGCTTGAATTTAGCACTTTTGTCAGACTTGGTTTTATTATAACAAACTGTGTGTTATGTTTCGGGAGAAGCAGGTACATCTTTGGCAGGAAAATGATAAATTTTTTACTGCTTTTGTTTCAGAGAATTTCCCTGTCCAAGGAAATGACCTACTTTGTGGCTTCTCTGCATTCAGAGTGTGTTACCAATAGGCACACAAAGACAAAACCTATATAGCAACAATGGGAAATATCCTTGGGATTATTTTTTTTTTAAATAAGCACAAGCCCACTTTTATGTATGGAAAATACTCCAGAGTTCTCTGACCAAAATTCAACTCGCTTCACCTCTATTTGCCCATCTCCTGCGAACAAGCCACAGTGTAAACCCTAAAGGGAAAGCAGAAGTTGCAACCTGGTGGCCTGGGGGCCGAGCTGGGTTACAGACGTGTTCTAGCTGACCGTTCTGTTGTAGCACCACAGAAGATACTAAATGGTCTTTTTTATTTAGCTGCTAACATGTCAAAATTAGGAGATTTCATATACCATTTTAGAGTTTTGGCTTCACCTTCCCAGCCTGCAAATCTGATGACAGAAGGTTTGCATTCCTATACAGTATGACCACCACTGGCCTGAGTAGTGGCGGCCCCCTGGCAGATAGGGCAAGCGCTCCATTTTTTCCTCAGTCCCCACCATGCCCTAATGTCCCCTGACACAGAAGCTGAGTCTCTGGTACCATTTATCATCGCACTCATCTTATACTGTTCTCCTTATGGTAAATTTCAGAAACCTGCAAAATATTCCTTGTACCCATATCTCTATCAAAAGTGGGGAAAGTAAAGTTAGATGAAGCTATTCGTGTGCTTCTGGGGAAAAAAAACGTTCTTAATATCAGCTTGCTTGATTCGCTTACGTAGTAGATCCCCATACACAGAGCTGCTAATGCTTACAGCTGGTACTATGTGTCAGGCGACTTCCGAAGCCCTTCACATATTTCAATTCATTTAATCTGTTCATCTACCCAAAAAATAGGTATTGTGACGATCCAATTTCACAGATAAGGAAACAGAGTCTCAGAGAGACTGAGTGACTTACTCAAGGTCCATTGCCAGCATTTGGCAGGCATTTGAATGTGCGTCCCTTGGCACACATACATGATACCAGCATGAAGTAAGAATAGCCAGTATGTATTGCCTACCTAGTGTATTCCAGGCACCAGAAGAGGCTCTTAAAATATAAATCTGTAGGGGCGCTTGGGTGGCTCAGTGGGTTAAAGCCTCTGCCTTCGGCTCAGGTCATGATTCCAGGGTCCTGGGGTCAAGCCCCGCATCGGGCTCTCTGTTCAGCGGGGAGCCTGCTTCCCTCTCTCTATCCGCCTGCCTCTCTGCCTACTTGTGATCTCTCCCTCTATCAAATAAAAAATAAAAAATCTTTTTAAAAATCTTTAAAATATAAATCTGTATAGAAAGAAACTTATCGTGGGTTACAAAAAAGACTTCAAAAGTTGGAGAAAGAAAACTCTTATATTAAGGGCCCAGAAGTAGCTTGGGAATTTTTCACTGAGGAAGTAAAAAATTGCAATGGACCCTGAGGGGTAAGGAATAAAATACACACAGATGTGATTTGGGACACAGTGGTCCTTAGCCGGAGGGAACTGAAGAAATGGCAGATGGTCAGTGAGAAAATATAGGACATGGCCCAGGAAGAACAAAGGCAAGACCGAGGCACGTCTGGATTCTACTTCTTCATGTTTCTTGATACTTCCCAAAGTGCCAGCAACATGTTGTGCATTCTGGAAGAGACATGGATGAACAGAGCTTGGACGTTGCCCTCAAAGAGTTTACACTCTGGTAAAGAAGAATAAAGTGTGTGCAAGCATCTGTAATTTAAGAAGAAGTCAAAGGTGACCTCGCAGAGCCGCCGACTGCCTGATGGACGTCTTCACCGCATTGTCTTGCGGGCCCTGCACCCCAGCATGGGACAGTGAGAACACCACCTCCCGCCATGCCTTCTCTGTCCAGCTCATGAAGGACGCCCTCCTCCCAAAAGGACAACTTAGACCTTTGGGTCTTTCATCTCTTCTCCCTCTTCCTCACTCCCCAACATCCCAGTCACCAAGTCTTGGCAACCCTCCTTCTTACACGTCTCCAAAACGCAACCTCTTCTCTCCTTGCCCTCTACCCCAACCCTAGTCCAGAAGACCACCTTCTCTTGCCTAGACTGTTCCCACCGCTTCGTCTCTGGATGCTCCCTTTCCACAGTCTTGCCGTTTTCCCCAAGCTCTACTCTACGTATTTTAATTCATCCATGGCATATTTTTCTCCGCTGGAGTCCACTTGATCTTGTGAATAGGCATATTATGAGGATATACAAACTGACAAGTTCTCAACATAGAAAATCTATTTAATGCAAACAATAGCAATTCAGATAACATAATAGGCTGCTAATTATGTCTACAGTGAGTGGCATAATGGTTAAGTCAAGTTTTGGGACTCTAACAGGACTGAGTTACTAGTAGGTGTGTGACCCCGGGGCACATTCGTTCCTTGGCATCCCCTTCTATAAAGTGGGGCTAATAAGAGTACCGGGCTCCCAGACGGTTGTGAGGACTAGATTAAACAGTCATAATGCTAAGGGCCTGGCGCAAAGAGCAAGTGCTCAGAAGTTGTACTGTTTATTACAAAGGTCATTATTATTGTTATTAGGTTGTCAAAAATGTCGGCTGTTAAACAGGCCAGGCCAGAGTACTGACATATAATCCAGGACTCCGGCTCACCTAGAGGTCCTCAGGAGCTGTGAAAGCAACCAGTGTGCTTTGCCTCAATTAAGAACAGAGAAATGGTTTCTTCTCTGTGTTGTGATTTTAAGTAATATCTATGTTTCATAAAACTTATTAGTATAGGTCTAGGTGAAACAAAAAATAAGATAGCACACTGAGAAATTAATTTTAAACAAATTACATGTAAAATGCAAGGATTCATAATATTGTTTCTAAAGCAGTCTAATCTTAATATCATATATTTTATTTTATGAAGCTCCCAGCTTTAGATTAATCATATTGTTTTTTATTTACTACTCCATATAATAATTGGCTTATCTGTGATATTAATATGCATGAATTTTTTTGTTTGCTTCTTCAAGAAAGCATTCAGCCTGATGTTTATAATATGTTGATTTTAATATGCAATGGATGTGTTTATATGCAGATTAAATTGGATTGCATTTATACTAAACAAGAAAACCAAAATGCAGAGAGGTGCTGGGACCTGAGTAACTCTCATTAAAGTATAAGAATCCATGACACAGTTTTCAAATCATTCCCTTCTGCTAGCATCACCATAGATCAAAATTTACCCTGTCTACCTAAATATGATACTTTCATGTATTTTTAGGAAGATGGAGGGGGATTTGGCTCTAGGTTTCTCCCATAGCAATGGTTCTCAGTGAGAGAAAGGGGAAGGATTTTTACCCCCAGAGGACACTTCGGCAATGACAGGAGATATCTTTTTGTTGTCATAACAGGCGGAGCATGGGGAGGGAGGACGTTACTGGCATCAAATTTGTAGAGGCCAAGGATGCTATTAAACATCCTACAATGCACAGAACAGCTTTCAAAACAACAACTTATCTGTCCCCACATTTCAATAATTCTGAGGCCAAGAAACCCTGTCCTATAAGAAGATTTCAAAAGAACAACTGAAAAATCTCTGAGCTTCAATAAGTTGAGGCAACAGAACCTCAAATATTTTCTACCACTGAACCTTGAACACACAAAAGCAAAATGGCCGCCCGTGTATAAGCAGATGATTTCTATATATTTATTCATTTGCTCAACCGATATTTACTGAGTTCCTACGGTGTCAGACTATTCTAGGCAAAGTCTTCACAGACGTTATATTTGTAGACTGAGATAGGGAGATGACAGATAGGTGGTTGATAAACAGATGACAGATACATGGATGATGGATGTTGGATGATGGATGTATGGGTAGATAGAGACAGACGTGATATAATGTAGTGAGTAAGAGCTATGAAAAAATACAAAGCAGGTTAAGGAGATGGGGACTTCTGGAAAGGCCTTTCTGAAGTCATGACATTTCAAAGAGACCTCAGTGAAGGGGAGAGGGGACCCATGCCAGTACCTGGAGTTCACAGAGAACAGCACGTGTGAGAACTGTGAAGCAGAAATGCACCTGGCCTGAAGGAGCAAGGAGGACATGGACAAGAGGAAGAGAGGAAAGAGATGAGGTCGGAGACAATGTGGGGCTGGATCCTGGAGGGTCGTGAGAGCCCTGCTGAGGACTTTGGGGGTTATTTTATGTGTGACATCTTTGTAGTGTGTGTGTGTGTGTGTGTACATATACGGGGGTTTCCTGGTTCACATACTCATTGTTTAAGGTGTATATATGAATATATACACATGTATATATATATGTATATATTATATATATATAATTATATATAATTAATTAATATATATAATAATTAATTAATATAATATATTATATATTATATATATTATATAATTATATATAATTATATAATATATATGTTATATATATATGTATATATTAGACACTGCAAATATAATACTTGAAAATATACCAAAACACTAAGTTTGGTGTCTATTCCTCCAAATACTTCTCCATGGATATACTAACACCACCACATGTTCTCTTTATTTATATATTCATTCATTTATTACAAGTAAATATATAAATACATATACTTGTTGGCAACTTTCTTTTTTTCCCATTTATGTCTACAGCCCAAGTGGTTTGGTCTTGTTTTGGTTTTAAGTTTTCCAGCTCCTCACTGAAAATCAACAGAGAAAGGGGCCGGGAACATTAAAAGAAGTTTCATTTAAGTGCCTCACTTTTCCACATCTAGCAGAAAAGCAATCAAGACTAAACATAGACAAGACAACCAAACCAATGAATAACACAGCTGTTGGGATAGGCAGCCAAGGGCTTTAAGATGCCAGATCTCCCAGGGTGCCTGGATGGTTCAGTCAGTTGAGCGTCCGACTCTTGAATTCAGCTCAGGTCATGATCTCAGGGTCCTGACATCAAACCCCCATGGTGTTCCATGCTCAGTAGGGAGTCTGCTTAAAATTATCTCACCCTCTCCCTCTGCCCTCCCCCCGGCAAAAAAAGATGGCAGATCTATTTTTCAAGTGCCTCTTTTATCCCTTTCCCTAATGCTCTGTAGCTTTCTCCACAGATAACTCACACACTTTTTGTTAGTTGTTTCCTAGGTGGCACTGTCTCTCTAGAATACCTCACTTCCCTGTTGAAAGCCTTCGGAAGTGAATTTGTGCAGTGCTGGGGAAAGGGCAAGCTCCTTAACTTGACAGCCAAGCTCTTCTTCATTAAGGATCTTCCCAACCACAATTTCCAAAGCTGCAACCATTTTCACACCCATTTTATCCACTTCCAGACCCCTTCCCTTTGGCGTCTTCCTGTCAAGACTATCTTTTTTCTTTATTTTACCTCAGAGACACATTTAACCTTCAGAACAAGCTAAAAATAAATAAATAAAATATAAATAAATAAATAAACAAGCAAAAAAGAAAACACCTCTTAGAAAAACCTGCAATGACCCTTCAATGACCACATCAAGGTCTGTGGCAGAGTAGACCTGGAGCCATTTTGCTGTGTTATTTAGCTGAACTCACCCACCCAGTCCTCTCTGTCTGGTGTTTTCTCCTAAATCAAAAACAAAGATTCACAGAAGCCACAAGACTAACTCTGAGGCAGAAAAATTTGGATACCTGTTTATAGGGGGAATCTGGGGTTCCTGCTGATGAGGGGTCAGACTTGGGATGTAGGAAAGGAGGAGTGGAACCAGACAAGTGACTCAGGCTGGGGAAGAAGTAAAGAAACTGGAATCCTAAAGCTGCAAGAGAGAATTCATTACCAATGGGGTTTTGTCTCCAAGAGCACAGATCAGAAGGTGAGAGATCCAGTGCCCAGTGTCCCTGTGCAGCTAATGCCACCCAATATCTGAGACACCTGTAAACCCTCTGAGCATGGAGGGAGGGACCTCTCTATCTTGAGGAGGGAGCAGGACATCAACGGAAGTCCTTGGCCCTTGAGCATGATGTAACAGAAGAAAAACAGAAATGTTCTGATGCAAGTTTCCCAACAATGGAAGAGAAATCTCCAAAAAACCTTGGCTTGTCCAACTGCTAGATCCAGAGGCTTTGGAAGCATAGTCCAGCAGTTATCAGTAGAGTGGAAACTTCCCTGGTCGCCCAACCTCTCCTCCAACCACATTTCCTTTTAGCAAACTTGTAGACACTGAGTGATGGGGAAAAGAAGGTGGCTTCATCCCTACCAAAGAGGTAGGCTGTCCTGGAAATCGTGTCTAAGAGAAGGAAAAATCTCATTTTAAGTCAAGTTCAGAGGCTGGCACGTTATATGGTGCAAAACATTCCAATCTCTGAACTAAGACTGTGTTTAGTAACTTAATGTAACTGCTGAAATTTCTATTAAAATGAGCGATCCAAAAAAATCATCGAGGGTCAGAGGAAAAACCCTCTCAGTTTAATAAAGTTTTAAGTGACAGTGGGAGATAAAATTGTTTTATGTTTACACCCCATTATCCCTAACTTGTTTAATGTTCTATTATATACATAAAGCCTCTGCTTAGCATAATGTCTTACACATGGTAAATTCTCAATAAATGTCCTTGAAAGAACAAAAACATCCTTGAAAATCACCATGTTAAGAAAAGGAAGCGCAAGCGCAAGAGGACAAAATCCCCATAGGTAACTTCTAGACCACTTAAATTTAAAATGACCTCAAAATTATTATTCCATTAATTCCTGGGCACTTAAAATTTTCTCCTCCACACCCATTCTTAATATAATCAGTGAATAAATGAGGTTGACAAGAACCCAGAGTTTCAGGGATGTGAGGGCTTCAGAAATGGATCTTTTCCTTGGAGGAAAGCCGTGGGGACCTACCTAGAGTCTCAGAAGCTCAACCAGTTCTTCCACCAAAACACAAGCCTCCAGAAAAGAAGGACTTTCTCTGTATGAATGTCCTCAAATAGCCAAACTATTTGCTGAAACATTTACCCAAATACTATCTATGCCACCAGTGTAGACTCCCTCCCTCCACGACTACTTGGAGCATAGTTAGGATCTGGTCTCCAAGAACAGGTAAACGAGGGACATTTTAGACAAAGAAAATGTGCACAGAGATCTGAAAGCATGAAAGATAATCAACTCACATTAGCTGGTTTGGTTCCGCAGGAACATAGGTTCTGTAGAGCCGGACGAGAAATCCTTTTCCAGAGGTGAGGTCAGTACAGTAGACCAAAACAATGCCAGGTGGCTTAGAAATCATTCTGCCAGGAAAACAGCTTAGGTTCATATGGTAAGACATTATTACTACCCTGTGGAAAATATTTAACTACTGTCTTCCTCATTTTTCAACAAGTAGTAAGATCTGCATTTGGTAGCTCGGGACAGAACACAAATTTTTCTCAAAGTTTTTTTGGCTAATAGTTTTCCAAAATCCTGGCACTAGTAAATATAACTTTTGAAAGAGGGAGAGAGAGAGGAGAAGAAGTTTGCAAAAAAACCCAAAGTGTATAGGACAAACTAGGTAAGAAAAGGGGTTTCCTTGGAATAGGAGAATCTTCCCAAGTGGGAGACTAATTTAAGCAAAGAGAGAAGGAAGGAGGTCCTGCAAAGGCATGATGGCATAGGAAGTCCAGGCAGTGGGGTCATAAGCAGCTGCCCCCAAATCCCTTCATGCCAAACATGGCAGGGAGGTAGCAGAAAGTCACTGGATTTGTTGGGCAAATGGTGCCATGGACATGTTTGCAGGAGCACATGTAGTCTAAAGCCAGTGGATCAAGTGACCCACCTCTGAGGTCTGGGCCCAGTGCCAAGGTCCCAAGACTGTGGCACAAAGCAAGAAGGATCAGGCTTCCTGGTTGCAAGCAACAGAAACAAATATTGATTAATTTCAGCAGGAAAAAAATACATTAAAGGATTCTTTATAGTTTGCAGAACCTCCCAGGGGCTCCGAAGAACAAGGTTTGGAGGCTTTGCAGTCAGAAGGATGACTAGAATTGAGCTGTTATTATGGTCCCATAAAGCCATCACCCCAGGCAGGGTCGGGCACAGACACTGTCGTCTCTACTGGATGTAGTTAGGCCAACAATCCTGGACATCAGATGTTGATGTCAGAACAATGTCTGCCTCTGCCAGATGTGACCCCTGCAAACTCTACAAGCCATTGCCAGGACGGATTTTCTAGGATCCTTGGTTTTTCCCATCCCATGCTTCTTGGAATCTGAAACTTTCAAGGACACCAGGCAAGTACGTTTCTGGTGTTTCCATCTTCAGTACCGGAGGTGAGTTCAGCCTTGGAAACTTGAGGGTTCCTCAGACTTGAGAAGGGAACTCAGATGATCAGCAGTCAAAAACAGCAACAGGGGCACCTGGGTGGCTCAGATGGTTAAACGTCTGCCTTTGGCTCAGGTCATGATCCCCAGGTCCTGGAATGGAGCCCCATGTTGGGCTCTCAACTCAGCGGGGAGTCTGCTTCTCCCTCTCCCTCTGCCTCTCCCCCTGCTTGTGCTCTCCCACTCTTGTTCTCTGTATCTCTCTCAAGTGAATAAAAATTTTAAAATAAAAATAAATTAAAAAAAAAAAAACAGTGACAAAAGTCTACCACAGGAAGGGACCTCCAGCAAGAATTTAGTTTAATTTTTCTACCAATTCAACAGAATGGGAGCTCTGAGTTAGTGATTTTTAAGTTGAGATCCAGAGAATCAAGTTCTATCATGCATCTTAGTTTGTTAAATAAAATTTATACTCACTTCACCATGATGGTGCATCATTTTCAATGAGCTACAGATTTTGTGTTAGTTATAATCAAGCATCTAGCATAGCAGTAAAAAGCCAAGAGTCTCCATTTCCAGCCCCACTACTGAGAAACTGGGGGCCTTAGCTGTTTACTTAACACCTTATGGGTTTATTTTTTCCATTGCAGAATAGGAATTGTAATCGTACCTACCTAATAGCATCATGGCGAGGGTTCATGAGCTATATAGTGGATTGACGCGAGCACCTCGATCCTTCCCTGGCCGTGTCTACACCCCTTGCCAGTCTTTCTCACTGAAGCAGTAGCGTCCTTATATCTTGGGATTGTTTTGGCTGCTAGGATGCTGTGGAAATGACAGTGTACCAGTCTTGAGTCTAGGTCTCAAGGGTCTCGGCCACTGTCATTGGGAATGTGCCCAGGTTAGCCCACCGGAGATTGGGAGACATGGTGAACAGTGACCAGACACCCACCACCCAGCGACCCCCGCTGATGCCTAGATATGTAAGCAATCCAGACAGAGGCCACTTGCCTAACCACCTGCAAACAGGGTCAGTCAATGCTTATACAGCGTGTCATGGAGCCTTCACAGCTTTTGTTTTGCAGCAATAGCTTAATCCTACAGAATAGTTAAAAACCAGCCTTGCAGAGCACCTGGGTAGCTCAGTCAGTTAAGCGTCTGCCTCCAGTTCAGGTCATGATCAGGGAGTCCTGGGATCAAGCCCTAGGTTGAGCTCCCTGCAAGAGTCTACTTCTCCCTCTCCCTCTGCCCCTCCCAAGGCTCATGCTCACTCTCTCAAATAAATAAATGAAGTCTATTAAAAGGGGGGAGGGGACAGTTCACCAAATAAACAAAGAAAAATTAAAAAAATAAGCACGTGATAAGAACTCCATCAACATTAAGGAGCATACGGAAAGGAAGGCATCTTTCCGAACGCTAGCAGCTGCGTGTTTTGACAGAGCAAGGGCTGATGATTCCATACAAAATTATCAACGAGATTCATCAGCCAAGGGCACCGTCCAGGCATAAATATTCTTAATGTCACAGGTAGAAAATGTCAGCCCTCTCCCTAAAACACGGATCTGGGTGAAGGTTAAAAAATAAAGAACTCGCAGACCCTGGCTGTCAAGATTTGAGGTCTGCTAGAAGCATGTTTGGCCTTGCTGACTCAACACATAAGTTACATGTGATAAAACAGACCGTTGCAGCTCAAAGTCCTATTTAAGCCTCAGATCAATGGTTTAAATTCTATGTCAGGACAGGTAGACACCACTACGTGATGGAAATGTTGTTTGTGAAAAAATGATTTTTAGTGGTAAAAACCAAGACAACCACTTCTGTTTTTACTGGTTTAATGTCAAACCAACACTTCAAGAGGCAAGTTCAGGATGCATGTGAGTATATTGTGATACAAGCAGATAGTTTTAATTCTCTATGACTCTACGTCTTATCTGGCCCCATCCATCCCATTAACACTTAAGCCTTCCCCAAAAATCACTGTCGTAATCACAAAACAGCTTTCCTTTGCAAATCTACTGAGATTATCAAAAAATCTTTTCCCTGTGCTTCCAAAGTAGGTGGTGCATAATGAATTCAAAAATTCAGTAAATAGAGCTCGGTGGGCCTACTTTTTTCTCCTGACTCCTATGATTATCATAATTTGATTTTATAGTTTTCTGTCCTAAGCTACCAGCAAGGGAGTAATCTTTACTGAGTCATGAACTTTCCCATCATTAAATGTCTGCACCTATTTTCAACATGTCAGAAGTGTCCAATAACTACATTTTATCTGCCTTGAATAAAGTCGAGTTGAGACCCTGGGAAGCATACATATAATAGTTTCCTTTATGCTTTAGCAAAGTCCTTGTGGTTTGGAGTTCCAGCTTTGTCTTTGACTCCTTTTCTGGAAGCATAAAGATTGTAAAACACATCTTCCGTAGAGACCAGGACATATGTTTACAAGGACAGAAATCTGAGTAATTTCCCACTGGTCCAAAGGGAATATTAAACTCTTCTGTCATTCTGTAGTATATTATTTATGGTCCCTTTTTGGTTGGCTTTTTTTTTTCATTTGTAAGTTCAACTCCATGTCCTGAGAGAAGGTGATAAAATGCTCAATATGTTAAAAAATCTTATCACTAAATCAGGAACAAAACTATAAATTTTGGCCTTTGAAATCAAACTGACTGGTGAGGATCATTTTGCTCCTGAAATATTACAGTAGTGATCAATTTGCTGTAAAACTAAGCAGTTTAGCTCAGCAATCTACAGTTGGAAAGCAAGTTGTTCAAGAGGAAAGTTTATGCCCGGCCCAAGGGATAAATTAAATTTTATGGGGAAAATATGCATTATTACATGCTTATCTGTTTAACATATTATTCTTTTCCACATCAGTATAATAAATATTTTTAATCGTATATTTTATCTCACATACATATAGTGATGTGGTAATTTTATTCCTCCTGTATTGGCCCAAACATGTTCAATTAATCACAGAATAGAGAAGAGCTTTCAAATCTTTTTTTAAAAATTCTGATGTGCTTAGCAAACGTACGTTCCCAGTGAAATAGTTTGCAATAGTTTGAAATAGTTTGCAGTGAGATAGTTTGCAATGGGAGAATTGTTCAAATTTTATTTCCTCAAAGGGTGAAGATGAACTGGTCTGCTTTATCCTTTCTCCCAAGTTCAAACCCTTTCTCCTCACATAGTACCTTTCAACTAGAAATGCTTTGACCTTACTTGATTCCATTCATAAGGAGTGATTCCACATTGAAGATTTTGCCTCAGAGTACAGGTTGGTTATAAGAAATCAAACTTGGAGAATAAGAATTCAGGACCTGTGCCAAGAGAAGTAATAAAACATGAATTAGGCCTCAGTATTTGTCAGGCCACCTTGCATCATTCTACATAATGCTCACAAAATTTCTACTGGGTAGGACTGTTGCTATGTCCATTTCAGAGATACGGAAACTGGGCTTCAAGGGGCTAGCTAAGCAGTGACTGGGGCAGAAGGGGAGAAGCACTCGGGAAACCTTTGCTATCATCCCCAAGGGAGAAAAATGGCAGCCTGAAACAAGATGGCGGCCATGGAGGTGGAGATGAATGGATGAATTCAAGAAATATTTGGGAGATGGAATCAACAGGACTTGATGATTTGGTAGCCGGTGCCATTCCCAGAGAAATACATTTTTAAATGTTTGCCTGCACATTCTACGCATGTATGAGAATAATTAAATACAGAAAAACCTGGGCACGTTTCTACATTTTCTTTCTCCATCTATCTTGCATGTAAATACGTATACAAGGGAATGTTACCTCATACCTCAAAGGGTAGAAAGGAAGTTGAGTTTAAAGCTCATCCTAAAAGCATTAACAGTTCAATGCATCATAGTGACTCTATGCAACTCTCCATAACATTTCTATAAGGCTTGACAGCCTTTGTCCCAGACTATCTTTTCAAGGGTGTTTGTATAGCATGTAGCCTTGAAGAATGGAGGTAGTGTCTCCTTCCAGGCAGAAAGCAGATTTGTCTCCTGACTGGGGTAGTAAAGGTAATGCTTCCCTCTAAGGCAAAGGTAGGGCGGTTTGACCAGTAGCCCTCTTATAATATTGAAGGCTTGTTAAGTTCAAGGATCCTCAGCTGTAACATAAACCTTCTGGGTGTGCAAAATCTACCCCAGGTCACTCTGCCCACTTGGGACTTGACAGCAAGGGGAAGAGACACAAAAAGGAAGTTCATGCCGCCGGCTGTGCTGTGAGTAATATACTCGTTTGTCTCTGACCCAGCAGTCTTGTGTCTTCTGCCAGCATCCATGAACCTGTTGCAGTCTCACTTGTTAGCTTGCAAGCAAAGTGAAATCTTAGACCTTCCACAATTTTTGACAGTGACATTACCTATTGCCTAGTGATTTTTTTAAATAAAAATCATGATTTACTTTTAAATAAAAATAATTTATTTTTAATATTTAATTTAATATTTTTTAGATATTTTATATATTTTAAAATATTTAATTTAATATTTAATATAAATAAAAATGATTTATTTTAAAATAAAACAGTACTACTCCTGCATCACCTGCATAGGATCCAGAACAGGCCATTAATTGGTATTGCTCAAATTCTACCATTTCACATTTCTACTTCCTCTCCCTGTTTGTCAGCTGATAGGACTACATGGCAAGTCAGTATTATCACAACTCAGAAGTATGAATTATCACATCGATCTACACTTGTACATGTCTTAACACCACTCTGAATCGCCAGCTCCACACAAATTAACATAAGCACTCCATTCATCAACAAAATATTTACTGAGAGACTTTTGAGTGCCAGACACTGCACATGTAATTGTGGGGAAAAAAGACACAATCCTTGCCCTCAGAGAGCTTATTCCTATTCCAAATAGGAATGGAGATCACTGAGGAAGCAATTACACCAGAAGGGTTTAAACACATTGGAGAGATGACAGCTGCCATGGAAGGGAGCTAATCTGTAAACTGATATTTGACAGCATTCATGCATAGGCGCTGACCGGGAAAAGGTGAAGAGGGCTCTGGAAAGGTGACTCAGCCTCCGGAAACAGCTTATGCCAAGTCCTACAGGTTAGCAAATGCATCATGCATTTAGAAAGTAGGAGTAGGGGGCGCCGGGCTGGCTCAGTCAGTAGAGTGTGCAAATCTTGATCTCAGGGTTGTGAGTTTGAGCCCCACCTTAGGTGTAGAGATGACTTAAAAATAAATCCAAAGGGAAGAAAAGAAGGGAGGGAGGGAGGGAGGGAGGGAGGGAAGGAGGGATGACCAAAGAGATGAGGGGGAAAATAGCAAGAAACAGGCAGAGGGGGTTTTGTAATCATGGATAAGGACTCGGAACTTACCCAGCAAGCCCTGAGAACACAATACGGGTCTGAAGCAAGGAAGTGACATGATCAGATGTACATTTCTTTTTTTTTTTTTTTTTAAAGATTTTATTTATTTATTTGACAGACAGAGATCACAAGTAGGCAGAGAGGCAGGAAGAGAGAGAGGGAGGAGGAAGCAGGCTCCCCGCTGAGCAGAGAGCCCGATGCGGGGCTCGATCCCAGGACCCTGGGATCATGACCTGAGCCGAAGGCAGAGGCTTTAACCCACTGAGCCACCCAGGCGCCCCCAGATGTACATTTCTGAAAGCACAAAACCACTCTGGCTGCCCAACTGAGAGCCCACGGGAGGGAATGACCCCAGCGGCTTCTCAGTCATGGCACTATTGACGTTCGGGGATGCAGCGTTCTGGTGATGACAACAACAACAACAAAAATCCCCTGGGGAGCAAAATCAGCCCATTTGAAAACCCCTGGAGTGCAGGAGACCAGGTTGGGAAGCCATAAGCCAGGAGAGAGAGAAAAGCCGCCTGGACCAGAGCAATGACTGAAAGGAGATGAATTCAAGAGAAACGGAGAAGCCTCTCTTACAGTTCTCGTAAGTGTGTTAAATCGTCTGAGAGGGGTGTGCTGGAAGGACCCACCACTCGACTCGTGTAAGGAAATGAATCTTAAAATTTGCTTCTGCCTCTTTCTCGAAGCAAAACCTACTGTTTTTTTTTTAAAGGTTTTATTTTCTTTATTTGACAGAGAGAGAGATCACAAGCAAGCAGAGAGGCAGGCAGAGAGAGAGGAAGGGAAGCAGGCTCCCCGCTGAGCAGAGAGCCCGTGGCGGGGCTCGATCCCAGGACCCTGAGACCATGACCTGAGCCACAGGCAGAGGCTTAACCCAGGCGCCCCAAAGCAAAACCTACTGGTGCGCTCGGCTGTCTCATCACCGCTAAGTTGTATACTTTCATACATATGTATGCATACGTTAAGTTTTTGCAAGCATAATTTAGACTTTTCAAAACAGTGGCACAGTAACAAAGACAAATCGAGGCGCGCGCGCATTTTGAATATCGATTCCAGTTTCCCACAAGCTCCCCCCAACGTTCTCCGCGCTGCTTTGTTTCTCTGCATTTGTTCTTTTTCGGCTTTTCCCATGTCTTCCCAGCTTTAAAGGACTCTGCAGCTAACAGGCAATTAGGCCCACTATTACCTCTGGAATGCAGATGCTCCCCCAGACCAACCCACCAGAAAAATCTGCGCGTTACTAAGAAGGACCTTCCTAGGCGAAGAGACAGCTTAAATCACAATATTTTCATAATATTTTGGTGGAGATGGAAATCGTGTTTCTGGGAGGTGAACTGTGTGCCCGGAGCTTTGCAAATATTCCCTCAGATGTGAAATCTTCAAAAGTACCGTGGGGAGCAATTATTTATCCCCATTTTGCATTTGCAAAATCCAAGATTCAGAGACGTTAGTAAAGAAACTTATCTACAGCCACCCAACTAAGAAGTTACAAAGCTGGAGTAAAAGGGCCGTAGAACAGGACACAGCAAACTTGTTCTGTAAAGGTTTGCAAATATTTTTGGCTTTGCAGGCCATCCCATCTCTGCGGTAAGGACTCAGCTCTGTCACTGTAGCAGGAAAGCGCCCCAGACATTATGTAAATGTATGGGGGGGCCTGTGTGCCAATAAAACTTTATTCGTGGACACTGGCATTTCAATTGCACATCATTTTCACGTCGGAAAATACAATTATTCTTTTATTATTATTATTTTTGAGCACTCAAAAAGGTAAAAACGATTCGTAGCTCACTGTCTGACAGAAACAGGCAGGGAGCCAAATTTGGCCCACAGGCCTAGTTCCCCAAAGTGAGTGTCAGAAGGTAGGTAAGACCACACACTCTAGAGGCTGACTCCCTTGGTGAGAATTTCTGATCTCCCATCATACCTTCAATGTATTAACTCAATGAATTGCAGAACCCACATGTCTGTGCCTCCACATCTCGGGTTGGGCTCTCCCAAAACAGATCCTGAGATAGGTTTTGAGTGGAAGTAGCTTATTTGGGAGATAATCCTGAGAAGCACGGGTTGGGCTGTAAGAAGCCAGACAGGGAAGGGAGGGAGCCCAGCATGGAAAGCACTAAGGAGCTGTTACTCAGTAAGGGCAAAGGGACTCCTTCCTGCTGGGGGCCTCCAGAAGATGACTGTAAAGAGACTGGGAGATTTATCTTAGTCAGTGGGGGAAGGCTACCCCCAGGGCATTCACAAAGCAGAACTTCTTTAACCTCTCTGTTGACGGAACATTCTCCGGGGACCAGCAAAGGCCCTGGGGCTGAGAGTCACAGAGGCCAGCAATAAGCCTTTGGCAGACTAGGGAATGCCTAAGGACTGGGTCGGGCACCCAAAGGTGCTACCACTCAACTTCCTCATTTGCAAAACATACATAATAAGAAGGCCATCCTCTGAGTGTTTTGAAAGATTACATGAATAAGATGTAGTACCTTAAAGCTGGAACTAGGTGAGGCAGGCAAAGCACTTGCCTTAGGCAAAGAGTATAAGGGGATGCCAAAAAGCTGAGCAATCAACATAAATCATATTTTGATCAATATTTTTAAAAAATCAAAATTAGAAGATTCATGATGAACAAAATACCAAAATTGTACATAAAAATAGCCTGAGGAACAGTGCTGTGTGAATCCATATTGGAGCCAGAGGCAAAAGAGAAAATGTGCATTTCCATAGACCTCCTCGTATGTATTTTTTAATTGTTAAATTTTCTTCCCGAATTAGATTTTGAAAACACTGTTGATTATTTTGTTTCCATTAAAGGCAGAAAAGTGAAATTATGATCAATTCAGTTTGGGATAAAAATAAAACAAAATAAATAAATAAATAAAAATAAAAATAAAAATTAATAAATATAAATATACTTATTTATAAATAAAAATACTAAATAAAATAAATATATAAATATATTTATCCCTATAAAATAAATAAATAAAATAGTAAATAAAATAAATATATAAATATATTTATATATAATATATAAAATAAATATAAATATAAATAAAATTTAAACTTAATGTTATGAGTTTTAATGTACCCACAAGTCAATTTGTACTTTTCTTCCAACTTCTTTAATGTTCTGAGGGAAGAAACTAACCATTAAAAAAATACATAAAAGCAGGCATACGGAAATGCCCATTTTCCCTTTAGACTTCGGCTCCAATATGGATTCACACAGCACTGTTAGTGATCTTGCCTTTATTTAAAATTTTGATATTTTGTTCATTATGGACTTTCTTTACTTTTACTTTACTTTACTTTACTTTTGATTTTTTTAAATATTTCATTGAAATACAGTTTATGTCGATTACAATTTTTTAAATGCCCTTTCCCCCCAAATTTTGTACCCACAGTAGCTGCTTCACTTCCATCACCCCAGTCCTGGTTAGTGTATGCCTGGCACACAGTCAGCCAAGTGCTTAATTAACGTGAGCTTTGTAGTTCATCTTGGAACGCAGTTTCGACACACTATCACCGGTGTTCTGCCTTACACCCCCACACTGCGTCCTTGGTCCATCCGGATAACCCCACATTCACCTCTTCACAGGCAACCAGTCACCACCATAAATTATATCTTTTTTTTTCTACCATGGCATGTGGGAAAAAATGCAGCCTTTTATTGAATATTTCTGAGACATATGTGTTGATAACTATTCACATAACCTGTTATGGAAGGGGAAAAAGTTAGCAAAGCCAAGGCAATTATGGCTGGATAATTTGAAGGGCCCACTTTTTCTTGACAGCAAATTAATTGATGTTATAATGGGTATGTCACCCTGTCATCCATCAACATTTATTGAGTTCTGACAACGTGCTGGGTTACATGTGAAACGGAACGCACGCACACACGCACGCGCACGCACACACACACACACACGCACCAAAATTCCAACTTATTCCTTCCCAAGTGTGGATCCACTGATGAAACCGTTTGTAATATACTTTTTCTATGTAAAAGGAAAATAATATTGCCTGTACCCACTGTTTCTTAGTCTCTCTCTCTCTCTCCCTCTCCCTCCTTTAATTCCCTCTCTCCTCCCCCCTCTATCCAGACCATCCCCCCAGCCCATATTTATCTTAACCCAGTGGCTCTGGTCTGCTTTGCAAATGAGTTGTAATCAAGTTCTGAAATGGAATGAAGAGAATCTGATTTGTGGGAAGAAGCAGATTTGTCTGGTAGATGAATCTGAATCACTCCTCTTTATTAATGACCAGGCTTTCTAGAACCACATTCAAGAACTGAAGCTGTGATCGGCCCCCTGCTTTGGTCTCACGATCGATCCCTATAAAAGCAATGAAAAGAATCCAGGGAACTAACTAGCTAACCCCACTATGCTCTCTGGGCCTGTTAACAGGAAGGTGCTGGGGTCTGGAGAAGTAAATAAACAACAGCTTTGTTGAAAGTGCTCCTGGGGGAAAAAAAAGAAAAAGAAAAATCCTGAGCCCAAAAAAAAAAAAAAAAAATCACAAAATAATTAAAAAAGAAACTTCATTTTCCCATTGCTGAATTCAACATTAAAGTACTGTAGTAAGCAAAAAATCCAACAGGAGAAAAAAAAAAACAGCTATATAATTTTTAGAGTTCTGTTAGAAATTAAAAGGAAAGGACTCTCTGGAATGGATTTATGACTTTGTCCATAATTCCACGTTACCATTTACTCACTTATTTACTTATTTGTGTCTGTGTATCTGCATTCAGCAACACATCCCAGGATTAGATCAAGACCTACAGTCGTGAAACTTCATCCTTAACCCCACATTTCCTCTAGTGCGGCAGCTCTAGTTACAACCTAATGTTATTTTAACAGTTTTTCTTTAATTTAACGATATTTAATTTGCATTCGCTCAAGTGACATACAATAGATCATGCTATTACCATGATTTATATCAGATGAACTGGCATAAATTCAACATTATAAATTGCGCCTGTAAATGAAACTATTATTTTACAGGAATTACTGTAGCAGAAAGGGTAAGGACCCTCCAGTCAACCTTAGTCAAACCCACTCTTTAGAGTTTTATATTTTATGCCCGCAATAAATGCTTTTGTGAAAGCCCATAACCCACAAAAAAGTCATTCGAAGTACATTAATTACGATAATACTATCCAAAAAGCTGCAAGGGCCTATATTTGTGACATCATTCTCTGATTTCTTGCTGCCTTAAATTATCCCTTTGATGGCTGCGGAGATTAACAGTCATGCTTTTGTCATTAAATATAAGGCATTTTAAAGCTTAATTCACCTAAGTTCTAATTGATATTGCTTTCAGTTGGCAGATAGCGACCTGATTTATAATTTAAATATGCGGCATTCTATGCATCTCTTCAGTATAATGAAAAAGCGAAGTTCCTCTCATCTTTCTCGGCAATGTTAACATCAAGGAAAAGTCGCTTTTCTTCTGCCTTTTATATCCTAAGCCTAATTGAAAACTGTTCCTTGAATTTCAACATGATAGAAAAGTCTTTTTATCTCTCAATTTGTCCATTAGCGATTATAATTGAAGTATCTGCTACACAGCTGAATTGATATTGTTCTTGCTTAAATTCTGAATTTCTCTAAATCTTTCAGAAGACATCAAGAACTGGGTGCGTGTATATACGCACCCACCCTTATGCGGCTCGGGTGATCCCAGCTAAGGGCTTTGCTCAAACGGAACGTCAGACTCCCTGACTCTCCACGTGGGTAGGGCCACACAAAGAAGGAAGTCGTCTGATTTTGCTGGGGAGCGTGTTGCATAATAATCTTACCGGCATGACCATACGGTTTGCTAATTGCCACATCTGCTTAACAGCTGTCAGAGGCTTCCCACATGCGGCCATCAATATTACAGCACAGTACATTACCAGGAGTTTTATTGTTTTCAACGGTTATTTATGTGTCATAGACATTACTACAGCTAATGACGTCTATTTATGGGAATCCGCTAATTATTTTTCTGGCTGTTTTTTAGTTTTGTTTTGTTTTTTTAGAAACCTCTATTCAGTCGAGTTTCCTAGTTTGAAGGATGCCCTTCTTCCCTGCCCATCCCCCCCAACATGCTGACCCTCGGTTTCCTGTACCCTCCTTGACAACTCCTTCCTCTTGATGAAACTGATTTTTCTTCATCCTCAGCTATAAATATCCTAATAGGTTTGTAGAAGGAAAAAAAAAAAGGAAGTTTGCAAAATGTCTTCATTCCTTAATGGCACTGCTGAATTCTTCCCCTAAATCTCCAAGCCGAGTTCATGTTAGTTATGATAAATGAACAAATATATCACTGTTTAGGCTGCCTTTGTGAGGGCAGAGTTAGTCTTGCTGATTTTTTTTGTAATTACTTTTATATTTCACCTGGTTCCTCACTACACTGCCTTTTTTTTTTTAAGCAGAGCAAACCACGGCCTCTGTTGAATAGAAAGCAGAGATTGACAAATTGCAGACTGAGCAAAATATGCATGACCTGATTTAAAAATGAATTGATAGGTGTCACTGATCCCTATTATACATAGAATGTGTGAATTCCATATGATGTATTATTTATCCGTATTAGTTACCTTTTTGTTTCATTAATAAACCTGTGTATCAGAGATATACAGTGCCGATGATTAGTTTGAGGCAGTGCAAAACGACGTGGTATTTGCCTGCCATTGCTCAATTATTTTCCCCATTTTTTCCCGGCGTCTTCGCATGAATTATTAAGATCCGGGCTGTTTATTTAAGAATCTAATTTTAGTGCATGTGTCCAGCTGAATTCTGTTTTCTCCTCTAATGAAATGAAAATAGTGTGAGAATTTCCAATCCCGGTCTCAAATTTTAGATTCGCAATGCATGGTCCGAGTTGTAAAGGTCACTCTGCTTTTGAACCAAATAGCATCGACGTTTGATGAGCCTAAAAATCCATTTGGGTTACACATCACATCATGCTGACAAATTAAAGTAGAGCTGCTTGGTTAAGTCAAACACAATTTGGATGTGCTTAGAGAAAAATAGATTAAAGGAGCAAGGATCCAATTGAGGAACCCTACAGAACATATCTTACCCAAAATGAAGGAAGGTTATTGGAGACAACTTCTGGAAGTTGTCGTGAGGGACCGCCATTAATATTGGGTTGTCCAACATTGCCTTTCCTCATCGCCAGACTCAGATATCTTTAGTTCTCAGGTCTAGTAATGCATATTTATTTATAATCCAATCATGCCACCACCTGAATACAATTTTTTGAAAAGGCTTATTATTGAGATAGTGGATAGAGATGACCTTATACGTAAAATTTTCTTTGCTTTTCTAAATATGGAGCAAAGGATAACATTTTACTATGGATGAAAAGTGATTTTGGATGATATGTAGATATATAGTTTGGGGATTTGCTTAGATTTTTTTTTCCCTAAATGACTTCCCCAAAGAGAGGTCTGAGACAAAGATTCTTTAGCTTGTTTTGTTCGGGATCTGGTGGAAGGAAAATGATAAGGTATCAATGCACACATTGCTTTGAGAAAGTAGTAGGTGCTGTGGGGTCTGATAAGAAATCTCAGAAGGCATGAATCAAGCAGCGTCTGGAAGCCTACAGTCCTGCAATAGTCACATTTAAATTAACTAGGGAAATGGTGGGGGGGGAAGGTAATATGGCAAAATGAAAGAAAACCACGGCACAGTCAAAAGCTCCTTTTTTCAGAACCAGGCACAGTCTGCCACTGGTGGGAATATAAATAAGTTCAAACTTTTTTAGGACAATATGGCAATAGCTTCAAAATGTATAATGCCTTTCCATGTGACCCCCATGTTCTCCTTATAGGAATATATACAGTCTAAATATTCTTGCACGTAGGTACAAAACTAGATGTATAAAATCGATTTTGCAAAGTTGTCTGTACAATAAAAAATTTTTAATAGAAAGCTGGAAACACTTCAAGGTCGATCAATAGGAGAATATTTGAACAAATCCTGTTTGATCCATTGTTTGTAATAGCAGAATATTGGAAATAACCTAAATGATCATTATTAGGAGAGTAGTGAATGATACATTCATATAATGAAATGTCACACAACCATTAAAAATAAGAGAAGATCTATGATGCTAATACAGAAAGATGTACCAGATGACAATGGGGGGGAAGGAGCTTACAGAACATCATGTATACTATGGTCTCCATGTGTGTGTACACGGTTGTGTGTCTTTGTGTAGGTGCACGTGTTGAATGTTTTAAGTTTAATGCATTCACTAGAATGTACATCCTCGTGCGGGAAGGAATTTGGCCTGTCCTCTTCACCAACATGCTGCTACATCTCTACATCCCATAATAGAGACACAAAAGCCATGATGAATGAATGAATGAATGAATGAGTGAATATGTGTTAGGACAAGTATAATTTAAGAGGTATAGAGGGATACACACCAAATTCATAACAGGTAGGCATAGGAGTAGAGGACAAAGAGACTAAGAAGGTGTATGTTGGCCTTCTATAATGTTGGAATATTTTTAGAATATTTTTCAAAAGATTTTGTCAGGAAAAAATTAAAATATTTTCAAACTACAATAAAACTGCAAAATGGAAAGCCATGTTGTGACTCCCATTTGCATTTGTTTTAAGACTGCAGAAGCTGTCACAAAGATCTACATAGATCTACATAGCCCCGTTTCCCTCTTCTCCCAGCTCCTGTTGGAAAAGAGCGAGATGAGGATGAGCTGAGCAGTCACAAGGAACCAGCTTCTCTTCCAAAGCTGGTGTTACTGTGCACTTGCGGGGGGCGGGGGGGGGGGCGGCTAACCTTAGCACTCTTGAATTCTGACCTTGTGAAATACTCACCAGGAAAAGACTCACAAGACATCATCAAGGACAGCTCAGTGAAGGTGCCCAAAGGGTCTGAAGCAGCAGTGAAGAGGGAGGGGAGAGGGATGGACACGTTAAAAATGAATAGAAAGTATATTAAGGGACTTCTGGTATAAAATGGTGGGTTGAATTCACCTGTTTGTCTTCTCTCCTTCTCAAAACCCCACGAAAATGACAGTACAGGGATTAAAGAGTTATAAACTCACAAGGACAAAGAGAGTGGGAGAATAGAAAATGACAGGAGGGAAAAGTCAGCCAAATTTTGAGAAATGGAAGGGAATGGGATAAATAAGTGACAAGTGGTTAAGGTTCCACCACTTTCCCATCAGCCAGAGACTGGGTGGTGGGATGCCAGTGTGAATCCAATTCAAGCTCCAGGATCCTGGAGAGCTTCAAGACCAGGAGGCACCAGACAGACTTGGAGTGAAATCAGGAAAACTTTAAGGCATTCTTCCCCCTCCACCTTCCTCCCGCAGGAGAGAAAGACTACGGGCACAAGTTTAAAGGCTCTGGGCTGGACAAAACCAGTCACAAAAGAAAGTGAAAGTGAGGGCCCTTTAGGATACAAACAAACACACTGACAAGTCCTTTCTCTGCTCAGCTCCCAGTCTGGGCTCCTGCTCAATACTCATCTCCTTTCCAAGAGAGAGATTCACTGTTTCCATTTGGGGGGTGGGGGGAGACTGCTCTGTCCAAGAGGGTGAAAAAAACCCTACAGATACTGACATTTCACGATCTTTCATTGAAACGGGCAAATCATTGCCCATTGTCCCCGCTCAGAGCCTCACCAGTCAACACAATCAATCCCAGACATAAAGCATGGAGTCTGCTTTGAGTGCCTCGTTTTGAAACAAAAGGGATATCCAAGCATCACCATATATTTGATCAAAACCTCTAAGATGAAATTCAGAGATAAAAACAAATAGAGGAAAGAAGGAAATGTGAGAAAACAAAGACTGGATATAATGTGCAAGAAAAAAATTAGAGGCGCTTACGTGGCTCAGTCGGTTCAGAGTCTGACTCTTGATTTCATCTCAGGTCATGATCTCAGGGTGGTGAGAACAAGTCCCAAGTCAGGCTCCCTGCTCAGCACAGAGTCTGCATGTCCCCCTCCCTCTGCTCCAGCCCCTGCTGTCTGTCTCTCTCTCTCTCTGTCTCTCAAATAAATAAATAAATAAAATCTTTTTTTTTTTAATGTCCAAAATACTGAAATATCTTCAGAAAGATATGGTATGTACGACTACAATGCCCAAAAAGGAAAACCCAGGGGACAATAAACAATTCTGGAAATTAGAAGATACACTGCCGCAATGAAAAATTGAGATCGTTTGGAAGATGATGATGAGAAAGCTCCCAGAAAAGAGAATTTTTTTTTTAAAAGATAGACAATGGAGAGAGAAAATATTAAGAAGAAAATTAAAGATATCCAAATAATAGGAGTTTTAGGAAACAATAATAACAAAAACTTAAAAGAGAAAAGGAGAAATAACATAAGAAATTAATCAAGAAAATTTCCCCAAATGGAAGAACACCAGTTTCAAGGACCCATCAGTTATCCACCTCTGTAACTGAGAAAAGTCCCACATCAAATTATACCATCATAAAATTTCAAACCCCAACAAATTTCCAGAGAGAGATTTTTAAGAAGGTGTAAGAAAAGCACCATCACAGTTTGCTATTCTGCAAACTGAAAGACAACACATTTCTTCAAAATGCAAGGGTATTTCTTTCCAACTGAGAATTCCATAACCAGCCAAATTATTATTTTGTTGTGAATGATAGAAAAACATGTATTTTCAAACTTGCAATATGTCAAAAATTGAAATCTCAGATCGCCTTTATCCAGAAAAAGGGGAGTTTTTTTCTTTTATTTTCTTTTTCCCCCTCTCTGAGGATGAATCAACCCTGAGACAAGCAGAGAGAGCAGGGGGAGGGAAGATGGCATCCCGATGTCACTGCTGAGCCCCGGACCCAGAAGTCAGAAGTCAGGGCTGCACCACCGTCTCTGGTTCACTCTGGCAAATGCAGCCTTTACTAGTTAGAGCCCATCTCACTCTGCTTCTTGAAGTATTTTTTAGTTGTGCCAACCAATATTGATCTTTCTCTTCCCTGACCATGGGTTGTTTTAGTTTATAATATTAAATCAATGACTTACTTTTTATTTCTAAGTCCTCGTTTCTTTGGCATGTAGGCTTTACATTTCTCTCCTGTGCTTCCCAGTGAGTTAAAACCACTCTTGAACCAGAACAGTAAGGATTCTTGTGAATTCGTCTCTCCCTCACACCCCCATCGGCCACCATGTTGATTCCGTCCCCCCTCCTCGCTCCTCCCACCTTCTCTCACCTGGATTCCTACGGATCTTGTTTTCAGCTTCCTTCCTCTGGAATCAGTTCTCCACACAGCTGCCTAAGAGACCATTCCAAAACGCTAATTGATCATGACCCTTTTGCCAGCTTGACATACCTTCATTTCTCTCTGAACACCAACAGGATAAAAATCCAAAGTCCTTAACATATCGCTCAAGAGTCGGCCCGACTATCTCCCTCCCAGCTCCCACCTGAATCCACCTGAAATCACTTAGAGCTATTTCACACCCTACGTCCCACCCCACCTGGTTCCATTAGTCTGACAAATGCCCATTCATCCTTCTAGAACCGGCACGAATAAGTCCACAAATACATCTCTTCTGCCAGAGCATTTCCCATATGTTTTACAACCTCGTGTTATGTGCCAGCTTCCCACATTACATGATGAGTTTATTTCTGTATCCCAAAATTAAGGTAGGCTTTGTTCTTAGTAGATAATAAATATTTGTTGAAGGATCAATGAGTCCTCTTCTAGAACCTAATTCCTAGTACTTTTGTGAAAATAGACCTCAATAGGTATTTAGCAAAATAAATAGAAAGTTCTCTATTACCCATTACTCCGGTGTGGGTAGTATAAGATGACTATTTTCCTTGAGGAAATTACCTCTCTGGCTCATGAAGGTTGATTGTTCAGTTCTTAGCAACTTCCTAAACTGTGTGAGATTCTGCAGATAGTTTGAAATCAACCATGCTGGGAGTATTTACACATGAAAATGTCCCCTGCCCCCACCCCCAGAGCCATTTGCTAAGTATTTACCAGCTCACCCACTGTCTCAGCCCATATGGTTTGACAGGAGTTGACCTCCCACCTGTAACCAGCTCAGCCTGGCCACTCAGGGTTGTCCAAGCTTTCCAGGGTCACGGTGATTGGTTCATAGGTGAGCACATGACTTTTGCCTAACCATAGAGACTCTCCTAGGACTGTTGCTGAAGCCACTGAAGGTTTCCAGGCTCCCTGCCCTATACAGGACTCGATCCCAGGACCCTGGGATCATGAACTGAGCCTAAGGCAGGCGCTCAACCAACAGAGCCACCCAGGCATCCCTGTTGTTCTATTGTCACTTACAGTTGGACGTATCCTGCCTTATAGGCTGTCTCCTCCAGTTCCCGAGTATTTTCCTGTAATGAGGAAGGTACTTCTTCAAAGGATTACCTTGCTCAAATCAATGAGCCTGTCTTGGGGACTGCCTCTAGACATGGACCAAGGTCCCCAGCAGCTGCATGGACTCCATGATCGGCCCTTCTTGATCACAGCTGAACCTCGTCCTCCCCTATACTTGCAAGTTTCAACTGGAGATGTTGGTGCTAAGCCACATTACTGGGAACACTTGAGAGAGAAGAGCCATAATCCTAACGAAGTCCCTAGCTACCCCATGGCTGCTGCACCCACGGCTGCTTCCTTGATTTTGTGAAAAACCCAGACGAGTGCCTTCGTTTGGCTGAAGTTATTCAGATCTGCCTTCTACTCACTGCACTAAAAGAATCATAACTGAGACTTTCCCAAAGGGTCACATGGGAGCCAGGGGGAGTCAAGACAGTTTCCAGGGGTATAGGAATGTCTTACTCCTAACAATCATGTATTTATTTTTCACGTCTATTCAGAAAAATGTACCTAACACATCTAAAAGGATTTCAGGGATATCGTTACTTGAGATGAAGCCAAAACAGGTACTTTTTCTTTCAAGCTGTCAATTTCAAGAAAAACATCCAATAACCGTTGGTGGGCAAGCAACGAGAGCCAAATCTGGTTTACCTGGGAGCCTTGCAATTCTTGGCAGGAAATCAGGAAGTCCCCCGAACTGAGGGAAAATCTAGAGAAAAGCGCTGGAATAAACAAACAAACAAACAAATAAATAAATAAGCAGGAGTCCAGGGAAGCTGTGTCAGAGGAATTAGAGAGACGTTCTCATGAAGACATTACCTCCAAGTACCATGGTCACGGCTGCTACTAGACTTTGCCGCCACTGGTTTCACAATGCTGTCCAATGACTTCGCCACAACTTCTTTCGAAATGAAGTATTTTTAAGTGCTCAAGGTTTGAAGAACAACAGGGCATGATGTGACCTGAGCCAAGAGGCCACACCTGTACCACAGTGAGAAAGGAGAGAGAACACTTACCCACTTACCGGCGGGTCCCTGTAACGCGGCTGCCCTTGGCAACCACCTGCCGGGCTTTAAAACACGCAGCTTCAGCTTCGTGCCCCACCCCCAGAGGTTCGGATTGTACTGGTCTGAAGGAGAGGCTGGCCATCAGGAGCTTTTAAAGGTGTCCGGGGGATTTTATGGCGCAGCCTAGGTGGGAAACCTGTGGGCTAGTTCATCCGGCTTCCATAGTGGGCAATTTTATTCCTCGAAGGGAGCTTGGCTTTATCTGAACGCCCTCCTTTCCTGCATTCCATGATTGATTTCCTCGCTCTCCTTACATGCTCTAGAGCTAATGCTGTTTTCAGCTCTTTCAATTATGCGATTTCCTTATCTTTATACTATTGAGAATACCTTACAAGATTTCTTAAACGGCAACTAAATTTATCTGCCTGTCATTTTGTTTTCATTATCCATGATAGCAATCTCTCGTATAGCTTATGAGAACATATCAAGTGATTGGTTTTAAACAAACAAACAAGATTCCGCCCAGTCCACATTTGTCCCAAGGTGGAGAGGCGGCTCGTTGCCTCCGTGGTTTGCACACGATATGCACCCGATTCGAGGGTTCGCTGCAGCTGCAGCCCACAAAGACTTCTCTCCTGGGTCTATGGACGTTTGTTCTAATCTACTGTTCCCTCCTTATCACCAGTAACGGTGTGCTGTTTTCTGGAATATGACGCGGTAACCCAAGTTTGGCTCCGTAATGAAAGCAATAATTCTGAAAGCATGCCGAAGGAATAAAGACGCATGGTAATTGTCAAAAGTTCTTCGTTTTGAAGGCGAAGAGGCATTTGCTCATCGTGGTTGACAGCTGATGGCTTTCAGCTGTAGAATGTCTGTAAAAATAACAAGAATTTTAACAACGTTAACTTCTGTCTTGCTTTCAGATGAGAGGATCAACAAAAGGAGGTCTGGATCTATGGAATGCATGAGGAGATCATCCTCAAAGTCACGTCGAACCGTAGCTATGATTCCTGGCGATTAGCCATGTGGGCTCCAGCCTGCCACCTGCCCCAGAGTCAAAATCTGATGACACAGTTGGTCTGTCTTTGCTGACTCCTAGAACCTAAGGTTTCCCCACCTCGGCTCTACTGATATGTGGGGCTAGATCATTCTTTGCTGGGGGGAGGGGGGGCGCCCTAGGCACTGGAGGATGCTTAGCGGTATCTCTCCATGCAAGAGGCCAGTAGCACACATGCGTCCCCGCCAAGTGGTGACTTTGCCAAATACGCCCACAAGGCAACATCACTCCCAGCTGAAAAGCCATGTCCCAGCCCCCATCCCTATTAGAATCACCTGCAGAGCTCAAATGCCTTGACCTCCAATCCCAGTGGACTCAGAATCTCTGCCACGAAGCCCAGGCACCAGCACCCGAAAAGCCGCTCAGAGGTCCTCAAGCACAGCTCTGGGTTGAGACTCTTCATTCTCATGCAACTTGCCATGGCATTTCTTCGAGTCCTTCTCCAACACTTTCGTAATCCGGCCCTCCACTTAGCAACACATGAGCAACTACTATGTAGAAACAATATTAGCTATCATGTCGAGTACCGTCTCGTGGAATTTGCAATTTAATGAGGTCATGAGAGTGCAAGGGAAATAAATTGTTTTTCACATGTGAGGACATGTGGGAAAATACCTAGAAAGGAGACTTAAAAGGAGTAAGAGGAAATGAGTGCTGATCTGGGAAAGGAGAGCAAGGGAAGTTAATGGACAGATGGGAGCCCCGGGAGCCCAGCAGGGACGAATGTGCCCCCCACCTCTGAGAGAACACGAGAGGCCGGGGACACTATGATTTTTTGAAGCTCCTGGTTTATTTTTAAATGTAAGGGGTTACAAAAATTACCGTGTATGTTTAACATTTACCTTTTCTTTAAATAACTACTTTATTATAATTCATACCATAAAAATTCACCATTTCAAAGTATACAATCCAGTAATTCTGAATATATGCTCAGAGTTGTGCTGTCATCACCACTGTCAAATTTCAGAATATCTTCATCACCCCAAAAAGAAACCCCCACCTATGAGCAGTCACACCCCTCCCCATTCTTACAAGCCCCCAGCCCCTGGCAACCAATAATTTGCTTTTCGTCTCTATAGATTTGCCCATTCCGGACATTTCTTACCAACAGGATCCTGCAATATAGGACCCTTTTGTATCACTACCTGGACAGCATCTCAAAACAAAACAAAGCTAAGTAAGAAGGAGAACAGAGCCATCCTCCCAAGATGCAATGAAACTTGGTGCCTAAGAGATTTTGACATCAGACAAAATTCCATCCACATTAATTCCTGTACCTCTAGCTGGATGATCTGGAGCAGACACCCAAAAGCATCCCCAACAACCTACCCACTGCCCAGATCTTATACACGAGCCTGGAAAGGCTAAACGGCCATTGTATTAGGCCCTACATTTTTACTAAAAAGAGAACGTGGAAAGTCTCAGACGAAAGGTATTTCCTTCTGTGATCACAGAGAGGTGCTTAGAGAAAACACTCTGCCCCTTGTCCTCCACCCCTTTCTTCCCTTGAAGAATGTGTGATGACAGGAACCTTGGACACACGGCTGCCATATTGTGACCATGAGGGAAAGTCCGAGAAGGTCATAGACATGCCAGCCCAAATTCTGACACTGTTGAGCTACCGAACAGGTATTAGTAACTGCCTTCTCACAGACTGGTATGCCCAAAAAACCAAGCCTTCTGTGTCTAAGCTACGACTCCTTGGATTTTGGTTACTTGAAGCACCAGGTATCCTTGACTGAGACAGAAAGTTTTTTCATTTCTATGCAGCAGTTCGTGTGTTGGCGGGTAGAGCTCCCTCACCTGTGAATCAAGAATCCCTTGCCAGGCTTGAACATAGAGAGCACCTTCCTTTTGGGAGTGTCTCTTTCCTTTCAGTGCAAGCTCATGGGACTCGTGTCTTGTTCCCTTTTAGCCAAGATATGGGCATGTTAGCCATCCTGTACTCATCAGAAACCCCTCCCTGGAATTTGATTATTGAAATGGAAAGTTGCTAGAGTTCATTCCTTCCGGTGAAAGAGGGCTGACTAGTTCGACTCCTCCCAGCACAGGGTAGTTCCCATGTCACCCGTACGTGCATTCATTCCTTCACTCCAAAAAATATTAGGGAGGGACTAATATATGCAGGTGTGAGGCTGTGGAACTGAAGAAAAGAGACGAATTTAAGTAACTGTATCCAAGGAAAGGGAGTTAGATTGTAAACAGGTCGGTGTCTTATATAATAGAGGTGGTGATGTGGCCACAAAGAAAAATAACATGGGATAAAAGGGATAGATAGGGACAGGAAGGGGGGGAAGGGTGGCTCCTATTCTGGAGGGTGAGCAGACAAGACTTCACCGACAAAGCTGTATTTAAGTAAAGAGGCTCTGGCAAGAGTGTTCCACGTGGAAGGTAGAGCACATGCAAAGGTCCTGGGGCAGAAGCATGCTGGTGTATTAAAGCAACAATGAGGGGGAGGTGAGTGTGGCTGGAACAGAAGGATGGAGGGGAAAGACGATGGATGAGAAAGCTGGAGAGGTTGACAGGGACTGGATCAGTCAGATCAAGCCATTTACTAAAACATAAGAAACTTTTAGAAGGAATGATGTGATCTGGCTTAGGTTTCAACATTATCCCTCCAGACCATCTGAGAGGAGAAGGAAGGCAGTAAAGCCACCGAGAGAGTGATGACAAGGTTTTAGGTGAGAAATGATACACCTCGACCAGGCTATACCTGCAGGGTATATGTAGGGCAAATGTAGGTCCCGTTTGCCAGGGTGGAGAACCCTGAGAATGACGTTAAGGTGCCGGTCATCACTGTGGGTCCCGCTTTGTAGCACTCTGGGGAAAGGTGGTTCCTTCAACCTTCCCTTTGATTCAGACCTCCCAGTATTCTTCCAGTAAACTTCCTTTGGCTTAAATTAACCACAGTTCATTTTTCTCTCGTTCGCAACCAAAGCCTCTTAAACAATAAAACAGGCTGAATCAGCTTTTCTGTGTCTGCCCAGGACACGAAACGCCCTTCTGACCAGGTCCTGAGCAACAAGCCACAAATTCACAAATGAACTTTTGGACGCCCCCTATTTCTCTGTTCGAGGTTGATCTTTCCTCTCATGGCATCTCTCCTCAGAGAGACAGTTTCTGCCAGTACAAGGTGGGGAAGTGTCAAATACTATTAAAACGTGATTGCTAATTCAAATGCTATTGTGCTTGATGGGCTTGTCATGTACAAGTGCACAATGTAGCTTAATAAAATTGATAGAACTCCCTTTGAAGATATTTTTGTCACAGAGGCACTCAATAAAACTGTTTCCATCAGGCTCTTCTGCCTCTTCGATATTTTGTTAGTGACACGTTTTCATGAACTAGTCCGGGGCCTAGCAAGGCGTGTTTTGCAAAGAATGTTGGAGGGGGAAGGAGGACTGCTCAGATTTTTCTCTTTATTTCTTGTAATTAGGAAGACCTCCACCAACCGCCTAATTGATGCGGTTCGTCTGGGTCACCGGGAAACCGAATCAAAGCTGTTTCTCTTCAGAGTCACGTGAGATCAAATAAATAAGCCACAGAGGTTGCTGTAACTAACTCAAAAATAGCTCATTGTAAATACCAAGTCCAAAAATTAATCTGTTCGAGGAAATGTTCCTTTTCTTCTTGCCTCCATTCAACCAGTGTTTTCAGCCCGGGACTCGAGGGAGCTGCGGGTTCACCCTCAGTACCAAGATGGCGAAGCTTGGCTCCCACCTTTGGCCATGATCAGCATGGAATAATGAGCTAGGTAAGTGATTTCTTAGTGGTAATACTGACCAGCCATGGAGGGATACCGACCTGAGCTCAAAGCCGGGTGGTTTGGGGAAATCGCATTATCCTGAAGCTCAGATCCCACACCTATAAACTGGGGATGAGATACTATTACTATTATGAGATTTAGTACTCTTTTGACTGTAAGTGACAGAAAATTTAATCCAAAGAGACTTAAGAAGGAAAAAAGACATTAACTGGCTCAAATACCTGAAAATGTTGAAGATCGGCATGCCTGGGTGGCTCAGGCAGTTAAGCGGCTGCCTTCGGCTCGGGTCATGATCCCAGGGTTCTGGGATCAAGCCCCACATGGGGCTCCCTGCTCAGCGGGGAGCCTGCTTCTCCTTCTCCCTCTGTCTGCCTCTCTGCCTACTTGTGCTCTCTCTCTCTGTGTCAAATAAATAAATAAATATAAATCTTAGAAAGAAAGGAAGGAAGGAAGGAAGAAAATGCTGAGGAACAAGCTGGCTTTTCACCCAGCCTGATTTGGGGGCTCAGAAATCTCTTCAGGACCTGGTAGCCATGCTTCTTGGCTCCAACCGCCCCGTACGTCAGCTACACTCTCAGGATGACTGGCTCCCTATGACGGCAGGATGGTGGCCAGCTGTTCTTGCCTTACGTATTTTTCTTTTTTTTTTAATTTTTTTTTTTTTTTGAGAGAGAGAGAGAGATCACAAGTAGACAGAGAGGCAGGCAGAGAGAAGGGGGGAAGCAGGCTCCCTGCCGAGCAGGGAGCCCAATGTGGGGCTCGATCCCAGGACCCTGGGATCATAACCTGAGCCGAAGGCAGAGGCTTTAACCCACTGAGCCACCCAGGCGCCCCCTTACGTATTTTTCTAATGAAAAATAGAACACCCCTCCCCAGCCATGTGAACGATGGCAAAAACTGTGTCAGGTGCCCATCCTTAAATCCACCCCCAAATCAGAGCACACACACATGATGGACCTATACATGGTGTCACATCACTCAGGTCACACGGCTTTGGGGTTCTGCCAGAAAGCGAGAAGGGAGAGCGGGTATCAGAGCACTGTCTCCCGTGTGCCCTCAGCAAGGCAGGACCTCAGCGGACGGCAGGGGAGCTAGAAGGAGCAGGTTTTGATGTTGAAAATTCTGAAAACAAAAGAAACAGCCCTCCTCGGGCTTGTCTCCTATAGCTCACTGATGTTTCAGGTGTGGGTTTAAGTTGGTTTGGTTTTAGTCTTAAATGCAAAGTGATTCAACGGGGGAGAGATAAAAAGAAGTAATCTTCTTATAGCAATCACTTGCCTTTTTGCTTTTCTTATCTTTTCAGGGGCTTTTGGTTTTGTTTTTGTTTTGTTTTAGTT